>NC_053492.1:204165289-204890289 GCF_905171775.1 Rana temporaria | reverse complement strand
CACTAGGGGGCGGGGAAGGGGTTAAGTATGCCTGGGTGTGTTCTTACTGTGGGGGGGGGGGTGGCCTCACTAGGGGAAACACTGATCTTCTGTTCATACAATGTATGAACAGAAAATCAGCATTTCCCCCGCTGACAGGACCGAGAGCTGTGTGTTTACACACACAGCTCCCGGTCCCCGCTCTGTAACGAGCGATCGCGTGTGCCCGGCGGCGATCGCGCCCGCCGGGCACACGCACGGGAGTTGGGGGCGAGCCCCTAGTGGCGGCTATACGATAGGACGTATAGCTACGTCCTTTCGCCCAGGAGAGCCGACCTGCCGCCGTATAATGACGGTGGCTGGTCGGCTAGTGGTTAAAACATGGAGTATAAAAAAAAAAAAGTATAACATTTTCATACAACAATGGTGGACATATAGAAATCAATACATAAAAGCAGTATCTGATACCCGGTTGATACAATTGTATGAGATGACCACTGTCCTGGTACGGGACGGACTAGTGACGATCAATACAGATGTAAAATACCTCACATGTTAGGGACTAAAAATCCTTCAGAGGTTAGTTTGGTTCAGATGGGTATAGATTTTCCTTAACAAAAGAAACATGCCATCTTGGAATTTCATGGCCTCCAAAACTGTAAAGTAGTGAAATCAAAATGTTACGCCCTTAGAAAGCCTGAAGGCGATGATTGGTTTTCGGTGTCCTGTACGTGGCTAGGGTCACAAAAAGTCCCACACATGTGGTATCCCTGTACTCAGGAGAAGCAGCAGAATGTATTTTGGGGTGTCATTTCATTTCAACTGTGTACCGCATTCTTCTGGCCAATTTGGTGCAATGAGAACTTCCTCCTCAATCTTCAGGTTGTTGAAGCTAGAGGCCAGGGAGTTTACAGTTGGTTTTCACATCTTTCAAAAGAGATACTGAAAAGATCCTTGGGTGCAGAGACCACCTCCCCTGGGTCTAGGTGATGACCGCTTAAATAAAATCTGCCTACAAAAATGTCCAGTCCTAACGTGGGCCACCAAGAGCTAGAACTTGGGTTTCTGTCCATAAGGATATTAGAATTGCTTCTTTCAGGGCTGCTAGGCATTTTGTGCCCTTTGACACTGCAGTGGCATTGTCCAACTTTATTGCACTTGGTGACCTTGCAGAAGGAGGTCCAATGTCTGATGGCTCTCCATTCCAGAATGTTGATAGATAGTTTTAAGTGGGGACCATGTTCTCTGAACATTCAGGGGGTTGTAAACTCCACCCTAAACCTAAAGACTTGCATCTATTGTAATCATGTTCAAAGTTCTGCAAAAGGAAGGACTTGATAAGTTCCACAGCAGAATTGGAGATCCACCGTGTTAGGGAGATCTGAAATTGACAAATCAGAAGCACAGAGTGGATTGAAGAAGCCTGTAGCGAAAACCAAGCAAAGGGAAATGCCTTGAATGAAGCAACTATGAGGCCAAGAACCATCATGCAGAAGCCAATTGAGGGGTAACATTGTGTCCTAAAAGTCAAAAAGCTGGACCATAGGGAGGTAATGTACTTCTGAAGGAAATATATTCTGGTGTGGGTTATTATAAAAACGGCCCCTCTTTAGTGTGAAGCTGGCAGATTGGAAAGTAAAAGGCAAGGAGGGGGCTGGAATGGTAATCCCCTCAGACCCAGAGTGGCACAATGATCAACAGACGTCAACCCACTCTATGAGTGGTGGCTTGGTTAGGTTAAAGGATCACTAAAGGAAAACATTTTTTTGCTGAAATGACTGTTTACATGGTATAGAGACATAAAAGTTAACTGATTCCTTTTAAAAATGATTAAATTCAATCATATAATGTGCCTGCAGTTTCACTTTAGTTTTTAAACTGGTTTCATGTTTATGTGAAGTAAAGAGACCCACAGAACAAAAACAAACAAATCCAGGGCAGGGTTTTGTTTTTAAAATGAATCTGTTTGGTTCTGTTAAGTTTTAGACACACAGTAATGACAGCTTAGACCAGTGATGGCGAACCTTGTCACCCCAGATGTTTTCAAACTACATTTCCCATGATGCTCATGCACTCTGCAGTGTAGGGGAGCATCATGGGAAATGTAGTTCCAAAACATCTGGGGTGCCAAGGTTCGCCATCACTGGCTTAGACCATCGTGAAAAGCTCCCAGTATGATGGTTATAAGGAGCCAGACCACCAGGAAGTGTGGAGATCAGAGCAGTTTTACAGCAACATCAAAGCAAAAACGAGCAATGAGGACATGAAACCAGGACTGCAATAAGGTAAAGGAAGCTATTTAGCTAAAAAAAAAAAATTCCTTTAGCGACCCTTTAACTGTGTTCTGGAGATTTTATAGATAGGCAAATCCTATCCTCATATTGATTAGTGGTTCCAAAGTTAAAAAAGGAGTTCCAGCCTGTCTAAAAATAAAAATGATAAATTAAAAGTCAGCAGCTACAAATACTGTAGCTGCTGACTTAATATAAAAAGGACACTTACCTGCCCAGGGAGCCCGCTTCCATCTGCTTCGAATGCAGGCGCTGGCATCTCACGTGCAACAGGAAGTGAAGCCTTACGGCTTCAGAGCCTGTCTCCCACTGTGCTTGTGCGAGTCGTGCTGCGCTTTCCGATTGGTCCCACTGTATTCTGGGACCTGTGCTTCTCTCAGAAGGCAGCGGGGGGGGGGGGGGATAAAGGACATAGGTCGCCTCAGCGCCCTTAAAACGGAAGTGGGAGCGAGTACCTGCTTTTGTCCCCCCTCCCCCCGAAAGGTGCCAACAGAGGAGAGAAGCAAGATAAGCGGAGCTACCACTATAGGGTGAAACTCCGCTTAACAACCCCTTCACGCCGATGTACGTCGGCAGAAGGGCACAGGCACGTACCTGTACGTCACCTTAAAGAGCCCAGCCGTGGGTTGCGAGCACGCCGGCAGCGACCCATTTTTGAAATTCTTATCTAGAGAAAAAAAAAAAAATCATCAAAAAGCTTAATTGGAGTATAAACTGGCAAAGCCATTTCTAAAGGTGCACCAACCTGTGTATGTTTGGAAAATCAAAATCTTTTTAGCCAGTCTCATTACCAACAGGTGTCTGTTTTGACTGTGGAGAATCCAGTGCTGTAAGGTAAAGACTAGTATGCACTGCATAAATTAGTGTGTCCACAGGGAAAAGCGTTTGGAAAGTAGCTTTTTGGGTCTCTGGAAATAGGTTCTCCATTGAATTCAAACATTGTGTCAGAAAATCAACTTTTGTCAGACATAGTGCATGCCTGAGAGGGAGCCAGAGTCAGATAAGGGGAGCAGTGTCAATATAGGACAGCCATCACCCTGCCGTGCATTTCCTGTTGGCTGTCTAAGGCTCATTTGCGATTTAGCCCATTTGTTCCAGCCCTGTTGCATTTGTGATCCCCAATTGTGAATGAGGGGGGTACCCATCAGGGTACTCCGTTCAGGAGTGCAGAATCAATATGGTTTTGCGTGTCTGGCGAGGGAGGAGCTATAACCCAGGTACTAACGAAAGTGGCCCAGGCTTCTCCCATCATGGTGGGCATACCCCCACAGGGCCTGTAGAGTCTGGGAAACTCAGATAGGACCACTTCACTGGACCAGTATCACACCCTGAAGCAAAAATCATACATTGCTCTTTGTGCAAAGGTGAGCACCAAACATAACAGACAAGTCAGATGTTAATAGAATATTCCGATAAAAAAAGCGCGCGCGCGCACACACACACACACACACACACACACACACTAAATTGTTTAAAAGCAGGGGTCTCCAAACGTTTCACTTTGAGGGCCACATTTTGAAAAGTTTTATTTATCAATTTTGCACTGACAAATATACAACACGAACAACAAACTGTACATCCACCATGCATTTTAAAACATTACCCTTGCTTTATACACTGGAGAAAAAAAAAACCTTACCCCACCAATGAGAACAAGCATGTTGCCGCCTCACTATGTCCATAATACATAGTATCCCATAGATGGCCACTGAATCAGACAGCCGTGGAGGTACTGTTCACCCAGCTGCCGCACACTACACCGAAAATGTGTGGTATACCTCTACTTATGCAAGTAGCCTAAAATAGTGGGGCGGCTTTGTTGACAACAGCCTTCCATGCTAAAGTAGTCGGAGGGACAGACCTCTTCCATGAAAGGACTATTAGCTTCTTAGCAGAATAAAGTAGAATTATCCAAGTGCGGGTCACTCTTTTGGGAGCTAGAGCATCAACTAATCCCAAAAGACACACCTCCAGCGCTGGCTCTATATGAATGGCAGTAACCTCCTCAATGCATTCAATGACCCCTTTCCAAAATTCCTGAATAGCCACACAATTCCAAAATACATGTAAAAAATCCGCAGTGGAGGACGTGCACCACCAGCAACAGGGCAACTGGGTAGGGATTTTTTTTTTTATTAATTTTTAAAATAAGTTTGCAGCAGAATAGGATTGAATTTGACAAGCAGCTGGCAGAGGTGCTCCTGTATCATCCTCCCGCACCCAAATGCCAGAGCCTCATGCACTGGGACTAAATTTCCAGTGTGCATGGGGCCTTACATCTGTTCCTGGCAGAGTCCTATACATCAGAGCTTCCCACACATTTGTGTCCCTATCAAAACCTCCCGACGTATTTGTGTCTCCTTCTGAGCCCCCCCCCCCCCCTGCACGTGTTAGTCATTCTTAGGAATAACTAGAAACGAACCACTATCATTAGTGCAGATCTGCTGCACCTTCCAGCTCCGGTCCTGCCATTACATAGACACGCTGAGCAAAAGAACTCTTCAGTCCCTTTCTCTGTCAAAAACAAATACCGTTTGGAGGTCTGCTTAGAACCCCAATGTCTCTCCAAAGGCCGTGTTCCGTGCATTCCTGTGCAGGCAGTCCCATTCATGTCAATTGAGACACAACAGCTGCAAGGATACTGCTCTCAACTTGTCATCTGAGAACTCATCCCTGAACTCACACGGTTTGCATTGGATCCATGCACATAGATCCACACGGGATGTCAGATATGTCCTTGCAACTGGTGCTTTCAAATTTACATGAATAGGACTGCCTGTACAGGGACGCACAGAATACCAGTGTAACCCCATGCAGGTAAACATGGCCCTCCATGGGCACACGCTTTAGCACACCCCACAAAACAAGGCCTTAGTAGGAATTTAGCAGGAATTGCATAAGTTTTATTATGTTTGTGCGCAAAAAAATTCCTCAAGTGAAAATAGTGATTTAATATACATTTGTGCAAAAATGTAATGCTGCAATTCCGCTGGCTACATCTTTGCGTTCTTTGTAGTTGGATGAGTGGCATCTCTCTAGTTGAGTCCAGAAACCCTGCGCCCATTGTCCCTCCAAATCACATCTTAGCAACACATGTGACTATAAAAAGTAACACATGTGGGTGTATACTCCCTGTTAAATGACAGCCCACTCCCTCCCTCCTCCATGCCTATTAACCAACTAAACCCAATTGGGGGCGGTATATTACATGTAGAATAAGGGTGGCTTCACCTCCTCCTTATTCCAAGACAAGCTGAAGTGACTGGCAGAAATCCACCCACACCATGTTATTTCCACAAAAGAATAAAGATTTGATTTTAAATATATATTTGTATGCCAATTTAAAAACAGTTTGATATTTTAACTTAAAAAAAAAAAAATTCAACACGTGACCAGCGGCAGAGGACTGGAAGCTAGTACTGCTTACATTACCCTTCAGACAGACTGGTAAAGATCTGGGTCAAGTGACAGCTATATATCAAGAAAAAAGGTACTTGGAGGTTTTTTTAGATTAAAATAATTACTGTGCCATCATCGACATACAGAAATAGAAGGGACAATGTAAATTAAACGATATCTAACTTTAAAACCGGTAGCTTTAACTGCAATGTAAGCTAGAGTTTGGTTCAGGTTGGTTAGTCCATCTAAATCTACTAGTACATTCAACACTACCCTCTCCTCAGATGGACATTGCTGCTAAACAAAAAGGTGCCCCTGTACCCCTTCATCTAGAGCGAAGGCACTCTAATACAAGAGACGTGTTACTGGTCGGATGACCATATGAAAACAAAAAGCCTAAATAAAAGAAAACCAATGCAGCAGTCACATCTTATGATTGGTAAACTGCAATAATACATTTTTGGTTTTGGGCTTACAGAAGTATGGTCAAAGCTTTTAGATCACAGGAGTGCAGTTCATCAGCCAAATCAGGCACTAGATTGATCAAGACTTTACAGTTTGGATCCACCAAGAGCCCAGCCTCAGTGAGCCGCTCCCACCTCCTGCATAGCCTGGTGCTCTAGTGAGCATTAAAGGAGCAGAGAGTCGGTAACCAACAGTCACTCTCTCTGCTCAGAGCAAAAGGGGAGAAGTGAACGTTCAGAGGGGTTTGTAATTTTAAATTTTTTTGGTGGGGTCCAAATTTCTATTTTAATACTGCTTTAGGTGTTTGTTTTTTTCAAGGAAGTGGCAAGCCTAATCACTCATCTAATCCACTATCGGATAGTTGGTGAAGAGGTACTGGGATCCTGTCGGGTATAGGTACACGCAGCGTTCATTAGATGGCCAAGGACAGACGTGTGATATTTCTTTGTTGGGAAAGAATGGTGATGCAAGATAAAATGCTGGTGGTTCAGCGATAGGCCTACATGTGAAATATTGAGTACTTTTATGAAATTGAGACCAAAAAAAGTCATGGGCAGGGCAACCTCAAAAAATATGCAGTAAAGTTCACCTTGTCTGCAATGCTAACAGATATCTGGGACATAGGGATACATGACATGAAGGAACACTGGGGAGAGGTACTAACAGGTGACAATCTTGTACCCAGATTCTTGGTACCAGTTATGAAAGAGATTTGTATGACGGGGAGAAATTTGCTTTGTTCTGTGGGGGCAAGACGAAAAACCTGCCCCGCTTCCTTGAGCGCTGTGAATGGATTTGGGCATTCAACGTGTCTGCAAAAAGAAAATTATAAGACCAGGAGAGAGCGTAATGCAGGAAAGTAGACAATTGGCATTGCTTCTCCAGTGGGGTATGGGAGCGGGTGAATTTCTTTGGATCAGGTAGAGAGTACAAAAAAATAATAAAAATAAAGTATCGATTGTAGAATTTAATTGTTAAGCATTTTTTTTTTTACGATTTTGAGCAATCGTTAGAGCAGGAGGAAATTTCATAAATGAACCAGGGCGTCTGCTGCCAAAGCATTGGAATCCCAAGTCCTAAATAAAAAGGGAAGCTTGGAACCGACAAGGCCATAAGACCCAGACATGCAAAAGCCACCATTTCAGGCGGAGCTTAACCACTTGCCGCCCGCCAATGACAGATTGACGTCGGCAAAGTGGTTTCAATATCCTGAGTGGACGTCATATGATGCCCTCAGGATATTGAGCCGCTGCGCGCATCGTGGCGATTGTTGTTGCGAACAGGCTACTGCCATACTTGCCCGGCATGATAGATCTAGGCGCCTTCTCCATCGCGAACGGGACCCATCAAGGGTGCCCCCTGTCCCCCCTATTGTTTGTCATCTCCCTGGACCCCTTCCTGCGACGCCTCAGGTCTAACCCGACGATCAAGGGCGTTACTATCGGCGACAGGACATTCAAGATCGCCGCATTTGCGGACGACATCCTCCTCTTTCTTAGGGACCCCCTCACGACCATCCCAAACTTGATGAGATTTCGAGGACTACAGGATATTGTCCAACTTTCAAATTAACTTCTCTAAATCATCTGCCCTGAACGTCTCCCTGCCCGACGCTCTGTGTGACCTGTGCCAGTTGAATTTCCCCTTTAAGTGGAGGGCGCATGCCATCACGTATTTGGGGATCCAGCTCCCGACCTCTCTATCAGACCTATACCCCCTTAACTATGACCCACTGCTCCACGCTATTCTGAAAGACCTGAAGGACTGGTCCCCGAAACCCCTATCATGGTTCGGAAGGGTCGCAGTGGTCAAAATGAACATCCTCCCTCAGGTACTGTACACCATGCAGGCGATCCCCATCCGGCTCTCCCCGGCTTTCTTCTCGTCATACAGGTCGGCGTGCACCAAGTTCGTGTGGCACGGAACTCGCCCACGCCTGAGCTACGCTAGGCTCACGGTCCCCAAGCTGCAGGGGGGCCTGGGTCTTCCGGACATACACAAATACTACTTGGCTTGTGGTTTGACCAGAATTGTCGACTGGGCAACTAATGGGGAAAAGAAAAATTGGGTAAGATTGGAACAATCATTTTCCCCCCGTTCCCCTCTCCCACCTGCCATGGGTCACACAGAGCAACATCCCGCAGGATTGTAGGCTCCACCCTATAATGCACCCTACCCTACTGGCCTTCCGGACGGCTTGTGCCAAAAACGATCTGTCGGACGAACATGGCCCCATAACCCCCTATAGACTGAATCCTGACTTCCTCCCAGGTATGAGTCCCACCTTCTTATCTGAGAGCTGGCCCCACGCCACGGTGCGGGCGGGACAATTTTTCACGTCGGACCGCCTCCTGTTGCAATCGGAACTGGCCGCCAAAACTGGTAGGGACGAGTTTCCATTCTGGACCTACTTACAGCTTCGCCATTTTTTCAACAAGACAGCTCCCAGCTCACAATGGGCCAGGCCCTGCTCCCCCTTTGAAAGCCTCTGCAAAAGTAAGACACCACAGAGACACCTTATATCGCTCACATACGGCTTACTGTTTTCCTCGCACACAGCCAAACTGCATTGGGCCAACCAACAGTGGGAACATGATCTCTCATTCGACCTTACGGAGACGGAATGGGAACACGTATACAGGCTTGCACACAAAGGCTCGATCAATGTCCAGACACAGGAGAACGCTTACAAGCTCCTCTCCAGATGGTATAAAACTCCACTTAAACTATACAAGATCGACCCCGCACTGCCGAAAGTTTGCTGGAGATGCCACCTGGAGACGGGTTCCTTTCTCCACATATGGTGGACCTGCCCTAAAATCCAACCTTATTGGACAGAAGTCCACGCATACATCACCCGGATTACCACTGACGCACTAGAATACACACCGGCCCAGTTCCTCCTCCACCATGCCAAATCGCTCCCGAGAGGTTATTGCCGGTCCTTAACTATGCACTTAGTGAATGCCGCACGAATGTGCATTCCGCTTAAGTGGCTGTCCCCGAATCCTCCTTCTCTAGCGGACTGGTTTAACCGCATCCAGAGGGCAATGGAGATGGAGGAACTGATCCACCAATCAAACGATACCCCCGCAAAGTTCACGGAGACTTGGGCCTGCTGGATACATTTCACATCCACGGATGATTACATCCGCCTTAGACACTGAAGACACTTGCCTTAGAACCTTTGACCTTACTCCTTGGCCGAGCTCCTTCCCCACAATCCCCACCCCTCCCGCTGGATCGGAATCACCTCTTCCCCCCCCCCCCCTGCCCACCCACCCTACATAGTTACCCGTTCCACGTTACAAAAAGTTTGCCGTCTGGCTGAAGTTGCTGCCTTACTAGTTAGTTGACTCTATTGACCAGTCCAGGGAAGGGGGGCAGAAGGTCCTGTTCGTCTATCCCTGGGTTACCACGGCTGCCTATACGAACGCCTGGAGTATTGAGTGAACCACTTGGACAGTGCGCTCCCCGAACTGCACGGTTCCAAGGGACGCATAGGGGCGCACTCGCCCTATATTACGACCTGAGAAAACGCACACTGGTCTCTGCTACACCGTGGTTAGATAATTTGTTTGTTAGCATATATTCAGTAGGATACAATGTTTATTGGTTTTCTTTCCTACTCTATGGAGACTATAGCGGCTGCACCCGCAAATTGACTATATTATTGGTCTATGCCTAATGTTAATATAATTGTCAATGTTGAAGGAACAATAAAAACTTTTGGGGAAAAGAAATAAAAAAATTTAAAAAAAAAAACCTTCCTGCTCAGGCAACATTTCAGCTTTCAGGGCTGTCGCACTTTTAATGACAAATGCGCAGTCATGCTGAAAACTGTACCCACATAAAATTTGTACCATTTTTTCACAGTTTTCTTTTGGCGGTAATCACTACTGGGATTTTTATTTTTTGCTAAAAAAAAAAATATAAGTTTTCATAGTTTGTAATAAAATTTTGCAAACAGGTAATTTTTCTCATTCATGAAAGGGCGCTGATGAGACTGCACTGGTGGGGACAGATGGGGCGGCGGCTCTCTGTGTTCAGGACCGATGTCCCTCTGACAGAAGCAGGTCATTGGGTTTTTATTCCCTCCACACACTGACAGCGATGACCAGCTCTGTTTACACCCTGTTCCAAATTATCATGCAAATTCTATTTCAGTGTCACAAAGATAAAATTGTTTATTTTTTTAAATTTTTATTAAATTTTTTCCCACAAAATGGAAAAAGAGAAAAGGAATAGCAAATAATATTGTAATCAAAGTTACAGTTCTTAAATATTCTATACATTCATCCTAACCCTTTCTCCTTCCTACTTTAATGCCTTTTAGATCCTCTGGACAGTCCCCCATGGGTATACCACATCCATTAATTCTGTTCATGTACATTTCTTATTATCCCCTCAGTCTATACTTCTAACCAACAGGTTTATTAATTGATAGACTGTCCATCTTTCCACTGTAGCCCCTCTTTTCCCCTTTCCCTTCCTTCCCCCTTCTCGCACAGAGAGATCGGAGAAGGACCTAACCCTCCCCCCCCCCAAAAAAAACCCTGTCCCCCCCCCCCTCCCAGAGAGACGGAGGGAGCAGAGGTTTATCCTTCACACTGTGCTGGGTACACCTCTTTTTCATATGATACTCCCTATTTACTTCTCATTATTCGGCCATCTCTTCCAGTAGTCTCTTCCCATCTTCTGAGTTCCTAAATAGATGGTTTCTTCATATTGGTTTTTCTTATTTTTAGCCGAGAGGACCAAGTCCTCCATGGCCTCTATCTCTTCCATAATGAAGTAAAAATAATGGAATCCAACCTGGGGTGTATAATAAATATTCCAAACCTCCGATAGGTCTATACAAGACGGGATTCCTCCCAATAGACACTGTAATATGTAAAAAAAAAAGAGAAGGATGAGACAGAGGTCTCAAATAATGTATTTGAGGGAGAATCAGCAACAGGGTCAAACGGAATGGCAACAAAAACTATTGATGAATACACATACAGTTGAATAAATAAAGGTCCAACTGGGGTGGTGCAGAGACCTCCCGAGTGGTACCCGTTCCTCCAATGTACAGTTATCTATAAAAATGCAAAAAATGACAACGTTGTATAATAAAAGTTTGCTAAAAGACTGACCAACCGCTACTGACTGGGGAGATAAACACAAACCTCCGAAATACAAACTGATCGCTGGCAAAAAATATATATATGTGAATATGTGTGTGACTGGCCCCACTAATCTGGGTCAAAGAGGAGGGGGAAGCGGATGCAGATTCAAACACACATGTTGAGTATGTACAGCCGATCAGTTCAAGGAAGGTATCCAGGAAGTGCTCAATAGATTGCTGGATGTCTCCAAATGCAATGGAACAAAACTGATCTATCTCAGATTAATAAAAATCAAACAAAAATAGTCCTCAAGCGCATCCTGTGCAAAGTAAGCTCAAACAAGTCCATTCAAACAGGCATATGGCTGCCATGAACATTCAGGGAATAGATATCACCGTCTCTACCAAACTTGAAGCACTTATCAAACCTCAATATGGAAATATTATGAAGTGATTTTGCTGCTTGGAAGGTAATAGATTTCCCTTGGACTTGTTAGACTGCAGGTTCAGCTTGAAACAGCATAAACACAATGGGTAGTCTCAGGCCCCGTACACACGGTTGGACCGAACCGATGAGAATGAACCGAAGTTCACTTTCATCGGACCAAACCGACCATGTGTATAGGCCATCGGTCTGTTTTCCTTCGGTCCAAAACCGAACCGATGGACCGCACCGATGGTTAGTACAGAAAAGCATCGGTTCAAAACCCGCGCATGCTCAGAATCAAGTCGACGCATGCTTGGAAGCATTGAACTTCGTTTTTTTCAGCACGTCGTGTGTTTTACGTCACCGCGTTCTGACCCGTTCGGATTTTGAACTGATGGTGTGTACACACATCAGGCCACTTCTGCGGTGAACCAATTTAAACGGTCCGTCGGACCATTCTCATCGGTTCGGTCCGACCGTGTGTGCAGGGCCTCAGTGTTAAATGCAGGTTGGAGAGGAGGGGGGGGGGGGTACAATCAACTGGTGATTAGTTCAAAAGGAATATATCTCCTATGTAATGTCACAGGATTGTTCCCACATGTAGATCCCGATATCCAATGATGTATAGAGGGTTCTTACCCTTGCTGAAGTCTGCCACAGTTCTCTCCATACGATGTTTGGAAGCCGTGCAGTGCAGTTGTCTGTTTTCAGACAGTCCTGGCAGACACAGACAGCGTTTGTAAAAAGCACGTGTGGAGATGTAAGGCAACCTCTCCGGTACAAAACTGGAACAAGTGTTCCTCCTGTGGCCAGTAGATGGCAGTCAAGATCCAAGAAAGCTGAACTGCAGAGCAAAGTGAGCTGTAAGCACTTCCGTGGTTCAAAGGAGATTCATGCTGACACAGATGGATTACTCAGTAAGTGTAGCAGTGGTCGTCAAGTAGCAAACGCATCGTACATCGACTAGTTTCGTGACCCAAACTGGTCACTTCGTCTGGATGTTGTGTCAGGGTTATTGGGATCATTAAATAGGGCAGATTAGCCAGTCAGATCAGGACCCAAAGACACATTAATTGTATATTGCCATCTAGTGGCCACAACTAAAATTGCATGTTGTAAATAGACAGATACATCTGTTTGAATGCTAAATCGCTGTTCACTCATTCAATCAAACAGTTGCTTTTATAATTTAAATATTCATTAGCAACGCTATTCACCAATATAGAGTACTTTACTTAAAGAACTCAAATCAGATCAAACGAGTGTGGGGGGGGGGGGTGTAGTTTATCATTTAGGGCTGGCTTTGTTAACAAGGATACTTATGACATTAATGTTAAACGCCTAGAAGCCAATCTAATAAAGCAGTTGCTAAGATAAGTCACCTATTATCCCGTAGGGACAATAGATGGAATGCATGTACCACAACAGACAGTATTGAGATTATTATATGTTGTATACTGTCATGCAGTGTATAAAAGGATATTTAGCACATGTTGTTATCCCCTGTGTCAATAGAGCACACAAGGGAACAACGTCAATTTATGGCTCTAAGAAGATTTTAAGACTCAATTCAGTATTAAGGCCCTTCGGCTGGAGGGTCTGAAGACGAAAAATCCGAAGTTTTTCCTTTCTGAGGAGGACCGTGTCATAGTCACCTCTCCGTTCTGGAAGGTCAAGGGCATAGAATCCCTTGACAGTCAATCCAGATGTTTTACTCTGATGGAATTGGAGGAAATGTTGAGCTATAGGTGTATCCTCCTTGGATATGATGCTTTTAAGATGTTCCCCGAATCTTACCCTTAACTGGCGTTTAGTTCTGCCTATATAGAGTTTATGGCAGGGACATTCCAGAATGTAGAGGACCCGGGAGGTGGTACAATTTATAAAGGAACTAATTTCAAATGTTTGTCTAGACTCTGAATCTCTAAATGTTTTAGAGCGGTCCACATATTTGCATGTGCTGCAATGACCACATGCAAACATGCCAGTTACCCGGGGCATGTTAGTGAGCCAGCTTCTATCAAGAGCATGTCTAAACTCAAATTGAACTAGATCATCTCGCAGGTTTCTCGCTCTTTTGGCAGTGATGGAGGGTTTATCCCCCCACTATGCCTTTAAGAGTCTCGCATCGGGTCAAAATATGTCAATGCTGGGACAAGATCGATCCAACTTTTTGCCACCGAGTCCCATATGGGGTAATGAACCTCACTGGTCCCAGTTGGAGCGCTCTTCTCTACATCTCGGGGCCGAAGTAGGTCTGCCCTGACCTTTTGACTGGCTAGTCTCTTAGCTCGACGTAGAGTGCGATGGGAGTACCCACGTTCGCGGAATCTCCGATAAAGGGATTCAGACTCGCGATGGTAATCCTCTGTTTCACCCTACTTAACCAATCTAAGATCGATGGGGGCCTAGTATCTCTCCAATGCAGGGGGATCCCTGCTTTAGCTGCATTGATCATGTGACACAGTGCTGTTTTATAAGTCTGAGGCGGGATTTGCGAGCAGTGGAGTAAGAAGAATGTGGGATCATCGGGAAGCTGTAAATCAGAAAATTTTTGTACAGTTCTTAGGACCACCGCCCAGTATGGTCTTATTTTTTTACAGGACCAGAATATATGTAACAATGCCCCGCATTCTTCTCCACATCTCCAGCAGCTGTCTGAGTTTTCACTTGAAAATGTATTAAGTCGTACTGGGGTATAATACCACTGCGTCAAAATTTTATCATTTAATTCCTGAGTCCGCATACAGACGGAGAAATTTAAGGTCAGGTGGATAATTTGTTTACGTTGAAGAGGGGTAAAGGTCCTATCTAGGTCCATCTCCCATTTACTAAAACACGGCAACTCAAAGTCATCTGAAGGTTTGTTTAATAGTCCATACATTTCAGAGATCACCTGAGAGAGTGTTTTTTCTCGTCCCAGTATGACTCAAATGTCATTAGTTGGCGTTGGAAGTTTATAGAGGGTCCCAAGGATCTTATAAAGTGGTTTATTTGAAAGGCCTGCCAGACGTTAATTTCAAAGGCTCCCCCTACTTGCGTCAATATTTTTATGGTTGGCCATGCTCCAGACTTAAGTGTGAAGCCTGATATATTCTCTTCTCTTTAAGGTTCTGGAAGGCTCCTGTCTCCATACCTGGGCTAAAACTCGGATTTCCCAAGATAGGGAACAGGGGCGATTGTTTTGATGAGAATTTCCAATTTCGGCAAATCCTCGCTGTAATTCATAGGGTTGTGCCAATTATAGGGTGTTTAAGAGAAGTTGGCAGGGCTGCATAGCACCATGGAGCTCTGCACAAAGGTACAGGGCTCAGCTGCTGCTCCACGTCAATCCATCTTTTGAAATCGGTATGAATGTGTTACTATTCCAGTCACTAAGCTGTCCTTAAAAATTAGGAATAACAATCCAACTATAAACTGGCCAAGTTCTTTGAGGACTCTCAGATGTAAGCCTCCCGGCCCCCAGTGATGAATGCATCCAACTTACCCAACATACTACTCGTCCATTGAAACAGGGCAGCTTTGCATTGTCATCTGAGATCTCTTCTTTAACCACCCTTGAAAAAGGAAATATGAAAGTGATAAAAAATGTTAAACATTATGTCAATACATCCCGAGTATTTATTCCACCCCATCACTCCTTCAGGAGCACATGTAAGCAATACTAAATTACATTATTTTACTAAAATGGAAAAAATAAAAAAAACACACAAATCTCCTTATATTGCCTAAAGCCTCCTTAATATTTTACGAGGTTAGCATTCTGTTTTTCTTGTCAGAGAGAGACTAAAACTAGCCATACATAGTTTATCATAGGCTATTAAAAATAAATTTTTCAAAAGGACAGGCTTTTTGAAATTTTTGCTCAATCAGCACATGCAACCAATCAGCTGGCAGTGCTGGTCAGTATATTTTGGCAGTGGGGGAACAGTGTCATAATACAATTTAACAGCAGGGAAGATTTCCCCATTCACTTGAAGTGTGGATGGTGAAATAGTTTCATTTTTTTTTCATTCAGCCAGTTGACTGAGTAATGTATGACCAGCTTAAAGATTTAACTTTCAGGAGGGCCTCCGTCTAGTAGACCTGCTTTGATTTAAGAAGATCAAGCCAGGTGCAACCTGAGAGCCGGTTCATAATGGGGTGACTCGTCAGGTGACTCAGCAGCCTGACAAGTCGCGTCCCATTCTATTCACCAGAACCGTTCTAATAGAAGCCACGCAAGTCGCTCCGACTGAGAAAAAGGTTCTTGTACGACTTCGGGGGCGACTTGAATTGACTTCTATACAGAAGTCATTTTGCAAGTTGCCTCTGAAGTCGTCTTCAGGATGCCTTGCCGAGTCGCCCCCAAAGTCGTGTCGCCAGTGTGAACCGGCTCTAAGCCTAATCTGTTTATCTAATGGTTTTCCCATTATGTACACAAAATTAAAGCCTAAAAATAGAATAGATCAACATCTGAATGAGATCAACTACAACAAGGCTTTTCCGGGTGGAGATGAGTTTTGGAAGCTTTCAGCTTATATGCAATTGTGACCTTTTTTAGCTGGTAAGAGGCAGCAATTACTTATGGTGGACGTGCTTTTCTATCCTCACCTTTGCTGGATGTTGTGGATTTCTCACTTGAAGCATACAATTTGAACACATTTATGTGGATGGATTATTCATTATTTGGACTTTGAGTGATTTCACCTGTCACTGGGTTATCACATTTTATATATGTATATGCATTTATTTTCACTGTCCTTTTGGAGAGTGTCTCAGTACAAGTATAGCACTTATTGATTTAATTTACATTTATATATAGGTAACCTATATTTATCACTTCACTAGCGCAGCGTTTTATTTTTCCATATATTGCAAAGAGGGCCCCAAGCATAATAAATTAAAAAGGTCTCCAGAATTTCATTGGGAGTAAAGACAGATGGATCAAAATTCAGCCGGTAATTTTCATCTATTGGCAGGCTGGCTGCCACAACATTAGGTGGATGAAGGAATAATCCTATCTGTGCCATTGTGTTCTGACAATCGGGCTCCTCTGCTGTCATAATACACTGATCAGCAGCTGAATCTAACTGATCTAACGTTTCCCCCCCCAACAGTCCTATTAGGCAGAATTTTTCATTCTTAGTTTCTGATGTAGTAGGCAAAAGCCTACTACAAAAAGTCTTCGTTTATTTTGTGCCTCAATCATCAGGGTGATTTTCCCTTCACTATGTCCCAGAAACAGAAGACAATTAGAGAAAAGGAAAAAGCCAACATACTCTAGGCTCCACTTGGGTCAATTGTCACCAGAACCACTTCCTGGTCCGACCCCAAAAAAATAAATAAAATAAAAATGATTTCCCATCACTTTCAATACTGGAGACAATGGTCACCAGAATAAAGAGGGTGAATCGTCACAACCAGAACACAAATGGCAATCAAAACTTGAAACTTTTTAACCCCTTCCTACTGTAGCAAAAAAATAATAAAATATAGGTTACCAGCACCACATTACATTTATTGGGCATCAGTAGGAGCAAAAATAGTGAAATGGGTTTAAAGCAATTTTTATTTAGTTTTAACAAGGATAGAATGGGAAAGTTTAAACACCTAAAGGTTTTATTACGGTTTGTGTCCTTCCTAGAGAGATTCACCCATCTATAACTAGCCTAGTGGTCATGGTCACCATGACAGAAAGGAAAATGCAAATCCAGTATGTCACTAGAAGAATAATGGCGAAACCTTTAATTTTCCTTTTATTTTATCACCAAGATAGGGACATATACTGAGAAAAAAAAAGGCCCCTTTCACACTTATACAACTTGTCCCACGATTTGTAATGGCAAAGTAGCATGACAAGTCGTTTCTCACGATTTCCAATGACAACCATTCATATTAGTACGACTTCAAGTCGTTCCGACTTCAAAAGTAGTCCCCTGCACTACTTTGGTTCCAATTTTGATGCCACTTACATAGGCATTCCCTTTAAAAAAAAAAAAAAACGCACAACTTTGAAGTCCAATAGTGTAAAAAGGGGCCTTAATCATAACCCATTTGTGGCGGAAAAATACATAAAAAAATACGTTTTGGTTTTAGAAAAAGGCTGAACACGAACATTTAAAAAGTTGCCTGTTGGTTTTGGGAAACCCAGGTAAATTTAGGGGGTACCTTGGAAAGGACAAGACTTTAGTCCGTGGCAGATGTTTTATTTTAGGATAGGAAATTACAAAGATTCTATCTTGATGCTGTGTGTGTGTTTACTGTAATGAGGACTAAAAGTGCAAGACCTGTCTTGCAATTTAATTATACAGGATGTACAGCATCAGTTTGCGCAGCATTTTACAATATAAAGTGGGACAGTACAATCACAATACAGAAGGAATAGGAGGGCTCCTGTTAGTGGAGCTTACAATCTTGCATAGTTTACCACTGTCACCATCAATTGAGCCTGTCACATTTTAATATTTTGACTTGCAGGTTAAATAAAAAAGGTAATTATATTGCCAGTCATCATATACCCTGCAAACTTCTGTACTTAAAGCGGGAGTTCACCCATTTATACATTTTTTTTTTTCTCCCCTTAGATTCCTGCTCGTTCGGTCTAGGGGAATCGGCTATTTGTATTAAAATATGAGCTGTACTTACCCGTTTTCGAGATGCATCTTCTTCCGTCGCTTCCGAGTATGGGTCTTCGGGAGCGGGCGTTCCTTCTTGATTGACAGGCTTCCGACGGTCGCATCCATCGCGTCACTCGTAGCCGAAAGAAGCCGAACGTCGGTGCGGCTCTATACTGCGCCTGCGCACCGACGTTCGGCTTCTTTCGGAAAATCGTGACGCGATGGATGCGACCGTCGGAAGCCTCTCGGAAGACTGTCAATCAAGAAGGAACGGCCATTCCCGCAGCCCATACCCGGAAGCGACGGAGAGGATGCATCTCGTAAACGGGTAAGTACTGCACATATTTTAAAACAAATAGCCAATTCCCCTAGAGAAAACGAGCAGGAATCTAAGGGGAAAAAGTGCCCTCTAAGGGTGAACCCCCGCTTTAATGACCATTGTCATACCCTTCGCCTATACATACTGCCCTTGTCACAACCTCTGAACTACTGTCCTGCATATATTGCACTCTGCACTCCTGTGCTGCATATACTGCCCACTAAACAAAATAAAATGTGCTATTCAATCCACAGACTTTCCTATTCTAGAATGGGCACACGTTTGTTTTTGTTAAAGCCCAATCGAAAACGAATATTCATCAAAAGTGTAAAAAAAATAAAAAAAATAGAAAAAAAATTCCAGACTGCAGTCAAGGATTTGTAAAGGAAAATGTATTTTCACCTTAATGCAATCTATGCATTAAAGTGGAGCTCCACCCTAAAGTGGAACTCCCGCTGATCGGAACTCTCCCCCCTCCGGTGTCACATTTGACACCTTTCAGGGGGAGGGGGGGTGCAGATACCGGTCTAAAGACAGGTATTTGCACCCACTTCCCGGCCACACAGTCTCGGGCAGACTGCGGGCATGACGTCACCTTCTGTCCAGTTGTGGGAGCCACAGCGGGAGCCAATCGGCAGGTGTAGCGCGACTCGCGCATGCGCCATAGGGAATCGGGCAGTGAAGCCGGAGCGCTTCACTTCCTGGTTCCCTCACCGAGGATGGCGGGGGGGGGCAGCAGAGTGACGAGCGATAGCTCGTCCTCTGCTGCGGACGGCTGACGGACGGCTGCAGTATTTGTAGCTGCTGGCTTTTAAATATTTTTTCAGCGGACATCCGCTTTAAGGTGAAAGAACATCTGATGGTATGGCCGCTCGCTGTATCACGGGAGCGCGCCCGCAATTAGTGACCACCATGCGAGCTCTCGCATGACTGTGGTGACTAATTGCGGGGAGGATAGAGACAGCCGCCGAGGGACCAGGCCCTTTTTGCGATTCGGCACTGCGCCGCTTTAACTGACAATTGCGCGGTCGTGCGACGTGGCTCCCAAACAAAATTGGCGTCCTTTTTTTCCCACAAATAGAGCTTTCTTTTGGCGGTATTTGATAACCTCTGCGGTTTTTATTTTTTTCGCTATAAACAAAAATAGAGCGACAATTTTGAAAAAACAAAACAAAAAAACACAATATTTTTTACTTGTTGCTATAATAAATATCCCCCCAAAACATAAAAACAAAATTTCCTCAGTTTAGGCCGAAACGTATTCTACCTATTTTTGGTAAAAAAAAAAAAAAAAAAAAAAAAAAAAAAAATCGCAATAAGAGTTTATCGATTTTGCTTTGCGCAAAATTTATAGCATTTACAAAATATTTTTTTTTTTTACTACCAATGGCGGCGATCAGCGATTTTTTTCGTGACTGCGACATAATGGCGGACACTTCGGACAATTTTGAAAAAATTTTGGGACCATTGTCATTTTCACAGCAAAAAATGCATTTAAAATGCATGCAAGAAAGAGGGGGTGTAGTGGCGCTTGCAGTAAATAAACCCCCCTCTTTCTTATATGCTGATTGGTGCGTGAGCACTTTCATGTAGTGGCTGCTGCATATATATTTGTTTATTTATACACTTTGTTTATTAGTTAGGTTACCCTAGGTTAGTTGTGGTTTTGTGCATTGGTTCCCCCCCTTTTATATTTATTTAAAATGCATGGTTTACTATGAAAATGACATTTGCCGTTTGGGAGTTAACCACAAGGGGGCGCTGAAGGGGTTAAGTGTGACCTCATGTGCGTTTACAACTGTAGGGGGGTGTGGCTGTAGGTCTGACGCCATCGATTGTGTGTTCCCCAATATAGGGACGCACAATCGATGACAGCGCCACAGTGAAGAACGGGGAAGCCGTGTTTACACACTGCTCTCCCCGTTCTTCAGCTCCGGGGACCGATCGCGGGACTCTAGCGGTGATTGGGTCCGCGAGTCCTGCGGCCGAGGTCACAGAGCTTCGGACTGGTTTGCGGGAGCGCACCCCCGACCCACCGCTGGGCTTTATACAATCATGTACAGGTACGTGATTGTGCCCAGTGGTGTGCCATTCTGCCGACGTATATCGGCGTTAGGCGGTCCTTAAGTGGTTAAGATGACCAGGATATACACACACGGATTAATCTGCAGGTGAGCAGCCAGCTAATGAAATAACCATCCGATTACTAGGCTACTGCTTTTTTTTTGTGCTCCTGTCTTCATTGGGATCCTTTGTTTTACTTGCTTTCCATCTAAAGTTAGGAGCAATTGGCTATATGGTCTTTGCTTAACCACTTCCCGCCCGGTCAATAGTAAATTGACATCCAGGAAGTGGTTGCGTTATCATGACTGGACGTCTATTGACGTGCAGCACGATAACATGCCGGTGGGGGCACGCAGCGAGTCAATCGGTGATGCGGGGTGTCAGTCCGACACCCTGCATCTCCGATCTCAGAAAAGAGGCTCCAGCGGAGGCTCTTTACCACGTGATCAGCGGTGTCCAATCACGGCTAATCACGATGTAAACAGGAAGAGCCGTTGATCAGCTCTTCCTTACTTAAATGGGCACTGACCGGCAAAAATTAGCAAACAAGTGATGCCCAGCAATGCCATCAGTGCCACCCCAGTGCCCATCCATAAGTACCCATCAGTGGGCGTAATTGAAGTTTTTTTTTTGTAAATAAGTTAACAAAAAAAAAAGAAAAATCGCAGAGGTGATCAAATACCACCAAAAGAAAGCTCTATTTGTGGGAACAAAATTATAAAAAAAAATTGTTTGGGTACAGTGTAGCATGACCGGGCAATTGTCATTCAAAGTGCGACCGCGCTGAAAGCTGAAAATTGGCTTGGGCAGGAAGGTGCGCAAGTGCCTGGTATGGAAGTGGTTAAAAGGAGTTGTAAAGGCAGAAGGCTTTTTATACTAATGCATTCTATGCATTAAGATAAAACACCTTCTGTGTGTAGCGGAACCAGCATACACACCCGCTCCCCCCCAAATTACCTCCCTGAGCTTCTCTCTCCAGCGATGTCCACGATCCCCTCAGCCATCCAGTTCACTCCTGATTGTCTGAGACAGAGCAGTGGCACACCATGGTCTCCCGCAGCTGTCAAAGTCAGTCAGAGAGAGAGTGAGAGACCCCCCAAGTTAGGCTCCCTGTCCGAATTGATAGACGGAGCTCTGACTCTGCTTGGGTGCCCCCTGTAGTTAGCTGCTGGCTGAGGGGCACTCAAAGGAGGGAGGGGCTAGGAGCAACAAAGAAAGACCAGAGAAGGAGGATCTGGGCTACAAGCAAAAAAAAAAAAAAAAAACTGCACAGGAGGCAAGTATAACTAAAAATGTAATGGTTGAACAGTATGGCCTCTTTGGTTTACTTTTCAATACGGATGATGGCTCATCAATATGGCCAACTGCACAGGATATGGGAACCAGTGCCAATTTTTATAAATTCTATGTGGTTGTTCCCCTCTGGTACCAGTAAAGTCCAAACTTTAAAGGTTATTTATAATAAAATTGTCTTAAAGGAAGTTGTACCACCACAAACAGACATATAATCTTTGTGCTACAGTGATTTTTTTAATCATTGCAACAAGCATAGAAACTATATTACATGCCAGTGGACTTGCTGTACAACTACTTTAAATATGCAAGCACCATTTTTTCTTATAATTATATTGTGCGCAAACCAGGATTGTAATAAAAACATGAATAATTAAACCTAGAGCACTATTGCTCAGATTTAATACATGGACAATGCCAAGCTAATCTGCAGATATTAAGAATTAATGCATTTAAGGAAGCTGCATGGCACATTAAGGTTAAAATATTAGGATAGTTTTCTAGAAACAACCTTTACTGTCCTAGTATACATTCACCAGACATCCTTGTGAATTGCACACCCACTTAGGGTCCCTTGGGACAAGAACAGATGTCTGCAAAGTCAAGGCAGCAGACACTCCTAATAATATAAACCTTGTGTATAAATTCCACACTGGGAATATACAAACACTGTAAAAACAGCAGCATAGTAATCCTAGTTAGTAAGAGTGGATGGCGGAGGACTGCAAGCACAGCTGAACAAACCTAGATATGCTTCAGGAAAATGCACCAAGACCCATAACAGAGGCATTGCACTAATGATTTAAGGGAAAATACAGAGTATTTTACTTTGAAGACTGATGACGTTAATATACACAGTAGTCTTAAATATTTTCTATCCATGCTAGTAATTAGAGGGCTGAAGCAACAAAAAAAAAAAAAAAGAAAACGTGTATTTTGAACTGAAAATAAAATCTTTATTAAGTCCAATGTGTGACCTTAGGTCTTGTAGATAATCTTAGGTCATACTTAACTGGACCTTAACTGGGTCATACCGTTTCTTATAGGAAGTTGGGGCACTGACAAAAGTTAATCCATAACTCTGTATAACCCCCACCTCCAAACCGCATGACCTAGTATAGTGACTTAGCATTAAATAAGCCCAAATCTACAGAGTGTCAGGAACTGTGTGTCCCTCAGACTTAAGGGGTTGTAAAGCAGGGGTCTCCAAACTTTTTAAACAAAGGGCCAGTTTATTGTCCTTTAGACTTTAGGAGGGCCGGATTGTGGCCAGCAAGGGCAAAAAAATGTTGGCATCAGTAAGAATAAATATGGCCTCAGGATTGGCGGTCAATAGGAGGGGTAGTGCCCCTATTAGTAGGAGGAATAGTATTCCCATCATTGGTATCAGTGGAAGAAACAGTGCCTCATTGTTGGTGTCAGTGGGAGTAATAGTGCCTCATATCAGTGGATGGAATGGTGTCCCAAGGGCCGGATAGAAGCTAGCAAAGGGCCACATCTGGCCCTCGGGCCGCAGTTTGGAGACCCCTGTTGTAAAGGTTTGTTTAATTTTCTAAAAAGGTTCCTTTAAGCTAGTGCATTGTTGATTCACTTACCTTCAACTCCCGTGAACCTCCGCTTGCTCAGCGGGGATCTCTCCGTTGATCCCCGAAGCCGGCGGATGACAGGGCGGTCCCCCGCACACTGTGCAGGGACCACCCTGTCTTTTCTCCGCTCTCCTCTATAGGGGGGATCGGATGAACACGGACCCCAAAATCTAGAGTTCGACACACTGCACAGAGCCCTCAGGCCACGCTCTACATGCCCGGCAAGACCTAGAGATGTGATAGGTCGCCTGCACTGTCATGCTCATGAAGAACTTATAAGTCGTAAGGCTTGGAAAGCAGGACTTATTAATTATGGGGGAGCATCAATTAAAATCCTCCCAGACCTATCCCAGGCAACTTTACAGCAGAGGGCACAACTACATCCACTCTTGGAGAACAAACAATCAGGGGGCTCATACCCATGGGGTTACCCTATATCCCTACTGATAAAGAAAGAATCCTCCTCGACTCTGTTCCCAGCCAGCGGACCTCCTGGCATTGTTCCCGTTTCTGGGGGTGAACAGTGTACGGTTCCAAACTGGTTACAGCCTACAACGAGGACACAATGACCTGCTGGTCCCCTTGAGTTAACAGTGGAATCCCCCCCTACAGACAGACAATGGGTGGACAGCAGGAACTAGGTCCAGAAAACCAGAATTGAGACTGAGTTCCAAGGGGATGGATGACCCCCTTATCTTTACTCCCTTTTGTTTTTTAGGTTTGTATGGTCTTGGTAGGGCTCCTGGCCCTGGGGATGGCAGAAAAATAGTCGATTCAAAATCTGAAGGGTAGCTTAATCCGATGAAACACCAGTACTACTTCAAGGCAAATTCCATCAGACTTGTGCCCATAGACTTTAAAATGGGTTGTAAAGGTTTGTTTATTTTCTAAATATGTTCCTTTAACCACGCAAGACCCGGACCATTATGCAGGTAAAAGGACCTGGCCCCTTTTTGCGATTCGGCACTGCGTCGCTTTAACCGACAATTGCGGTCGTGCGACGTGGCTCACAAACAAAATTAGCGTCCTTTTTTTCACACAAATAGAGCTTTCTTTTGGTGGCATTTGATCACCTCTGCAGTTTTTATTTTTTGCGCTATAAAACAAAAATGGAGCAACAATTAAAAAATATAAATAAAAAAAAAAAAAAAAAAGCAATATTTTTTACTTTTTGCTATAATAAATATCCCCAAAAAATATATAAAACATGTTTTTCCCCCCTCAGTTTAGGCCAATATGTATTCAACATATTTTTGGTAACAAAAAAAAACAAAACGCAATAAGCGTTTGATTGGTTTGCGCAAAAGTTATAGCGTTTACAAAAATAGGGGATAGTTTTACGGCATTTTTATACATTTTTTTTACTAGTGTGGCGTTCAGCAATTTTTTTTTTGTGACTGCGACATTATGGCGGACACATGACACATTTTTGGGACCATTGTCATAGCGAAAAGTGCTATAAAAATGCACCGATTACTGTGAAAAAATGACAATGGCAGGGAAGGAGTTAACCACTAGGGGGCACTAAAGGGGTTAAGTGTGTCCTATTGTGTGTTTTACTGTAGGGGGGTGTGGCTGGACTTGTGACGTCACTGATGGTTGTTCCCTATGACAGGGAACAGACGATCAGTGACAAGCCACAGAGAAGAACGGGGAAGGTTTACACTCACCTCTCCCCATTCTTCAGCTCCTGTGACCCGATCGCGGGACACCGGCGGCGATCGGGTGCACAGGTCCTGCGGTCACGGAGCTCAGGACTAGGTCGCGAGTGCGACCCATGGCTGGGCTCTTAAAAGGCGACGTACATGTACGTGCCTGTGCCCAGCCGTGCCCTTCTGATGTAGAGCCTGTTGGGTTTTCCAGTTGTCCTAGGCTATAGGTGATGCGATATGATGTATTATGTACTGGAAGCTTACTTTGACAACCAGGTTGATAATACACCTGTTGGTTTGTTCTGTATATTACTTAAAGCGGTTGCATACCCAATATGATGACTTTTCTTCCTGTGGACAATTACATGTTTTATAATCATTTGCTTAATAAAAATGTCTCCTTACCCGCTTGCCTTGCGAGTTGTAGGTATATTTGTGGCTAATGATGTAGCCCGCGCATGCACCATACGTCCAAATTTTCCAGCAAACAGAGACCCTGCCGGAAAAATGCAGTGTCTATGCCGGGGTTGCGTCATTTCGTCTTTCCCCGACATCTTGCGATGCTTCAAAGTAAGCCAGCAGGATAGTCTGATTCGCTCAACTAAATTTCCTTAGTAACCGGAAAGTTGATACGGCGAAAGCTATTACAGAGCAGCAGAGTTTCGACTATAAAGTGTTTTTTACAGCAAGAAAAAATTTTGGGCTTTCTCTTAGTGCCCTTTTTATTCTAAATAAATATTTAGATTGATATATTGGTTAAATCGTTCTCTTTTGGCGAGTTTACTACCGCTTTAAGTTACCATATTATTAACAAAGAGAGGTCTTCCTTAAGATAATGCACTAGGCCAGTGCGCCCTCTGTCTTATTTTATTTTTCAGACAGCGTAACCATTATCCAACAACTTTCCTAGTCATAGGGCATCAAGGCGAGGCATGTAGAGTTAAGCCAGCAAGAAAAAATGTAGGCAAAAGTCTGGGGCCCACGGCCAAGCACCAGAGATTGTGGAGTTGATTTACTAAAATTGGAGAGATAGAACAATTTAGCGCAGCTGAGTATGTTAGGCTAGCCAATGAGCTTTGAAGTTCTTTGGCTTGATCAAAGCTTTTTTAAATCAGAAAGTCGTTTATTTGAGAAAACAATATAAGATAACATACACTGTCATACATATATCTGTATACCATTAATAACATTATCCCAATACAAAAGATACTGTACATATAGAAAGGAATAAACTGTATAAATCACATCCAAAATGGCATCTCCTGTTGTGCACAAGGTGTCAGCAATCAACATTCAATGCTTGTTACAGTGCAATGTACAGAACCATGAAACAGGTGTATACAGTGTTAACCTGGGTCGAGAGTCCTAGCTCGACATGGAGAGTTTAGAATTGAGATGTCTTGAAATTGAAAACTACTACCTAAATAATAAAAACTCAAAAAACAGGGGGGGGGGGGGGGGAGGGATCTTACATTTGCAATAGTCTATCTGCGATGAGTTGTGGGGGACCCAAGCAGGGAACGTCAAGCCATGGTTGCCACATGGAATAAAAAAAAACTCTCAGCACATTCCTATGTTGATACGCAAGTTTTTCCCGAATCAATAGCCGGTTGACATCATCCACCCATTGTCTACCCGTCGGTACCCTGAAAGATATCCAAAGCCCCGCAATCGCCGTCCTGGCAGTGTATAACAAAACTGATTATTGCAGTGTGACCATTAGGCGAGAGCGAGGGTATCTCCAGTGCCCCGAGCAGACACACAACGGGATCGGTATTTGATATGCCTGGGAAATGGTAGTAAGAACAAAGTTCCAATAGCGGAATCATTTTGGGCATTTCCACATCATATGCAGTAGGTCTCCGTCATGTACACAACATTTTGGGAAGAGCGGTTAGTCTCGGCATCCCCAACTATATAGGCGGACTGGGGTCCTGTACACCCTATGAAGCCGGTACAGATGTGAAAGTCTGCGGGACGCAGACACCAACACTAATGGGGCTGACGTAAGGCATAATAATTCCCAGGTTTCACCATCTATAGGGCCTAAATCCTTCTCCCAACCCCCTTCTACACGGGAGTGAGGAGGCATAATGTGTTGTGCCAAGTAATATACTATATATCTTAGATATCATGCCTTTCTTATCTCCAGTCAAAAATACTTCTGCCATCAGAGGGTGTCTTGACAACCTAACCGGTGACAGTCTAGGCTCAGACTGTATTGCATGCCTCGGCTCAGACTGTATTGCATGCCTCAACTGCAAGTAACGATAGAATTGGAATCTGTGTAAAGAGAATTCTTCCCTAAGATCTGTGAAAGATTTAAGCGTCACACCCTTAAACAACTGAACTAGATAGTGTATGCCTGCTAGTTCCCAAGACCGAAAACCTTTAAGTTTGATGAGTTCAGTAAAGTATTTATTGTCCCATATTGGGGTGAACGTGCACACACCCCTTATGTTCAGTAGCGACCTGATGTACTTCCATAGGGAATTCAGCAGCTTAATGGTGAGAAGGGAGTCCGAGATGTGCACAAGCCCCACCTCTATGTGAGAACGCAGACATCTCAGATCCACAGAGTATTACCAGCGAACGAAAAGGATCCTCCGCGTCCCTCTCACCCCAGCCCCCAAGGTGCTGAAGTTGTGAGGCCACAAAGTAGTACCGGGCATGCGGAACAGCCATGCCACCCTGATCCTTAGCTAATTGTAGTGAGGAGAGGCTGATACGGGCTACTCTGTTGCCCCATATCAGGTTTCTAAATTGGGCATCTATCTGGGTAAACCATGTATGGGGGATCCATAGTGGGGCATTGTGAAATACGTAGAGTAGTTGAGGGGCCCAAATCATTTTAACCAAGTTAGCTCTCCGCGTGACTGAAAGGGGTAGTTTCAACCATGCCAAGCATTTTGTCCGGAATTTACGAAGCAGCGGTGCCAGGTTTAATGTCAGATACTGGGCTGGGTTAGCTGTAAACTGTATGCCTAAATATCTAAATTCCTCTACAACGAGGACATCTTTAGCGCAGTCAGGCAAATGGTGAGTCAGGGAGTCTAGAGGTAAAAGCACCAATTTATTCCAATTAATGCTAAATCCCGACAGCTTCCCGAAGTCAGCGATTAAGGCCATCACATTCCTCAGGGAACCAGCCGTGTTCCCGAGATATATCAAGGTGTCGTCAGCATAAAAGGAGATTACATCCTGCCTGGGACCCCTACAAAAGCCTTTAATGTCCTATGAAGCTCCAACATGTATAGCTAGGGGTTCCAATGCCAGAGCAAACAGCAGGGGTGAAAGAGGGCACCCCTGCCGGGTACCCCGGAAGAGCCTGAAGGACTCAGACAGATCGCCATTGACACGCATCCTGGCCGACGGGGCGCTATACAGTAGTTGAACCCACTTAAGGAATGTAGTGCCCACCCCAAATCTTGACAGCACCTCCCAGAGATAAGGCCACTCAACGCTATCAAACGCTTTAGTTGCGTCCAGCGAGAAGATGGCCCGATTACCAGAATTGTCAACCGGGATCTGCAAGTTAAGAAACAGTCTGCACAGGTTCTGGGCGGTGGATCTTGTCGGGATGAAACCAGATTGGTCCCTATGTACTATGTGATGAATACATTTGGACAATCTGTTTGCCAGCACACTGGCCAGTAATTTAATATCAAATAACAGTAAAGAAATAGGCCTGTATGAATCCGGTGACATAGCGTCTTTACCCGGCTTCAATATTACCACTATAAGAGCCTCATTCATAGAGGGGGGAAGCTCGCCAGTTTCAAAGGCATCGTTATAAACCTTTAAGTGTGTCTGTAAGAGCTGTTCCGCATATCTCTTAAACACCTCGGCCCGAAGACCATCCGCCCCTGGTGCTTTCCCATTCTGCGCGTGTGCCAGGGCTTCCAAGAGTTCATCCTCAGACAACAGGGTGTTCAGAATTGCTGCGTCAGATGAAGATAAACTGGGGATGGGGTATCTGTTCAAAAAAAGAGGAGAGTTCCTCATGGGTAGGCTGAACCTTTGACGTGTATACATCCTGAAATAAGGTTGAAAAGGCGTCTAAAATGGACTGGGTAGAATAGCAGAGTACCATGCATGTCCTTTACCGCCACTATATACGATGAAGGTTGTTGCGACTTGGCTAACAAAGCCAACATATGACCCGTGTTCTCTCCTTCCTCAAAAAGCTTTTGCTGCAGAAAAAAGCGCTTATTCTCAGCTAGTTGTAGGGACAACTGTCCTAGCAGTGACTGGGAGGCCAGCCAAGACCTTCTAGTGGATACATTAGGGTCTGCTACATAGGCAGATTCCAAGCATTGGGCCTCTGCCAGTACAAATGTTTCCCATTCCTTGGTTTTAATCTGAGAAATGACTCTGATAAATTGACCCCGTAAATATGCTTTGGCCGCATCCCACACCGTGCCCACACCCGTTGAATCTAATTTATGGGTAAAGAACTCAGTTAAAAGTGCGGGAATCGGATCAGGATCCGGTATGAGAGACAGCCAAAAAGGATTCAACTTCCAGAGGCAATTTCCCCTAACAGCTCCCATTCTAATGTCTATTGTGAATGGGGAATGATCAGAGACCTGTCTTGGGTGGTATTGTGAGGATATGACCCTGGGCAACAGCAGATCAGTACCCAGCCCCAAATCAATTCTCAACAGGCCCCCCACCGAGGCCGATTGGCAGGAGTACACTCTTGCCTCAGGATTATGTACTCTCCACACATCAGTGAGGGCCATCTCCGCTAGGAAACGAGCAAAAGGGGTAGGCCCCGGGGTCCTTCCCACCGATACGTCAAGACGTGAGCCAAACTTGTCCTGTGCATAATCTAAATAATTGTTAAAGTCACCTAAAACCAATGTAGGAATACCCGGATATCGGGACATGTAGTCAGCTAAAACCTTGAGTAAGCTAGATGAGTACGGAGGGGGAATGTATAACCCCGCCAGTATACATTTTGTCCCAAAAAGGGAACACAGAATAAATACAAAACTGCCCTCCGGATAAATTTTTACATCCAAAAGGTGAAAACTGTGTACCCCAGGCTGAGAAGGACACTCACCACCCTCGAGTACACCAAGCCAGTGGCATGATATTGGTGGCAAAACTGCCGGACTTCAAATTGAGGTGCAGACACCGGGGAGAAATAAGTCTCCTGTAGGCAAATCACATCTGCACTAAGCCGCTTGATAGTGCGGAGCACCGCCAAGTACTTGACCGGGTTACCCAGACCCCTAACATTCCATGACAAAAATCTAGTTATCTTAGATATTAGAAAAAAACGGTACTAGAGGTAAACACGGATATTACATTATAAGTATACCCAAACCGTGTCCCCAGTGAGTAGCAAATCCGGGAAAGCCAGGTACAGCGAGCATGGTAGATCTCAGTTCCAGTTTGCAGACATGTAGCAGTTCGAGGTATCTGGTGGAGCCACGAAGACAAGGTGGCACAAGAAAAAAAAAAAAAGAGAAAGGTAAAAGGAAAAATAAAATGCAGTCAGGGCAAATATGGTGGTAGCCTCAAAGTATCTGAAGCAAAGAAAACTGACCAACGTGGTCAAACAGTCATAGCAAAAACAGGCCCGAGGCCTATACCAGGCAATCCTGGGGGGCAACAGTGGAAGCGCACTTCAGTGTCTTATTAACTTCTTAACAGCAAAGGCAAAGGAGTGGCGACGAATATTAAAATGCCAATGTGACATCAGAGTACCCTGCCTTGAGGTATTAACGTGGAATGTATGGCTGAAACAGGAAAAGATAGCACAGCATCCGTCAGACTGGCGCCGGGCACCTATTGCGTGCCTCACGTATCGAATGTTCCTCTCTATCCAGCCATTGTGCCGCCATAGAAGGCGAATAAAAAAAAATAAACAGCTCCATAGACCTCAAGTCTCAGGCGAGCAGGGTATAACATGGCATATTTCAGATCTAGGTCACGTTGCTTCTGTAGATCAGCCGAGAAGTCCGGGAGCATAGAAGCCTTGGTGTTATCAATTTTCAGTGTGGCAGGATTCAGCCTGGCCAGACGCAGTATAGCATCTCTATCTTTATAGTTAAGAAGTTTGAATAGAAAAGGCAGAGGTGGAGCCCCAGGGACAGGAGGTCTAGCAGGGACCCTATGAGCCCTCTCCACAGTGAACATAGGGGAGAATGCCTCTTTACCAAAGGCCTGAAGCAGCCATTGCTCGATACACTCCACCGGGTTTCTGCCCTCAATCTTTTCAGGGAACTTCCTCATTCTATTTTCCAAATCTTCCAAACGTGAGGAGTGTTGGGTGAGAAGATTATTATTATTATTATTATTATTATTATTATTATTATTATTATTATTAATAATATTATTATTATTATTATTATTATATGTGAGGTCTCGCTGCATAGGCGCCATGTCATCCTCAATGGAGCTCACCCTCCCTTCTAATGCAGATGTTCTCTCTCTAAGCTTCCGATTATCATGTCTCAGGAAAGTGATTTCTGTTTTAATCCCCTTAAGCTCAGCTGAAAGTGCTGTTATTGAGAGATTGTTGGAGGTTACTACATAGAAAATGTCCCGCAGCGTGGGTTCATTATCAGCATTAGGGCTTGTGTGATCTTGAGGCCTAGCAGGACCCCCCCCTGGAGTACTCACTGTGTCCCACAGAAAGCAGGGTCCGGCCGGATCCTCCAGGGGAACAGTGTCATCCGCCTCCGATCCTCCCTGGGGTGAGCTCTCAGGAGTGCTGGCAGAGGCTGCCGGTTCAGAGGAGAGCGCCATGGAGAAGAGTTTTTCTGCCCCCGCTCTGTTCCTGTCCTTGGCGGTGCATTGAGCCGCGGCGCCATCTTGCGCCATGAGGTCTGCGGGCCGGAGCTGGTTCTGCTTCCTTACGGCAGACATCGGGGGACAGAGAGAGACTTAAACAGGTATAGCCGTGTACCGGGGACCTTCCTACAGCTGGTGTGCAGGAGCAATGTGAGTATTTCCACAGGATGATGTATCGGAGATTCGGCGGAGCTCTCTTCCCAAGGTGCCAGCGGCTGCATGTGCGATAGAAGAATGTAGCTGCAGGTTACATACATAGTCATACAGTGTTCCAGCCCCCGGGTATGGGCTGAGACTTCCCTGAACACATACTAATCTTCAGACTGGTCTACAGCAGCGGCGCTCGGCCAATCACAGCAAGCAATGTAGACTAGTCTGTTTCTGGAAGTCTCTGTCCATACTCAGACATCAGTGCGGTTTAGTGTATAGTACTATAGTATGTAGCCAGCCACAGAAGATACAGTTTTGCACATGCAGCAGGCCAACATTTTAGGGAGAACCATAGTTTGGCCCAACAGCAACAAACTATGTATGTACAGTAGTTCAAAAGCTGGAGTTCTCTTAAATTGAAGAAGTGCAAAAAAACTGCAGGACTACAATGAACAACCAATGGCACAACTAGACAATTGAAACATACTAGGTAGAGTCATGCTATGTTGTATGTTCCAATTGTCCAATAGCACAGTCCAAAAACAATTCACTTACTTTACTAAACATGGTAGATGAATTGGTCTACGCTACGGATTTCTTAATCATTTCAGTAAAAGTGGCAGATTTTGCTTCAAGAACAAAATTTGTTAAGCTTTCTCAGAGGAGACGGTCTCTCTTCTCATCAAGAATATGAGATGCTAGACTGAATAGTCTCTCACTCTCTGTACTGGTGCTTGGGGCAAAAAAAGATCTGCGTGCAATTAAAGGAAATCGTAGTTTGTTGATGCGCTAGTACGCAAGAGGATTGTCGCTTCTGGCAATAGGCTGTTCAGCTAAATAAATGTCCAGCTGTTGGGTAGCTGCACTTGTGGCACTGCTATGGATCGGGGTTCACTCATGTGGTATTGTGTTCCTCTCCACTTGTTTGCGACCGTTTCTTCTCACTTTCTTTCCTCTGTGCTACACCTTGAAACTCCTTCACCAGATGCTTCCACCACCTCCATTTGTGCCTGTATCATTTGCCACGCACGCTGCCTTTGCTCCACATTAAAATAATGCTCTTTAAATTGAGGATCTAGAACTGTTGCAATGCAGTACAGAGTGTTGGACTCTGTCTTGAACAGGGCTCGACAAAATCCTGGCGCTCGGTTGCAATTGCGACAAGAAATTGTGACCTGGCGCCCGGGGAAGCTTAGGCCTGCAGAAGGCCGCGGCCTCAATTACCGGCCGGCGCAGCACGGAGACACAGGATCCCGTGTCTCCGTGCGCCCAAACCTCCCCCGCTGCGCGAGGGGAGGTGGGGGTGCCCGCCGGTAATTTAGGCCGCGGCTTTCTGTGATATGGCGCCATCTTGTGGTGGTGTTGGCATTACAAGTAAAATAGCAGTTCTAATGTGTTTTTCACTGCCATCTCCTTCCCTCCAATATATATATATATATATATATATATATATATATATATATATATATATATATATATATATATATATATATATATATATATATATATATATATATATATATATATATATATATAATCACCCTAGAGAATAAAATGGCGGTCGTTGCAATACTGTCTGTCACACCGTATTTGAGCAGCGGTCTTGCAAGCACACTTTTTTGGGAAAAAATACACTTTAATTTAAAAAAATTAAGACAACAGTAAAGTTAGCCCAATTTTTTTTAATATTGTGAAAGATAATGTTACACTCGTGGAATGGCGAAAAACTTACCTTTTAAAATCTCCATAGGCGACGTTTAAAAAAAAAATTCTACAGGTTGCATGTTTTGAGTTACAGAGGAGGTCTAGGGCTAGAATTATTGCTGTCGTTCTACCAATCGTGGCCATACCTCACGTGTGGTTTGAATACCGTTTACATGTGTGGGCGCTACTCACGTGTGCGGGCGCTACTCACGTATGCAGGCGCTTCTGCGCGCGAGCTTGGCGGGACAGGGAGCGTTTTCAGGCTCCTAACATTTTTTAGCTGGGTCCTAGATGCCAAGCAAATTTGTCTAACCCTGCCCAGGTTGGCAACAGCCTCCAGTAGAGTGGTGTTAGCTGTTTTTAAGCCAAGGTCTGTTTCTACCTCTTTGCCTAGCCAATGCTTCAGTGCAGCAATCAAGGGAATAACTTCAGCAATGGAAGCATTAGTTGAGCTTATTTCTTTTGTTAACTGTTCAAATAGAGATAAAAGAGACAAACTATTTTCAACTAACATCCACTGATGTGCACTCAGTGTTATCGGCAACTCGTAATCTGCAATGTATGCAGCTAAAACGCGCTTTTGTGCAAAAAAGACTTTGCAGCATATAGTAGGTGCTGTTCCAACGAGTGGCTACATCTTGTTGCAGTTGCCATGCATTGTAGTTATGCGATGTCTGCACTGCAGTACATCTGACTTGTACCAAAAAGATTTTATATTGAACTGATTAAATTTGATTTGAAATGGAATGGAATGCATGCCATTTGTTTGAGCTATTCTGTAGTATACTAGTAGTAGTACTACTATATTGATTGCGTACTGTCATGTTTAAAAAATTCATGCGCTTGTGGTCATTGAAATTGTCACTGTAGTATAAGTTATACTACACTGACATGACAGCAAGCGCATACATTTTTTAGACATGACAGTACGCATCAAATATATATTAGTACTACTTACTAGTACCACTAGTATACAAAAGAATTGCTCAAACAAATCGCATGCAATCCATTACATTTCAAATCAAATTTAATCAGTTCAATATATAAAATCAGACGTACCGCATTGCAGACATTTTAAATAGTATTGCATGACAAGAGTGCTAGCTTGTTAAAAAACGGCAAGCAATACTTGTTTGACTTCTATAGAAAGATCATCTTTTCAGTACTATAATTATATAATACTAGTTGGATTGTCAGTTTAAGTAAGGGAAAAGCAGCACTGCTCACCGGCTAATAGTAGTAATGGTAGCCATCCAGGAGGTACAGTGCCCACTCTCATACCAAGAGTATGCAGCCCTCTATGAAGCCATCTTGAGTCCCAGCAGCGTCTCTCAACCACGAGGAGCATCCGCAGGGAAGGTGCTTCCAACTCCAGTGTCTCAACCGAAGGGAACGTGCTTACGCGAGTCTTACGTCTTAACCACAAGGCTGGTTCTCCCATCGCTACGGCACATGCGCGATTTTCGGCAGCCTAAATTTCAGTGCATCCCCAGGAAAAACCCAATATAAAAATGATCGATTTTTTGGCTTTGTATGGATTCTGGGAAGATCTGTTCTTACTTCATGTCCTGTGACTACTTATCAGAAATTAGTATCCCGATGGTGTTCAAATGATCACCATTGGGGATTCAACTTACTAAATATTGAGAACATTTCTAACCTTTCTTTGAAACCTTTTTTCTGGAAAAAACACACAGCCCAACGCAACAACACTTTGGCGCAGTTCTACTTACAAGAATATAAAAGTTTAACTACACCGATCACTCATGCTGTATTACAGTGTGAATCACCTAAACATTTCAGTAGCTTATGTATTCAGATAGTAGTCATGCAATTAACAAATCTGCCCTTTAAAAACAGCAAATATATGACATTATGAGGCATAGTTAAAACATACAAAAAAATAACAGATTACTGTATGTCCCAACCAGTCCACCAATGATAATGTTAGTGAAACTCACTCATGTCTGCACATGTGTTAGGAATCTTAATGCATCTTTATGCATAATAAAAAAAAAAAAAAAAAAAAAAAAATTTCAGTATTGAATCCACAGTATAAAGCCAAAATTCAAAATGTCCTGCACAAAGACACTGACCAAAAGGGTGGGGGGGGGGGGGGGGGAGGAAAAAAACCCTGTGACAGAAGAACAGATTGGAAACTCGGTCTGAAAATTATGGGTTAGTTACTATTTAAGACAGCGAGCTAGCCTCCTTTTAGGACTCATGCATACAGGTGGTCTGTTTAGCCCCTCCAACTACCTTTTCTCCTGGCAGAAGAAAAACTGCCTATAAGCCCTGGTTCACACTGGGCTGCGGGAGTGAAGCCGTGCGAGTTCAGCTGAACTCGCACGATTTCACTCCCGCCGGCAGTCCCGATTTCGGCCGCGATTTAAGAGACATCTGTGCAGGTTTCTGCACAGATGTCTATGTAAATCGCGGCCCGAAATCGCAAAAAGTAGTACAAGAACTACTTTTTGAAATCGGTGCAGCGCCGCAGATGCGGCGTCGCACCGATTAGGACGGCGCCATTGCCGACAATTGGAGGCATTTGAGATGCGATTTCACATGTGAAATCGCATCTCAAATCGAATGAAATCGCACCCAGTGTGAACCTGGGCTAAAACATTTAAAAGCCACGTATTACACAAGTGTTAAGGCGAGTCAAGGGTTTGAACATTAATGGATTCCACTGGCCTGAATATTAACTTGTTCTGGCCAAAACGCCAAAACGTTATAATATCTTACCCACCACCAATGTAGTAGACAGTTAAAGAGGGCGGTAACACAATAAGTGAACACCCCATAGGTAAAAAGACAGGGAAACCTGGTCTTAACTTACTTATGCTGCAAGCTCCTTAACCACTTAAAGGGAAAAAATAATTTTGCTGAAATTACTGTTTACAGGGTATAGAGACATAATAGTTAACGGATTCCTTTTAAAAATGATTAAACATTTATATTTATCTATCATATAATGTACCTACAGTTTCATTTTTGCATGCCGTTTCATGCTTCTGTGATGAACGGAGACAAAGAGCCAATACAGGGCGGTGATGGTTTGTAAAACGAAACCGATTGGTGTTGAGGGGGTTTTAGACACACAGTAATCACACCTCCTTGATTAGTGACCACAGAGCGAAAGCTCCCATGACTTTTTACATCAGGAAACAGACAACCAGAAACTGTTCAGAACAGAGAAGGATTACAGCAAAAACGAACAATGAGGACATGAAACCAGGACTGCAGTAATGGAAGAAGTGGTATCTTGCGCCAATCAGGTGAAGTATATAAATAAATAAAAGTAAATATATTAATATGACATATATATTAGTGAATAAGCGGCACCCCTGAAATTGAGACCAAGGTCAAAAGATCAAAATTGAATATTAGTGGTGTGTAAGGGGGCGCTATAAGTAAACTGTGTGATCAAAAAATGACTATAATTAAATTATCAAAATAATCAGTTGATCCGTCTGTGCCAACAAACTGGTGAACAAAATGACAATCAATGCAATAAATGAATAATACAAAAAATTGAAATTAAAAAAAAATATATTTTCTCTTTTATGAGAGTCTAGGAGACAAAAAGCTAAACAGCTGAATCTTTCAACTGGTTTAGTGACCAACTGCTCTATTTGACCTTTTCTAAACAATCAGATCAACGTCTTGTGGTAAGAAGCCATCCATCAGTGGCACAGTGCACTATTGGGGGGATCTTTTCTTGGTGGATGGCGACACCTTTCATATGAATTTTCAACATTGTTCTCTCAGTTTTAACTGCCAAGGACATATTTGAATGGATTTCATTTAACATTTTTGAATGGACTTTATATATTTTATTTAGTCACCAATTTTTCTCTTTTTATATATTTTTTTTAATTTCAATTTATTGTATTATTCATTTATTGCATCGATTGTCATTTTGTTCACCAGTTTGTTGGCACAGACGGATCATCTGATTATTTTGATAATTTAATTAGTCATTTTTTGATCACACAATTTACTTATAGCGCCCCCTTACAAATCACTAATATTCAGGACTGCAGTAAGGTAAAGGAAGCTATTTAGCTAAATAAAAAAAATAAAAAAAATTCCCTTAGTGACCCTTTAAGGACTGCCTAACGCCGATATATGTCGGCAGAATGGCATGGCAGGGCACAATCACGTACCTGTACGTGATTGTTAAATGCCTGGGCGCGCACCCGCGAGCCAGTCCGAAGCTCCGCGGCCCACGGGACTCGATCGCGGCTGGACTAGCGATCGGTCCCCGGAGCTGAAGAACGGGGAGAGCCGTGTGTAAACACAGCTTCCCCTTTCTTCACTGTGGCGCCGTCATCGATCGTGTGTTCCCTAATATAGGAAACCACAATCAATGACGTCAGACCTACAGCCACACCGCCCTACAGTTAGAAACAGATGAGGTCACACTTAACCCCTTCAGCGCCCCCTTGTGGTTAACTCCCAAACGGCAATTGTAATTTTCACAGTAAACAATGCATTTTTAATGCATTTTTTGCTGTGAAAATGAAAATGGTCCCAAAAATGTGTCAAAATTGTTCGATATGTCCGCCATAATGTCGCAGTCACTGGAAAATAAATAAATAAATAAATAAATAAAAAACCGCTGATCGCCGCCATTAGTAGTAAAAAAAAAAAAAAAAAAAGTAATAAAAATGCAATAAAACTATCCCCTATTTCGTAAACGCTATACATTTTGTGCAAACCAATCGATAAACGCTTATTGAGATTTTTTTTTTTACCAAAAATAGGTAGAAGAATACGTATAGGCCTAAACTGAGGAAATAAAATGTTTTATATTTTTTTGGGGGATATTTATTATAGCAAAAAGTAAAAAATATAATTTTTTCAAAATTGTCATTCTATTTTTGTTTATAGCGCAAAAAAGCGACTATTCTGCCGCTAGCAGGCTGATTTTAACCCCCCCCGCAAGGAGCCCAAAAAAGGGTTAAAACTGCCCACAAACTGCCGCTGCCCATTGATTTCAATGGGCAGGAAAAAATTAGAAGCGAGTTCACCGCTCTAAAGAAGCTGCTAGCAGGACATTTTTTTTTACGCCCTGCCAGCGCACCAGTGTGAAAGCCCCTGGGCTTTCACACTGGAGTGTGAGGAGCAGCTGTTTTAGGGCACTTTGCAGGCGCTATTTTTAATGCTATATCACCTGCAAAGTGTCCTCAGTGTGAAAGGCGTCTTAGTCACATTTCACCATCCAGACCTTCAGTGGTAATATCACAATGAGAGGTAGTATGTAAGCAACCTTTTTTTTTCTCTAGGGAAGAAAGAAAACACACACACACACACACACACACACACACACACACAAAAAGGGAGGGTTCCATCTTCACTGGAGATAAAGATTTTTAACAAAGTGTTGTATCATGTTAGCCATTAAAAGGTCACTAAAGGATTTTTTTTTTTTTTAGCTAAATAGCTTCCTTTACCTTACTGCAGTCCTGTTTTCATGTTCTCATTGTTCATTTTTGCTATGATGTTGCTGTAATCCTTCTCTGTTCTGAGCAGTCTGTTTCCTGATGAAAAAAGTCATGGGAGCTTTCTCTCTGTGGCACTAATCAAGGAGGTGTGATTACCGGGTGTCTTAAACCCCTCAGAACCAATCACTTTCGTTTTACAAACCATCACTGCCCTCCATTGGCTCTGTACTTCACAGAAGCATGAAACTAGATGCATAAACGAAACTGAAACTACAGGTACATTATATGATTGATTTTTATTTATTTTTAATCATTTTTAAAAGGAATCAGTTTACTATTATGTCTCTATACCCTGTAAACAGTCATTTCAGCAAAAACATTTTTTTCCTTTAAATAATGCAAAGACACAAGTACCGTATTTATTCGGCGTATACAGCGCACTTTTTTGCTTTAAAAATCAGGGCAAAATTGTTGGTTGCGCGATATACGCCGACACCCGCGCCGAGTTTGAACACTGCGTCGGCATATACCGAGCGCAGTACACTCGTGTATAGTCGGGCAGGCTCGACGTGAGCGCGAGAGTAGCTGAGCCTGCCCGACTATACACGAGTGTACTGCGCTCGGAATATGCCGGCGCAGTGCTCAAACTCGGCGCGGGAAAAGCGGGGAGGACACCGCAGACGGACGCCGGACCCGACGAAGAGACACCCGAAGCCGCAGACGGATGCCGGACCCGACAAGGCGGCCGATGGACGCCGCGCAAGACACCAAAACTGTAAGTACTAGAATGTTTTTTTTTTACAGGAATTGCGGGTCCACTTTAGGGGTGCGCGCTATACGCCGGAGCGCGCAATACCCCGATAAATACGGTAATTCAGAAAATTTACAAGTACATCATTAAAATATGCTCACCCAAATGATATGCATGTGAAAGATAATGAGAACTATATTGTGATACAAGAGGCCCACAGTAACCCATGAAGTTAATTAACCCCAATAACCACTTCCCGCCCGGCCTATGGCCGATTTACGTCCGGGAAGTGGTTATGAAATCCTGACAGGACGTTCTAGAACGTCCTGCAGGATTTCATGACGCGCGCGCCCGTGGGGGCGCGCATCGCGGCGATCGGTGATGCGGGGTGTCAGTCTGACACCCTGCATCTCCGGCGGAGACTCTTTACCACGTGATCAGCCGTGTCCAACCACGGCTGATCACGATGTAAACAGGAAGAGCCGCCGATGGCTCTTCCTCACTCGCGTCTGACAGACGCGAGTAGAGGATAGCCGATCTGCGGCTCTCCTGACAGGGGGGGTTAGCGCTGATTGTTTATCAGCGCAGCCCCCCCTCGGATCGCCACACTGGACCACCAGGGATGCCCACCCTGGAGCACCAGGGTGGGCAAAAAAAAAAAAAAAAAAAGCCAAAAAAAAAAAAAAAAAAAAAAATAAAAAAAAAAAAACAAAAAAACCATAAAGAAAAAAGATGCCAGTCAGTGCCCACTAATGGGCACTGACTGGCAACAAGCAGTGCTGCCACCCCACTGTCCATCAGCGCCACCCCAGTGTCCATCAGCGCCACCCCAGTGTCCATCAGTGCCACCCCACAGTGCCCATCCATGCCCAGTGCCCACCTAGCAGTGCCCATCTGTGCCACCCATAAGTGCCCATCTGTGCCGCCCATGAGTGCCCATCTGTGCCGCCTATGAGTGCCCAGTGCCGCCCATGAGTGCCCAGTGCCGCCCATGAGTGCCCATCAGTGCCGCCTACGTGTGCCCATCAGTGCCGCCTACGTGTGCCCATCAGTGCCGCCTACGTGTGCCCATCAGTGCCGCCTACGTGTGCCCATCAGTGCCGCCTACGTGTGCCCATCAGTGACGCCTACGTGTGCCCATCAGTGCCGCCTACGTGTGCCCATCAGTGCCGCCTACGTGTGCCCATCAGTGCCGCATACCAGCGCCGCCAATCAGTGCCACCTCATCTGTGCCCGTCAGTACTACCTCATCGATGTCCATCAGTGCCATCTCATCGGTGCCCATTAGTGCCGCCATATCAGTGCCCGTAATTGAAAGAGAAAACTTATTTACAAAAAAATTAACAGAAAAAAATAAAAACGTAATTTTTTTTCCAAATTTTCAGCCTTTTTTTAGTTGTTGCGCAAAAAAAAAAAATCGCAGAGGTGATCAAATACCACCAAAAGAAAGCTCTATTTGTGGGGAAAAAAGGACGCCAATTTTGTTTGGGTACAGTGTAGCATGACCGCGCAATTGCCATTCAAAGTGCGACAGTGCTGAAAGCTGAAAATTGGCTTGGGCGGGAAGCTGCGTAAGTACCTGGTATGGAAGTGGATAATCTTGTAAAAACAAGGTTCTCTTTCATAACCTGTTATGCAGCTGGACTTTAGTTTTATGGTCAGTGGCAATTTCAACACTGTGCAGTGAGCATTAAGCCTGACCTCCAGACAGCTTACAGCAAACCTGATAAATGGCTGTCAAATTACAAGCTGCCAAAATCACCCATCCCCCCAAGGGCAATGAGCAGCTCCAAAATCAATATGCAAAGCACCCCCAACACAGAAGAGACCAGCTGTTAATTGAAAACAATCTGGAGGGGGACAACTGTCCTTAGCTGTACTACTAGTGCAATGGTCCATTTCTCAAGAAAAATGTGAATTCCTTAAATCTTGGAGAGACGATTATTTATTTTTACACATTACCCAACAATTTTACATAGATTAAACCATATGTAAAAACAAAAAAACAAACAAAATGAGCATGTCCTAGGAATATTCCACCAAGAGCACATGGGGGAAAAAAAAAAAATTCTTGCCTTGTCACACAGTACCAATATATACACGCACAGAGAGCTGCACACACACAAAAAACAAAAACAAACACACAGCATATCTCTGCACTTAGGGACGACAGGTGTTTTCGTACCGCCACCTATGCATATCAATAAGAGACTGCCGTTGTACACTGGTAACCGTAGAACTGAACGTTAAGGCCTCATTCACACGAATAAGCTCCGTTTAGAGGAGTCTGCTCTGTTAATCTCTGCCGAGTGGGGAGACAAAAACAAACAGCATGTCCATTTTCAATCAGATCTCATCCGATAAGACAGGTGGCCATACGTCTTTTTAGCAGATCAGGTGGCAGATGGGTGTAAACGGACACATCTCCGCTGACATCCGCCATAGGATTGGCCCGCTCGGATCTGCCTGAAAAACGGACAGGTGGATCAAAGCGTGCTTACCATGTAAAAGGGGCCTTACTTGCAGATATGTGCGTCCCCTTTCTAAGTTAATAAGCCTCTACAGGAAAAAATTATATATTCCAGCTTTATGTTTTCAATTAAAATGGAGCAGTAATACAAGAATTTTCAGAAAAAATAAAAAATAAAATTGGCATTTCTGAAAATTCTTGTATTACTGCGCCACTAAATTTGTATTTAATTTTATTAAAAAACATTTTTTTTTGCCAATCTAGGAATAGTCTTAAGGTTTTAAAGCGGAGGTTCACCCAAATAACATGTATACAAGATATTATTCTTTATACTTCCACCATGTACAGTATGCCCATTTTTTTTTATTTATTTTGTCTGTACATACCTTATTACGGCCATTTTCCACCCGGCTTCCAGGTACTGACTCCCGCGGGAGTAGGCGTTTCTATGCAGAGGCGCAATGTCACCTGGGACTTCGCCCAGATGATTGACGTCCTTGAGAAAAAGTTCCCCTCCCCCGCGCCCCCCTATTGCGTAGGCGCGTCGGAGTTTCCAAAAGTAGCCGAACTGCGAATCGGCGCCTGCGCACCGACTAGGAGCAATGTAGAGCTGACTGCTCAGGCGCCGTATAGAGCCGACTTGCAGTTCGGCTACTTTCGGAAACTCTGACTCTCGTGATGCGCCTACGCAATATGCGGGCGGGAACTTTTTCTCAAGGACGTCAATCTGGGCGAAGTCCCAGGTGACATTGCGCCTCTGCATAGAAACGCCTACTCCCGCGGGAGTGAGTACCTGGAAGCCGGGTGGAAAATAGCCATAATAAGGTATGTAGAGCCAAAAAAAAATGGGCATACTGTACATGGTGGAAGTATAAAGAATATGATCTTATATACATGTTATTTGGGTGAACCTCCGCTTTAAGAACTGTTGGTCAAACAGCAAAGCAAACACATATTTAGAGCCAGATATCAACCTTTTTTTAGCTTTCTGTCCAATTCACTGTCAGTAACCTCACTGAAGTGGGTTCCTCATTTCCTGCCACTGATACTCTGTCACATATGGAGTCCCTGAGCAGGAAGAGAGATTAAATCTCCCCAACAGAGATTGTGTATCATTTACCTTACCCCTTAGTCTTAAAGCGGTGTTCCACTGTAGCTGCTGACTTTTAACCACTTCAGTACCATGCACTTTCGCCCCTTTCTTGCCCAGGACAGTTTTGAGCTTTCAGCGCTGTGGCACTCTGAATGATAATTGCGCAGTCATGCAACACTGTACCCAAACTACATTTTTTATAGTTTCTTCCCACAAAATAGAGCTTTCTTTTGGTGCCATTTGATCACCTCTGCAGTTTTTCTTTTTGCCAAACAAGCCAAAACATTTTTAGGAAACGTCTCCTAATTTGTTATAAAATGTAGCTTTCTCCTTCACTGACAGGCACCAACGAGGCGGCACCAGACAGGCGTTAATGCTGGGCACCGATTGGCTCTGAGAGGGGGTTATGATGGGGCACAGACTGGGAGCTGATGGGTACAATTTATAGGGGCTGTGCCGATAATCAATGTGCTGATTATCAGCACAAACCCGAACCCCCCCCCCCCCCGTCCGTCAGGGAGAACCGCCGATCGGCTCTACCTTTCAGAGCGAACCGAGGAATGCCGTTTATCATCGCATCCTGGTTCACGCTGTGATCAGCCGTGATTGGTCACCGCTGATCACGTGGTAAGAAGCCTCCGTCAGAGGCTTCTTACCACGATCGGAGATGCGGTGTGTCAGCCTGACACGCCGCGATCGCCACGCCCCCTGCTGGACGTCATATGATGCCCAGTCAGGATAACAGAACCACTTCCCGCCCGCCATGGTAAATACGGCGGGCGGGAAGTGGTTAATATTCCTGTCACTTACATGTCCTGGAATCCAGCGATGTTGACACCACAGTCTATGTTTCCATCGGCTGTCAGGTGCTGCTGCCGCCATCACCATTAAGGGAACCCGGCAGTGAAGCCTTTTGCAGCTTCACAGCCGGGTCCCTACAGCGCATGCGCAAAACGGGCTGTGCTCTCTTACTGGCCCGACAGCAGGGGAAGGCGGTAACCGAACTTCTTGCGTACCTCGCTGAAAGGTGCTAAATGTGGCACCAGAGGAGGGAAGGAATCAGATAAAACGCAAGTACCACTTTTGGGTGGAATTCCACTTTAATTCCATAGACTTCTTCCCAAGCACTCCTGTAGATTAACATCAGTTTTCTCTATGAGCCAAGCCAATTTCCTGCGTATCATCTTCTTGGGTGCTGATCCCATCACACCCCCGCTTTGAGTTCTCCTGCAACCTATGAGAGAGGACCCGGCCACTGAAGTTTCAACTCCAACACAAGGGTGTCCATATCAAGCAGGTAGCGGTGTGGGGACCCAAACACCCAAATAACCCCACAAAGAAAAACTGAGAGAAAGATTTGCCCTGGTGGCATTACAGTCATATGGCTGTGGCTTCATAAAAATGGGCATTTAGAGCAGTTATTTTTTCCATATCAAAAAAAATAAAATTAGAGGTAGGTGGGTATCCTGCAGTTAGGCTTTAAAGTTAGATTAAAAAGGGTCAGCTGTGAAGTTGTAAAACGTCACTTAATTTTTTTTTTTTTTTTAAAGAGCAGCACTGATCCTCTTCTCAGGTACCCCACCAGCCTTCCTGGCTCCTCTCCCCTTTAAGTACCCCCCCCTCCCCAGAAAGTCACTTACTAGAGGGGGGTGGGGATACTCGTGTGGGCTCACTCTCGGCACTCTCCATACTGTGCACGGCCACACACACACACACACACACACACACAGCTTCGCCCAATGAAGAGGGAGAAAGACCGTAATGCCGCTGTGCCTGTGTAAAAGCACATGACTAGGTTGGCTCAGGCAAGTATTTGTTTTGTACTTTTTTTCTATTTTTATGCATTCTCTGCATTGGGATAAAAAAAACGTTTAGGTCCAGCTCCCCACCTGAGGGGGCAGGTGGGGAGCTGCACCTAAACAGTTTTTTTTATCCCAATGCAGAGAACGCAGAAAAATAAAAAAAAGTACAAAATAAAATAGAAAAATAGAAAACCCATTTAATGCAACACAGACAGCAATAAATATCTGACAGAAAATGTCATACCCGATGCCTGCATGGGTTTTCTCCCACATGCCAAAGACATGCTAGTAGGTAAATTGGCTCCTGTCTAAATTGGCCCTAGTAGATGTATGAATGTGAGTTAGGGACCTTAAATTGTAAGATTAAGGGCAGGGACAGATGTTAATGTACAATTTATATGTATAAGTGCTGGGTAAAGTGACAGGGTTATACAAGTACCAATAAATAAATAAATAAATAAATAAAATAAAATAAAATGTCAAGCTCTAGTAAAAACTAAGAGCCCATTCACACCTTGGCGTTTTGTCGCCTGTAGCGCACAAACGCCAGAGGGACCAAAATACATGTAAGGCTATGGGCATGGTTCACATCTGAACGCCGATGCGCCTGACGCGCATCGCATGTAGTCAATAAAAGTTCCGGACCCTTTTTTGTCGCGCATATCGCGCGATATGCGCGTATTTGAGCATTTCCCATAGAAAGTAATGGAAACGCTCGATTCAAGCGACATGCGCGACAACGGGCGTTTCGTCAATAGAACTTGTCGCCCATGCAGAAGATTAAAAAAATCTACCAACATAGCAACAAGTGATGAAAAGATGATTTTTTTTTTTAGCCAATAGGAAAAACTAACGTCAAAGTACAAAAACGTCGGACAACGCTGTATGCAAACGCGCATATTAGCATGAATATGCGCGACAAAACGCCAGAAAAAAACGCCGGAAAACGCCGCTATTGCCTACGCCTAGGTGTGAATGCACCCTTAGAAGGTAAAGCTTTGGCTGAAGTAGAGGCCAATAAACATGGATGCCCAGTTTTCCCTAACACAAACAATAATTTTTTTTTTTTTTAAATAACGGAGGGATAATATACCTTAAAAAAGGGGTTGCAAAGGTTTGTTTTATATTTTCTAAATAGTTCATTTAAGCTAGTGCATTGTTGGTTCACTTACCTTTTTCTTCGATTTCCCGCCTAAAGGTCCCCCCCCCCCCCTTTGTCCAAATTTCTCACTTCCTGTTCCTCCTCGGTAAGCTGTTCTGGCTGACTAACCCCCAGCCAGAACAGCTCGGATGATGGGGGCAAGCTTACTGGAGGAGAAACAGGAAGTGAGAAATTCAAAAGAAAAAAAAACATTTAGAAGGGAAATCGAAGGAAAGGTAAGTGAACCAACAATGCACTAGCTTAAAAAAGGAAAACTTATTTTTTTCTCCATTCTAAATAAACACCTTTACAACCCCTTTAAGTTTAAAAAAAAAAAAAAAAAAAAAAACCAGTGCAGAGCTTGCAGTGTCCATTTAAATGCCATGAGTGTATACACACAGTTGAAAGAAAAATTATGTGAATACTTTTGGAATGATATGAATTTCTGCACAAATTGGTCATAAAATGTGATCTGTTCTTCATCCAAGTCACAACAATAGACAATCACAGTCTGCTTAAACTAATAACAAAAATATTAAGACCCGGTTCACACTGGGGCGACACAACAGGCGGCTCAGCTGCCTGACGTGTCGCCTCCCATTCATTGCAATGGGAACCGTTCTAATAGGAGCGACGCAAGTCACTCCGACTTAGAAAAAGGTTCTTGTACGACTTTCGGGGGCGGTTCGGGGCGACCTGCATTGACTTCTATACAGAAGTCATTTTGCAAATCGCCTCTGAAGTCGTCCTCAGGACGACTTGCAGAGTCGCCCCCGAAGTCGTGTCGCTGCAGTGTGAACCGACTGTAAATGTTACCTTGTTTTTATTGAACACACCATGTAAACATTCACAGTGCAGGTGGAAAAAGTATGTGAACCATTGGATTTAACAACTAGTTGAACCTCCTTTGGCAGCAATAACTTCAACCAAATGTTTCCTGTAGTTACAGAACAGACGTGCACAGCGGTCAGGAGTAATTCTTGACCATTCCGCTTTACAGAACTGTTTCAGTTCAGCAATATTCTTGGGATGTCTGGTGTGAATCGCTTTCTTGAGGTCATCCCACAGCATCTCAATCGGGTTGAGGTCAGGACTCTGACTGGGCCACTCAAGGAGGCGTATTTTCTTCTGTTGATTTACTTCTATGCTTTGGGTTAGAGGTCGACCGATATGGGTTTTTCCCTGGCCGATGCCGATATTTAGAAATCGGGGCGGCCAATGGCCGATATATGATGCCGATTTTTGCGGCCGGTATTTTGGGCCGATTATTTTTTTTTGGCAGGTGGCACTGATAGGTGCCACTGGCTCGTGGCACTTACAGGTGACACTGGCAAGTGGCACTGATTGGCGGGTGGCACTAATTGGCACTGGCAGGTTGCACTGGATGGAACCAATTGGCATTAAGGTGACACTGGCAGATGGCACTGGTTGGCATTGACACGTGGCATTGGCAGGTGGCACTGATTGGCAATAGATGGCACTAGTTGGCACTGACAGGTTTCACAGCCCATAATGTAGCTGTGTGAAACTCTCTCTCCATACAGTTTCACATGGTGGGGAGTGTAGCAGCAGTGCTGAACTTTCTCCATTTATAGACAATTTGTCTTACCACGGACTAATGAACAGCAAGGCTTTTGGAGATACTTTTATAACCCTTTCCAGCTTTATGCAAGTCAACAATTCTTTATCGTAGGTCTTCTGAGAGCTCTTTTGTGCGAGGCATCATTCACATTAGGCACGGCTTCTTGTGAAAAGCAAACCAAGGACTGGTGTGTGTTTTTATAGGGCAGGGCAGCTGTAACCAACACCTCCAAACTCATCGATTGCACTCCAGTTGGCCGACACCTCACTCCAATTAGCTCATTAGTGGGGGGGTTCACATACTTTTTTCAACCTGCACTGTGAATGTTTACATGGTGTGTTCAATAAAAACATGGTAACATTTAATTCTTTGTGTGTTTATTAGTTTAAGCAGACTGATTGTCTATTGTTGTGACTTGGATGAAGATCAGATCACATTTTATGACCAATTTGTGCAGAAATCCATATCATTCCAAAAGGGTTCACATACTTTTTATTAGGGATGCACCGATATATCGGCGGCCGATACATATCGGCCCGAAAATAGATGTTTTAGGGAAATGCCGAAACAACTTAAAAATTGACGATAATGACTAGTGGTGCAACGCGGGATTGCAGAGCGGTAAAACACACATTGAAATTGTCTCTGCTCTGCTCGCACACAGCTCCGCCTGCTCCTAACCACGCTGTGATAGACAGAATGCGGGTCTAATGCCGAGATGTGTTCTGACTATCACAGCGTGGGGTTAGGAGGAGGCGGGGCTGTGTGCGAGCAGCGTGGAAACCGTTACAAAATACGGGCGGTGAGTTGCTTTCCTTTCTAGCATAACGTCCTCCCCTCTCCCCCCACATACATCCTTCGGCTGGCTTTATCTTTGGGACTCTGTCCCCCCCCCCCCCCTCCCTAGTCTGGCTCCTGTCCCTGCCGCCAATGCACTGCTGTTTTGGAGGTGACAGGGTTAATAAAGAGAACCTGTCACCTCCAATTGCCATCACACAGGGAATTATTTTCTTTGATAGCAATAAACTTAAGTGTAAAAAAAATAAGAAATAATTAAATTAATAAAATAAGTAATTAAAAAGTAAAGAATAAGAAAATTATACAAAAATAAAACAAGGAGGCGGCAATTGGGGGACAGCGATAGGATCAGGGCTGTGGAGTCGGAGTCGGAGTCGAGGAGTCGGAGTCGGGGGAAATTTTGGGTACCTGGAGTCGGAGTCGGCAAACAATGCACCGACTCCTACTAAATTTAGATTGGAATAAAAAAAAAAAAAAGCAAGTTAAAATGTCCCAATTCACAAAAAGTTATAATTAATGACTTCTCTACTGTAAGAATAAAGACCAATGCATGCAGTGCCTCACGTAACCGCAAAACGAACACGTTAAGTGACCGTGAAGAAGCATGCTTTTCATGTGCTTCACTATATGGCACGCAACGCACAATTAGGAGCTGCAATACTTATACTTTCCATAGTGTTGTGTTCTGCTTTTACAGGGAACGCATGTTAGAGAACCAGTAAGTGTCCAAATAAAAAAATTCCAACAGGAGTTTTATAAAGCACTAAAAGAAGTTGAAAAGTATAATCGCTCATCAAAACTTACTGTTGAAGAAGCCATCCTTGTTTATCCAGAGATCGTTAGAGATGTGGCCAGAATAGTTACTGCAATGCCACCCACCCAAGTCAGTGTCGAAAGATTATTTTCAGCCCTAAAAATAATAAAGTCTGACTTAAAGCGGATCTCCACTCTAAAGTGGAGTCCCGCTGATCGGCACCCTCCCCCCCTCCGGTGTCACATTTGACACCTTTCAGGGGGAGGGGGGTGCAGATACCCGTCTACAGACAGGTATCTGCACCCACTTCCGGCCCTACGATACGGGCAAAAGACGGGTTTTTTCTCTGCTTCCCGTCCGTCCCCCGTTGTATGCTGGGAACACTCGGCTCCCAGCACACAGCGGGAGCCAATCGGCGGGCGCAGCGCGACTCGCGCATGCGCCGTAGGGAACCGGGCAGTGAAGCCGGAGCGCTTCACTTCCTGGTTCCCTCACCGTGGATGGAGGGGGGAGCAGCAGAGAGACGAGCGATCGGCTCGTCATCTGCTGCGATCGGCGCTGGACTCCAGGACAGGTAAGTGTCCTTATATTAAAAGTCAGCAGCTGCAGTATTTGTAACTGCTGGCTTTTAAATATATATTTTTAGTGGCACATCCGCTTTAAGAGCCTCTATGAAAGAGGATCTGGCAGAGGCAATTCTCTTCCTTAGAACTCTACATTGAATTGATTTGCATTTGCTAAGCCTATAACTACATTTCAAGATTAATATAAACCATTTCTAGGTTTTGCAGATTTTGTTTTTGGTTCATTATAGATAAGCTTTGTTTTTGTTCTAAAACAACCAAATAATGTGGTTTGTATTTTTGAACTGGTAAAGATCCTGTTCCTGATGTTTATGCCTGCTGCTACTATCCAGTCACTTGATTGTTTTCATTGGGTTTGTCTTTTGCTTAAACTGTGCAATACAGTAGACTGTTGGCTTCCCAGCCAGTAGTCCTGTGGTAGGTTGCGTTTCTTTCCCTCAAGGACTGTATAAAATACATTTGCATATTAATACAGAGGAGTCGGAGTGTCGGAAGTACATAAAACTGAGGAGTCGGAACATTTATCTACCGACTCCACAGCCCTGGATAGGATGCTCTAATATATAATCAGGGGTTGACAAATTTGCTTGGAATCTAGGATCCAGGTAAAAAAGTTAGGAGCCAGAAAACGCACCCCGTCCCGACGAGCTTGCGCGCAGAAGCGAACACATACGTGAGCAGCGCCCGCATATGTAAACGGTGTTCAAACCACACATGTGAGGTATCGCCGCGATTGGTAGAGTGAGAGCAATAATTCTAGCCCTAGACCTCCTCTGTAACTCAAAACATGCAACCTGTAGATTTTTTTTTTGTCGCCTATGGAGATTTTAAAGGGTAAAAGTTTGTCGGCATTCCACAAGCGGACGCAATTTTGAAGTGTGACATGTTGGGTATACATTTACTCTGCGTAACATTATCTTTCATAATATAAAAAAAAAAAAAAAAAAAAAAAAAAAAAAAACTTTACTGTTGTCTTATTTTTTTATTAAAAAAAGTGTAATTTTTTCACGAAAAAAGTGCGCTTGTAAGACCGCTGCGCAAATACGGCGTGACAGAAAGTATTGCAACAATCGCCATTTTATTCTCTAGGGTGTTAGGATAAAAAATATATATAATGTTTGGGGGTTCTAATTAGAGGGAAGAAGATGGCAGTGAAAATAGTGAAAAATGACATTAGAATTGCTGTTTAACTTGTAATGCTTAACTTGTAATACCAACGGCCACCACCAGATGGCCCCAGCTCAAAAAAAAAAAAAAAAAGAAAAAAAAAATACGTTTTTTTTTTTTTTTGCCCCCCTTCCAAGCCAAGTCGCCAGGACCCTATTTCTAGTCGCCATGGCGACCGGGATTTGTCGAGCCCTGATAGATAGATATAGATGTGTGTATATGTGTGTATATGTGTGTATATATATATATATATATATATATATATATATATATATATATATATATATATGTGTGTGTGTGTGTGTGTGTGTGTGTGTGTGTGTGTGTGTGTGTGTGTGTGTGTGTGTGTGTGTGTGTGTGTGTGTGTGTGTATGTATATATATATATATATATATATATATATATATATATATATATATATGTATATATATATATATATATATATATATATATATATATATGTATGTATGTATGTATGTATGTATGTATGTATGTATGTATATATATATATATATATATATATATATATATATATATATATATATATATATATATATATATATATATATATATATATATATATATATATATACACATACACATATATATATATATATATATATATATATATATATATACACACACACACACATATATATATATATATATATATATATATATATATATATATATATATATATATATATATATATATATATATATATACACACACAACTTTTTTTTTATTACACACACACACACACACACACACACGTGTCTTTAGCAGAATCAAATGCACAAGTATGGAAAAAAGCATTGAAATAAAAAAAAAAAAAAAAATAGTTGTTCGCTATAAATTCTACTTTTATAATAAAAGCTTACAGAAAGCCCTTTGCCTGCCAGCCCAAAACCTTGCTAAGGAAAAGTGCTCATGAAGCAGAATAACCAACAATCTCTTGAAAAGTGTTTATCTCAGCAGGGGAGAAGAGCCCACCATCTGCACACGGCCAAAAAATGCAAACACACTGGAAAGAAAGTAGAAAAGCAATAGAGATCGCCCCACAGAAACAAGGCTGGCAAGAAGAGTGCCAAATGCTTTCTCCAGGAATTTCCATGATGATTGGTCCAGCCTACTGTAAACACCATCTCACAGGAAACTACAGTAATGGGCAGCTGCTGGAAAAATGGTCATGAATTTTTAACTAGGTTAAACGAAGGACTGGCTCCTGGGGATTTGACCAATAGCAACAAACTTGCACAATAGATTTTCACGTACACGTATATGAAAAAACAAAGACAATACAGTCTGGTAAAATATGTGTTTGTTCGACTTGAATGTAGTGAATATTGTAAAGCATGGTATAAATGTATAGCTCCCTTCAAGAAACAGGAAGCAATTTTACCAGGAAAAAAAAATAGGGTATAATAATTGGTATCTTTATGTTACACAAGTTTTAAATGCCTAATCTTTCAAAGAGTAAACCTCTTTTTTTTTTTTTTTTTTAAACAAACAGCTCCTGCCTATTTATTTTTTTGCAGTTATAACCAAGAACAAAAAGTGTAGATGGCTAGGTTGGTTCCCGCTGCTGTCAAATTATTTTAGAAGGTAGCAGGTCTGAGACACTGTCAGACGCAGACAGTACAGCTCAGAAGCAAACCCACATGTATTAATAGAAAGCAGCTTTCTATGGGGGCACTCATTCATCACCGACAGGGGTGCTTAGAATGATCAGTTTTTATATTTACTATATGTAAACAATCACCCCCCCCAAAAAAAAAAAATGTTTGCTGCAACTGCTTATAAAGTATTATCTGGAGTTCGGCTTTAATTTGTTAGTGTATTTAAACCTGCCAGTATATGCAAAACTCCCCTTCCTCCTGCCCCCTATTATCATACATCCAGAGTGGGGGCACTCGAATACAAGGGGTGTATTACTGCCCAGTTGAAGACAGAAAGGAAAAAAATTAAAAAATTGATATCGTCACCACATGTAATGGATTGATAAGCTGCAATCATTTTGGTTTTACTATAGCCAAGAACATTCATCTAATAGAGAAACTGGCCTAACAATATAGGCAAGTGATGGTGATGGCGAACCTTAGCACTCCGGATGTTTTGGAACTACATTTCCCATGATGCTCGTGCACTCTGCAGTGTAATTGAGCATCATGGGAAATGTAGTTCCAAAACATCTGGAGTGCTAAGGTTTGCCACCACTACTAAGGCTCCATTCACACCTTGGCGACAAAACGCCCGACGCTCGTGCCGCTGGAGGGGAGAATTGCCATTGATGTCTATGAGATGGTTTACATCTCATAAACGCCGTACGCCTGCAAACAAGTCCCGGACCCTTTTTTTCAGGCGGCATTGGCGTTCGGCCATAGACATCAATGGCAATTCTTTGTGAAAAAAAAAAAAAGTAACCTAATCGTGGCAAAATACGCTGCGTTACAATGTGAATGGGGGCTAAAGGTTAAGAACATTAGACTAGAAGAGGAAATAATGAGGAAAAGCTGCAAAGCCAAGTGTGCAAACCACCAACAACATCAATTAAGCTGAGTTTACCATAGGTGCACTGTGCAACCTCACATGCGATTCGCACCACACTACAAATCAAATGCAAGGTCTGTGCAATGCGAGTTCAGCCATACAGATAGTATGGCTGAACTTGCATTGCTTTCGGACCAAAGTCATGCAGGACCCTTTTTTGGTCCACACTAGACTGGGATCGCATGGGTGTTCACACCCATGCGATCCGATTCATGTCCGAATTGACAGTTCACACTGCGATATACAAACCGATCTAGGGGGGTCATTAACTTTTTATTGGCACGCCAAGCGGTTCGTATAAGGCAGTATGAACTGCCTTGGAAGTCAGGTGAAATGGGGGAATCCGCAGTGGATTTGCAGCATTCCCACATCGCACCTATATGAACTCATCCTAAATCAGTTAGAGCCGGTTCACACAGGGGCAACTTAGGATCCGACTTGAAGTCGCCCCAAGTCGCGCGGTTCAGAAAATAAATGGAGCCGTCTTAATGTACACTACTGAAGTCGCTACGACTTCAGGAAATGTTCCTGTATTACTTCAATCTGACTTCTAGGCGACTTGTACCCATTGAGATCAAAGGAAGTAGCCTCCAAGTCGGATCCCCCCTCTTAACTGAAGCAACAATACAGGAAGAGCGCATGCGCAGAGGGTGCCCGGCCGTGAAGCCGAAAGCTGTCACGGCCGGGTGCCCACACTGAGCATGAAGACGCCGGCCGGCGAGGGGGGGGCGAGGAGCGGAGCCCCGTCCGGCGCGTCGCTGGAGCCGTGGAGCAGGTAAGTGTCGGTTTATTAAAAGCCAGCAGCTACACTTTTTGTAGCTGCTGACTTTTAATAAACTTACAAAATGGGTGGAAAACCCCTTTAAAATGTAGGCATGGGATGCCTGCTAATGAAGATTTGTACATGTTCCTCCCACTACAACTTGGAGGAACTGCAGTCTGCTCACATAATAAAAACATATTTGCCATTCTGAAGCTTCCCTCCAACCACTTTGCATATTTTATATATACTGTAATTCTGTACTTGCTGCAGAAATCTCCCTCCACCGAGTCTGGCTGCAACTATTTTACCTGTGGGCAGCTGAAGTTGCTGCCAGTTCACTTCCTGGATTTCCACAGAGACAGAGGCACACCTCCAGCTCTGATTAGCCCTCTCACCTACCCCCAAACCCTCCCCCCTCTTGGCAAACTCTCACCAGAGAAAGTTGGAGAGATCTGTGCAAAAAAAAAAAAAAAGTTTTTGTTTCGGTTACAAAACGTTGAAAATAAGTAAAATGTTCTCCTTCACTCCTGAGCGCTGATGAGGTTGCACTGCTGGGCAATGATAGATGGCACTTACAGGCATCTTGATGGGCACTGATGGACCATCCCCGTTGGTCTCCAGTAGGCCTGCACTGATCATCAGCGCAGACCCCGTCAGGAGAGCAGCTAATCGACTCTACTCGCGCCTGTTAGTGCGAGTAGAGGAAAAAGCCAATAAACGTCTCTCCCTGGTTACCATGCGAGCAGCTGTGATAGGACACAGCTGATCACATAGTAAAGAGCCTACGTCATAGGCTCTTTACCAGGATCGGAGGTGCGGTGTGTCATACGGACATCACACCACCAACCGCCGCACTGTGCACCATATCCTGCTGGACGCCATGTTAGGATTATGAAAATACTTTCCAGTCATCATTCTGCTATATGGCGGGCAGGAAGTGGTTAAAAACTGACAGTAAACTCTAATGCAAACATGTCTTGGAAAAAGAAAATAAAGTAAATCTTTGGTCCACATCTTTAAGATTTAAAAATAAAATTTCCTTGTATTTTTGGCCAAAATGCAAGTCCCAACAAGTGTATATTGATTGGCTTGAGTGAAAATGACTGCGTATAATTATATATATATATATATTTTTTTTTTACATACACTACTGATGGCAGCAATCAATGACTTCTAATGAGACTGCAATATTGTGGCAGACAATCTGACACTGGGGAGGGAACAAACTGACTGCCACCATCACCACCAGTGACATTAATACAGTTATCAGTGCCAATACTATATACACTGCCACTGTACTGACACAGACTGGGAAGGGGTTAATATTTATGATGACCAAGGGGTTAAATATGTGCCTAACTAGGTGTACAGTGCTGCTTTTACTAACAGATATTTCAGTTGCTCATCCCTGCTTTGCTTCATACAGAGCTTTGTGTTTAAAACTAAAGAGCTCTAGGCTTAGACTGCACACAGCCGATCAGCAGGACTTGCTGACAGGCTCCTACTACAAACCCAGAACTAGGCAGTGAAGTACAGGTCGCAGTCCACTAGTGGATAGAGATAGAGATAGAGATAGAGATAGAGATAGAGATAGAGATAGAGATAGAGATAGAGATAGAGATAGAGATAGAGATAGAGATAGAGATAGAGATAGAGATAGAGATAGAGATAGAGATAGAGATAGAGATAGAGATAGAGATAGAGATAGAGATAGAGATAGAGATAGAGATAGAGATAGAGATAGAGATAGAGATAGAGATAGAGATAGAGATAGAGATAGAGATATTCTCCTCTAAGAAAGCCCTACAGGTAAAATTTCTAACAAAAGAAAAAAAAGATTGACAAGGATAACAAAGAAATGTTATAAAGCAAACAATATTTGACTCTAAAAATTGAAGAGCATATCAAGTAATCGGATCGCTTCACTCCTTAAACATGTATTGAGAACTACCTGCAGCTCTGGACATGCTCCAAGAACTCATGTCACTGAGGAATTATACAATGAAGGACAAACTCCTGCTTTTGAACTTCACCACAAATCCAAATCAGTGAAGGCATGTTGCATGAAACCTAATCTTGTACCTGGCGAAAAATCTGTTATGGGGAGGAGGGAAGATCATAACTAAAGAAAACTTATGTTGGAATGTAGGAAATCTGATCCAAACAGCAGTCCATTGTAATATAAAACTTGTACTATACCTCAAAATCATTAATACATTTAAAACCTGCTCCCATTTGCTTAGTAGTTAGAAAAACAAAATCCAAACAATAGTTCGACACTAAGGTTAGCATTTGCTTTAATATTCTACTGAACATATTTTGCACCTGTATTTCCAAGCCACCATAAAGAAATCAGCTGAACATAAAACAGTAAAAATAATTTGAGAAAGAATTTCCTATAGGCAGTATGCCTAATACTGAGCAGCTGTGCAGACAGCACAAGTTGCTGCAGCAGCATTTACCACTGTTTACATTTGGCAGGAAAACTTGAGTTACTCTTTTTTCCAAACTGTTCCTGGGTGTCTTTCACATCAATGCTGCCTTCCATAGTTTTGCTTGCTCTCCGTCAGACAAAGGGCCTGGGCAGAGCTTCAAGGAGCGCTTGATGATGAGAATGTTGCCATTGTATTCAACCCCATCGAGCAACTGATGCAGGGTTCACACCACTCTTCATCTCTAACAAATGACATCACTGAAGTTACAGAATGACTGCACAAAACCCATTGCATTTTGTTCAGCTGAAAAAGTGTCTACAGTTTTAGAATAGTAGCAGCGTTATCTAATCCCAGAGAACAATGAACTAATGTCCCTTAGGAGAAATGTATGTACTACTTCCCCTTGAGTCATTTGTCAGCACATTGCTACAGTAATTTGTTACAAGGCTTGCTGTGTAACAATAATTTGTACATAAGACAGAGGGCATTTCCCATGTTACGGCTCATGCACATGGCCACATAAAAAAGCGGAGTGTGCACAAAGTTTAAAGCGGGAGTTCACCCATAAAAAATTTTTTACCCGTAGATTGATGCTCATTTTGTCTAGGGGAATCGGCTAGTTGTTATAAAATCCGAGCAGTACTTACCGTTGTAGAGAGCGATCTTCTCCGCCGCTTCCGGGTATGGGTCTTCGGGAGCGGGCGTTCCTTCTTGATTGACAGACTTCCGACAGGCTTCCGACGGTCGCATCCATCGCGTCACGAGTAGCCGAAAGAAGTCGAACGTCGGTGCGGCTCTATACGGCGCCTGCGCACCGACGTTCGGCTACTTTCGGAAAATCGTGACGCGATGGATGCGACTGTCGGAAGACCGTTAATCAAAATAGGAATACCCAGTCCCGCAGCCCATACCCGGAAGCGGAGGAGAAGATCGCTCTCTACAACGGTAAGTACAGCTTTGATTTTAAAACAACTAGCCGATTCCCCTAGACAAAATGAGCAGGAATATAAGGGTAAAAAATGTTATTTCCGGGTAAACCTCCACTTTAAGGGACTGGAAATAGAAATTTATAAACCTAAATGCAAGCACTGTAGAGACCATGTCACTTTATGCCGAATCCTGACTAGAGAATTAGTAGTTTCATTACAACTTTGTGGATGTACCCTTAGCGAGTTAAGTCAAATCTAGATAATAAATTACAACATACAAAAATAAAATGGGATGGATGGATTTACTTATGGATGTCCACTACAAGCACAAATCATGTTCAAAAAGAAAAACAACTTGAAGAACCTTCACATTGTTAGATCTAACAAGGGAGGACCTGCTCTAATGAATCCTAATATACTGGAGTATAAGTTGACCCGAATATAAGCCGAGGCACCTAATTTTACTACAAAAAAAATGGGAAAACCTATTGACTCGAGTATAAGTCTAGGGTGTCCATCTGCATGCCTCGCTGTGCCCATGCCTAGACTTGCGTTTAACATGGGAGTATATAGAAGGGGTGCACAGGTTTGAAAAATCGGTGCTCCCCGGTTGTATATCCCCCAGAAAGCAAACTTTGTACACTTGTAGAGGAGAATTGGGGCTACATGTGTGCCAAGTTTCAGGTCCCCAAAGTTACCGGAGAAATGACCGTTTAAAATGGTAGTCTATGGAAGGGGTGCCCGACTTTGAAAAATCGGTGCTCCCCGGCCGTAGGTTCTCCGGACAACAAACTTTGCACACTTGTAGAGGGTCCAAGTTTAGGGACCAGGGGAGCTACGGCTGGCTGGTAACGGGTCCCCAAAGTCCAGGAGATCAGGTGACTCGAGTGTAAGACGAGTGGTGCATTTCCAGCACCAAAAAAAAAAAAAAAGTACTGAAAAACTCGGCTTATACTCGAGTATATTACGGTAACCAATACTGTTGCCATTATAAAAAAACCTGTATAGGAAAAAATAATAATTCACCTACACTGAAGTTAGAAAAGCCAGGAGCAGTATTTAAGAAATCCTTGACAAACCTGATGTCGACTGACATCCCAAATATAAGCGGATAATGTCATTTCTGCAGGATGAACACTGCTGGATTTGCTAAAACTATAGTGTACAGTGTACAATTTCTGGTGCAGCTCTGCATATAAACCAATCAGCTTCCAAATTTTAGCCCCCCTTCAAATTGGAACGATTTGGCATATCAAATCGCAGCCAACGGCACTGTCTTAATCGGCGCGAGGCCACACCAATTTCAAAAAATGTTCCTGCACTATTGGCAGCTTCTGGGGCGATTTCAATAGGACATCTGTGCACGAACCATCACAATTTTCTTCAAATTGCCCCCAAAGTTTCAATGAAATGCAGGTTTTAAAACGTGAGCGTTCAGCTGAACTGGCACGATTTCAAACCCGCGTTGTGTGAACGAGGGCTCAATGTCAAGGCTTTAAGCGGAGTTCCGCCAGTGAAAAAAATAAAAAATTAAAGTCAGCAGCTACAAATACTGCAGCTGCTGACTTAATATATGGACACTAACCTGTCCAGAGAGCCCGCAATGTCGGCACCCCAGCTGATCATTGGATCTACTCACGGGTGCTGCCACCGCCATTCCCGATAAGGGAACCAGGCAGTGAATACTTCCGGCTTCACTCCTGCGCATGCGGGAGTCGTATGGCACATTCTGATTGGTCCCTGCTGTCCTCTGGGACCTGTGTGTCTCCCTGAAGACAGTAGGGGGAATTGGGAGGATCTGCCAGACATGTGCCGCAATCTTTCCCCGGAAGTGGGAGCAGATACCTGGATTTGAGCGCTATCTGCTGCTCCCTTCCCCCTGAAAGATACCAAATGTGGAATTCAAACAGCAGAAATGGCATTTCTGGGTGGAACTCTGCTTTGATTGAACAAGCTAAAGTTAGAAGCTGATTGGTTACCATGTACAGTTACACCAAATTCTGCACTCTAGTTTTCGTAAATCAACCCCTGTGGAGTTCATATGCCCATTAGATTAAATTATCAAAAGAATGAACAAGTAAAATGCCTTGAACATCAGCAGTATGGGGTACAGTAAATGACCAATACAAAACATACACGGAAAGATGACAAAGGCTACATAGAAACAAAAGGATGCAATATTTACAGTTACTGCCATTAGGCAGGCAATGTTTAGTAATGAAGAGACGACAGATCTGTATGTGTATACACATCGCTCACTCACTTACCCAAAGTCATCATCCATAGACTTGAAGAAGAACTTGTAGTTGGGTTTGTTAAGCACCCCTTTGAAGTCTGCCAGGGTCACCCTCTCGGAGGGCACAGGCAGTTTGACCAGATAAGGAGTCTCCTGCTCATCCAGGTGGTAGATAACCTTGGTCTCCCCCATGGTGATCCAGTTGGGGTGAGGGGGAGCACACAGGGGCCGCAGTCTGCTCTATCCAGGTGTGGGAAGGGGCCCAGCCCCAGTGGCTGTCATTCACGGCAGGCCATGGAAAGAAAAGGGAGACAGGCTGTGGCCGGGTGACACACTCACTCTATAATAGAAGAGGAGGTGGAGGATGGGAATGGTGTGGAGGGCAGTGAGCCGGCCAGATACAGAGTGTCTGTATGTGAGGAGAAGGGTGTGGGGGCTGGGGGGAGATACAGTCTGTGTGGAGGGAGGAAGGGGGGCACTAATAAACACTTTACTGTGTGTGGCCTGTCAGCCCTTGCCCCGCACCGAACCTTCCAGACAGTCTGACCAGCCAATAACAGGCGTCCGTGACTGCGGGACGCCGCACAGCTACACACAAGCCTGCCTACAACCTTTCATCTCCTCTTCCCGGCCGGTTACTCGGTGCGTTTCTGTCAGTCGGTTCCCGTCTCTTCAGAGCAGCGCATGCGCACACCTCGTAAATCCCAGCTGCTGTCTGCGCATGACCAGATGAACCGAGCCGCAAACCCAGTTCACGCCTCTTCTTATCACATGGTTCTCTGCATACCCGGATATCCGCCCCTGCCTGAGCCACTGCCACTTTTCCTATACTATTATGGTGGTACTCAGAATGAAAAGTTCTATAATAGGTCTGAATCAGACCGAGTTAGAGACAATAAGCTCTTGGTTGGACAGTTATAGGATGTGAAAGAGTAGTAGGTGTAGTTTAATAAAACTGGAGCAGCTGTGTATGGCAATGAGGATTATATTTTCAGCTTGTTCAGTTAAAGCGGGGGTTCACCCGTACATAAAACTTTTTCCCCCTAGATGGATGCTCGTTTTGTCTAGGGGAATCGGCTAGTTGTTTTAAAATATGAGCATTACTTACCGTTTACAAGATGCATCTTCTCCGCCGCTTCCGGGTATGGGCTGCGGGACTGGGCGTTCCTATTTTGATTGACAGTCTTCCGAGAGGCTTCCGACAGTCGCATCCATTGCGTCACGATTTTCCGAAAGAAGCCGAACGTTGGTGCGCAGGCGCAGTATAGAGCCGCACCGACGTTCGGCTTCTTTCGGCTACTAGTGACGCGATGGATGCGACCGTCGGAAGCCTCTCGGAAGACTGTCAATCAAGAAGGAACGCCCGCTCCCGAAGACCCATACCCGGAAGCGACGGAGAAGATGCATCTCGAAAACGGTAAGTACAGCTCATATTTTAAAACAACTAGCCGATTCCCCTAGACAAAACGAGCATCCATCTAAGGGGATTTTTTGAAAAAATTGTCTTATGGGTGAACTCCCGCTTTAAGTCATGCATGTCCAAAATGCGGCCCCCCTGTTGATTTAATATGGCCCCCCCTGGGGATTTGGATATACATATTGCTTGTGGCCCCCAGGGCCACAAAAGATATATACCATATTTATCGGCACTGCCTTGGAGGGGGCAGGACGAGCGCCGTCAGATTACATGAAGAGAATCTCCTGCTTACTCAGCAGCGTCTGTATTGGAAGTCCCGTCTCCTGGGATGCCATTTGACGACTGTTCTATCTATCATATGAGGCAGGACTTTGTATTAAAGAGACCACAGAGTAAACAAGAGATTCTCCTGTTTGTAAACTGTCAGCACTCGTCCCGACCCCCTCCGAGGCTGCAGATGGGCATCGATCAGGCTGCACTGATGGCAATGGTAAGACTGCATTCATGGCACATGTGAGGCTGCATTGATTGCAATGGTAAGGCTGTATTCATGGCACATGTGAGGCTGCATTCGTGGCAATGGTAAGGCTGCATTCGTGGCAATGGTAAGCTTGTGCGTGTTATACGCCGATAAATGCGGTATATCCAAATAACACGCCCAAGCTCATCCTTAGTCCTGAGCCGCGCTTTGGGATTCGTTGGGGACACAAAATAAATATATACAGTATATTCAAATAACACGCCCAAGCTCATCTATTCACCACACACAGCCACTAGGGCAACATAATTCTTGTTGGGCAGTGTATTAGTGCTCGGAGGAACCAAATTTTATGGGTTCAAAGAATGTCAGGCAAAATAGTCGGCCCTCACACATGTTCACTTCATCAAATCTGGCCCTCTTTGAAAAAAGCTTGGACACCCCTGAGTTAAGTGGAGCTTAAAGCAGAGCTCCACTTATTTACCTCCCCCCCTTCCGCTGCCTCATTTGGCACCTTTAGGGGGGAGTAAGTACCTGATTTTGACAGGTGCCGGTGTTCTGCCGATGAGTGTCCCCCCCCCCCCCGGCACATTATGCCCCCCCTGTACTGCGCTGGTGCGGCGCTTGCCTCCGAAAATAGCTGAACATGCGACGCCGGCGTGGACCTCCCTGTAAGTGGCCAGTCGGATGGGTGGCTTCACTCGCTCGGCCTCCTGGCTCTTTTTAACATCCTCCATATCCACAGGATGGTAAGGCATGAGCCTGGACGTTAGAAGTGAGTGCAGGCGCCGTCTATAGCTACATGTTCAGCAATTTTCAGAGGCAAGCGCCGTGCCTGCGCAGTACAGGGGGGGGGAATAATCCGCCAGGGGACCTTTTTTGGCAAGACACCGGATTCCAGCTGACCTCACCCCGGCAAACTCATCGAGAAGTTCAGCCCCCCCTTCTCCTTTCGCTGCCAGGCCATTCACAAAGCGCAGCACACTTTACGCATGCGCAGCATGGAACCAGCTGTGAAACCGCAAGGCTTCATTGCCGGTTTTCCTTACTTGAGATAGAGGCGACAGCACCCGAGAGCCAATTAAAAAATCAGCTCGGGTGAAGACAGCGCTGGATTTGTTGACAGGTAAGTGTCCTAATATTAAGGCTGCTTTCACAGTGAGGCGCTTTGCAGGCACTATAGCGCTAAAAATAGCACCTGCAAAGCACCCTGAAAGAGCCTCTCCTTTCACTCCAGTGTGAAAGCATGATTTTTTGCGCTATAAACAAAAACAGCGACGATTTTGAAAAACATGCAATATTGTTTAATTTTTGCTATAATAAATATCCCCCAAAAATATATAAAAAAACGTTTTTTTTCCTTAGTTTAGGCCGATACCTATTTTTGGTAAAAAAAATCGCAATAAGCGTTTATCGATTGGTTTGCGCAAAATTTATAGCGTTTACAAAATAGGGGATAGTTTTATTGCATTTTTATTAATAATTTTTTTTTAATACTAATAGCGGCGATTTTTTTTGTGACTGCGACATTATGGCGGACACATCGGACAATTTTGACACATTTTTGGGACCATTGTCATTTTCACAGCAAAAAGTGCTATAATCAGGGCTTTTTTTCTCAGAGAATAGGTGCAGGAACTCTCCCTTTTGGAGTTACCCCGTCTTCACCACTACCTACCTCCGAGCACCGTTCCTTGGTCCCACCCCCTACCCACCTCCCAATATTCCCCCTTTTAATTTGTTAATGATAACAAGAAAAGCATTAAAATAGATCCCCTACAGCCAAAAACAATAGACCCCCCAGCAACAATAGTTCCTTGACAACAATAGACCACCCTCAACAAAATAAATATCCCCTAGCAACAATAGACCCCCAGCAGCAACAAAAGATCTCCCCACAGACAGTATCGATAGACCATCCAGCAGTCAGCTACAATAGAATTCTCCCTCAACAGTAGATCCATCCAGGCAACAACTGACTCTCCCAGGAACATAAGACCCACCCCAGCAACAATAGATGCCCCGTCAGCAAAAATATACCTCCTGAGCAACAATAGATCCTCCCCTTGCAAAAATACATCCATTCCAGCAACACTATATCCCCCGGCAGCAATAGACACTGTAGCACAACCTAGCACCCCTTGATATCACATACATTCAGTGCTAGAGGTGCCGGAACTGCGTTCCCCCGCGTTCCCGCTGAAAAAAAGCCCTGGCTATAATAATGCATTGTTTACTGTGAAAATGACAATTGCAGTTTGGGAGTTAACCACTAGGGGGGGCTGAAGGGGTTAAGTGTGACCTTATATGTGTTTCTAACTGTAGGGGGCGGGGCTGACGTCATTGATCGCCTTTCCCTATATCAGGGAACAGACGATCAATGACAGCGCCACTGTTTACACACACCTCTCCCCGTTCTTCAGCTCCTGTGACTGATCGTGGGACTCCGGCGGCGATCGGGTCCGCGGGTCCCGTGGCGGCGGTCACGGAGCTTCGGACCGGGTCGCAGGCGCACACCCGCGACCCACGGCTGGGCATTTAACAATCACATACAGGTACGTGATTGTGCCCAGCCGTGCCATTCTGCCGACGTATATCAGCATTAGGCGATGAAGTCCAGTGAAACATCAATCTCCGCTCTGGCTGGTAGCATCAGACTTTTCCGGTGAAGCCGTATAGAACAGAGCCGGCATCCTGTCCACCAGGTATCTTCCGGCTCTCGGGTGGGAACCAGAACGAGGTCTGGAGCGCAGTCAACAGGTCTCGGCAGAGGACTGGAATGCAACGGATGGCGGGATGACGTCACGGATGTGATGCAATGTGTTTCAGAGTGTGCACAGTGGTGAGATGGAGGCACTGCGCGCTCCTTTGTCAAGCCCTTGGCATTTATTTATTTTTTAATGACTTGAATGTGTAACAACCCCAAAGTACATTGGAGAAGAGGCCTCTGGGACTAGTCGCCCAGCTCGGAGGAAGCCTGCCAAAGCAAAGAATAGGGTAGGTATTACACCTGCTCTCTAGACCAGCGGTTCTGAACCTTAGGCCCCTTTCACACTGGGGCGGGAGGTGCGGTGGCGGCAAAACGCCGCTACTTTTAGCGATGCTTTACCGCTAATTTCGCCGTGCTATTCGACCGCCTGCAATGGGCCTCTGCAGAGGCGCATTGCCGGTGGTATAGCCACGCTGTCCCATTGATTTCAATGGGTGGGAGCGGTGAAGGACCGTTCCTTCACCGCTCCCGCCCATTGAAATCAATGGAACAGCGTGACTATACCACCGGCAATGCGCCTCTGCAGAGGCATATTGCGGGCGGTTTTACCCTTTCTCTGCCGCTAGCGGGGGGTAAAACCGCTAGCGGGGGGTATAAACACCGCTTCTTCACCGCTTCAAAGATGCGGCTAGCAGGACTATATTTTCCCGTCCTGCCAGCGCACCACTTCAGTGTGAAAGCACTCAGGCTTTCACTTTGGAGAAACAGCAGCAGCTGTTTAGGGTCGGTTTGCAGGTGCTATTTTTAGCGAAATAGCGCCTGCATACTGCTCCAGTGTGAAAGGGGTCTTAGATGGACAGTAAATTCTTTGTAAACCATGCATGAACCAATGTGGCTGAAACTATAGGAAGATCACAACCAACCTGTTGCTGGCCCCATCCTAAACCTTACCAACTCTACCTACAAGAAACAAAAAACAGTTTGGGCTATAAATACACTTTAAATCCATAATTTATTCTCCTAGAAAACTATAGGGGTCATACGTTAAAACAAAAAAATAAATAAAAATAGCTTTATAGGTTTACCTAAATATTGATGATTTAGCCATTGCAGTAATTTTTATGGTTTTTTTTATGTCTAAGCTGGTCACAAGATAATTCTCTAGGAGTTAGTCAGCTAATAGTTATTTTTTGCTGATACATTACGCCTGGTTTGGAAATGTTTTTTGTTGGTGTTTGATGTAAGTAATTATTGGAGAAACACCTAAATCTGTGTTTATAGAACTTATTTTGTTTCTTCCCTCTTTTTTCATACAAGGTTTTTTTGAGAACAAAAACAGCACACAATTGTAGTTGTATCGCACAGTAGCCAATCAAATTCTTGTTTACGGTTACCCCAAAATAAATAGTGAAATGTGATTGGTTTCTGTTAAATTGCAACTCCAGGGGTCTCTGCATATGTATAAGGAGAAGTTCAGTTTAAAGAAATAAGTGCAAATTTTTTTGCAGGTAAAAAAAAAAACATACATATCAAACAGTGACAGCTAGTACTGGGAACTTCTACCCCATACTGCTGCCACGGGGGGGGGGGGGGGGGGGCAGTGGGCAATGGCTGCAGCACTGGGAACATGTCATATGTTCCTAAAGGTGAACTTATCCTTTAACCACTAGCCAACCGAGCCAATCCTGACACTTCTCACATACATGTAAAAATCTACATTTTTTTTGCTAGAAAATTACTTAGAACCCCAAACATTATACGCAACTGAAAAAAAATCTGTAACCGGGAAGTGTCAACAGTTCCTGAGTGTCTCCGAGTTCTCCAGGAAGCGCTGGAAGACACCAGCGTCGGACCTCTGGCCACATGCAGTACTGTAACATTGTGAGTGTAATACTCTTTTTTTTTTCTTTTTTTTTACATTAAAACAGTAATCCTTCCTTTTTTATTTTCACACAAGGTACTGTACAGTATTCCAGCCATTGATATGAGCTACAGTACTGTATTTTGAAGTGCCGGTTAATTTTTTTTATTTTTAGAGTACATTTTATATTGTATTTCGTATTGCGGTAATCATTTTTATATGAATAAATTGTTGTGAAACGAATCATCGGAGTTTTCATTATTTCTTATGGGGATATACGAGTGCTTTGGATTACAAGCACGTTTCTGGAATGAATTATGCTCGCAAACCAAGGTGTTACTGTAATAAATCAATTTCAGTTAGCACGTTCAATACTTTTTCCTAGTGTCATTCCATTTTATTACACATAACTTAATTTCTGAACATATTTGTTTTTGGTTTCTTTGTATGTATGGATTACATGGGTTGTTGCCGACATATGGTAAAAATAGAGTAGATAGAATAGAAATATATTTATCTAGAAAAATGGTAACGTGTTCAATACTTATTTTACCCACTGTATATATATTTTTTAAGCAGAGGCCCAATCGAAAAATGATGGTCACCTTTTTATGCCAATTGGCAATTTTTTGGAAAACTTACACTTTATTGAATTTTCTTGCACACAAACACAATTGAACAGGGCTCAAAATTTCAAGTCCTGAGCTACTAGCCAGGCCTCAAGGGTTACTCGCCACCAGTTGCCCCGCCCGACCCCCAATTCCACCCCTTACCATGCCCTCATAAATTATGTCATGAAATGACACTTAAATGATTTATGCAGAATTAAGTTATAAAAATAAATATTAACAACAACTTTATCCATGCCCAACAATGCAGCCTGCCCGTGTCAGCCAATGCAGCCCGTCTCCGCCAGAGCCGCCTGTGTCCCCAATGCAGTGCACCTGTGCAGAGGAAGAGAGAGGAGAGCCACCGCCCAGATTATTAGAATGCCGGTGTCCTGCTGGAAAAGTCCCCCCCTGTACTGCGCAGGCGCGGTGCTTGCGCAGTACGAACTCAACTGAGCCTCCGAAAATAGCCGAAGATGTAGAGCTGAGAGTCAGCTCTACATGGCGCCTGCGCACTGACTATGACACATACTGCCCGCCCCCTTGATGCTAGTGCTACTCTGCAAGGCGTGGGGGTGATTTTAGCAATAAAGTACACGCCTTAGCGGGGCACATTGCAAAACTTGCCCATCAACAGTGCTAAACCCACCCTTAATTTGTTTTAACACGCCCCGCTAAGACGTGTACTTTATTGCTAAAATCCCCCCCGCCCTGGGAGGGAGCGGCATGTGTCATAGTCAGTGTGCAGGCGCGGTGTGGAGCCGACTCTCAGCTCTACATCTTCTGCTATTTTCGGAGGCTCAGTTGAGTTCGTACTGCGCAAGCGCCACGCCTCCGATCACTGGGAGAACGGCTCCCATACAACCCACCCTCCAGCAGTGCTCGCCCCACCACGTTCCCAGGCAGCCTTTCCTCACCATCCCTCAAAATCCATTTGCAAAATGTGAGCAGGTGAGTGGAATTTATGAGGGCTGCAATATATAACCCAGTAATTTTGGTAAAATGTAAAAGATTTTGTTACCCCAAATAAATCGAAGTCACATATTAAAATTGTGTATGCCCATGGAATGGCTCCATACTATGATCCTTAAAATTCCATAGGTGACGCTTTAAAAATTAATTTAAAGTTTACCATTTCAGCATTACAGAGGAAGTCTGGAACTAGAATTATTGCTCTTGCTCTGCCATTTGCGACAATACCGCACATGTGAGGTGCGATCACCATTTACATATGCGCGTGGGACTTATGCACAAATGCACACATACGTGAGCATGGTGGGGGGGGGGGGTTGTGCTCTAAAAAAAAAATCTTTATAATTTATTTGATCTAAAACATTTTTTCACACCGGAAGAGACTAAATCTTGGTTACTCCAGGTTTCCGAGGTCACAGAGAAGGAGGAAGAACGTTAGTTCCTTTCTGTTTTGTGCAGCTGTAGGCGCACAAAATGTCACAGGAGCAAACATTTTTGCACAGTTACTCGCCACATGAATGCACACAGCTATCAAAATGGATACAAACTCGTAAAAAGCAAGTCTGGCAGACAGCAGTGAAAAGTGTTCAGCTCCAGCAATAGATAAGAGCCCAAGATGAGAATGAGAAAGTGACTGCATACTCCAAGTTGGCCACCACCCAGAGCCACACACACATGCACAATAACCAAGCAGCAGATTGCACGCTTTCCTGCCAACCTACCATGTGTGCTATAGTTCAGCTGAACCTGGTGGCCACAGGAGGTTTCTTTATAGCTTTGGCACAGTTCTGTGCTAATCCTCAAGCTCCTCTGCCCATTCCTCTTGCCTGCAAATAGAGCTTTACTTCAGTCTCACAGGTTCAGACTTGTACAGATAGGCGATAGCAGCATATAATCTAAGATCCCCCATAAAACCAGAATCTATGCTGTCCTGCACTGCCACTGGCTTCCGGAATGAGTTCGAATTTGCAAGGCTCCCTTTCTGTCAGCTCTGGCAACTGCTCTGTACTAGTAGGAAAGCTGGAGCCTGGTGTGAAACATTTTACTGGGACTGTCAGGTCCCAGAGCAGCCAGAAGGAAACCTGCATCTCTACCTTCATTTCAGGAGGCATGGGAGTGCCCGACAGAGCACTCTTCACAAGTCACCGCCCCAACTGCTTCTACAGCTAAATTTTAGCTGTCAGAACAAACAGGAAACCAGGCCCTTCCAGCCATGTGGTTGAGCACCACTGCTCTAGACAAAGTGTAATAAACCCTAATGCCCAATGAGACCGTCTTGATGGTCCAACAGTCTGAGATTGAGGCCACCTAAACATGGCAGAAGAGAAGAAGATAAGCCCCCCCACCCGACCCGCCTAGGCGGGCCCAATCTCAAAACTTAGCCGGCTCACCTCCACTGGTCGCCTGGCTCTTAGCAGACTTTCGGAAGGGTGCCTGCCCTCTGCTCCAATTTATTTTGAAGTCCCGGCCAGGCCTGTAAGAGCGTGCTTTCCTCGAACGCTCAGTACTGCGTCTTCTGGGCTGGGGTCTCTTCTGACTGAACAGACACCCTGGGGTAGGAAGCCCGACTTTCCACCCATGGCCCGGGCTATATCGCTATCGAGCCTGTTGCCAAATAACGAAGACCCTTCAAAGGAAATCCTGCACCAGGCCCGTTTGGATGCTGGATCAACGAGCCGAGGGCGCAACCATAAGGCGCACTTAGCCTTGACAGAGGATAGCATAGATGGGCCAGCAGGTGGAAAAGAGCAATAGAAGCCTCCCACAAGAAGGCTGCTGTCAGTTTCAGTTCCTGGACTGCCGTGCTTCTGGCCAGCCCTTCTGAAACACACCGGAGTCAACGTTCCCTTTCCAGGCTTCCATAGCCTTAGACATTGCTGCTAGAGCGGGTTTGCAAGCCATACCGGCTAGCCTGTAAATTCTCTGGAGGTTTTGGTCTATTCTCCTTTCGAGTCCATCCTTGAAGGATACAAAATCCTCTGTTTAGCCAGACGCATCAACACTACGTCCACGAGGTGAGCATTTTCCAGATGTTTTACTTCCTCTGCCTTGAAGGGGTATAATCTGGAGATATTGCTTGACATAGAAGTTTTCTTGTCAACTTAACTCCACTCCTCATCAATGATATCCTTCAATTCCGAAAGGAGTGGAAAGTTAGAGTGTTCCTTCCCCAGGTGTTTAAAGAACTTCCTTTGTTTAGCCAGCAGAGTGGAAGGCTTGTCCCACTTAAGGGCCTCTTTGACAGCTTTGACTAGTGGGGAATCAAGAGTGAAGTCGAAACCTCCGACAAATTCATCTCCCTCCAACTCACTGTCCGAAGAACCGGGGGAGTCATCGTATGGCTTTGATGGGCCTGGATCCTCCTGGGCCTTGTCAGCAGGGAGCCAGAAAAGGAGGGGAACTGGCTCTGCGTGCAGGTTGTACCCCACTGCTTTAGGGGGACTTCCACTGTTGTTTTTTTGTCTTTTTTTACCCAACTTCCTGGGTATAACATGGGTCCCACAATGACTTGCCCTCCAGGACTCATATCCCACATCCCCAACAGGCTCTGCGATCAGAGTGGCTGTCATGGCGGTGGGTGTGGTGACTGGAGGAAAAATGGGAACATCTCCTCTGCATGGAGAAAAAATAGGAACATCTCCTTTACCGTTGGGTCCTGGACGGAGAATCGCTTCTGGACCTGAATGAGTCAGTGATGCTGCTGCGTCCTGGCAAGGCCATCTCGAGCCACGATTTGGTGGTCTGATCTGGAAGGGCTGTAGAAAGAAAAAAACATGGGGGAGGGGGGAGGGAATCAGAGGTTAACACATTCTTTAATTGAATATAAAGAATCTCAGCGCCTCCCCCTCAATTGCACATAAAGAATCTCAGCGCCTCCCCCTCAATTGCACATACCTTGTGCGTGAGGGCTGGTCGCATGAAGGTGGTGATCTGTTCATGACCCCTGGACTGAACGTCAAACAAAAAAAGAGAAATCGCACAGGTTTGTATCTAGGTAATACGCGGATACCCTAGGATAAGTCATGAGACAATTACAAGAAAAAGGCTTTTCTCTTTTTTTTTTTCCCTCTTTTTCCCCCGCTTAAACACTTTCATACCAGGCACTTACTCACCTTCCTGCCCAAGCCAAGTTTGAGCCCTCTCGCACTTTGAATGACAATTGCGTGGTCATGCTACACTTTACCCAAACAATTTTTTTGTAATTTTGTTCCCACAAATAGAGCTTTATTTTGTTGGTAATTGATCACCTCTGCAGTTCTTATTTTTTGCGCAACTAAAAAAAAGACAGAAAATTTTGAAAAAAATAAAGTTTATTTTTTTCTGTTAATTTTTTTTGTAAATAAGCAAGTTTTCTTCTTCAATTACGGGCACTTATATGGCGGCACTGATGGGCACCGATGAGGCGGCACTGGTATGCGGCACTCATAGGCGGCACTGATGGGCACACATGGGCGGCACTGGGCATGGAAGGGCACTGAAGGGTGGCACTGATGGCATTGCTGGGCATCACTTGTTTACTAATTTGTGCTAGTCAAAGCCCATTTGTGGGCACTGATTGGCATCTATTGTGCTAATCTTTTTTTTATAGTTTTGTTGCCCCCTTCCCTGGTGGTCCAGTGTGGGCATCAGAGGGGGGGCTGATAAACAATCAGCGCAAACTCCCCCTGTAAGGATATTCGCCGATAGGCTCTCCTCTACTCGCGTCTGTCAGACTCGAGTGAGGAAGAAGCGATCAACGGCTCTTCCTGTTTACATCGTGATCAGCCGTGATTGGACACGGCTGATCACGTGGTAAGGAGGCTCTTTACCGAGATCGGAGATGCCAGGTGTCAGACTGACACCCCACATCACCGATCGCCACGCGCACCGGGATGTTATCCTGCTGGACGTCAATAGATGCCCAGTCAGGATAACACAACCACTTGCCGTACGTCAATATACTATTGAACGGGCGGGAAGTGGTTAAGGGGGGGTAGGATCCATGAAGGCATACCTCGTCCTGTGCGATTCCAGGCTCGGGGAAGCTGCTGCTTTCTACTGGCAGGGATTCTCAACCCGACAGGGGCTGACAGCCATTTAAATCCCCTGCCCGGATGACGTCACCGCCTCCCCCACCTCATGCCTGCGACATGGGAATGGCTGAACAGCGTCCGTGCGGCCGCCGGGTGCTCCGCCGGTCCACGCATGTGCGAACCAAGCCTTAATGTCACAGAGGTCCCGCGAATGCACAGATGCTAGAAGCGGCCGTATCCCGAAAGTAGTGTGGCGACCTGGAACACAGGAACGTTCCAGGCGCCCAGGGTGCGGTAAAGACAACAATAAATAACAAAATGGCTGCCATGGAAGAAGAAACAGCAGACCTTGCCAGCCATGTTGCTTTGCAGACGTCCATTTTAGACATACCTAGGCAGCACCCCTCTACCACTGGGGTATCCTGTGCCTAAAAAAACAACTCGCCCACCCATGGCTGGGCCCTGGGCTTGCACCACATAGTTGGTATGCCAGATTTCAGGAATCATCCTGACTGGACGCCAAAAGCCCACGCGATGTAGGTCCATGGAGGAGGAAAAAAAAGAAACGCATTTCCTAGCGGTGAGTTCAAATTTATGGGAATTGGGTCCTACAGCATTGGAGATGGGAGGCGGGGTTAACCCACAAGTAAACTGCCAAGGAGTCTTTCAGGAAATGGCTTTTTTTTTTGCGTGTATAAAAGCAGATATTTTGTTTGGTAAGGAAGACACCATAACAAGAATGTAACCCTTGCAGTATAGGGAGTGTCCTGGACTCGCTTCCCGTACTCCCGGAGTCTATGGGTAGCTATCTAGGCAGATGACCTTTCTCTGCGCACACAATAATAGACGGCTGTTTCTTGTCTTGTGTCTTTATTGGTACGTTGCAGATTTCAATATACATGCGAGTGACACACGTGATATGCGGTAAAATTGAAAGTAACAAGAATAATATAACATTACCATACGATAACAACAACATCATACAAACATTATCTGAGATGGCTAACTACCTCCCTGACAGCCTGTGGAGGAAGAAGAAGATTGCTTACCTCCGATGCAGGGGCGTCGTTAGGCCCGGGCTAAGGGGGCTGGAGCCCCAAATGGGTCCCCGTAAAGCCCCGAATCCCGGGCATTAAGGTAGCCGTTGTTAGCCCTGAGTCCTGCCGAGTGCCGCAGAGTCCGATAGCAGGCTGGTCCCGCCTTCTGGAGCCCAACGCCTATGATGGACATCCCACTGATCCAATGACGAGACCGCAGGACCTGTGACGTCCATCATAGGCGCCGCAAGCTTAGAAGGCGGGAATTACAATGCTGCCCGGCGCGTCATGCCCGCTCCCTGCTTGCTCTCCACGGCACGGCTCCTGCATCCCCGCTCCTCTCCTCCTCGGCTCCTAAGCCTGCACTACAACGGGCACACCACGGCTGAGGTAGGTCAGTGATTGTGTATGCCTCATGCTCCTACCCAGCCTCTAGTTCTCTGTCATTGCCGCATACAGTTCCTTCAATCTCAGCCTCTCACCCTCTGTTCTCCCTCAGCCTCCCATCCCCTGACCCTGTCTGTCCTCACCCCCCCCTCTACCATTTGGTATTGCACTCCTCTCCTCCAGCTTCCTATGCCACTCAGACTTTCATTATGCAAAAAAAAAAAACAAATGAAGTCTACTGATGCAGAGAGAATGAGACCCGAGAGAAGGCACATACCATTTTTTTTTTGTAATCTTTCTTAAAGGGCCAGCATGCCCCTATGATTGGGGAGCTTAGTGATCAGAGGAGCAGCACACATCCAATGTATAATAAGAATTGCCCTCATCACATTCCAGAGCAGTGCCTGCCTTCTCCTCGCCTGTGACCACTGCTGAAATGTCAGTTGTATTAGAGCTGGGCTGTTGCTACCAGGCCAGTCACAGTGTATGTATGTAGGTCAGTGTCAGTGTATGTTGGACAGGACAGGTCAGTGTATGTAGGACAGGTCAGGTCCTGTGACCACTGCTGAAATGTCAGTTGTATTAGAGCTGGGCTGTTGCTACCAGGCCAGTCACAGTGTATGTATGTAGGTCAGTGTCAGTGTATGTTGGACAGGACAGGTCAGTGTATGTAGGACAGGTCAGGTCAGTGTATGTAGGACAGGTCAGGTCAGTGTATGTAGGACAGGTCAGGTCAGTGTATGTAGGACAGGTCAGGTCAGTGTATGTAGGACAGGTCAATGTATGTAGGACAGGTCAGGTCAGTGTATGTAGGACAGGTCAGGCCAGTGTAGGACAGGTCAGTGGTGTATGTAGGTCATGTGTCAGAAACAACCCTGAAAGACATGCTGATCTCATGGAGTGTGTAACTGACATACATACACACACTGACTTACATGTCTGTGTGTGTCTGTGTGTACTGACACACACACGCGTTGGTGTGTGTGTACTGACGCGCGCATAGGTCAGGTAAGTCGATTTTCAATACAGAAATGTTGGCTTAATGCAGTGTTTCTCAATTCCAGTCCTCAGGCCCCCCCAACAGGTCTGGTTTTCAGGATTTCCATTATTTTGCACAGGTGATTTGATCAGTTTGACTGCCTTAGTAATCACCACAGCCTTTTCATCTGAGGAAAATCCTGAAAACCTGACCTGTTGGGGGGGCCTGAGGACTGTAATTGAGAAACACTGGCTTAATGAAAAGTATGTCCATGTATAGTATAGTATGCACTCAATACTTTGTCAGGGCTTCTTTTGCATGAATAACTGCATCAATCTGGCGTGGCATGGAGGCGATATGGAAGCGTAGGTAGCCTTGATAGTGGCTTTTAGCTCTGCCTTCTTGGGTCTGGTGTATCTCACCTTCCTCTTGACAATAACCCACAGATTCTCTATGGGGTTTAAGTCAGGCGAGTTTGCTGGCCTATCAAGCATAGTGAATACCATGATCATTAAACCAGGTACAGTGGAACCTTGGAGCATAATCCATTCCAGGAGAATGCTTGTAATCCAAAGCACTTGCATATCAAAGCAAGTTTCCCCCATAGAAGTCAATGGAAATTAAGATAATTTGTTCCACATTGACTTCAATGGTATGCAATACCACATGTGGCCAGAGGTGGGGGGAGCCAGAGAGACTCGGAAATGCCATTCAGGTGCACTCAGAAAGGCTTGAAAACCAAGTATTTCCAATTTTTTTCGCAAACTAAAAAAATAATTGCTCGTATTGCGAAACGCTCATTAACCGCGTTACTCGCAATCCGAGGTTCCACTGTAGGCAGGTGCCAATTCCTGCTGCAAAATTTTATCAGCATCTCCATAAAGCTGGTCAGCAGAGGAAAGCATGAAGTGCTCTAGAATTTACCGCTAGAGAGCTGCGCTGACTTTGGACTTGATCAAAAACTGTGGATCAACACCAGCAGATGAAATGGTTCCCCAAATAATCGGGGACTGTAGTTCTGCTATTTGCAGACTGACAGGTGTTGCAGCTGGTAGCAGCCAATCAAACACATTCAAGCATAGGAAGCTCACTGCCACAAGTACTCGTGCAAATGCTTAATATGGAGCTACTTAAAGTTGAAAAAGCACTAAAATTGATATAGGCAGTTCCATCCAAAAACATGCACAACAGCAAAACATCCTCTTGTCAACTATTCTTCCAACTAATATTTTCATGGCTGGCCACTATTGTGTTCTCTGTAAATAATAAAGCAAAATAAATGTGCTTCTGCTACCATCAGCATTGGGCTGGGGGTTTTTAAATCAAAATATGCTACCCTTAAAGGGGAGTTCCAGCCAATTTGTATGTTTATTAAAAGTCAGCAGCTACAAAAAGTGTAGCTGCTGGCTTTTAATAAACAGACACTTACCTGCTCCAGCGACGCGCCGGCCGGGGCTCCGCTCCTCTCCCCCCCTCCCTGGCCGGCGTCTTCATTCTCAGTGTGGGCACCCGGCCGTGACAGCTTTCGGCTTCACAGCCGGGCACCCACTGCGCATGCGCGAGCAGCGCCGTGTAATTGGCCAGGAGATCGCCTAGGACCTGTGACGTGTCCTAGGCGATCGCCTACAGCAGCCCCTTCCTGTAGGCTATTAAGCTTAGTCGCCTACAGGAAGGAGGAAGTGGGACAGGAAGTCCCACTCTTCCTGAAGCCCCCACTCCCCCCCAAAAAAATTACATGCCAAATGTGGCATGTAAAGGGGTGAGGAGTGGGATAAGCGGAATTTCAAATTTGGGTGGAACTCCTCTTTAAGCTTGTCATACATGGATAGAAGAAGATCTGTCGAACAACTGTGCATCAACGCCATCATTGTATCATTTTTTTCCCACATATTATCGATAGTTAATGACATAAAAAGGTACATTTATTATTGATCAATGCACATGGGCTGTACGTTTTTTATAACTACAGCCCTGGTCAAAAGTTTTGAGAATGACAAATATTTTCACAAAGTCTGCTACTTGAGTGTTTTTAGAGCTTTTTGACAGATATTACTATGGTATACTGAAGTATAATTACAAGCATTTCATAAGTGTCATAGGCTTTTATTGAAAAGTACATTAACTTTATGCAAAGAGCCAATATTTGCAGCGTTGACCCTTCTTTTTTAAGACCTCTGCAATTCGCCCTGGCATGCCATCAATCAACTTCTGGGCCACATCCCGACTAATGGCAGCCCATTCTTGCATAATCAATTCTTGGAGTTTGGCAGAATTTGTGGAGATTTTTTGTTCACCCGCCTATGGAGGATTGACCACAAGTTCTCAATGGGATTAAGGCCTGGGGAGTTTCCTGGCCATGGACCCAAAATTTAGATGTTTTGTTCCCCAAACCATTTGGTTATCACTTTTGCCTTACGGCAAGGCGCTCCATCTTGCTGGAAAAGGCATGGTTGGTCACCAAACAGTTTTTGGATGGTTGGGGGAAGTTGGGGAAAGTCTACTGATACGCCGTCGTAAGTCTTTAAGAATCTGGCTAATAGTATTAAATTAGTTATTAGTCAGCATTACATGTCATTTTCATTCTATGTTTAGCAATAATTTCAGAGGCACAACAATTTAGTGTACCAATCTTCATATTGTTAGAAGCAAAAACTTCATGGTAAACTTTAAACTCAAATATAATATAAAAGCACTGCGCTCATAAGGATGTGGTGATAAAAGGATAAAACTCATCCCTGAATAGGTAATAAATACAAAACAATTAAAAAAAAAAAAATTATGTGCATCAGATATACACCATATAGTGGTGCGATAATATACAGTATATAACTATAATCATAAAATTATACTATACAAGATGCCAAATAGCCCAAAAGCATAAGTGCAGTCCACGCCACCAGTGATACAGGGTTAAAGTCCTGTAGAAATTCTTAAAACCACACTTCAAAGAGATCTCCTTATGATGCAGTCAACTTCACCTTGTGTTAGGTGCACACCACCACCCAGTATTCCATCAAACTCACAATGCCTGTCATATTACTGATAGGCAATAGCACATTTGGAATGTACTGTAAATACTCTACATTCACACTTACAAAGGCTCTAGGCATCTGATCTTCTTGCCCTTTAAGGGGTCACTTAGGCAGCACACATTAAAAAGAAAGAAATGCTAACAGTGTGATATCATTAACACTCAATTTATTGAAATAACGTTAAATTCCAACTTACAAGCTTACATAACTCAAAATGCACATCAAGGTATAAAATGCAATTAGTCAGGTATAGTCAGATGCAACCTCAACAGTAAGCTGAGTGCTTAGTGTCTCACCCGGCCCATTCGTCACTTCCAGTAGGCCAAGACTTCTCTCCCAGTTGCCGTTCGGGCCAACCCTTAACGCATTTTCTCTACAGACTTCATCAAAGGGGACGGCAGAAGTCACAGAGGATTGGGTCGGATGAGACACCAAGCACTCAGCTTACTGGCGAGGCTATACCTGACTGATTGCATTTTAACCCTGTATCACTGGTGGAGTGGACTGCACTTATCATTTTGGACTGTTTGATTGGCATATATTTTTTTTCTATCAAAGTCTGTTTGAGCAAAAGAAAGGATACAGTACATACAGAAGGATAGTATGACAAACATCAAATACAGCTTGTAAACAGTAAAACAGAACATCATTCTTCACTGGTACAATCATGTATGCGAGACTACTCAGTGGGTGCCTATAACAGTCTGTCACTTTGAGGTATCGGCATCCTGTGTTGCCCGAGGTTCGACTCTTATACATTACACATATCCCTCTACACCTAGGAGAGGAGATAGAAAAGAGGAGAGCAGGCCATGTCTTTTCAACTAAACACATGTGTCGGCCGCCTTGAGCCATCTATCCCACATCTTTTCGTATTTAGAAGCACAACCCCTATGGGAGTATATAAGTTTTTTGTATGGTAATGTTGCATTAACCTCCGCAATCCAGTGTGACATATTCGGAGGGCTAGGCCTCATCCACACTCTAGCGACCACCTTGCGTGCAGAGAAGAGTGTTTCGTGTAAGAAGATTTTAGTAAACTTATTTTTTTCAAATAACAATTTTTTATTTTCGAAAAAAGGTCAATACAAAATGTAGCAGCATTTCAAGTGTAAGATAATAGAGGTAATACAAAAATTCCAGCTGAATGTGCTTACACAGCGGCCACATTCTTAGTTATACATTCAGTAACGTATAAAACAACTAGGTAACAAAGAGGAGAGGAGAAGAAGTGAGAGGGTAGAGTAGAAGAAGAAGATGGGGAAGGAAGAGAAAAGAAAAAAAAAGGGGGGAGGAGAGAGAGAAAAAAGAAAGAGAAGGGGGGAGACTGGGGGAAGGGGAGGGGGGGGGGAGCAGGCAGGAGTGTCGGGTGAGGTAGTGTACCTTGGTGGTCTGTTGTCAGCTCACGGCGGGTCCTCCACCGAATGCCACCTCTCCCAGACCAGGTCATGGTCCTCCAGCCTATCCCGAATCCTAGCTGTCATTTTTTCCATAAGCTCTACATCCTTGACCCTAGCATAAAGGGCTTCCTGGGGTGGGGGCGTTGGTTTCTTCCAATAAAGTGCTATCAGGCACCTCGCAGCTGTGGTTATGTGTCTCAGGAGTTTCTTATAGGGTTTAGCTATGCGGGGTTGGGATAGGCCCAGTAGGAACAGCTTCGGGGAGAGGGGTATGGGTGCCTCCACGAGGCGGGTCAGGAGCTCTTGCACCCGAGTCCAAAACTGGACTATCAAGGGACAGGTCCAGTAAATGTGGAACAATGTGCCCCTGGCCTGGTTGCACCGCCAGCATCGGTCAGAGGTGGAAGGATAAATCCTGTGGAGGACGTCTGGGGTCAGGTACCAAAAGAACAGCACTTTATATGTATTTTCCTTATAGAGGGTGCAGATTGAGCTCTTGGCCGCCTGCCTCCAGACCGCCCTCCACTCATCCTCTTCGAGCTCCCCTCCCAGCTCCTTCTCCCAACGGAGCATGTAGGTGTGTTTGCCTTTAGTTTGTAAGGGGTATTCATTTAGAATTTGATAGATATCTGATATGAGGCCCCTGCGGGCTGTGCCCTCGAGTATGATGCGCTCAAATGGGGTCGGTTTTGAGAAAAGGAGCCGGGGGGCCATCGTGTGGGCGTAGTGGCGGATCTGTAGGTAGCTGAAAAAGGCTTGTCGTGGAATGTCGTGTTTGGCTTGGAGCTCAGTGAAGGAGTGCAGGGTGCGGGATCTGGGGTCTACTAGGTGACCAAAGTGAAACAGATTTCGCGATGCCCAGGGCCATGACATCTGGTGGGTGAGACTCGTCGGTAGTTTAGGGTTATAGAGGAAGGAGGTCAGCAGGGAGCTATCAGACGTGAGTCGACAGTCTTGGGCTAGCCTCCTCCAGGTACTTTGCAGCTGCCGCATGGAACCCAGCAAACGTCCGGGTTCCACCGTCGCGTTTGCGTTCCATAAAAGATTATTGGGGTGTATTGGGGCCAGCCAAATCTTTTCCACCTCCGTCCACCTGTTGTAGGACTTCTGGGGAAACCAAGATGCCACCGCTCGAAGTTGCGAGGCCTGGTAATATTTGACCAGGTCAGGGAAGGCCAGTCCTCCCTCGGTGCGCGCGGCCATCATGACCGAACGTGGGATCCTGTGGCGCTTGTAGTTCCACACATACCGGAGGAGGTCCGCTTGTAGGGCGCGCAGGTGAGCGTACGGGACCGGGATTGGTAAGGTCTGGAAAAGGTACAGCAGTTTTGGCAGGATCACCATCTTTATGGCTGCTATCCGGCCCAAAAGGGATATCTGGTGAGACTTCCATTTATGGATCAACGCCCTTATTGAGCTGTATAGGGGGGGAAAATTGGCCTGGTACAAGGATGCGAAGTTCGGGGTGAGCTGGACCCCCAGGTATTTCAGGGAGGTTCGCTCCCAGTGGTACGGGAAAACGGACTGTAAGTGCAAGGCCTCGGGTCCGGGCATATTAATTGGCATGGCCATAGACTTGGACGTGTTGGTTTTATAACCCGAAAGGACCCCGTAGCGTTCCAGTTCCCTTTGTAAGTTGGGTAAGGAGATGCGGGGACGCGTCAAGGTCAGAATGATGTCGTCGGCAAAGAGGGAAATTTTAAATTCCCTTCCCCTTACTGGGATACCCCGAATATCCGGGTTGCCGCGAATCGTTGCTGCTAGAGGTTCTATGCAAAGGGCGAAGAGGAGGGGGGACAGAGGGCACCCCTGGCGAGTGCCATTAGTAACGGGGAAGGTGGATGAAGTGGCAAAGGGAGTTTTCACCTGTGAAATCGGATTAGTATAGAGGTGTCGGACCGCCTGGAGGAAAGGTCCCCCAAAACCCATGTGTCTTAACGTGGCGAGCATGAAGGGCCAGCCAAGGCGGTCAAACGCCTTTTCTGCGTCTAGACTCAGGAGCAAGGACTCCGAGCCCTCCCTGCCCGCCACGTCAATTAGGTCAATCACCTTTCTCGTGTTGTCTCCCGCTTGGCGGAGGGGGACAAAGCCCACCTGGTCTTTATGGACCAGGGAGGGTAAGACTACGTTTAAGCGGAGGGAGAGGACCTTCGTAAAGATCTTAAGATCTGAGTTCAGCAGGGCTATTGGCCTGTAGCTGGCGCATAATGCGGGGTCCTTGTCTGGTTTAGGGATAAGGGTGATAAATGATCGCTGCATGTCTTGTGGGATGGGGGTGCGTTGTAGAAAGGCGTTGAAGAGCTTCGTCATATGGGGAAGGAGTGTGGGGAGGAAGGTCTTGTAATATTCGTATGGGAACCCGTCTGGGCCTGGGGATTTGCGAGCGGGTAGGGCCTTAATGGCCAAGGTCAGTTCCTCTCCTGTAATGGGAGCGTTTAGGGAGGCCAGGTCCTCCGGTTTTAGCCGAGGGATGCCCGCCTGTGTCAGGTATCGTGTCATCCTATCTAACAGGTCCGGGGAGGGGGGGTTATGGGGGATTTCTGGCTTGTTGTACAAGTCCGCGTAAAATGCTGCGAATGCATCCGCAATACTTTGGGGGTGTGATACAATATTACCCGATCTGTCCTGGACCTGGTGCGGGGTGGAGGCGAGTGCGCGGTCTGTTAGTTTCCTTGCCAATAAAGCTTGCGCCTTGTTGCCCTTGTCATAGTATACCTGTCGTAGGCGAACTAGGGCTTTCTCGACTCGACCCAGCGCCAGGTCCCGGAGTGTTGACCGTACCAGGGCGATACGTTTAAGGAGCATTAGGGAGGGTGAGGTCAGTAGGCGATTTTCTAGGGTTCGGAGCTGCGTTTCCGCCTGCTCTCTAGCCGACTCAGCGTTCCGTTTTAGGGCCGAAGAGATGGCCATGCAACGTCCTCTGATTACCGCTTTATGCGCGGCCCATAGAGTGGCAGTGGAAATGTCCTGGGTGTCATTTTCGTTAAAGTAGAGTTGAAGGGCAGAGTCTATTTCCATTTTAGAGGGGGTGTGCTTGAGAAGGAAATCATTTAGACGCCAGTTATAGGGCCTACGGGTGGGGGCGTTCAGGTCAAGGGTCAAGGTAATGGGGGCATGGTCGGACCAGGAGATGGGCAGAATCCGTGCTGTCTCAGTAACACGTAACGTGGTGTTGTTTAGTAGGAAATAATCTATGCGCGAGTGCGTATGGTGGGGGGATGAGTAAAATGTAAACTGGCGGTCCCCTGGGTGAAGCGCCCTCCAAGCATCAAACAAAGCATGCCTCCTCGTTAGCTGACGGAAGAGCCTAGAGTCCCGCAAGGCCCTTGCCTGCGAGGCCCGAGGATTCACCACCAGGCGATCCCAGGTAGCCGAATGAGGTAGATTAAAGTCCCCTCCCACTACCAATAGGTCGTGGGGGGATCTGGCCAGACGAGCAAAAACCCGACCTAGGAATCTATGCTGATGTGCATTGGGGGCGTACAGCGTGCATAGGGTTATGTCCCGTGAGTGCCACGTTCCCCGCAGTATAATGAAGTGGCCTAGGGGGTCTATGTAGGAATCTGTGCAGGTGAAGGGGGTGCCCTTTTTTACCAAAATTGCTACCCCTGCCCGTTTCCGTGAGCTAGAGGCCTGATATATTAAGGGGAAATATCTGGACGCGAACGCAAAGGAGTCGCCCTTAGAGAAGTGCGACTCCTGTACCATTACTATCTCCGCCCCTGACTGCCTAAATTCCCTAAGTGCCAGATGACGTTTCCTGTTGGAGTTAAGCCCGTGGACGTTCAGGGATAGTAACTTAGCCATACTGTGGGTGGAGTGACCGTGGTTCATACTTAGCTGGAGTCAGGTGCGTTGCATTCGGTTCTGGGAGGGCGAGTGGAGGAGCCGCCGGGCCGACATCCACCTGGACGCGCCGTCGGGTCCTGCCTGCGGGGGGGGGGAGAGAGAGGTGTCTGAAAAGAAAGAGAAAGATGAGAGCAAAAGACCAAAAAAAGCACATATCAACATTCAACAACGTGGGCCCGAGTGGCCTAGGGGCCCTCAGGTCCCAACAGTTCCTTAAGGACCTCCCGACCGAAATGTCCAAAAATGTGGGTCGGGGGGGCAAGGGGGTGGCGTGGAGAGGTTCCACTAGGGGGATTGGGAAGGAAGGAACTCTCAGGCTATCAGCCATGGGGGGGGTCCGTACTCAGAAGGGCAGCCTCTACGGTGTCTCGTCCAAGACAGGCCCGATGTGTAGCGTTAAGGTAGGGCTGGGGCAACCGGGGGGTAAAATAACTGAATAACAACAAAAAAAAAAAAAAAAAAATAAAAATAAATCAAGAGGGCTTCATGTAGATTTCTGGGCGGCTCTTGTGGCCAGGGCGGCCGTCTCAGGTGGGGCTGTGCCTGGGGGATTTTCGGGCAGGGTCACGTCCCCTGGGGCGTCTGGGCGGGGGGACTCTCTGCCAGACCACTGGTGGAGGGGGTGGCGTGGCCACAAGGTCCCAATCCGGCAACTGGGGGACGGGGATGTCCAGGGTTCTGCAGAAGGCGTCTAGGTCCTCCGGGTAACGCAAGGTGGCAGAGGTCCCCTGGTGGGTGGCGGACAGGCTAAAGGGAAAGCCCCATCGGTAGACAATGTCTCTGTCCTGTAAGGTACGGAGCAGGGGTTGTAGTAGCCGTCGTTTCTGCAGGGTGATCCAGGAGAGGTCCGGGTAGAGCTGTAGTGGGTTGTTGTGAAAGATTAGGTTGCGAATGGGGCGCGCTTTACGCATTATAGCTTCCTTCATCGGGTATGAGTTTACACGGCATATAACATCGCGCGGTTTGGAGGCAGGACCCTTTGGCTTAAGGGCTCTGTGGGCTCTATCCATCTCAATGGGCTTGTCAGCTGGTGCGCCCAGTATGTCGTTGAATAAATTCTGGAGGGTCAGCTGGAGGTCCTCCGCCCCGTCGACTTCGGGGAGACCGCGTATGCGGATATTGTTGCGGCGCCCCCTATTGTCCAGGTCTTCAATGTGCCGCTGCATGTCCCTGAGCATAAGGTGATGGTCTGATGCCTGAGTTTGGGTGCGGTGCACCGCCAGTTTAGTCTCTTGTATCTCCTCCTCCGCCATCTCCACTCTGTCAGCTAAGTGCTTGAGGCCTGTGTGTAGGGCCTGTATTTCAGTGCGGCATGTCGCCTTAACGTCTTCAATCAATTGTTTGAAATCCTCTTTCGTGGGGAAGGCCTGCATATAGGACTGCCATGGCGGGGGAGGATATTGGGGAGCTCCTCTGGTGCCAGTGGGGTTATAAAGTGGATCGGTGGGGGACGGTCGGTGGCTGGAGACCAGTTCTGCGTGCCTTCTGGGCTCAAGGGGGGGGGGGGGGGTTGATGGGATGAGTCCCATGGTTCGGACCAGGCCTCAGCCTGATCCCCCAGTGAGGTGGGGGCCCCTCCGTGCCACGGGGTGCTATTGCTGGCCATGGCTGCATATGAAGGGGGAGAGATCCCTCTCCGATCTCCGACCCCGGGCTGGATGGCCTGATGGATCTGTCCCCTGGCTGCAGGGGAGGTGTATTGAGGCCTAGCGCTGGCTGAGACGCTGCCCTGCTCTGGGGAGCTCATGGAGGCCTGGGAGTTGGTGGGGGCTTGGAGAGCCGGAAAGTCCTCCCCAGTGAACGTGGGAGAGGAGGAGTGCTGGGCCCCGTTTTGGAAGTCCTGATCCGGGGCGGTGCGGAGCAGACGGGGGAAGGCCCCCGTACATTGGGTGTCCCGGTCCCGGGGGTCGGGGATGGTTGTGGCCTGTGCCGCATGGTCCGCGGCAGGGGGGCAGGGGTGCGGGGTTCCACTCACCCGTTGCTGGGAGCCATCCGGGCTCTCAGAGGAGGCCGAGGTCTGCGATCGGGTCGGGGATGGCTCTGGATGGCTGGTCTGAGGTGAGCGAGGGGGAGATGTCCCTGTGTTGAGCGTGGCCGCGTCCGGCGCCATCTTGTCCCCTTCACCCGGCGGCATGTCGGGTGGCTTAAAGTAGCGCTCGAAGGTCGTGGAGGAGCCTGGCGGGGGTTGGGATGATCCCCGTGCCTTTGTGGATCTGGTGGTCCGCGAACCGCCCATGGATGGCTGCAGAATCCCCCGGTTTTCTGCCTAAGTGCTGCGGGCTGGAGAGGAGCTCTCAGGGGATGCTTCCTTCCAGGCTGGCTTCCGGTCACGCCCCCCCTTAGTAAACTTATTAATATCCGGGTTAGGGAATATTCCCAGAAGACATGGTTTCAGTTCTAGGGTTATGGGAGATCCCATTTTGTCGTGTAGAAATCGCACAACCTGGGACCAGAAGGCCTGAATCTTGGGGCATTTCCACAGGAGGTGGAAGAAGGTGCCCGTCTCCCGACCACACATTGAACATGCAGCCGAGATTTCTCACTTGTACCTCGAGACCCTCAACGGTGTGAGATTTGCTCTGTGCGTAATAAATATCTGAGTGAGTCAATCAGACAGTTTGGGGGAAACCAATTTGCATGTGTCTAAGGAGTCGCTCCACTCATCATCAGCAATAGGGCCCATGTCCCCCTCCCACCGAGACTTCAGAGCATACGCCGCTACAGTTGCCACAGGAAGCGTCAGCATAGTGTAAAAGTTAGAAATTAGCTTTTTAGGATCCGGGTATTTTACTGCCTCCATCAAGGGGTTGTTTCCTATAGTGGGACCATCTAAGGGGAACTGTGCATGAAAAGCATGTCGGAGCTGTAGGTACCTAAAATGCATGTGGTCTGGGAGAGAGAACTCTAATTGCAGTCGGTCATAGGGCTTCAGGCGTCCATTAGAGATGACATGAGATAGATAAAAAATGCCCCGTGAGCTCCACAGTCCACTATCTGGGAGCACATTGAATTCGGGAAGAGCCGTATTATGCCAAAGGGGGGGGGGGTATAGCCATTCAAGGGTGAGATGTTCAATCTGGTCGACGCCAGAGTCCACACTCTTCTATATTGATGCAAGAGGGTCTTGCGGCCAATCTGTCCACCCATCCCCTCCGCCCCTCCCACTATTGCCACCATAGAGTTCAGCGTTGGACGAGACCATTTTGGACAAAGAAAACCCAGGAACCTGTCCCTGTCAGTCTTGTCAATGTGGAAGATTTGAGAGAGCTGGGCCGCAAGGTAGTACAGATTAAAATCAGGGAGTGCCAGTCCCGCAAGGTCGATTGGCATATATTTTTGAATGAGTTTATGATACTTTTTGTATCAGATATGATTGGTTAAAATTTTTAAGTCAATAAGTTCACACGCAGACAAAATCCAGATATACTTTATTTGTTCCCTGAAATAAATATTTGCACTCAAACATGCAAGCTTTTCAGTCTTCTATGTGGGCAATAGCATATATGGTCATGTAGCAAACTATGGGCAGATTGCCATGGATCCTTGGTCATTTATTAATTGTTAAAGGCAACTGACCACCTTTATTAAACATCCTGCTACATAAGTGGGAAATATATGGTATGTAATAAATGTTGTTTGTAGAAAAATGTTTTAAAACCAACAATGCCCATCGCATCAGTACAAATAAAAGTACAATATTTTACATACCACTTCCTATATTTCCCATCCATGAATATTTACATTGGAAATTTGGTGGCTTGCATTTGCCAAATAACCACAAGATGATGTACACATCTGGGGAGGGCAAAGTAAATATTTTATGGCACCAAAAATAGGTAATTCTTTTAATGCCTTTTAAAATCTGAACAGAAAGTCAATAAAGCCACCCTGGGAACATAGGCTTGTGTGCTGGAACTGAAGCAGAAGATCCACAGGTATCATCTGGCATAGGATTCTGTAGTCGGGCAATAAAACTGTCCTCATCACTCATCATCTGACGATTCCTCCTCAGCTTCTTCCAACCACTGTATAAACTTCTGCAGCTGTATGAATACATACGAATAGTTTATATGGCTCAAAAACCAACACAGGCAAAAACAGGAAAGAAAGTAAGACAGAAATGCATAAAAACACTTACCGCTTGCTTTTTACGCAGTTGTCGTCCCTTATCTGTTATGTCCGTTTGTGAAAACCAACGAAGAATCATCTCTTCTGCTAGTACATCCTGCTGGTAAAATCCCATTAGAACCTACAGTGGAATAATAAATACATATGCTTAAAATACATAGCAAGAGTTCAAGTACTAGAGACAATCCAGTATAAGCACCAAAAATACACACAGATGAAGAAAAAACATTCTTATACTGCAGATAGACAAAAACCCGATTTAACAGTCAAAACAAACACTTCATGGGACAGTGATACTACTAGCATATCAAATAATTGTTATGAAGGCATGCTGTGACGGTATTGGTATGATATCCCCGTCAAACAGTCCCTTCTTCCCATAACGAAAATCACTAGGGGTGCAACGGATCAAAAAACTCACGGTTCGGATCGTTCCTCGGATCAGGAGTCACGGATCGGATCATTTTTCGGATCAGCAAAAAAAAAATTGCAGCCTCACTGTGCCTCAAATTGCCGCCTCCCTGTGCCCCAAATTGCCGCCTCCCTGTGCCTCAAATTGCCGCCTCCCTGTGCCTCAAATTGCCGCCTCACTGTGCCTCAAATTGCCGCCTCACTGTGCCCCAAATTGCCGCCTCACTGTGCCCCAAATTGCCGCCTCACTGTGCCCCAAATTGCCGCCTCACTGTGCCCCAAATTGCCGCCTCACTGTGCCTCAAATTGCCGCCTCACTGTGCCCCAAATTGCCGCCTCACTGTGCCCCAAATTGCCGCCTCGCCAGGGTGGAAGAAGTGAGAGGGCAGCCAGCAGGGCTGGATTTCCTTTCCCTGCCACCCCAAGGCCAGGTTTTGCAATGCACCCCCTCCCCACCAACCTAACCACCCCCCCGGAGAATAGCAGTTGGATGGCAGGGGCGGCATGGTTAGTTCAAATATTTTTTGTTTCTTCTTTTTTTTTTTATTACATTATCATTTTTTTTTTGTAGCTTGTCGTTTTTACTTTTTTAATTTTTGTATAATTTTCTTATTTTTAATATTATTTTTCTTCTTCTTTACTTTTTAATTACTTATTTTTTTATTAATTGAATTATTGTTTCTTCTTTTTTTTTACATTTAACTTTATTGCTATCACACAAGAGAAAACAATTCTCTGTGTCATAGCAATTGAAGGTGACAGGTTCTCTTTGTTAACCCTGTCAGCTCCAAAAACAGTCCTCACAGTTGAGATAAGAAGAGCATAGCTTACCCATCTCACTGTGTGCTATTTGCAGCAGGGACAGGAGACTCGGCAGCTGGGGGGAGGAGGAACGAACGGACGGAAGGCAGCTGGGGGGGGGAACGGACGGACAACAGCTGGAGAAGGGGGGGGACGGACGGACGGCAGCTGGAGGGGGGGAACGGACGGCAGCTGGAGGGGGGGGAACGGACGGACGGCAGCTGGAGGGGGGGGGGGGGGTTATCAGAGCCAGCAGGGAGAAGTGTGGGGGGAACGGATGGCAGGCAGCAGCACATTGTCTCTGCTAGAAACCAACTGAACTCACCGCCGTCTCCACTCCTGCTCGTACACAGCCCCACCTCCTCCTAAGCCCACGCTGTAATAGACAAAACACATCAGCGCATTGGACACGCATTCTGTCTATCACAGCGTGGTTAGGAGCAGGCGGGGCTGTGTGCAAACAGCGGAGACAATTTCAATGTGTTTTTTTACCGCTTTGCTCTGCAGTCCCGCGGCACGCCACGGATCACGTGTGTGCCGATCCGAAGTCATTGATCCGTGCGGATCACGGATCAATGACGATCCGTTACACCCCTAAAAATCACCCAATATTCCACAAGTAGGAGTCCATGGAATCGCCCCAATAAGCCACACATGAGTCCAGGCTTACTGCTAGAACAAGACACTTTACTGACACAACACTCAGCTTATATGTGGTTACAACCTGTTAGGAACAATGAAATCTCCGCCCCCCCTCACACAGTGGGGGTTCCCATACAGATTATAGGAGACACGTCGGAGCCGACCATGCAGACACATTTCTTTAGATAATGACATCAGTGGAGGTAATTACTACACTGAAGCAATCAGAATAATTAACATACCACTTCTCTAATCATTTAGCCTGATGATACAATACACATCTTTTAAGGGTAAACACAGATCTTCTTCACACAACACAATAGATCAATTAACCTTTAGAATAGTGAGGGGACATTAGCACTTCAATAACCTGTTAGCAGAGGAATGAATCACACATGAAATCCCTTTCTACCTCTAACACACACACACATGGCTAGCAGGGAGAATTAAACTGAGACATATAGGCAAATGCATCACACATGCATTTTAAATTTTAGTGTTTTCACTTTGCTAGGTCTCTTGGATGGTGAGAATCAGATGTATCAATCCAGCAAAATACAGGCGTTCTGAGCTGGAACACATTTTCTGACATCCAGGCTGTCTGCGTCAATGGAGGCAGCAGCAGGACTCAGGAGTGAGCACGCACAGGTGCCATTTTCCCTGTGGGAACCCTATGAAGAGGAGGGGCCTGGAGTGCCCTCAAGGGGACCCAAAAAGAAAAGGATCGGGCTGCTCTGTGCAAAACCATTGCACAGAGCAGGTAAGTATGGGCAGATTTGTTATTTTTACTTAGAAAAACAAAACAAAGCTGTATAACCACTTTAACCCCTTCCCTCCCACGCTATAGCCGGATAACGGCAGCAGCGTGGGCTTAATTTGCCAGAAGGACTTTTTTTGACGTCCTCCCATGATTGCGCTTCCCGCACACCCACTGCGGCACACTCTATGATCGCCAAGTCCTTCGGACTCGGCTGATCACAGATTAGGATTATAGGGCCAATCACAGCAGCCCTTTACCACATGATCAGCTATGTCTAATGACAGCTGATCACGGATGTCAACACAAGCCGTATATAATTTTTCAATCAAAATGTGACCGCGGTGAATGCTGAAAATTGACGTGAGCAGGAAGGGTGTAAAAGTGGCCAATAGGCAAATGGTTAAAACTGTTCAGCCTCTAGTTGTGATGATTTTAGGCATAGTGCCGAGACTAGAAAGCAACTGAACATGTGCAAAATAGGGTAAGACAGAGCATTATTGGACTCTAGAGCGGAACTGTCCCCTCCTATCCTTTTCAGCCAAGGAAGCTGCCATCTTAGCCTCTGTTTGATCTGCAACTGCAATTGTGCTGCAGATGTGACCAATTATGACACCAGCAAATTGATGGTTTGATAGTTTGGTTGTGAGCACAAGCGATTGTGACAATTAGCATTCCCAGCATAACGGGAATGGCACTGTTTTTTTTAAACTTCTAAAATCAATGGGTTTAGATCTGCTTTAAAAGGAACACTAAAGGTTTGTTTTTTATTAGATCAATTGATTGCTGTAAGCTAGAGCATTTAAATATCACTTACCTCGTTTTTCCTTTTGACCTCCAAAATACAGTAATCCAGGTTTGAAAATGTCATTTCCTGTCACTCCTCTTCTTGCTTTCCACCAGCATCTGAGCCGTTTTGCATGGTGGAAAGCAGAATGTGCTCACCCCCTCCCTATGACTACAGCCCTGCATGAAGATGCTCTCTTATCCCTCACAGGCATGGAGGATAAGCCTAATGGGAACTGTAGTTCCCATTAGGCCGTGATGTAGCAAGAATGAATGCGCACCGCAAACCAGGAAGTCAGTGAGAATAATGATTCAGGAGTGCTGGAGGTGAATAAAACAGCTCGATTTCAACAGGTATCAAAATAGTTATAATGCAAAACATTACTTTTTACTTCATCAGCTACTGTCAGACTTTAATTTAAGAGGACAATATTTGTCTTTACAACCCCTTTAAGCAGTATAGACACTTATTTGTACACCCTGTCCACATCCAGCGATTAGGAATTCCAAATCACACTGCAATACTGGCAAAACGCAGCAGGATTGTTCAGGTGCCATTCATTTTCAAAGACACCTAAATGCAGCAGTTTTGGCATTATTAATCGTACTGCAATCTCGGCAAACTGCATTACGCAAAGCTTGTAGCCCCAAAAAGCAGCAGGAGCTTCTTTTGGGCAGCAAGCTTTGTTCAATACATAAATAAATGACACCCGGACAAGCATGTTGCTTTTTGTCAGCATTGCAGTGCTATTTGAAATACCAGCAATTCTGTCAGCAATCCCAAATCGCTAGATGTGAACGGGGGAATTAATGTTATAGCACACATAGCTATATCTGCAAAAGGGGCAAAAGCTTGAAGTGATCTATCAGGACAAAATCTTCTAAATAAACCATCTTTTTTTTTTTAAATGGAACTAATCCCCCTGATTTAACGGTTTTCTAAGGCATGCCATGAATGAGAACTGTCACAGTAACTTATGGTGTTGACCAAACTGTCAAATCATCAAGATGGGAGCCCTGTCTGTGGTGACAGCACACCACTGGAGTGCTTAGTTTTCAGGAAAGTCTTTCAAAATATGCTATTATGCAATGCATACTACCACAATATGACATTAATTTGCAGAAAGATTTTTTTTTTTTTTTGTGGTTTACTACTGCTTTAAGATTTTTTGCAATGTGTTCAGAAAAAAAAACTCTTCACTCTACAGAACCACTGTTCAGTTCCTTCAATTAATCCTATAAGCTTCCAAATAGTGACTGTTCTGACTGAGCCGAGTACTCTCCAATGTAGTTAGAACAGGGGTGGTGCTCTAAGACAGGGCTCGACAAAATCCGGGCGCCAGGTCGCAATTGCGTCAAGAAATTGTGACCTGGCGCTCGCCGGTAATTGAGGCCGTGGCTTTGCGGCCTCAATTACCGGCCGCAGCGGGGGAGCATGAAGGCAAAGTATCCTGTGTCTCCGTGCGCCCCCACCTCCCCTGTCGCACGATCGCGACGGCCGGTAATTGAGGCCGCGGCTTTGCGGCCTTGTGAAGTCCCAATCTTCCTTCTGTGACCTGGCGCCATCTGGTGGTGGCCGTTGGCATTACAAGTAAAACAGCAGTTCTAATGTGTAATTTTTCACTGCCATCTCCTTCCCTCTAATTAGAACCCCCAAACATTATATACATTTTTTATTCTGACACCCTAGAGAATAAAATGGCGATCGTTGCAATACTTTCTGTCACGCCGTATTAGCGCAGCGGTCTTACAAGCGCACTTTTTTCGGGATAAAATACACTTTTTTTAATTAAAAAAATAAGACAACAGTAAAGTTATCCCAATTTTTTTTATATTGTGAAAGATAATGTTACGCCGAGTAAATTGATACCAACATGTCACGCTTCAAAAATGCCTCCGCTCGTGGAATGCCGACAAGCTTTTACCCTTTAAAATCTCCATAGGCGAGGTTAAAAAAATTCTACAGGTTGCATGTTTTGAGTTACAGAGGAGGTTTACAGCTAGAATTAATGCTCTCGCTCCAACGATCGCGGCGATACCTCACATGTGTGGTTTGAATAACGTTTACATATGCGGGCGCTACTCACGTATGTGTTCGCTTCTGCGCGCAAGCTCGTCGGGACAGGGCGCGTTTTTCTGGCTCCTAACTTTTTTAGCTGGCTCCTAGATTCCAAGCAAATTTGTCAAACCCTGCTCTAAGAGAACCACAAAAACTTGTTTCAAGTATTTAAATTTGTGCAAAAAAGTAAACAAGTTTACATCTCCACATGTCAAGTTATGACGAGGGTGCAGGCGTAAACAGTGAAAATAACTGATGATCAATGGTAAATAAATCTTAAAAAAAGGAAAATCCACTAGATACTGATTATTGTTACTACTTTTAAAGAAATCCGATTTTTTTAATGGTTATGTTTTATAGAAGAAAGTCAAAAATATCTATATATTTTTCAAAATTGTTAGTCTTTTGTTGTTTATAGCGCAAAAAAATAAAACCGTATAGGTCGGGCATCACTAAATGGCGGCCCGCGGTCCGCGTCCGGCCCGAGCTGCTGCTCTTTCCGGACCGCGGCGATCGCGCCATTTAGTCGCCGCTTTGGTCCCCAGCCTCCTCCGCTATTATTAGCAGAGGAGCGGACAGCGGGAGGCGGGACAATCCCAGATCGTGGGCGGGACCAGAGAGGTAGCTGCCTGTCGTGTTAGATGGGAGGTGATTGGCTGCTAGGAGGCGGTCCTAGCAGCCAATCACCAGTTCGCCGAAAAGTCAACCCGACAGCTCCCGCGCCTTCAGTCCACGACTGTCCCGCCTCCCGCCCCCCGCTCTGTGAAAGGTAGGAGTGGAGAGGGAAGGGAGGAAAATGTATGAAAATGTTAAGAATGGGGAGCGGGGGCAGTGCTGTGTGTGTGAAGGGGGGGGGGGGGTCATGTAAAGGGGGCAGTACTGTGTGGGGGGAATTATGTGATGGGGCAATATTGTGTGTGGAGGGGGGGAATATGTGATGGGGCAATACTGTATGGGGGGGATCTGTGATGGGGGTCATGTAAAGGGGCAATACGGTATGGGGGGGATCTGTGATGGGGGTCATGTAAAGGGGAAATACTGTGGGGGGGGATATGTGATGGGGCAATACTGTGTGGGGGAATATGTGATGGGGCAATACTGTGTTGTGGGATATGTGATGAGGTCATGTAAAGGGGGCAATACTGTGTGGGGGATATGTAATGGGGCAATACTGTGTGGGGATATGTAATGGGGCAATACTTTGTGGGGGGATCTGTGATGGGGCAATACTGTGTGGGGATATGTAATGGGGCAATACTGTGTGGGGATATGTAATGGGGCAATACTGTGTGGGGATATGTAATGGGGCAATACTGTGTGGGGATATGTAATGGGGCAATACTGTGTGGGGGGATCTGTGATGGGGCAATACTGTGTGGGGGGATATGTGATGGGGCAATACTGTGTGGGGATATGTAATGGGGCAATACTGTGTGGGGGGATCTGTGATGGGGCAATACTGTGTGGGGGGATATGTGATGGGGCAATACTGTGTGGGGGGATCTGTGATGGGGTCATGTAAAGGGGGCAATAATGTGTGGGGGATATGTTATGGGGCAATAATGTGTGGGGGATATGTGATGGGGGTCATGTAAAGGGGGCAAAACTGTGTGGGGGGATATGTAATGGGGCAATACTGTGTGGGGGGATATGTAATGGGGCAATACTGTGTGGGGGGATATGTAATGTGGTAATACTGTGTGGGGGGATATGCAATGTGGTAATACTGTGTGGGGGATATGTGATGGGGGTCATGTAAAGGGGGCAAAACTGTGTGGGAGGATATGTAATGGGGCAATACTGTGTGGGGGATATGTGATGGGGCAATACTGTGTTGGGAGATATGTGATGGGGTCATGTAAAGAGGGCAATACTGTGTGGGGGGATATGTGATGGGGCAATACTGTGTGGGGGGATATGTGATGGGGCAAAACTGTGTGGGAGGATATGTAATGGGGCAATACTGTGTGGGGGATATGTGATGGGGCAATACTGTGTTGGGAGATATGTGATGGGGTCATGTAAAGAGGGCAATACTGTGTGGGGGGATATGTGATGGGGCAATACTGTGTGGGGGGATATGTAATGGGGCAATACTGTGTGGGGGATATGTAATGGGGCAATACTGTGTGGGGGATCTGTGATGGGGGTCATGTAAAGGGGGCAATACTGTGTGTGGGGATATGTATTGGGGCAATACTGTGTGGGGGGATATGTGATGGGGTAATATACTGTGTGGAGGGGATATGTGATGGGGCAATACTGTGTGGGGGGATATGTGATGGGGTAATATACTGTGTGGGAGAATATGTGATGGGGCAATACTGTGTGGGGGGGATATGTAATGGGGCAAAACTGTGTGGGGGGATATGTAATGGGGCAATACTGTGTGGGGGGGATATGTAATGGGGCAATACTGTGTGGGGGATATGTGATGGGGCAATACTGTGTGGGGGATCTGTGATGGGGGTCATGTAAAGGGGGCAATACTGTGTGGGGGGATATGTAATGGGGCAATACTGTGTGAGGGGGATATGTGATGGGGTAATATACTGTGTGGGGGGGATCTGTGATGGGGCAATACTGTGTGGGGTGATATGTGAAGGGGGTAATACTGTGTGGGGGGATATGTGAAGGGGGACAGGGCTGTGGTGGGGAAGATGTGAAGCGGACAACCAGCTGCGCACAAAATGTGGTGCTGCACAGAAGACGTGAAGGGGTACCATTGACTCCTAAATGCACTAAAATGCAAAGTGCAATTTTCTGCACATGGAAATTGCATGGTACAAACGCATCATGCAGTTAACTTGTGGCTGCCTTTTTAAAAAGATGCCAGGACCTTTTCCCAGCAGAAACACAGGCGCAGCAGCCCATTCGAACGAATGGTGTGTCGTGCCTGCACCCCTGGGCTGCAATGTAAAGAATTGGGGTAATCGCACGAAACTGCGATGCGGACCTCGGCTGGAAGAAAATTTTACTTATCGGACCACCATGAATTTTAATTCAATACCCCTGGTATAGGTGATCAAATACCACCAAAAGAAAGCTCCATTTGTGGGGGAAAAAAAGGAAATTTTAATAGGGTAAAGTGTTGCGCGATATCGCAATTGTCAGTTGAAGCAATGCAGTGTCGTATCGCAAGAAATGGCCTGGTCAGGAAGGGGGTAAAACCTGGAGCTGAAGTGGTTAAATCTAAAGTCACTCTTGGGGTCATCCTGTTACTTTACCTTTGCAATTGCTGCCCAAAGAGACTCGTGGTCCAGGAAGAATTCTTCCATAGCTATAAGACAGCACAAGTGATCTGAAGCGCGCTTTAGATAGTTCTTGAAAAGTGGAGTCCATCTCTTCAGGAGCTAGTAAACCAGAAAAGAGATCAATTTATATATTTTAAACCATAAACACTACAAAAAAATGTAAAAAAAAAAAAAAAAAAAAAAGCATTCTGGTTTGTTCACTACTGCCTGATCAAAGAGCAGACAACATTTTACAACCCATTTTCTTCTGTTATATGCATTTGCTGTTACATTAAAAAGCAACCTTCGACAGTCAGAATTTTTTTTTTCACTAAATGACTACTGGATTTCACAGAGAACAGAAATTTTAAACGCTTACATTTTGTAAAATCTTTTTTATTTAAAGTCAAAACAGAGCATACCATATGTACACTCACTACGTGTTAAGAAAGTTTATCCCTCACCTCTTTATCTTCACCAACCTCACAGACCAGGGAAGCTAAAAAGTATCATTCCAGGCAAAAATCAGATTGGATCATTTCTAAAATCTGAAAAAAATGGCTTCAGAATAAGACAAGAACACTTACAGGTAGCAGAGTACTGCAGTAAGGATTGACATCAAGCACTCCATTCAACTGCTGCAAAGGGAACTCCAATACCACCTTGCATAAAACTTGCATGACTTCCACAAGAGAGATGTTGTAGGCATGTCTGTATGGAGGAAAAAAGGAAAGTTGAATCTGCATTCCTGAAGTACCTACATTCCTCAAAGACTACCTTTTAACTTCACCCAGATCCATTTAATTAGTACGCACTGAAATAAATCACCTGTGAATTTTGGCAGAAGTTTTTCTACACAAGTAAGGAATTTTTCAGAACCTATTAAAACCTAAAATCTTGAGGTTATCTTTTTGAGAACTGTTGCGCATATATATCAAAACGGTTTCGAGACATTCTGTAGGAAATCTGTCACATAAAATACCAAGGGCTTCATTTTTAATCCGGCTTTAGAAAATGCTAGAATTGCGGACACAAGTAAGCAAATCAGGAGTTCTGACTACACGTGAACTTTCTATGTTTCCTGTATAAAAAGACCAATGGCTGGTATTCTGCCTATTCCCCCAGCCACTGTTCGTGGCACAGCACATTTGTAGCTACATCTACAGCAAGCAGGGATGTACTTCCATCTTATTTTTATATTTTTATGTGTATTACATGTGAAATCATATATCACTAATATTATTGCACTTGCAGTTTATCTGTATGACAAATATCTATAGGAGGGGTTTCCACCATCCATTGCAGGTTTTATTTTTTATGTCTTATTTTCAGTTTGATGTGCATTATATGTGAAGTCACATATCAGAGACTGATATTGTGGTAATATTGAGCTTTCCATACATTAGAGCAGGAATATGTAATTAGCGGTCCTCCAGCTGTTTCAGAACTACAAGTCCCATGAGGCATAGCAAGACTCTGAAAGCCACAAGCATGACACCCAGAGGCAGAGGCATGATGGGACTTGTAGTTTTGCAACAGCTGGAGGTCCCTGCATTAGAGGGTTCTACTATTACTTTTCAAGTTATTGATTAGTAAGGTAGAGCTGCACTTTGTTTTTTTCACATGCCCATCTTTACTTGTGCCCCATGTCGATGTAAATCAGCATGTCCCAGCTCTCTCTTTTTGTGTTACAACTAGGGGTGTGCTCACATACACCATACAAGCACTGACTACTGTTAGGAAAGATATCAGCACTGCAGGAGGAGGAAAATTTACAATACTGATTTACAGCAGAACACAGTGTGCAGAACATATAATTTTGGGCATGTGTCTACAGTTCAGCAATGATTAAATAAAGAATGTAGGGCAATATGTTTATTTCCTATTGTGGCTGGACAGGGGAAGATTGCAACCACAGACAGTAACATAAAACCTAATAGTGTGGCTGAAAGATGAGGTGTGTCATTTTTGTTAAAGCAGGCAAGTTCAAATTTAACATGTACAGGCCAAGTGTACACATCCACATTCACTGCAATTCCCAAAGGTTCATGGGAAATGTAGTTAATTTTTCCTGTAAAAAGAACGATGAGAGAATATGATGTAATCCCTACTGTACCACCTCCTCCTTGGCAGAGAAGATGCTGTTATGTTTTGAATTACAAAGTTGACTTCCCGAAAATTCAGATTGCAACCAGTCGAATCAGCAGGATGCAGAAAGGGTGAGCATGGGCACAAAGAATGTAAGGGTTTAAGGTATATTAACCATTATTCCACTATAATATACAGCGGGTAAAATAAGTATTGAACACGTCACTATTTTTCGAGGTAAATATATTTCTAAAGATGTTATTGACATTACATTTTCACCACATGTTGGTAACAATCTATATATATATATATATATATATATATATATATATATATATATATATATATATATATATATATATATATATATATATATACATATATACACACACACACACACACACACACACACATACATACATACATACATACACACACACAGACATATACAAAGAAACCAAAACAAATAAGTTCAGAATTTAAATGTGTAATAAAATGGAATGAGGGAATGAGACAGGGAAAAAGTTGTAACACATGAAGAAAGGGAGGTGCAAAAAAAGGTATGAAAAGCCAAGACACCAGCTGAAATCTATCAGTAATCAGAAAGCAATCCTGCAAATTAAAGGGTCACTAAAGGACAACTGTTTACAGGGTATACAGACATAATAGTTAACTGATTCCTTGATTTAAAATAGATAAAAAACAATCATATAATGTACCTACAGTTTAGTTTAGTTTTTGCCGTTTCCTGGTTCTCTGATGTACAGAGCCAGAGAGCCAATAGAGGGCAGCGATGCTTTGTCTAAAACCCCTCAGCACCAATCCAGTTTCGTTTTACAAACAGTAATCACAACTCCTTGATTAGTCACCACAGTGAGAAATCTCCCAGTACTGTGGTGATCAGGAAACAGACAACCAGGAAGTGTCCAGAACAGAGAGGAATTACAGCAACATCAAAGAAAAAACGAACAATGAGGACATGAAACCAGGACTGCAGTAAGGTAAAGGAAGCCATTTAGCTATAAAAAAATGATTTCCTTTAGTGACCCTTTAATATCAGTTCAGTCCCAACTGATTGCCTATAAAAGGGTCTCATTAGCTGTATGCCGCTAAAGCATCCAGTTTGTTACACAGAATGAAAACTATGTATCAGATTTAGTCAAAATTGCAAATGGCCAATCCTTTTTTCTTTGGCTATAGTTGTTTTTGGGGCCACAGGAGTACAATTATTAAATGCACTCCTGTGGGAGCCAACTGATAGCAGGCTATTGCCTTTTATCGGCTGACAGGGAAAGTCTGCACTACGTTTGGAAAGGATTCTGACAACATTGCCGGGATCCATCAGGCTGCCTGACTGACAGCTTGCCTTCAGCACGCAGATAAAAGCAGGAGCCAGCCACACCTGCTTCTTTTTCCACCTTCTTGCACCAGTGAGTGCTAGAGGAGCAGTGCAGGGTGCATATTGCGAGTTTACCGACTAGCGGACGGGTGATCTGTCTGCTCTTAAGGCTAGCATGGGAAAGCTGCAGTGTCATGGATTATGTCAGTATGTAAGTATGAACTTTTTTTCTTTTTACCAACCTTATTTTTCTCCTTGTAGTAAATTTGATAACTTACTTGAGAGAGTTGATTTCTAGGACAAGATTTTCACATGAGATGTTTTCCTCTACGCCCCTCTGTAGTGTTCCCAAAACCTCATTCTGAAAAACTAAATTGAGAAAATGCATATGAATTAGGAAAGAAACAAAGGGAGGGAAACCATTTCATTAAATTGTTTTTGTGAACAGATTTTTTTTCCTCCATTGTACAGTATTACAGGTATATTAGCAGAAATAATCACTGGAACAGATAAAAATTCATAAACATTGAACATGTTCTTTATACTTAGTTACAAGTCGTCACCTTTAATATCATCAAGAAGAGGGGAGGTTGGCCGACTGTCTATTTGCTCTGAAGTTGTGCTCTTTCCACTTTCGCTATCACTGTCCTCTTCATTGGTAATGGTAAGGCCTGGGGTTAGAAAGAAAATGGTGATATACCACAAGGAAATGAAAAATGCGCTTTGGTACAAAGTGAACTTGAAGTTTTGGTGCTCTGTTTCTAGCATCCACTCTGGTGCAGAGCTGAAGGTCTAATAATTTAGGTTAACATTAGGGAATAAGCATCCCAACTAGGTAAGCACCATGTTGCACCTAGAACTCAAGAAAATCCACAAAAATAAAACAAAGTTTCATCTTTGGATATTCATTTTATTACAAAAAATAATATAAAACATGTAAAATAGGAATAAAAAAAAGGGAAGAATAAAATCAAAGGGAAGATAAGAATAGGAACTGAGAAAAGATTGAGAAAATGGTAACAAGGAAATAACATGGAGCTGGATACAGTTAGGTCCATATATATTTGGATAGTTTTTTTCATGTATTTATTAAAACATATTCAGGGTTTAGTTATATAATAGATATGGGCTTAACGTGCACACTCTCAGGTTTAATTTGAGGGCATGTACATCCAAATCGGAGGAAGGGTTTAGGAATTACGGTTCTTAAGATTAGCCATCCCCCTTGTAACACTCCCATTGGTTGTGCTCTGAACCAAACTGTCAAACTATCCAATGGGTGGTGTCATAACTGATCACATGCGCAGCATCATGGCAGTTGTAAATTAAGCAGAGGCAAAGATGGCAGCTTCCTTGGCTGAAAATGATAGGAGGGTTTACTTAAACTTTAAAATACGAAACAAATCCATTAGCGAGATAGAAGCAACATTAGGAGTGGTGAAATCAACAGTTTGCTACATTCTGAGCAAAGAACAATGCACTGGTGAGCTCAGCAACATAAAAAGGCCTGGATGTCCACAGAAGACAACATTGGTGTATTATCGCAGGATCCTAACTATGGTAGAGAAAAACCCATTCAATACATCCAGATAAGTGAAGGACACTCTCCAGGAGGTGGGCGTATCATTGTCAAAGTCTACAATCAAGAGAAGATTTCACGAGAGCAAAAGGTGAAAACAATTTATAAGCCTGAGCAACAGAAAAGCCAGATCAGACGTTGCCAAAAAACGTCTAAAAAAAAAACAGACCAGTTTTGGAAAATAATTCTTTGGACGGATGAAACTAAGATTAATCTGTACCAGAATGACGGTAATAAAAAAGTGTTGATAAAGATTACAACAGCTCATGATCCAAATCACACAACATCATCTGCAAAACATGGTGAAGGCAGTGTGATGGCATGGGCATGAATGGCTTCAAGTGGCACTGGTGTTTATTGATGATGTGACAGAAGCAGCCGGATGAATTCTGCAGTGTTTTGAGCTATACTGTAAGCCCAGATTCAGCCAAATTTGATTGGATGGCGCTTCATAGTTCAGATGGACAATGACCCAAAACACACTGCATAAGCAACCCAGAAGCTTTTTTGGTATAATCTTTATTTAGGACAAAGTTAACATGTTATAGCAACAGTTTCGGATAGTCCAGGACTAAACCGAAATATGCATGTATCAAAAAGATAAAAGGTTCATTCAAACAAGCAGGGGAATAAAGAAAAGCAGAAAGGCGAACAATGCATGTCACATTATTGAGCCGTGATACAGGGTTTTTGCTCCTGGGCAGTTGGGGACATTCTATGGCAGTGATGTTTATAGACAATATCCTAGGAGATGGAAGGAACTAAATTTGTGACTTTATAATGAAGCGTGCAGCCTGGGAAATAACATTGCATAGTACTATAACACTGTCTGGTGATGGGGCCCATCAATAGTGTCATATAGTAAATGCATAAACATATAGTAGCCATCATAATAAAGTAATAAAAACTTTTATTCCATGACATGATACATAAAAAACAGAATAGCATAATGACACAATGATAGCATACTGGCCTAGAGCCAGAGTAGTAACATATTAAAAACACACCAGACTAGTTGCAACGTATTTCCACTGTAGATTATAGATTGGTGTATTCCAGTAAACAGTAGTTATGGTAGCTTAAATAAAAAGAAAGCAAGGAAAAGCATCTAATTAGCTTGACGCGTTTCGTAGCTGTAGAACTAATCTTTATGTTGTTACATGACCATTCATTATTATATGACCATTCATTATTATATCTATTTTTAATATCTATAGACAAATTATGTGCATCTGCTCCCGAAGAGTAGTGCTACAGCTATGAAACGCATCAAGCTAATTAGATGCTTTCTTTTTTATCTAAGCTACCATTACTACGGTTTACTGGAATACACCAATCTATAATCTACAGTGGAAATACGTTGCAACTAGTCTGGTGTGTTTTTAATATGTTACTACTGCGGCTCTAGGCCAGCATGCCATCATTATGCTATTCTGTTTTTTATTACTATGTATCATGTCATGGAATAAAAGTTTTTATTACTTTATTATGATGGCTACTATAGGTTTATGCATTTACTATATGACACTATTGATGGCCCTATCACCAGACAGTATTATAGTACTATGCAATGTTATTTCCCTGGCTGCACGCTTTATTATAAAGTCCCAAATTTAGTTCCTTCTCTCAAACTTATTGGGCATGGAGGTACATCTAGCTGGCCTCACCTAAAAGTCCAATTTTTTCCCAATATCCTAGGAGATACACACAGTTATATATGGGGGCAGTGACAAGCCCTACAGCCAGCACTAAGCCCGCCTACGTTTCTGGAAATCCTAGAAAGGATATAGGGCATCCTGTTGGCAGTGACACTTGGAGAGGGGGGCCACGTTAGCCTCCAGCTAACCTCTCCCAGCGCATCCATCCGTGTCAAGAGTGCCTGTGGCAAACAGCTGGTGCTGAAGGGGAAAAAAAACGATGCCATCCCATGGCAACAAGGCACTATGGCCATAAGTCTAGTTAGAGTGATGTGAGTGAAGTGAAGGTCCAAACCCACTTAACAAGGAGAGTTTAAAATTGTTCTAAAGAGTAAGGAGGGAAAGAGAAGGGAAGAGGGGAGATTCTTGTGTTTTAGACTCAATAGCGCTTGAGTGAGTAAGCTGGTAAAGGTGGGCCAGCTGAGTTGCGGTAAATTCAAGCCCTAGGTCTCTCTCCCATGCCCGTGTGTGTGCAGGTTTAGGGTCGTGTGTAGTGGAGCCTAGCAGGCGGTACATTTCCAAGACCATGTGAGGTATCAGGTCATCCTCCATAAAGAGGCGTTCGAAGGGTGTGAGAAAGGAAATGTCTCATAGAGTGGCCATGGATCTCAATGAAGTGGTGGAGCTGTCTGTACCTCCAGAAATTCATCTGGGAGCTATGTCTGGCCTGTAGGGTCTCAAAATTCAGTAGATTACCATTCCTCATGAATTTACAACAACTGACATTGTCATCATCCACCCAGGGGCCAAAAAAGACTGTTCGCCAGCTGGGACACTTCGGGGGGGTTTGCAGGTTCAGGATTGGGTTAATCCAGACCCAGACTGAAAAAGCACAGGACAGCCACGGTGCGTATGTCAGATTCCTCCCAGCAAAACATTTCTCCAGGGAGACCCATAGCTTGGAATGAGTGTGGAAAAACCAATTGCCGATCCTCTGAACAACGATAGCCCTATAATAATTTTGTATGTCCGGGACTCCCAAATCACCTGCCTGTTTGAGCGCTTTAGCACTCTCAAAGCTATTGTGGGTTTCTGCGTGTTCCACACAAACTCAGACAGCATGCTAGTGATCCAGGTAAAGAAGTCCCCGACTTTATTCAACCTAGCCACATGAAGGCGGCCTTGGTCCATTGCAAAACTTCTCTTGACTGCGTCAAGCCGTGGGGGGGGGGGGGGGGGGGGGGTAGGCTAGTTGGCAGCATAGAGGGTATCAAAACAGGGGAAATGGGGCCAGAACAGTGGCAAATATGAGCCATTTATAGACTGGGAAGTGCAGAGGTGAGAGCTTGACATGGATCAGAGTAGAAATTGGTCATGGCCTAGAGCAGAGAGCATGGCATGAGGTGTGGCTTAACAAAAAATAAACTCAAGCATCTTTATATAATGTCCCGCTGGCTTGGAGCAACCTTTCTTAGGGCATTGAGACTTTTTATATATATATGTATGTATATGGCACAGAAAACATTGCATAGTGGAAAATGGAGAGCACAAAATGCTAGAAACATTGTAGCACCTTGTCTTCATGTTAAAGTGCTATACAAAACTACAAGGTTTGCAAAAGGTGCAGCAATGAATGTAGCAAATTTTATGGTAGAGAGTAATTGGTTGAGGTGGAAAGCACTGCGAGCGGGTTCAGAAATAGGGAGGCTACAGTGTAGATGAAAAGCGAAGACCTGCAAAAAAGGCTACTGAAAACAATAAAGGGAGAGTTGCAGCAGTAATTAGTGAAGACATAAGGTAGGGAGCGTTAACATGCGTTAATGCAGATACTTGGCAGACACTGTATTTTTTCACATAAGGACACTAAGGAGATCATAGACTGCATGGTAGTAATTTGAACACTGGGGAAGAAAGTCTACAAGAGATATGGATATTCCAGAGGAAACAATGTGTGTGTGCTGGAGACAAATAGCAATGCAAAACTGCAAAAAGGCACATTCACTCCTGGTGGCACTGAAACTAGAAATTTGCCATTTTGATTTAACCACTTGCTTACTGGGCACATATACCCCCCTCCTGCCCAGGTGAAATTTCAGCTTCCGGCACTGCGTCGCTTTAACTGACAATTTCGCACGTAGCTCCCAAACAAAACTGACGTCGGTCCATCGGGGTGTCCTTTGGTCTGTGGGTGCCGGTCTGCAGGCTCTAGCGATGTTGCATGCAGGAAGCTCCACGCTATCCAGCGTGGAACTGGGAAGCGGCGGTGACGTCTCACGGCAGGCAATCAGACGAGAGGTGGGGAGTGCAACAGGCTACGCGCTCGGGGATAACAGCTCCTTCTATTGGCCTGGTGTACCAAGATGGCCGACCACTCCGGAGCTAGGCCGAAGCTGCGGCCTTTCCTAAGGCCGAGGCAGCGCTCCGTGGATCGCGTTGTGTGCCGATCCGAACAGGTCGACCCGTTCGGATCACAGATCGGTCACAATCCATTGCACCACTAGTCCCTATGTACAAGGGACACCGATCGGTCTCCTCTCTCCCTGACAGGACGTGGATCTGTGTTAACGACGTTTTAAACAATGTCGTTTTTCGGGTTGTAAAAAATGATCGTGTGTGGGCTAAAACTACGTTAAAAACCCGCACATGCTCAGAGACAAGTTATGAGACGGGAGCGCTCGTTCTGTAAAACTACCATTCGTAATGGAGTAAGCACATTCATCACGCTGTAACAGACAGAAAAGAGCGAATCGTCTTTTACTAACACGGAATCAGCTAAAGCAGCCCCAAGGGTGGCGTCATCCGCGCTTTGCTAGAGCAAAAACGATGGTGTGTGGGCAACGTCGTTTTAATGATGAAATTGGAAAAACTTTGGTTTTTTTCATGCCGATAAAATGGCCGTGTTTACGCGGCATAAGCCATATTGGCGATGCAGCTGGTCAGGGATAAAGCAAACAATGGAAGTGGGACTCCATAATTTCAACTTAAGAAAAGAGAAGCCGACTACCTCTGTTCTGTCAAAAAAACTACAACACTGGAAGTTAACTTTTGAAGGCCTGACAATTAAGGACAAGCAGCAATGGAGGAGGCAGCCATCAGGAAAAAAGTCAGGAATTATTAAAGAGGAAGTAAACCCTCTTAAAAAAAAAAAAAAAAAAAACCTGCAAGACAAAGGCATAATGCTATGCATACTAGCTCATTATGTATTACTTACCTCAGATCGAAGCCCCTGCAGCGGCCCTCCTCTCCCCCCTCAGCAGCCGTCATGTCCTCCTGGAGTTACTTCCGGGTATCGCGGCTCCGGCGCTTTGACTGCCCGGAGCCGCGATGACGTCACTCCCGCGCATGTGTGGGGGAGCCGCATGTAACGACACATTCTGCAGCAACGGCACATAGGTGCCATTGCTTCAGTTTTCCCCAGTGCGTATGTGCCGATGACATCGGCACACGTAGGGGACATCTCCTAAACTGTGCAGCAATTTAGGCTTAACTGTAGCATAAGGTTGTAAAATAGGGTTTACAACTACTTTAAAGGCATGATCTACTCATTTATAAAAAAAAAAAAAATCCACACAGCGCCACATCTACAGTGCAAGGTATTATTCTTCAATATTTTCCGTATTGCCATTTCATACTCACCCCACATACTCCTCTGCAATGCCTCCTCTTGTTGCTCTTGTTGCTCCTCCTCCTCCTCCTCTTTGTCATCTTGCATGTCTGAAAATTTCCATACATAGCCTTCTCCTTTCAATCCAACCTCCTCCTTGTTGTAAACTGTGAAAAGAGCATATTAAAATGTTACAAAAGCCTGCCAGAGAAAGAGAAATTATTTTCATTATTTCATCAACCCCTTCACGCCGACCATATGCAAAAATATGGCCCCACTGGACTTGTTGCCGTGGGCACGCATATTTGCGTATCTCCCTTTGTGCTTGGAGTGCCCCATTAGCATTTGCCTAGCACAAAGATCGGGGTCTCACAAGAGCCCCGGGGCACCATACTAACGATCGGTATGTCCGATCGTTGTGATGAAAAATAGACTGAATCACAGGGCTGGGTATGCGATTGCCATCAACCCTATAATAATTAAAAAGTAATAAAAAAGTATGAAAACCTCTAGTTTGGGATTTTTAAAGGCAATAATAAAAAAATTATATATATGAAAAGTTTTATTAAATATAGAAAAAATGGATAGAAATATCCCTTTACTTGTGATCATCTGGTGTTCTACTGATGGGTATCTAGCAAGTAGTTGGGAAATACCACTTCAAAAGTCTTTCCAATACAATATATATTGTTTTTTACCTTTGTATTATATTGCAACATGTTGAATAATTCTATCCTTTTTTTCTATATTTAACCACTTGACACCCGCCCGCTGTCAAATGACGGGGGGCGGAAAGCTCTATTGCTCCGACAGGACGTCATATGATCATTTAAAGCCTCTAGGCGGGCGCACACCCGTCGCGTCACTGTGAACACAGGCCGCCGGGCACCCGTGATTGCCCAGTAACTGAGCAGGGACGTCAGGGAGAGAGGAGACCAATCTGTGTCCCTTGTACATAGGGACACAGATCGGTCACCTCCACCAGTCACCCCCCTCCCCCTACAGTTAGAACACACCCAGGATACACATTTAACTCCTTCCCCGCCCCCTAGTGGTTAACCCCTTCCCTGCCAGTCACATTTATACAGTAATCAATGCATATTTATAGCACTGTTCACTGTATAAATGTGAATGGTCCCAAAAATGTGTCAAAAGTGTCCGATGTGTCCGCTATAATGTCGCAGTCCCGAAAAAAAATGCAGATCGCCGACATTCCTAGTAAAAATAAAAACCGCAAAAGCGCAAAAAATAAAAACCGCACATGCGATCAAATTCCACCAAAAGAAATCTCTATTTGTGGGGGAAAAAAAAGGACGTCAATTTTGTTTGGGAGCCACGTCGCACGACCGCGCAATTGTCAGTTAAAGCGACGCAGTGCCGGAAGCTAAAATCTCGTCTGGGCAGGAAGGGGGTGTATGTGCACAGTAGGCAAGTGGTTAATAAAACTTATATAAATATATATATATTTTTTCATACTTTTTCCTGATCGCTGCAATAGCCTCTAAATTGGCTATCACAGTGACCAGTCACTGTAAAGCCCATACCTGTGTTTTCTGTCTATGTGAATGGATGAGAGAGATGCATTGCATCACTCTCTGTCCTTGCAAACACAAAAAAAAAAAAAAAAAAAGGGTAGAGATGAAAAAAATAATAAAAAAACACCTATATCAAGGTTGGCTCTAGGCGAGTGCCAGGGTTTGGGTTTAGGTCAGTATTTTTTGAATTTTTATTTTTAATTAGTATCAGTGTGTTTTAGGTAGGATAAAAAAAACAAAATTTGCACTATTGTTTCTGAGCTGTACTACGGGTACAAACAACAACATACACATATGTGTCATTGGCTACGCTTGTCAAGAGCAAGAGAATAATAATAATCAAATCAGGCAATATCCATTACCATTTACCACCAAATGAAAGACCAATTTGTCCTGAAAAAAGGTATAATCCACCAGGATGCACAGAGTAGTTGTGATGCTATGTATGGTTTTATTAACACGTCAAAATTGGGCTTAGGCATTTCGATTAGTTTTACCCTTAGGAGCGAAGGGGTTAATGGTAGGGATGCACCGAAATTTCGGAGGCTGAAACACATCAGTCGAAAATGGTATTTCCGGCACATTGCCAAAATAAAAACCGCTGAAAATGGAGCCGACAGTGGCCTGTAGTGCCGCCCATTACGGGGGTGTCGTTCTGGAGCGCCCCAGTCCTCTCCTCCTTACTCCTCTGTTTCACGGAGATGAACTGCACAGGCTGCAGTTAAAATGTCCCACCTTCTGTGACAGATGGAACACTGATCCAATGGTGGGACATTAAATCAGTGTGAAGTGATCACAGGAGGCAGGACATTGTTACTGCGACCCAGGCAATTCAAATACAGCTCCGTGACACACCGAGATAGCCGCTCTGATTCGGGTTCTGGCAAGGCTGCATCTGAGGGGCACACGCAGGCTGCATCTGACGGCCACTGGTGAGGCTGCATCTGACCTCTTGTATCATGTCTGCAGTCTCTGACCACCTCCTGTATCATGTCTGCAGTCTCTGACCACCTCCTGTATCAGATGGTAGAGACTGAGGACATGATACAAGAAATGGTTAGAGACTGCAGACTGAATTTTTCTTGAGCTTCTCTTGCACTAAACGTGCCAATAATGGCCAACAATAAATTTATATTAATTTAAATTGATGAAATTAAAAAGTCTAATATAATACAACTGTATACAAAAATATATATTTATTTATTTAAACTGTCATTCTCTCTGTATCAGTTTTGATTTCTGGCCTAGTGCATCCTTCATTTTCGATATCGGCACCAAAATTTCCATTCTGTGCACTCCTAGTTAATGTCATCATACCCTACATGTTTTTGCCCTTATTACCTTTGACTTTTAACTTGTCCTTTTCTTTACCACTGGATGAATCGTCGCTAAATTCATCATCATCTTCTTCATCCTCATCTGGATGATGTAGTGAAATAACAGTGTTCTGTGGCAGATTTATATCAGGGCCAACAATTACCTATAGGTGGACATAATAGAATAAAAGAACTAAGTAACACTTTAGGTAAGGTCACTTAAAAGATAACAAATGCTGCGATCTTCTTAACAGAAGCTTGTTAAAATTAGATTTGCCCTTCTATCACACAAGCATAGGATGAACTTCTTGTGCTTCAAATGATATGAAAACGTGCCATTAATATTTACAGGCTGCACAATTATTTAAATTGTCTCTCTCCTTCATGCCCAGGAAAATATCTCCTTTGTGGGTGAACCTGGAAGGTTACATAATATCACCATCTCAGACTCTTTTTGGCTCCTCCCATTGTAGTCCCACCTCTCAGAAAACAGCAGCACAGCAAGCGAGATCCCTGCATCAACATAGCTTGTGTTGAAATGGGGATGTCAATTTTTTTTTTCAATCAACCTGCTGTGTGTACACCCATTTTAAGTAGTTGCAGCAAGGCCTAAGTATGATTCTTTTTTACCTAGGCCTCTACAGACAGAAATGTACCTTGCTGAACAAGGTTGCCCTACCCCCTGCACGGAGGTAGTTCTGTTTCCTCTACGTGAATATCTTAACTCTGATCCTGAGATGCAGTAACTTTGGAGCAGTTATGCATAGTGCAAACTTGGTATATGATGTTCAGCCCTCGGACCGCAGCAGTCTGTAGTTATAACGTTGATTAGGGTAAAAGCAATGTTCTCTAGTAGCCTCATGTAACAGGTTCCCAGCATATCCCCGGCAGAAATCCCCCGGCAGTATCATGTGCACACTCTGTGACCCCTCTCTATTAGGTCTGCAGTTTCTGACAGTCCTCTTAAGCTGGGTTCACACTAGCTGTGGTCTGATGCATCCCTGTTCTCCTTTTCAGGTGCTAATCGGGTCTGATTTTTTGCCTCATTTCAGACCTGAAATGGAGCCAAAGATGCAAAGGACCCTTTCCCAGTGCGCTCTGTGGCTGCCCTGGAGCTGTGTGAACTGGATCCATTGAACATTTTGTGCAACTCTTTAGTGAAGTCAACAGCAGCATTGGAGAACCCCTTTAGCTTTAAAGTTGACAACCAATACTCTGGATCTTACTATAGGCCCATATCCTAACCTGTTGTGTAAATACTTAAATCTGTGTAGTTGGTCACCAATTTACTTTGTTGGTTTAAGCACAACATTATGTCTACATTCTATTTTTTTCTAGGACTACAAAAAACTACAGGTGCATCTGCAAAAAATTGAATATCATCAAAAATGTAAATTTGTTTTACCAATTTAATTCAAAAAGTGAAACTCATTTATATAGATGTGCTACACACAGAGTGATATATTTCAAGAGATTCTTTTTTAAAAAATTTGATAATTAAGGAATACAGAGCTAGTAAAAACCCCAAATTAACCATCTCAGAAAATTAGTCTGGAGGAAGAGTGGAGAGGTACAAAATCCAAGTTGCATGAAGTCCAGTGAGAAATTTCCACAGCCAGCAAATTCGCCTGAACTAAACCCCATAAAGAATCCGTGAGGTACTGTCAAGGGGAAGACGAGAGACACCAGACCAAACAATGCAGACAAGCTGAAGGCTGCAATCAAAGCAACCTGGACTTCCATAACATCTCAGCAGTGCCACAGGCTGAACGCCTCCATGCTATGCCGCATCAATACAGCAATTCATGCAAAAGAAGCCCCGATCAAGTATTGGTATCGTGCATGCTATACTGTACATAGGCATACTTTTCAGTAAGCCAACATTTCTGTTATAAAAATCCTTTTTTTTTTATTGGTCTTATTGTAATATTGAAATTTTCTGAGATACTAGATTTTGCGTTTTCGTTAGCTGTAAGCCATAATCATCAAAATGAAAAAATAAATAAAAAATGAAAAACACAAAAAATCAGCGGCTTGAAATATATCATCGCATCTATATAAAATATAGTAGTTTGTGAATAGAATTACTGAAATAAAACTTTTTGATGATATTCCCATTTTTTAAGATGCACCTGTATATTGGTAAGGTAAAGAAATTTCAATTCAAAATGTATTAAAATAAAAATGTGTCATTGTGAAACCATGAACCGACTCATACAGAAAACTATGCTGAGGGAAAATGAGCTTGATCAGTTAAGCATGCAATATGTAGACTGTTCTCAGAGCCAGACTAGGACATGGCCTAGAGCAGTGATGGCGAACCTTGGCACCCCAGATGTTTTGGAACTACATTTCCCATGAATCTCTGCTAGACTGCAGTGTAGTTGAGAATCATGGGAAATGTAGTTCCAAAACATCTGGGGAGCCAAGGTTCGCCATCACTGCCCTAGAGTAAGTCAGGCTGTGAATGTCGCACCTAGCTGCCTACACATTCTGTCGGTCAATGTCAGCAATACATTTGGATATCATAAAAGGTTCCAAATTACTCTCCTAGCTGCCACCACCATCTGAGTCAATCCTCATTATCGCTTCACAATACAGTCTGAGAATTTTCATTAGTGAAGCATTGACTATGTACTTATAGTTTATAAGCTAAAAGTCTGTACATCTAGAACTAAACCAGTAGTGAGTTGATCATTTCTAGGTGTGCCAATGCAGAGTCAGCAGACTGTCTTTTAGCCTCTCCATCTTCCACATGTCATTGGCGCTACTGCACCTCATCTAGTTATTATACAAGCAAGGATATCTAGATGAATGGGGTAGAAGGAGGGTGACACAAAATAGCTGACCACCTGGAATAGAACGTATAAACTCACACCTTTGTTTGGTGTTCAATTGCGAATATCATTAAAAGCACGTTTTGCTTCTGTGATCATTACTTATGATTACCTTTGAAGTCAGAACACATTGTGGATTAATCTGCACGCCTTTCTTCACAACAACATTATTGCAAATAATAGATTTTTTCACTGTGACATCGTCTTCAATGTGAACATCATCCCAAATGCACACATTTTCAAGAATGACTCTATCACCTGGTATAAGAAAAGGGAGACTGTAAAAGTTTCATGTTCACGTACAGAACATTTTATAATGTTTTTCATGTAAACAGAGTTTATACTTCCCTACAATTAGCTTTTAAGCTTAACGATTATGATTCTTATAGCAAATATTGTAGGCCGGAATAGACAGGATTGGATTATTTGCAGCCATATGTTTAGCTGGAAGTGGCAGCTTCTGGCACATTTTTTGCATAATTTGTATTGAACGGCAAAAATGATTTGTATGCCATCATGGGGCATTTACCACATGTGCATGCATTAGTCTTAATTGCACACAGAAACCTGCATTGCGTCTAGTCAGCCAACACACGATTAGCAAAAGAAATCAAGGAAAAAACACTAAATAGGAAAGTGACGCAATTATACCAGATACAGCAGCCCTCAAAATTTCCACTCGCCTACTAGCATTTGGCGAGTGGATTTAAGCTGGGGGCGAGTGATGACAGGGCTGCATGACCAATCTCCCTCCAATATGTGCCTACAATTAGAGTCCCAATGAGATTGGCGGCCGAAGAGGAAAGGTGCATGCTCGGGAAAAGTAGTCTGTTGAGCCGCGCACAGGCAGAGCAGCACATAGGTGCTCTCCTTACAATTCTCATTAAGCCATGGTACCTAACAGTATGACCTCTCTGAGCCTGCCCCCCTCCCCCGGGCCCCCGACCAATGTAGCTGGAGAGCAGAAAGTAATAAATGAGGTGGAGGATTGCAAAAATTACCACTCCGGTGCAGCGCTCACTGAAAGTTGCCCTGACATGAGAGCGGCAGCCTTCTAGTTTGTGCAGTTTTCCTCCCCTTTTTGCTCTATGTAAGTGTCCAACAGTTTAGCCTGAGCACTGTGAACAGACTGGTCTCAATGTGTGCTGTGCGCTGTCAGTGTGCGCTGTGCTATGGTGTCAATGGCTGTGCAGTTGTGTGGATCTCAGCGGTGGATTGTACTCCCTCCTGCTGTGCTGCAGCTCCTCTCCTCTCTGCCAGCCTGAATAAAAGGGGGAAGTGGGGACATGCAAGCGTGGAGCCGCACACACAGGCTCCTGATGAGATGAATAGGAGAGGGAGAGAGAGGATGGATGGGAGTTGCAGAGCAGACAGCAAGAGAATGGGGAAGAGACCCAATTCTAGTGCCCTGTCCCTCTGGTCTGCCCCCAGTGCCCTGTCCCTCTGGTCTGCCCCCAGTGCCCTGTCCCTCTGGTCTGCCCCCAGTGCCCTGTCCCTCTGGTCTGCCCCCAGTGCCCTGTCCCATTTTGTTAAAGTTGTTGTTGGTAACATTTAATTTTGTAACTTGATTCTGCATAAAACATTGTCATTCCATGAGATAATCTACGAGGGAGTGTTTATGGGTGCAATTAGGCGCAGGGCAGTGTATGAATTAGGTGGGGCAACTGGTGGCGAGTAACTCTTGAGGCCTGGCTAGTAGCTCAGGACTTGAAATTTTGAGCCCTGAGATACAGTATACGTGATAAAGCCCCCTTGGCACAATCTGATCCTGCTTGCTCCTTTCTTCCAGGATATAGCATGCAACCGCACATACATCAGAGATTAACCACTTCCTTACTGGGCACTTAAACCCCCTTCCTGCCCAGAGCATTTTTTGCGATTCGGCACTGGGTCGCTTTAACTGACAATTTTGCGGTCGTGCGACGTGGCTCCCAAACAAAATTGACATCCTTTTTTTCCCACAAATAGAGCTTTCTTTTGGTGGTATTTGATCACCTCTGCGGTTTATATTTTTTGCGCTATAAACAAAAATAGAGCGACAATTTTGAAAAAAAAAAATTATTTTTTTTACTTGTTGCTATAATAAATAGCTCAATTTATTTTTTCTATCCTCAGTCTAGGCCGATACGTATTCTACATATTTTTAGTAAAAAAATAAAAAAATCGCAATAAGCGACTGGTTTGCGCAAAAGTTATAGCGCCTACAAAATAAGGGACAGAATTATTATTTTTTATTATTTTTTTTTTACTAGTAATGGCGGCGATCTGCGATTTTTATTGCAACTGCGACATTATGGCGGACACATCGGACACTTTTGACACATTTTTGGCACCATTCACATTTATACTGCAACCAGTGCTATAAATATGCACCAATTACTGTATAAATGTGACTGGCAGCGAAGGGGTTAACACTAGGGGGTGAGGAAGGGGTTAAATGTATTCCCTATATAGTGTTCTAACTGTGGGGGAAGGGGGGTGACTGGGGGAGGTGACCGATCTGTGTCCCTATGTACAAGAGACACAGATCGGTCTCCTCTCTCCCTGACAGCACCGATGTCTGTGAGAGCCGGCAATGAGAAATGATCTCATATGTAAACATATGAGATCATATCTCATTGGCCGCACAGATCGCCTAGCAAACGGCCACTCCGATTGGCCATTCACGGCGATCTGTGATTGGCTGTGTCCAAGGGACACGGCCAGCATAGAAGTTCCCCGCTGCACGCTCGGGAGCGCGCGTGGGGAACGCAGAAAGGGGCGGACGTCAAATGACGGCGCCCCAGAGAACTAGAACCACCCTGCGGCCATATATAGTTGTACGGCCGTCGGGAAGTGGTTAAAGTGATTGTAAAGGCACAGTTTTTCTCTTTTTTTTTTAAAAACAAAACATGTCATACTTTCTGTGTAATAGTTTTGCAAAGAGCAGCCCGATCCTCCAATTCTTGGGTCCCCCAGCCAGTGCTCCTGTCCCGTCCCCAACTTCTGAGTGCCCCGATATCAAGCTACTTGCTGTGGGGGCAGTGGTGCGTGCTAGCTCCTGAGCCAGCTGATTGTGTGTCTCACACAAACACGACAATGGGGCTCACAGTCAGTGCTGGGACAAGGCCATTTGGTGCCCAGGGCGAAGATGGCAAACTGCCCTCCCCCCCCGTTTTTAAGAAAGAATCAATGTTGTTAAAGCAATAGAACAAAGAACTGTTCCCCCTTCAGTGGGACTTTGAAAGCCACAGACACTGATGTGCCGCCCCCTCTCTCCTGCATCCGTCAATCAACAATAGATAGATTCATATTGAAGACATGGAACAGCTCATTCACCAGGCCCACGACACCCACAATAAATTCAGACACAACAGGGCCTGCTGGATCCACTATAGGGACTCCGTGAGTCAAGGAACTCAGCATGTCCTCATTCCCTCCCCCACTACCCCCTGAAAAGGGATCTGACTGCGGACCGGTCCCTATCCTGTCAGTGCTGCTCCCCCTCCCCGTCTCCCCTCCTCACGCGGGGTAGACTTCCAGCAGGGTGTAGCGGGGAGAGGATTTATCTACATTTGAACCATTCTCGAAGCCCCAATCCATTACGCTTTCCGGGCCCCCCACCCACAGAGTGTTCCCAGTAGGGGTGGGTGGGTGTGGAGTTGGGCCATGTTGGTTCCTGCCTACGTCATTGTCATCACCTCCCCTGGTTGTACCGGGAAGGGGGGGTTTTTGCCCACGTTGTTTGGTATAAAATTTCCTGTTGTATTTTCTGAAGACGATTGTATGCAGTGTTGTAATCTGAATTGCATTTTGCGATATTGTTTAGCTTGATATTGTTCTTCTGTATCTGTACCTGATCATGTCTCCTGCTGTTCACTGTATTTTGTTCTGATTTCTGTATAATGTCTATGCATAATTGTATGCCTCCCACCGGTTCAATAAAAAAAAAAGTGATAGATTCATTGCATGAATCTATCTATTGTCGCTGCTGCTGTCCACTATTCAGGTGTCCGGCCCCTTGTCGAGTGCTGGGCATCTGAATTACAGCGGTGGGGGTGTATTTGGAAGTGCCTGATTAGATCCATAGGCTCTAATAGGCTTCCTGATTAGAGCCTGTGGGCTCTAATAGGCTTCCAAATTGTTAAGCGGCGGGCGCACTGCTGTGCGTTCTCTGCTTATGTAGTGCTGTGTTAGGGAATCGCTTCTCTAACACTGACCCACCTCTCAGCCAATCAGGTGCACCAGGTCTGGTTACCGGTCACCTGATTGGCTGAAGCGATAGATTTGACCAAGACAGGCAAGTGCCGGGCAGGGGGGGCATTTGATGGGGCAAACTGGCAGCACACTGGTGGCAATTGATGGGGCAAACTGGCAGCACACTGGCGGCAATTGATGGGCACAGTGAGGCTGCAATTGATTTTTTTTTTTTGCCAGTCAGAGATGGCAAGCATGGCTCATTTAAAATAACACAATTTTTTTTTTTTATCTGCCATTTTTTATTGATAAAATACCGGTCACCTCACCTCAGTCACCCCCCCATCCAGCCATTTTATTGCCTGCTCTAACAGGTTCTGCTTACTTTAAGTTCAGTAGTCCGTCTTGTAGCACACTGCTAGGTTCCAGCTAGAGCCAGGCAGGCACCTCAAGACTAGTCCTTGTCGGCAGCTCCTCCACTCTAGCTCCCAGGCTGTGAGTCACATCACAGGGAGCGCCGACACAGCTCCCTGCGCAGCGCTCCGAGTCCTCCCTCTCCCACCTCGCCTCTGGCCGTGAGTGGAGTGACGTCACGACGCTGGCAGGGAGGGACCAAGAGACTCCTCTATAGGGGGAGTAAACAAACAGTGAAGCAGACAGGAAAGGGAGCCGGGGCGGGGGGCGACGGTCCCAGATGCAGGAGCGGCGAGCACATTCGGCACACAATTTGTACAGTGCCGCTGCCCGCACTGGCTATGGCACACAGGTCACTGTACTGGCGGCCGTGGCAGAACTTCACCTGCGGCTGTGCCCCCCCCTTATACAAAATGGTACAGCCCAGGGCACTTGCCACCTTCCTGCCTTGTACCGGCCCTGCTCACAGTGGTGGGTTTCAACCAAAGAGGCAGTGTTCAATCAAAAAAGCAGTGAGCAGGACTAGGTGTGGTCAGGTGCTGACTGACAAGCTATATGCTTATTAATTAGCAGTGATTATGCTGATGGCATCTACCCTGCAACATCTTCCCATCCCACTGTAGCGCAAGTAGGCACAGCATACATGAGATGGATAACTCTTCTGAATTCTGTAGATGTGCCAGAATCTTTACCACCCATCACAGTAAGCTACATTAGGTGGACTTTACGGACAGGCTCAACAGGTATTTGTGGGACTACACATTAAACTGAAATGCTTGCTTGCAGGAAAGAACAATGATGTATGAACAATGACAGAGGATTAAATTGGTTGTAAACCCTGCACAACTACTTTTACCTACATGTAAGCCTATAATAAGGCCTACCTAAAGGTACCATGATTTTCTCCTAAACTTGCATAGTTTAGGAGATATTCACTATATCGGCGCATGCACACTGAATAAATAGCCCACTCGTGTTTCTTCAGCTGCTGTGCTGTTACCTGAAGCGCTTACGCGGGAGTGACATTATTGCCAATAACAAAGCCAGAGCCCACAAACCCAGCAGTAACTCCAGGACGACATTTCACTGGTAACAGTGATGTGCCCGGACCGCTGAACAGCATCGTTCGAAGGCCAGTATTTTATAATGAACCAGTATGCGATGCATAAAAGCTCATTACTCCTTTGTCTTGCAGGTTATTTTTTTAATCTGGGTTTAAAACCACTTTACCAAATTAAAACCTAGACCTGGTTGGTGCTCCTCTGTTTTACATATGCACATTTTTTGCTATTATACGCTTTATATTGCCTTTATTGAATGGGATCCGTACTACAGTAATACCTCGGATTGCAAGAAAAGCGATTAACAAGCCTTTATTAAATACGAGCTATTATTTTTTTTAAATCCCGACACGGTTTGCGGTCTCGCAAAACGAGCAGGATTCAAGCCTCTGCGTGTGCAGTACCGCATTTGGCCAGAGGTTCGCAGGGCGCCGTTGATACTCAGAGCCGTTTGAATGCACTCGGAAATACTCAGTTCCCGAGCCTTTCCGAGTGCATCCGAGCGGTCTCTGAGTATTTCCAAGTCTCTATGGCGCCCCCCACCTCTGGCCACAAGCAATACTGCACACAATAGAAGTCAATATGGAACTAATTATCTTTGTTTCCATTGACTTCTATGGGGAAACTCGCTTTGATATGTGAGTACTTTGGATTACAAACATTCTCCTGGAACAGATTATGCTCGTAATTAAAGGTTCCACTGTATTGTGATTGGTCACCAAACTTCCATATGTTTTGGATTTCATGCTGCTATGCTGTACTGCAAGTCTACTTATTGGTCATCTATGGTTGCACTCTATGCCATGGTGTATTTCTACTTTTATATAGTTTTCTGAAAGTATTGATGTCACCTTTTCAAAAATTTGTAGAGAAAAAAAAAAATGGAACCTAATAACAAATCATAAAAAAAAATGTATATGTAAATCTTTTGTCGTGTTACTTTCCGTCAAGTAGAAGCCAAAGGAAAAATCTCAGAAAGGTCAAAAGAAATCCTCTCTTCACGGTAGTTGTCACCAAAACAAGCATTCACACATCTATTTATGGTACAGTCTGACAATGACACATCCACTAGGGCAAATAGAGAGTGTGAATCTTCTCAAAGAACACAGCAGGAGCACAAATAAGCAAAAAAAAACACAACAACACACACACACACACACACACACACACACACTTTCCTATTCTATTCAAAGCTACAGAAAAAGTTTTTTGGCTTCAACTACACCTTAATTTCCATACCATTTATTCAACCACATTTCTCCCCATAACTTACCGATTCTGCAATTTCTTCCAATGCTGGCATTGCTGATGTTACACATTGCCCCAATTGTAGTACTACTGCCGATCAAAACATTCTCACGCAGAATGCTGCCATGGCCACGACTGACCTCTGCCCCTCTGTAAATATTGTGACGGGAGTGAGTATAATTATGTGGGTCTTGGTCAGTGAAGTTCATTTCAGGAGTTATAGGGTGCAGCCAGCGACACAGAATATCCGACGTTACAGCTTCATACATGGACAGGTTGGAGACACGAGCACCATACTCTTCCTGAGTCACGTGAAGGTGGATTTGATTTCCCAGGATCTACATATGTGCAAAAATATGGGTAAATAATCTGAAATCAAACAGACACAAGACAAACATCCACAAAATGTGGAGGAAAAATTATTTTCCAGACAAAAAACATTGTTTGTTGATGCCTCGAAATGTACTAAAATGTTTATGTAGATTGTAAAGCAACCTTGACCACTTAAATTGTTACTAAATCCACAACAGTAAAATCAGTCTGTATCTGTACCTGTCTTCTCTGATCTGCACCTGCTTCCAATGTCTCCAACTCCTCTCTGAATATTATAAATGGAAGGAGTCAGACTGCACATGCTCAGTTTGGTGTGTATTTCTAAAGAGTTTTTTTTGTTCTTAGGTAAGTGCATGTGATCAGCACAGGGCCAATCAGCTCTGTCCAGATAGAGTATTAGGGGTCCTGAGGTTTTATAGGAAAAGCTTTACCAGACACCGATATAAGTCACAAGACTACTATATACTGTGGATGAGAAAAGGTATTTAGCAGTTTATATTTACTAAAATAATTGCATTTCCATGTTCTGTGTACTGTGGGAGACCAAATATAGTGAATGCAGGGTCCTGGGTTTAGTAACACTTTAAATCTATCCAGCTTCTTAGACTTCAGACACCTTACCTCTTCATTAATAAGGATACCGCGAACAAAGTCATCCCTTGTTTGGTAGTCAAAGTTGTCTGTAAATAGCTCTGCTACCTACAAAATTGAAGGGTAGAAAAATGTATTAAAAAAAAAAAGAAAGTTACATTCAAAAATTTTACAACCCCTACAGTGGGGGAGCAGGGAGATGCTCTGCTAGGCATATTCTGGGGATCTGTTTTAAACATATAGCCCAGTGTTTCCCAACTCCAGTCCTCAAGGCACACCAACAGGTCATGTTTTCAGGATTTCCCTCAGATGAAACAGCTGTGGTAATTACTAAGGCAGTGAAACTGATCAAATCACCTGTGCAAAATAATGGAAAGCCTGAAAACATGACCTGTTGGTGTGCCTTGAGGACTGGAGTTGGGAAACACTGATATAGCCGACGACCTCCTACATCTATCACCCTCTGCCCCGCGTTGTGGTTTAATCCCTGTCTGAAGGAATTTTTCCACCTAGAGGATAGGAATAGATGGGCAAAATTTGGACGCGCATAGCTCCACCAAATGTATGATAACGGAGAACTAAAATTGTTTGCACAATTAAAGAGGGAACTAGGCATCCCAAACTCCTGGGCATTCCAGTTCCCCAGACGAAGGATGCTGCTCATGCTCAGGTTGGGACAGAACGAATACCCCTTGAAAACTCTAAACGCTCCTTGCTGCTCCTGATCACACTAAATTGATCTCTACCAACTATAGTATGCTCATAGACAGAATAAACCCAAGGGAAAATTAAACTTGGAGAAAGACGGACTAATATTATACCAGAACTTACAGAGGAAAAATGGGGGGGGGGGGGTGCAGTGATCTCTGCCAGAGACAAATTGATACAACTCAGATACTTGCACCAAATGTACTACACTCCGCTGAGACTGTATAAAATGGGAAGGAAGGACAACCCCACTTGTCAAAAATGTTTAGCAGCAGATGGATCCTTTATACATATGGTCTGGGACTGCAATAGGATACGACCCATATGAATGAATGAATGAAAACTTATATAGCGCGGCACATGCAAACTAAATCGCCTCTGGGCATATGGTTTCCGACACATTTGATCTGCCGATGATCTGTAGCTCACTGTTGGGACTCCTAGGCAGGATGAGGTTATGATTAATAACATGCGAACATTACTAAAATTGCGGTTCTACCATGTTAGAAAGCTGATTGCTCTCAACTGGATTAAGAGAGAACATCTCACATTAGCTGCCTGTAAAGGCCTGGTCAATGCCAATGTCACACTGTATAAATTGACGTATGAATCCAGGGGCTGTCCTAAGAAATTTAATAAAGTTTGGGGCAGATGGAGTAACTCTAAAGATACGGTACAAACTGACACCTGAGAGGGTTTCTTTGCAACTATTTGCTGGGAAATTACTACGCAATAGGAGAGGTGAATGTAAGATTTTGTGTTTGGATGGATAACAGCACAAGAATGTTGGGAGGAGTTTACCTCAGATTTTGTTGGAAATTTGGGTTATTATGTTCCTTCTATATGAGCACATGAGGTGACCAACGTTTAAAAACGCTATTTGTACTGAAGATTACACTGTACTCGGATATATAGATGAGAAAGATTTCCTTATTGACACATTATGATGTTTTACATACTTATGACTGTACATTGTCTACAATTTTTCATGACCTGTATGTACACACTTGCCAAATAAAAATCTTTAAAAAAATAAAACAAAAAAAATGTTGCAACACTACAGCTGTAGATGACGGATATGTGGAAAACAAACAAACAATACCTGAGGAGAACAAATACTTATGTGGCAGTCCAACAAATCATGTCGCAGCTCTATTTCATCAGTTTTGGTCTGGAAGATACTCTAAAAATACAAAAAATAAACAAAATCAAATCTCAAAGCTTTTTCACGGATTACTCAATTACACTCTTCAGTGACATTGTACAACATTTTCTTGTAACCTACCAATCTGTAGCCATACAACGCTGTATATATGCATGTAGCGACTTTGCAGTAGCATTTTCTTATTTATTTTCTTATTGTAGTAGCATTGCCCTTGTGTTGTAACGCACAGCCTAAACTGTTGGCGCTATATAAATCCTGAATATTAATAATAATTTTCTGTTTGTCTACAAATGTGGGTTGAGAATTGTAAACCAGGGTCGATTTAATTTAAATCAACTTGATTTAAATCATCATTTTTAAAGAGCAACTGTCATCTCTGTCCCACAGCAGCTCCTCCTCTGACTTGACTCACCGACAGTCCCATTCACTTTAAATTTTTACTACAATTTCATGTGAAAAAATTTTTTTTTACTCCAAAAGCATTTTAATAAAATTAATTTGATTAAAAAAAAAAAAAAAAAAAAAAACACTGGATTTATAGCCACCCTGTTGTAAACCCATGACACTGATGAAAGAAGTTATAGTAGTATTGCTTTGCCACCCAGAAATATCAAAGAAATTCAAAAGTAACCCTTGCAGTTAGCAGTACCCAAAAGGTAATTTATGCAAACTAGGGATGTACCATAACCATATACATAACATTTTCTCAAGTACTCGCTGATAATTACCGATAACTATTTGTAGTGTCATGTGACACATTATTAGATTAATCGAACACTAAATATATTTTATGTGGTTCCGTTTATTTTATTATTAAATTATTATATATTGCATTTTGAATCGCATCCGATTCACATGACGTGAACAAAACCAGTTTTCTATGGAGCCGGTTCACATAAGTGTGGGCCAGCTGCACTGCGATTTTAAAGAGAGTCAGGTAAGATTTTCAGTTTGGTTCAGGTGTGATTTCCAGTGTCACTTTAGAAATTTGCACCCGACTGCTGAACGAAATCTCACCAAAACCAGCCCTACACATGTGAACCCGGACTTGAAGGTATTGGTTTTAGTATCTGAGCATTTGCATGATGCAAATGCTTTGTAGGGTCACCAATACCGGTATTGGTACAACGCCAATGTAAATCGTTAAGTTAAATTTGTCTTTCTAGTTCGTTACACTGGGCTTGGAAGAAAGATAATTTATTTACTGTTGGAAAGTGATATCGCTTCAAGTCCTGGCTTTTTTGGTAAAGTAGAACACGTTTCGTTTTGCCATCCATAGCAATGACAACATCATCCTCCAGACACCTTGTGCGGTGACCAGGCGAGGACTCTTTCAGGATCATGGTCATTACTGAAATATTTTTCTCCAATTTCCGACGTGTCCTGAAAGAAAGAAAGTTAATTAGTTAAGCAGGACAATGAAGAATGTCCAATTAAATTAGCCACAAGAAATGTAGAATTTCTTACCTGTGCTCCTCCAAAGCTGCTTCAATGTTTATATTAGAAACTACATCCCCAGTGACCAAGATAAAGTCTGATCGAACTAAAGATTTAGCATCCACATCTCTGAGGACATCCCCAAGTGAGCGGTAAAGTTCAGAGGTCACTACATGCACCACATTGGAGTGGGTAGGTCGACACCATTTGGAATTCCTGTCCAGGCAAACATACATTGTTAGATAAAAGCTGCACTTATACTTCCATCTACTTTAATCCGATCAAAAAAAAAAAAATCTTTAAATGAGAATACAATATATTAAAAGTCAACAAAGAACAATGAATTCATCCACAATGTCAACAGCATAACTATGGAAAGCATCCATGACGACTGAAGTGCACATTAACATTAAGGTAGGAGAAAGACAAACATACAGTTGTATGTATACAAGACAAAAGCAAAAGCTCTTCTGTAATTGAATGGTAAGTCAATAAGATTACAGATGCCAAATGTCAATGTCATTTTGTTTTCAGAAGCCTAGTTGTGGGGTAACAGGAAAAATGCTTATTCAGAGATAATTTTGTTTCCTTTATATATAAATTCTGGGGGAAACATTTTTATTGTAAAAAGTATTCTTTCCAGTACTTTTATATAAAACGAAGAAGTATCTCTGAATAAAGCCCATGAAAGCAGTTTTCCTATTAGTCCACACCTTAGCTTCTCAAAACGAAAAAACAAAATGACATAGACAGTTGGCATCTGTAATGTTACTGACTTACCATTCAATTACAGAAGAGCTTTTGCATTTGTCTTTTATACGTAAAACTGTATGTTTGTCTTTCTCCTACCCAATTCTAATGTGCACTTCAATTGGCATGAACGACTATCATAATCATACTGTTGACATTGTGGATGAATTCATTGTTTATTGCTGATCTTTATTACATTGCATCTTTCATTAAAGCTTTTAGAAAGAAGTAACCAAAACAAATAAAACCTTTTTTGATGACGCTAATGCTGGATTAGAAACATAATAATGAGCAACATTAGGCAGAGCTGAGGGCCACATTTGGCTGTGGCTGTATGGATTTATGCATGGATGGCCCTAAAAAGTGTTCTGATCGTCCTCTCCATTGTAATAACAAATAAAGAATGAGTAAAGCTCAAGCTGAGCAATATTTTTTTCTCTCAGCTGGCGGCACACCCGAGAAACGATCAGACAGTGCGGCCAGCTGGTCACAGAGGCAAACAGAGACCAGATTGTCTGCAATCGCCTCTATGGCCTTGGAGGACCAGAGCAAATGTCTGTCACTTCTGGTCTAGGGAGGAAGTAAAATTTCCTGGCAGTTGTGGCTGAAATTTTAGTTGGTCTACCTGACCGTGGTTTGGTTTCAACAGAACTCCTCATTTTCCAATTTTTGATTAGAGTTCGAACACTGCTGATTGGCATTCTCAATTCCTTGGGTATCTTTATATCCCTTTCCTGTTTTATACAGTTCAACTACCTTTTTCCCGCAGATCCTTTGACAATTCTTTTGCTTTCCCCAGAAACGTCAGTGCAGCACTGGATGAAAGATGCAAGGGCCTGTCCGCAGTCCAGAAACTCATTGATCTTTTAGACCATTTTCACACCGAGGACGTTTTGCAGGCGCTATACTGTTAAAAATAGCGCCTGCAAAGCACCCAAAAACAGCTGCTCCATTCACTCCAGTGTGAAAGCTAGCAGGGGTTAAAAGCTCCCAGATAGCTGCCTAAATGCCCCACAAATCAGACAGTAAAGCGCCACTAAAAATAGCAGCGTTTTATCACCAAAGCTCGGGGCGGCACAGTGTGAAAGGGCCCTTATATACACACACACACACTAATTACAAGATCACAGGTGAGGATGGTTACCTTTAATAGCCATAAAAACCCCTTTGTGTCAACTTGTGTGCATGTTATCAGCCAAATTCACCAGGGTATGTAAAACTTTGATCAGGGTCATTTGGGTAGTTTCTGTGGCCATTATGATTTAAAGAGTAAACACAGTCGATTGATAATAAATGGCTTCAGCCAAACACTAACCATGAGTGAAAGAAAAGTTTGTATGATCATTTATATTCTCTAAAAAATGGTCAAGAAATCATAAATTCTGCCAGGGCACCTAAACTTATGAGCACAACTGTAATAGAGAGTATTGCAAGTTTTGTTGGTGCTATGCATAAATCAGTGGTAATGGAAAATGGTTACATACACCTTAAGCCTCCAAGAGTATTTGATGCCGTTTGTGGAGGAGAGAACATACGCATGAGATAAAATAATAAAAATAAGCAATAAATATTTCCATTAAAACATTGCCAAATAATGTCATGCAACATTTCTGCTACCTGAAAATACATCCACTGCCGTTTGTAAGCCTTGGTTGTACTGTCATCTGCTACACCCAGCATTATAAAGAACAACTCTCTCTAGAGAACATTTCAAAGAGGTTCTCTAGAACCTAGGCCACCCAATCTCAAACAGAGTCCTCTAGAGGTTGCTATGGGTTCCCTGAGCTGTGGATCACTGACCTCCCATCTGAAGGTGCCTGCATAGTTCCAGATCCAGTGCCAGCAGCATAACTGCAAGGGTGGCATTGTAACCATTTCTGTAAGAGGGGTATCTTCCCACCAATACATGTTCCCACTGACCCCTGATGGACTAATCAAACAGGGATTTCATAAACTTGAAATTTATTTCATGGGTTCCTCTGGGGTAAAAAGATTAATGCCCTGTACACACGATCACTTTTTGTGATGAAATAAAATTACATTTTTAAAAATGTCATTTAAAATGATCATGTGTGGGCAAAATGTCATTTTATGTCTTCAGAAAAATGACAAAAAAAAAATTCGAACATGCTTGAATTTTTTATGTCATTTTTTGTGTCATAAAAAATTATCGTGTGTGGGCAAAAATTACGTTTTAAACCCACACATGCCCAGAAGCAAGTTTTGAGACGGGAGGTAAAACTACCATTCATAATGGAGTAAGCACATTCATCACACTGTAACAGACAAAAAAGCACGAATCGTCTTTTACTAACAAGGAATCAGCTAAAAGCAGCCTCAAGGCGAATAGAACTTCCCCTTTATAGTGCCTGTGATACATTTGCCTATATGTCTCAGTATACTGCTCCCTGCTAGCCATGGGTAGAGGTAGAAAGGAATTTCATGTGCGATTCATTCCTCTGACCGGTTATTGACGTGCTAATGTCCCCTCACTATTCTAAAGGTTAATTGATCTATTGTGTTGTGTAAAGAAGATCTGTGTTTACCCTTAAAAGATGTGTATTGTATCATCAGGCTAAATGATTAGAGAAGTAGTATGTTAATTATTCTGATTGCTTCAGTGTATTAATTAACTCCCCTGATGTCTTTATCTAAAGAAACGTGTCTGCATGGTCGGCTCCGACTTGTCTCCTATAATCTGTATGGGAAACCCCACTGTGTGAGGGGGGCGTTCCTAACAGGCTGTAACCACATATAAGCTGAGTTTTTGTGTTAATAAAGTGTCTTGGTTCCAGCATCCAGTCTTGACTCATGTGTGGGGAATCCTGTGATGTTCTTGTATGGAGAGGAGGGAATGCTTGACGGGGATATCATACCGATACCGTCACAATTGGTTGGTAGCAGCGGGATTTTCCCTTCTACTCCCCTTCACACCCGGATTCCAAGCCGACACTGGAAGAACTACTGGAAGTTCGTGGAAGGATTGCTAGCAACAAAACCAAGCGGGTCATCATAGCAGAATCAATGGAGCTAGACCAGGAGGACGGGATTGCAGCAACGCCAGCAGTACAAGAGATGGAGACACCAGTGATTCAGGAGGAGGAATCGCCAGCCAACAAGCTAATGAGAGAGAAGCTAGCGTGGTTCGGCCCGAACCCAACGCCGGATGTGGTGCTGAAAGTGATGGACCTGTTAGCGGAGGAGGCTAAACAAATAAGAGACAAACAAATAAGAGACGCAGAGCTACAGGAGGCTAAAGAAATAAGGGACGCAGAACTACAGAAGGATAAACAAATAAGGGACGCAGAGCTACAGTTAAAACTGGCAGCAGTCCAACAAGCAGCCGCACATTCTCCAAACAGTGAGTACAGCACAGCAGACACAAGGAAGATTCCGTTTAGCGCTTTTAAAGCTTTTGATGAAAAGGACTGTGAGATTGATAACTACCTGGCGGATTTTGAGCGACAATGTAACCTGCACCGAATAGCTAGAAGAGAGTGGGTTGCAATATTGTCAGGCAAACTGTCAGGCAAAGCTTCTGATGCTTTCCGGACCGTGCCAGATCAGGATATCCATAGCTACGCCAGGGTTAAAGAAGTGCTCCTGGCTCGTTATGCAGTAACCCCAGAGTCCCACCGACAGAAGTTCAGGGACTCACGCAAAACCACGAAAGACTCTTACGCGGAATGGGCATGCCAGTTGTCCCTGTCGGCCTCTAACTGGGTTAACAGCAGCCAGGCCACCACCGCAGAGGACATTTTGCAACTAATGCTCCTGGAGCAATTTTACAATCACATCCAGACGGACGTCAAGGATTGGGTGAGAGATCGCAGGCCCATGACTCTACCAGAGGCCGCGAAGTTGGCGGATGAATATGCGGATACTCGCAAGACAAACCAGGTCACACCACGGGTACAACCTCCACGACCAACGGCACCCTCACACCCACCAGCCGCTAGATACCAACCGCCTAACAGACCGATGACATCTAGCCCTCGCTACCCACGCCAGGAGGACAACGAACAACGCTGCTTCCGGTGCAAACAGTTGGGTCACTTCAAGCAGAATTGCCCCATGAATGACAACACCAGGTCAAATTGGTCTCAACCTGGGTACCGCCCACCAGCAGCAGCCCATTGTGTAGACTCGGCTTGGGATCCCCAGGAGCTGGGTCAGGAAGAACCATTGGGCACCCCTTACGAAGCCCTCATGGTACAATCTGTTATTACGGACAACAGGGAACACCATTGTCAGCTGGTCATGGGCGACAGCCATGAGCCGGAGGGGCCTTGGAGGGAGCTGGGCAGAAAGAGGTACCACCAGCTACCCTCCAAGAAGAAGAGGTCCTGGAAGTCATATAACCAGCGGACCTGGGAGGAGAAGAAGCGACTGGAGGAGATGGAATCGCAGCGGGCGCCCCAGATGTTCGCCAAGGGCCCACCGGTGGCCCCTTACACCACCACCCAGTTCCTGATGATGAAGGACCACGTGGAAAGCCTGCAGGACATGAGCAAGCAGGATCTGATCCGTGAGTACATAGAGCTGGAGGAGTGCATAAGCCGCATGGAGGAGGAGAACAACCACCTGAGGTCACAGCGGGCTGACCCCCCCAGGCTCCATGAACTGGAGATGGAGCTGGAGAAGCTCAAAGAGGAGAACCGGCGGCTGCGGAGGGAGCAGGGGGTGGCTGACCTTATGGGGCTCTGAGGCCCCCCCCCCCCCCGGACTCTGAGCACCAGTGCTACAGCATTTCAACAAATATAACTTTTTCTTTTTATGAACCTCCTGTGATTGTCACTTCAGAGCCATAACCTGCCCCCTCCCATAGCGGGACACCTAGACGGCGGCGCACAGACCCATTCGCTGTCTTCACACTGACTTCTGGTGACTTTGCAGATCGCACAAAGACTTGGGGACTGACCGGCGTGTGATCTGACGACCCGGTGACATACCTGAGTCTGAAGCAGTTGCCAAGGGAGGTCAGTCATGCCAAACGGAGTTAACCTCGGACTAAAAGCTCTGAACCCGTCAACCCTACTGGACCAGGGAAGGTCCAACCGGATTTGCCGGAGCAGGGAGCAAAAGGGGGGCCATTGTGATACATTTGCCTATATGTCTCAGTATACTGCTCCCTGCTAGCCATGGGTAGAGGTAGAAAGGAATTTCATGTGTGATTCATTCCTCTGACCGGTTATTGACGTGCTAATGTCCCCTCACTATTCTAAAGGTTAATTGATCTATTGTGTTGTGTAAAGAAGATCTGTGTTTACCCTTAAAAGATGTGTATTGTATCATCAGGCTAAATGATTAGAGAAGTAGTATGTTAATTATTCTGATTGCTTCAGTGTATTAATTAACTCCCCTGATGTCTTTATCTAAAGAAACGTGTCTGCATGGTCGGCTCCGACTTGTCTCCTATAATCTGTATGGGAAACCCCACTGTGTGAGGGGGCGTTCCTAACAGGCTGTAACCACATATAAGCTGAGTTTTTGTGTCAATAAAGTGTCTTGGTTCCAGCATCCAGTCTTGACTCATGTGTGGGGAATCCTGTGATGTTCTTGTATGGAGAGGAGGGAATGCTTGACGGGGATATCATACCGATACCGTCACAGTGCCGTCACTTTGTTCATAATTTTTCAAAAATGATGGTGTGTGGGCAACATCAATTTTAATGATGAAGTTGGAAAATTGACATTTTTTTTCATGATAAAAAATGACTTTTTTTCCCATCACAAAAAGTGATCGTGTGTACAGGGCATAAGAAAGGCCAGTTTAGATCATTTCTACCATCTATCCCTCCAACAGAATTTTCAGTCTTACCTCAGATGTTCTTTTATCTCATTTGCCATCCAGCAGCAAAAAACAAATGTTTCTTTAACCCCAGTGGCAGTAAGAAATTCCAGGGTATAATCTATTAAAGCCACATTTGCCAGTGGTAAAAGAGCCTGAAATACAAAGAATAAAACACGTTGAATCATTTCTTTACAGGTTGCATTAAGAGATCAGTACTGGGGAACATATTGAAAGAGGGAAAACATGCACATGCTGTAAGCAACTAATCTGAAATAATATTTGCTCTGACACCCCTAACCTAAATTTTTCTGACTGCTCTGAACTAAGACGCATTTAATATGTTGCTACTTGTAATATTAACAAACAGACCTTTGCATTACCATATTTAACCACTTGAAGACCAGGCATTTTCTGTCTCTTTTTGTGTATATGTGAAAATATTTTTGTTTGTTGGAAAATTACTTAGAACCCCAAACATTATATAATTTTGTGAAGCAGAGGCCCTAGAAAATAAATTGGTGGGTTTTAAAAAAATGTCACATGGTATTTGTGCAGCGGTTTTTAAAAAGCAATTTTTTGGGGGAAAAAATTTACTTTTTAAAATTTTGATGCAAACAAAACAATATATAACCCAATTTTTTTGGTAAAGTATATAAAAGACGATGTCACGCTGAGTAAATAAATACCAAACACGTCACGCTTTAAAACTGCGCACAGCGCCAAAGTACATTTTACTATACATAGGCGAGGCTCTAAAAGCCTTTCTAGGTTACAACTTTAAATTTAGAGGAGGTCTTCTAGAATTATTCTTCACGATCCAACGTTCGTGGCGATACCTCACACGTGTGGGACGATCGCTGATTGCGTGCGGGACAGATGCATGCATTCGCCTTTGCACACAAGCACAGGGCACTTAAAAATAATAATAAATAAATATATATATATTTTTCTCTACACTGTTTTTTTTATCACTTTTATTGCTGTCACAAGGAATGAAAACATCCCTGTGACAGCAATAGGCACGTGACAGGTACTCTTTATGGAGAGATCTGGGGGATCAATGAGACCCCAAATCCCTTGCTTGCATTTGAAAGCATTCAAAACACCAAGATCAGCGTTTTTGAATACTTTCGCTTTTCAAAAAATGACACTGATAATAGCCAATTAAACTGGAATTGATGTCATGTCATCACTTTCGATTTACCATAGTGAAGACTTGATCAAAAGCCGATTCTGGCTTTGTATGGGTCTTCAGCAAGCCAGCAGATGTGCCAGTTGGTAGCTTGGGTCTCCTAGTGGGAGGGAGGGACGTCCCCTCTTGCTGCTTGTAATAGCTAGTTAGCAACTAGCAATCCAGTTGCTATTACAAGAAAGCCGACCACCGGGTCTAAAAAACGGTATTGGGGTGATGCCTGCAGGTGTAGGCATCATCCCGATACAGTCACTTGAAGTCAAATGATGTACCAGGTACGTGATTTGGCGGCAAGTGGTTAAAAGAGAAGTGTGGGAATCTAAGATAAACTCACTCACCTAGATGGCAGAATCGATCCGAGCAATAAAGACCACCGATCGCTCAGTTTTTATGTCCGCTCTGAGTACAGAGAGATGACCGTCAGTCACCAGAATGTGTTCTGCCCCTCCAGCGCTCACTGTAGCACTGGGCTGTGGTGGGGGCTGTAGCAGCCATCTCAAGTGCTCAGCAGCAAGCATGTCGGTCGGGCACCTGGTCAGATGTCAGCATTCTTATCGGGATCCCAGGAGAGCATGGACTGTCTGTGACGTCAGCCAACAGCAGACTTTAGCCAGCGGTCAGCTAAATCTGAGTCACAGAAGTGGAGAACTAAGTGCACTTCTGTGACCAACAGAAGTATGGCCAAAAGAGCTTCAAATACAGCCCATAACTGTGTCATCGAGTAAAGAATCCACAGTAATTTTGGCAAAGTTTTTGTCTCCTCTACTTAGAGGATTAGCAGCATGGCAAAGCACCCCTCACAAAGCATGTAGCCTGGTATGGTTTGTTTGTGCCCCCCTTTCCTGGCCTGCCAGGCTGCATGCTCAGATAATGTGGGGTTCTCCTAAAATCCATACCAGACCCAGTGGGTAGGAGCCAACTATTCACTGGTTGTTAAAGGGGTTGTAAAGGTAAAATGTTTTTTCACCTTAATGCATCTTATGCATTAAGGTGAAAAAACATCCGACTGTACCGCCCCCCCCCCCCGAATCCCCATTTTACTTACCTCACCCCTCGAAAGTCCTGCGCGCGTCCTTGTGATCTTCTTCGGTTCCCAGCCTGGCCGTTGATTGGCTAGGCTGGACGGATTGATAGCAGCACAGCCATTGGCTGGCACTGCTGTCAATCACATCCGATGACGTGGCGTGCCGGGGGCGGGGCCGAGTGATACAGTCGGTGGCGGGTATGCCCGCCGCTGTATCACGGGAGCGCGCCCGCAAAAGCTTTCCACCATGCGAGCTTGCATGCTAAGGACATTTACTTTTGGCAGGTCATTTTTTTTTTTTCTCCGTACATACCTTTATATTCTGATTTTGTCCAGGGCTTGCGGGTTCCGATGACTGCGGGACTGGACGTTCCTATCCTTCGGTTCGATGATTGACGGCTTGTGAAACAGGTCTCCTGTCGCACAATGCACGTCACCAGATTTCCGGAAATAGCCGAGCTGCGAGTCGGCACTATACGGCGCCTGCGCAGTCAGCTCTACACGGCGGGCGCAGGTGCCGTATAGTGCCGACTCGCAGCTCGGAAATCTGGTGACGCGCGTTGTGCGACAGGTCACCTGTTTCACAAGCCGTCAATCATCGAACCGAAGCATAGGAACGCCCAGTCCCGCAGTCATCGGAACCCTGAGGCAGGGATAGGAACGCCCAGTCCCGGAGTCATCAGAACGCGGAAGCCCTGGACAAAATCAGAATATAAAAAAGGTATGTACGGAGAAAAATAATAAAAAATTTACCTGCCGAAAGTAAATGCCCTTAGTATGCTGGCTCTAATGTTAAAAATTCGTTTTTAGGGTGAACCCCCGCTTTAAAGATCAATACAGACTAAGCGCGTTTAAGATGATATCGCCAAATCAAGGAAGCTGTGAGCTTACAGGTCGTTGCTACGCTTATACCAATCAATATGTAATGTTACTTTGGCCCCTGACTTCTGACAAACAGGGGTGACATCATCATGCCTTACCAACTGACAAAGCTAGGTGATTTAAAGCGGGGGTTCACCCTATCGACAGGAAAAAAAAAAAAAATTTTTCTTTTACCTTTAAATCAGGCACTGTAGCGCGAGCTACAGTATGCCTGTCCCGAATTTTTTCCCCCCATACTCACCTTGTAGTCGTCCATCGAAGATACCGGGGAATGGGCGTGCCTCTGGAGACGGAGGATGATTGACGGCCGGCTCTGGCGCGTCACGCTTCTCCGGAAATAGCCGAAATAGGCTTGGTCTTCACGACGCGTGCGCATAGCCTGTGCGCACGCGCCGTGAAGAGCCGAGACCTACTCCGGCTGTCTTCGGGGAGAGTGACGTGCCAGGGCCGGCCGTCAATCATCCTCCCTCTCCATAGGCACGCCCATTCCCCGCGGGAGCCGGAATCTACGATGGACGACTACGAGGTGAGTACGGGGTTAAAAAAATCGGGACAGGCATACTGTAGCTCGCGCTACAATGCCTGTCTCGATGGTAACATCATGTGGGTCAGGGTGAACTACCGCTTTAAATATCACAAGAATGGGCTTCAACCCAATGCAGTAGTGAATTTTTGTAAAAGCAGCGGCAAGGCACAGTGACATCATCCACTTCTCCTGGGGGCCTAATAATGTTATCAACTTTTTTAAATGCTTTTTTACACTGATTGCATTGGAAGGGTCAGGAAATGTCAGTAAACCAGACCCTCCATTTTCATGTACACTGTACAGCGGGACACAAGCCGGCTAGTCACCATTGTGCAGATACTCACGACATTGCAGTTTTACACTCGCTGCTACTGAACCGTCATGTGATTTTCAGGTCATTGACATGAACTTATAATTATAAGACTTTACCTCTCATAATCAACTTTATTTAGAATATAAAATCCATCCTCCACCCACAATATACATTTACTGAGCAAAAAAAAGGAAATACAGCTGAAACTTAGAAAAAAGTGGACCATATCCTTAAACCACCTCCTTACCGCAGTATTGTACAAAATGTTGGGGAAGTGGATGTCTATTTCTGCAGTGCATTTTTAACCACTTGCCAACCGCAATATACACACACACACACACACACACACACACATATATACACAGTATCTCACAAAAGTGAGTACACCCCTCACATTTTTGTAAAGATTTTATTATATGTTTTCATGTGACAAAACTGAAGAAATGACACTTTGCTATAATGTAAAGTAGTGAGTGTACAACTTGTGTAAATTTGCTGTTCCCTCAAAATAAATCAACACAGCCATTAATGTCTAAACCGCTGGCAACAAAAGTGAGTACACCCCTAAGTGAAAATTTCCAAATTTGGTCCAATTCGCCATTTTCCTGTGAAGCTACACCAGCTCACCTGAGAAACGAGCCGAAGGTGCGGCTGGTTGGTCACAGAGGCAGTGAGACTCTAGATTGTCTCCGATCGCCTCTATGACCTTGGAGGACCGGAGCGACGCCATGACATCACGTCAGATATACGGCGGAAGAAAATATTTTTTTTAAGAGATATAGATATATATATATATATATATATATATATATATATATATATATATATATATATATATATATATATATATATATATATATATATATATATATAATTTGCTGGCGTATAAGACTACCTTTTAAAAAAAAATGGCCAAAAAGCAGGGGTCGTCTTATACGCCGGGTCAGCTGCTCGGATGCCTGCTGGATGTGCGGTAATACTGTATGTAGCTTCGGCTACATACAGTATATACCGCTTAGCCAATCCTGGTGAGCGACGTATTCAAATGAATACAGAGCCTGCTTGTATTGGAGAAACAACCTCTGCCAATTCGAGCAGGCTACATACAGTAGCCTGCTCGGATTGGCTTTGAGAGTCAGAAAGGCGCAGGCTAATGATGTTACAGCCTCTGCCAATCCAAGCAGGCTTTGTATTCATTAATAGAATACATTGCTCGCTGTGATTGGCTCCAACTCCAGGAAGAAGAATATGGCTCCAGAAGGAAGAAATATGAAGCGTCGGAAGCCTCGGAAGGGGGGGTCGTCTTATACTGTGAATACAGGCAAAACATCTTAAAAAAAAAAAACTGTAAAATTAGGGGGTCGTCTTATACACCGGCAAATACGATTATATATATATATATATATATATATATATATATATATCTTTCAAAGGTAAAGGAGAGATTTGGGGATGACCCCAGATTTCTCCATAAAGAGGACCTGTCATCCTCATTTTGATTACAAGGGATGTTTACATTCCTTGTAAATAGAAGTAAAAGCGATATAAAATGTATTTAAATTTTCCTAAATGAAAAAGGGACAGTGTAAAAATATAAAATACAAATTTAAAGCGCCCCCGTCCCTCCATGCTCATGCGCAGAAGCGAACGCATACGCAAGTTGAACACACAAGTAAACTGTTTTCACCACACACGTGAGCTATTGCCGTGAACGTTAGAGCGAAAGCAATAATTTTAGTGCTAGACCTCCTCTGTAATTCTAAACAGGTAACCTGTAAAGGAGTTTAAAGCGAGGCCTATAGAGATTTTTAAGTACTGAAGTTTGTCGATATTCCATGAGTGTGTGCAATTTTAATGTATGACATGCTGGATATTTATTTACTCGTTGTAACATCTTTCATATTACACAAATTGGGGTATATATTACATTTTAAAGAAAGGGGGTAATGGTGCGCTTTGTCTATAATACAAGTCCAAAAAACATGTACCGTATATACTCGAGTATAAGCTGAGTTTTTCAGCCCTTTTTTTTTGGGCTGAAAGTGACCCACTCGGCTTATACTCGAGTCAGTGTACCATGACATGCCGACGGTGGCCGGGCAGTGTTAAGATGTTGCGCTCCTTCATGTCCTGTTCTGTAATAGGCGGAACACTCAATTTCCCAGCAGACACTGTGTTCAGTGTTCCGCCTATCACGGATGCTGCGATAGACGAGAGGGCGTCCGTGATGGGCGGAACACTGAACACAGTGTCTGCTGGGAAACTGAGTGTTCCGCCTATCACAGAACAGGACATGGAGGAGCGCAACTTTTTAACACTGCCCAGCCACCATCTGAATCTGCATGTCACGGACTATCACGGAACAGGACTCAGGTACATGGCAAAGTGATGCTGCAATGGGCACAGTGAGGCTTGCAAATGGGCATTGTTGACCCTCTTTTTCACTTACAGTAGCTGCTGCATTCTCACCCTAGGCTTATACTCGAGTCAATACGTTTTCCCATTTTTTTGTGGTAAAAGTATGTGCCTCGGCTTATACTCAAGTCGGCTTATACTCGAGTATATACGGTAATAGAAAAAAAAAAGAAACAACTGCAAAAGTACTGAAGTAGTCCAAGAGAAAAAGTAGGGATAAGTATCAGTTCATAAATAAGTAAGTAAATGACTAGCAGATCTGTAGATTGATAGAAGGAAAAAACAAACATTAATCCAGAATCGATTGAAAAATGTATAGATTGGCTGCTCACCTCCAAGGATGACCAAGAAGGTCAGACAAGGATCATCAGATATCAAATAGGGAATCCTGCTGATGGATCTGCGGAGACACCTTCCAGTCCCAAGCCAAGACGTGATGTTGAATATGGTCCTGGCATCAAAACATCATACGCTCAAAACAGAGTATTTCCACAAATAGAAATAGGTTCGCTCCAAAAAACTGCTTCTTGTATAGAGGTCACGCTTCAAACCAGCAGTCTGATCTGTTCTTCTCAGCGGTGGTGAGTGCATGAAGTTTTGATGCCATGATCATATCCAACATCTTGGTTTGGGACCGGAAGGTGTCTACGCAAATCTATCAGCCAGAAAAGGCTTCAAGTGAATAAACAGCACTTGGCCAGTCAGTGCCCCTGTTAGGGATGCAGGTCGTGCCTTCCCAGCTTGGTTAACAAAGCTGATCTGCATGGCTCTGTACCATGTGATCATGGTGATAACCAATCGCCATGATCACAAAATGTACACAGTGCTACTGTTTACATATCATGACAAGCCCCTCTATTTTTCCCCCTGCCCCTGCTGTATGGACAAATGACAGCAGGCGGGATCCCCTCTTGTTCTGGGACAATGTCATATGACGTCGCCCCAGTCTCACCGCGCTAGTGCGCCGGGGCTGTGTCCCCTTGACATGGTGCAACCCTGATATCGGTAAAGAGCCAATGACGCAGCTCTTTACCCAGGTGATTGGCTGTGTCCGATCACATGTAAACATGGAAGTGACGTTTATCGGCTCTCCTCGCACTGAAAGAGTGTGAGGAGAGGAGAACCAATCAGCAGCATCTCCTCACAGGGGAGACCTGTACAGATAATCAGTGCAGCCCCAACAGTGTCCAGCAGTGATGCCAGTCAGTGCCCTTCAGTGCAGCCTCATCAGTTTAACAACAAATAAAAAAACAGTGGTGATTAAATACCACTAAAAGAGAGCTCTATTTGTGTGTAAAAAAAAAAAAAAAGTTTTAATATTTAATTTGGGTACAGTGTTGCATGACTGTGCAATTGTGATTCAAAGTGTGACTGCTCTTAAAGCCAAAAATTGGCCTGGGCAGCAAGGGGGTAAAAAAAAGTTCCTGGTATGGAAATAGTTAAAGAAGAGCGACAGTCTTGTCTCCCCCCAAAACATTAATAGTCAGCAGCTACAAATTCTGTAGCTGTTGACTTTTAGTATAAGGACACTTACCTATCCAGGGATCCAGCGGTGTTCTCACCCGAGCCGATTCTTCAATAGGCTTTGGGCGCAGACGCGGCATCTTAGGCATGGCAAGCCAGCCGCGCTGCACTTTCTGAATGGTCCGCAGTCTTCTGGTACCTGTGAGGTGTCCTGGTTGCGGCGAAAAAGAGGAGGGGCCCAACTTCTGCTCAGATCACCGATGCGATCTGACAAAGTGGGAGCAAGTACCTGTCAAAACCAAGGTATCCACTCCCTCCCCCCAAAAAAGTGCCAAATGTGGCAGTGGAGGGGAGAGGATGCAAACAAGTGGAACTTTTGGCATGAAGTTCTGCTTTAAAAATCAAAAGAAATCTAAACTAAATTGAAATAAATTGAATTTGAGTATGGTGTTACAGGACAGAGTAATTGTCAGTCAAAATATCACAGTGCTTAAAAGCGAATGGCTGGAACAGGAAGGGAGTGCAACATGTTGGAAACAATGTGGGTAATAATTAGAGTATAAAATCCATTCCCCTGTTTCGCCACATTCGGCTACCGATCACATTTGGCTACAGAAGTGACGTTGCGCTGAGAAATTTTGTGCTGAGAAATTTTGCACTGCGCAAGCACGATGCGTGACGTTACAGACAATAAAAAAACTCTGCTATGCGTTCCAACCTTAATACTTCCCCAACAACAATCTTGCACGGTACAGACATGTGTAGACGTGTGTGTGTGGGGGGGGGGGGGGTGCGCACAGCTACAGCCAAATTAAATTATGTAAAATCAACAGAATTTTCATGTGTTTGACGTCACTTCTCTCACACTGACGGTTTTAGTATGCCGTTTTGTCGTAAAAGTTTTGGAACGCATATGGGCGGTGTTGCGCATGCGCACTCCAGCGGGTAGCTAAATGTGATGGGTCGCCATATGTGACGAAACACCCATACCCACAATATACATTTACTGAGCAAGAAAAGGTAATACAGCTGGAACTTAGAAATAATGATAACCCATTAAAAGAGAAATAAATTTAAGTGCCCATATGTTACCATGAATCATTTTTAAAAATCAGCTCAGATGCCTCATGTTTATATAAACAGAGGATCAGTGACATGATGAGGCAATGACACATGTCATGGCTGTCAGCCCTCCATTCTCTCAGATCTCTTACCCGTGGCCGGTCCTTGGTGATCGGATAAAACCTCCTATTGAAGCTGTCTGCTATGAGCACGGCATACAGTGGAGGCTGCTCCTCATCTCCCCCTCCACCTCGCTTCCCAACCCGAGCAGCCATAACTCTCACGCTTCTCCACTAAGCCTTCCCGGCCACCGTACTCTCTGTCACCCGGCACCTACTACGGTGTCCCAGAGAAGTCAAACCAAAATCTATTTCCGTGCGTGAACTCTACCATTTTGGTACACCTCATGACTGAACACACAAGGGCCAGCCATCTTGCTACACCTCATGATTGAACACACAAGGGCCAGCCATCTTGCTACACCTCATGACTGAACACACAAGGGCCAGCCATCTTGCTACACCTCATGACTGAACAACACACAAGAGCCAGCCATCTCACTACACGGTAAAACCGCACATAAGGATATGTCTTATTCATATTGGCCACAAGATGGCACTTTATCATTTAAATTAGGGAGAATAGCAGCTCTAAAGCCAACGTTTTTTTTCTTTATATAGAGTAGGGGAGAGGGGGTTAGAACCTATATAGTTATATATAGATATATCTATATATACAAGGGTTCTTCAAAAAGTTTCCGCACTTTTTTTAACTCTTTTAAAGGATTTCAAAAGCAAAATACATCACTTTTAGACCCCTTTCATACTGAGCGCCCGTGCTGTTGTAGCATGGAGATCTGTATCCCATGAAGATCGGTATCCCTGCCATCAACTGCGCATGTGCCGATTTCAGACAATTGAATTCTTTGCCCCACAAACTGAATACTGACCCCCCATTCCACACCCAATCGTGAAATACAGACTGACCCCCCCACCCCAGACCGATCCCTGTGAAATAAAGACTGACCCCCGCGGCGGCTGATGGTTAATCTGACACGGCACAGTGTTCGTCGGCAGTAGCTCTGCGCTCGACTTCAATTGCACAGGGATCGGTCTGGGGTGGGGGGGTCAGTCTGTATTTCACGAGGGGGTGTGGTATGGGGGGTCAGTATTCAGTTTGTGGGGCAAAGAATTCAATTGCCTGAAATTGGCACATGCGCAGTTGATGGCAGGGATACCGATCTTCATGGGATACAGATCTCCATGCTACACCGTTAGCGCTAAAGTGCCGCTCGTTTTAGCTGCGCCTTTTCATTTCAGCAGCTAGCAGGGTGCTTTTAACCCCAAAAAAAGGGTTAAAAACTCCAGTTTTGCGTCACTTTCAAATCGCTTTTCAGGCTCTTTGAAAGCGCTGCCAATTCATTCCAATGGGCAGGGCTAAATACAGCGCTCCCAACCCATCCTATAGCTGCTGCTTGCAGGACTTTTGGAAACGTCCTGCAAGCGCACCGCCCCAGTGTGAAAAGGCACACGTCAATGAATGGGAGGTGGTTTTCAGACGCTTAACAGAGGCTATTTCCAGTGCTAAAGTGCATGAGAACCGCCCCAGTGTGAAAGGGGTCTAACTAAACAGCAAGGTCAGCGGGCTTGCCAGACAGGCTAGTCTCATGACACTCTCAGACACGACCAATTACTACTCCTCCCTCCGGCTGGGTTCACACTACTACACTACTTTCATCCTACTTTGCTCTGTGTTCAATGTTTCCCTATGAGAGCGTCTTGTAGCGTCCTACACAAGTCGGTCCGACTTTGAAAATGCTCCCTGTACTACTTTTGGTCCTACATTGATCCTACTTCAGGCCCATTGAATATCATTGAAGTCGGACCAAAGTAGTATCCTGTTCATGAAAGTAGGATGGATGTAGGACCAATGTAGGATAAATGTAGGACCAATGTAGCAGAGCAAAGTAGGATCAAAGTAGTGTAGTAGTGTGAACCCAGCCTCCCTCACCATTTCCAACAAAAGACCCCATATATATATATATATATATATATATATATATATATATATATATATATATGTTTTGTAATACTGTACTGTATTATATTATTATATATAGTGCTTTATGGCTTTATGGACATAGCTTTTGTTGAACAATATTGGATTATACAGATGCATGAGGCGTACATCATATATTGCAGACATATTTCCACATGTTTTACTCCCTTTGATACCAATGATTTGGGGCTTATTTTATCTCAGTGTAGCGCCCCCTTACTTTCAGTAAAGGCGCTACGCTAAAGTTAGTGGGAGAACGAGAGAGATAGTTTGCTCTCATTCTGAATTGATGTCAAATTTGGCTATCGCCAAATCTGGATTGTTCTGCGTGCTAGACTGTATTCTAGGGATGAGACACCATCCCTGGGCGGCAGGTGGCGCCAGAGAGGTCCAGGCGGAGCCGCTTTTCCCTAGCAGCCAATTAGAGGAGTTTTCCCTCATGCTGGGGAGGAGTATTTCTGGGGTGGAAGCCGTTGTTCTGGGTTCTTCGCAGGTTCCTGGTTCCGGGTGCGGCACCCACCTTTAAGGTGTGCGCACATCGCGGGCCCCACCACTATGGCCCACCTGGCCTGGGGTCACGCGTAACGCGGAGTTCCTGACTCTGGGCCCTCATGGCCTGGAGCAACTGATGCTACCAGGGGCCCCAGTGACTTACTGGGTTCCCAACTCTACTGAAGAGATCCCTAGCTGCGTGCTGTGCGGTGGGGAATCGGCTCAAGGAGAACCAAGAGGCAGGTTGTCTGAGAAGCTGGAACGAACCATCGGGGATCTGGGTGACCGAATACTGACAGATAACCTCAGTACTGTCAATCGGTGACCCCAAAGCACAATTTACTGGGAGGGTAAGCTCAACTATTCCGCTCATCCAAATTCTAGGCCTGTGGCAGAGGCCCCACTAGAGCCAGGCCTGTGGCAGGGGCCTGTTCCTCCCAGCAACCTTAAAGTGACACTTCGGCTGCCAGGCTCATGGCAGGAGTCTGTCCGGGGGCACTTCACCCACTCTGGCGAGAGTGGCGACGAATTGTAGTACTACTACTACTACTGAGAGCAGGATTGCTCGTCTCTTATGCAAGCCTGATACTGCAAGGTTCTCTTACTTCATCAACCTTTTCTGTCCTATCTCATGTTGATGTTGGTCGTGTTGGGCCGAGACAATAAAGCATTCAGAAAATCGTATCTGCTGATCGGACATTCGTTTACTGCTTTCCTCACTACAATCACCCTAGACAACGATTGAAGGTAACTTAATACGCCGATCCCAAAACAACCAGCGGCTCCTGAGGGGGTAGCGCTACATCAGTGACACCAATGATTTGGGGCTTATTTTATCTCAGTGATACCAATGATTTGGGACTTATTTTATTTTTCTGACCACAATGATTTTGAGCTAATTTTTTCTGATTGACACCAATTATATAGGCTTATTTTATACCACTGATACCAATGAATTAGGGCTTATTTTATCTCACTGACACCAATAGTTTATAAAGTCACGTGATGCAACATGTCGGGAGGAGCCAGATGACACGGCTTCCGGTTACGACCAGAACCGGAAGTCTTCCATTTCCAGCTTCTTGCTGATGTGTGACCCCTTGGTCATTTACCATTCGCATATTCACTATTTTAACTGTAAGTCTACCTTATTAGTGTAATAAAATATGCTGCTTAAAGGAGTTGTAAAGGAAAAAAATTTTTTGCCTAAAATTAATGTCTGCAAGGTAGACAGACAGAATAGTGCAATGATTCTGTTAAAAAACGAGTAAATACCTATTAAATTCCTTCATCTATATCACCTCCGGCGTTCTAGTTTATGTTCTCTCATTCACTTCCTGGTTTGCATCGCTTGTTCATGTAAGAACTACATTTCCCAGTATGAACTGTGGCACGCCCAGTAATTCACACCTCCTTGAAGTCTCTAACATGTAGAGAGCGTCCTGCCGCACAGATGTAGTTCCCAGGAGGGGGCGAGCACGTTACTGACCACTGCAGTAAACCCTCCCATCACGGTGGTCAGTAAAATCAGACAAGCAGGAAGTGAACTGAACAGAGAAGAAATAGAGCAACTTCTAAACAAAAATGAACAATGAGGAAGTGAAAAGAGGAATATCTGCAGGTAAAGGATGCTTATTATGAAAAAATACATTTTCCTTTACAACCCCTACTACACCATAAGGAGTGTAGTATTAAACAGCACAACTATAATAATATTAGCCAACTGCTGATACCGCCAATTTGTATTTCCACAAAAGAAAATAATAATAATAATACCAGTGATGGTGTTGTACTGCTGATAACAAAGGTAAAAAATGTAGTAAAGGCAACTAAAATGTGTTTGCATGCTAAATATGTGTATGTAAGGCCCCTTTCACACGGGGCAGTGGAGATGCGGTGGCGGAGCTATACCGTCAGAATTGCCGCGGGATTCGGCCGCTAGCGGCGCGGTATTAATCCCTGCTAGCGGCCAAAAAAGGATTAATACCGCCCGCAATGCGCCCCTGCAGAGGCGCATTGCGGGTGGTATTACCGTGGTTTCCCATTGTTTTAAATGGGAAGGAGCGGTATGCACACCGCTCCTCTCACCGCTCCAAAGATGCTGCTTGCAGGAGATTTTTTTCTCTCCTGCCAGTGCATCGCCTCAGTGTGAAAGTCCTCGGGCTTTAACATTGAGAATGCTGGGCAGGAGTTTTTCAGGCAGTATTTAGGCGCTATTTATAGCGCTAAACCGCCTGAAAAACTCCTCAGTGTAAAAGGGGCCTAAAGGTGAGTGTATACACAGCAAATACCAGTCTGTTCAAGCGCTTATAAAAACATAACACATAACATGCACAGTGCTATCTAAATAAATCATATAAATCAGTTCATAAATGTTTGGTAAAGTCCTCCAAATAAATATCTTCACATGCAAGCTTTAGGCTGGGTCCACACTAGTGCGAATTGGATGTGGGTTTCCCTGCTTCTAATTCACACAGCAGGAGATTGTGACCAACTCTCTATGGAGCAAGTTCACATATCTCTGCAGAGGCTCCGCTGCGATATGCACAAGAGCCCTGTGTGTCTTTTGGTCTGTTCCAGGTCCGAATCTAGGCAAAAATTCAGGCTGAAATCGGACCTAAAACGGTAGATGAGGATGCCCCGTACTCCTGCTGTGAGCCGCTGCATGCTCATATGTGAACCCAGCCTGATATATAACCTAAATCTTCTGTGTTTTTTCCCCACACCAGTGAAGGATAAATAACCATGCTCCTACATTCAAAAATGGGAAGTTGCGCTAAAAAAATCCTTTGACTTAGAACAATACAGATGTATCATTAGATTTTCTCTTAAAGCGGAGTTCCGGCCACAATTTCACTTTTTAAATATAAATACCCCTGTAATACACAAGCTTAATGTATTCTAGTAAAGTTAGTCTGTAAACTAAGGTCAGTTTTGTTAGGTTGTTACAGCATTTAGACACTTTTATAAAATAGAAATTAACTGGGGCCATCTTAAGTGTGGGCATCATGAAGCCAGACTGTATGACTTCCTGGATTTCAGCCTTGCAGATCTCGCACATGCTCAGTGCTGCACAAGCAGGTTTCAGATCAGGTTTCAGCACCTGTACTGTCCAAGTCACATGATTCTTCGAGACTGGGGAGTGCACAGACGCCTGGAAAGTTACACCCACTACATTCCCAGGAGTCTGTGCGGTGTAGGTTAGGAAGCTTAAGCACCTAGGTGCAGGAAGAGGGAAGATTAACTATTCTGCCTAGCAACAACACTTTGAAGGCATCTAAAAAAAGAAAAAAATTTCTTAAAGGACTAATGACATTTTTTTAAAACTACTGATGTAATGTTATATTTATGGGTGGAACTCCACTTTAAATCCTCCATATGCACTAGGGTTCAAAAAACTACTACAGACTTATATCATGGTGGTACCATAACCCCTCCTTCCTTTATACTTTTTCTCGCTCTATCTTGGATCGTTGCTGGAGGTGGCGAGAGGACAGAGGAGACATCCTGCACATATTTTGGGGAGCTGGAGGAAACTGGTTAACTTAGTGATCCCCTTGTATAAACTTATCTTTTCCGAGGTTGTAAAAAATGTCTGGGACATTTGGATTGAATCTATCTCTACTGCTAATGCTAGAGACAATACTGTGCTTGATTAGGGTGGATAGTGGGGCAATTCTTTGTTCCTCTGAAGGGGAGGGGCTATGCAAGGGTTGATTTTAAGTGGTCCCTCCCGTGTACTTCCCCTGTAACTTTTAGCATCTCCCTGGGAGTATATATTACTCAGACTGCACTTTATTATTTATAGTTGTAGCGCTTGGCTATTTTCAGAGCCGGTACTATGGTAAATTTAGAGGGAGTTCAGAGAGGTAGTTGGCTCTGAACCTGTTATTTGGTTAAAGTTTTGGGCCTCTGCTCCAGTTTGGCTGTACTGTTTGTGCATACTGTCGTTGTCTGGGGTTGTGTTTCCATCCCAGGCCGACAGGTGGCAGCAGTGGGGTCAAGTGCAGTTGAATATTTCCTCCCAGCGGCCTATCAAGAGGGTGGGCCACCTCGCTGTGCATGCTGGGAGGGGGTATTTAAAGGGCAGACACCATTGGTTCGAGGTTGCTTTGTTCCCGCCCTTGAGCTGGGCAGTGGTCCCACCACCCCCGTGTGTGGCCTTCCTGGCCGGGGGGGGGGGGCGCAGTGTTCCTGGCCCCGGGACCACGTTGGTCCAGAGCGCATTCACCTAGATTGTGGATCCATTGAGTCGGCTGGGTTCCTATTTCGCCAAGTGGCCCTGGGCTGTCCGTCGAATTGGAGGAAGCTGACTAATGAGGAACCTGTCCGGGAGATACCGAGCACGAGGCTGGTGTTTCAGGAGAGGCCTGTCTATTCATCAGAGGACACTTTGGTTCTGAGAGGCTGGATGTGGGTCGCCTATCAGTTTCTGATTAACCACTTGCCCACCAGGTAAATTCTGGCACTTCTCTCCTTCATGTGAAAATCACAATTTTTTTGCTAGAAAATTAATCAGAACCCCCAAACATTATATATTTTTTTTTAGCAGACATCCTAGGGAATAAAATGGCAGTCATTGCAATACTTTTTGTCACACCGTATTTGCGCAGCGGTCTTACAAGCGCACTTTTTTTGGATAAAAATCACTTTTTTGAATTAAAAAATAAGACAACAATACATTTTGCCCAATTTTTTTATATATTGTGAAAGATAATGTTACGCCGAGTAAAATGATACCCAACATGTCACGCTTAAAAATTGCGCCCGCTCGTGGCATGGCGTCAAACTTTTACCCTTAAAAATCTCGATAGGCGACGTTTAAAAAATTCTACAGGTTGCATTGCTCTCACTCTAACGATCGCGGCGATACCTCACTTGTGTGGTTTGAATACCGTTTTCATATGCGGGCGCTACTCGCGTATGCGTTTGCTTCTGCGCGCGAGCTCGTCGGGACGGGGCGCTTTAAAAAAAATGTTTTGGGTTTTCTTATTTATTTTTATTTAGTTTTATAATTTTTTACACTGAAAAAAAAAAAAAAAAATTGATCACTTTTATTCCTATTACAAGGAATGTAAACATCCCTTGTAATAGAAAAAAGCATGACAGGTCCTCTTAAATATGAGATCTGGGGTCAAAAAGACCTCAGATCTCATAATTAGACTTAAATGCAAAAAAATAAATAAAAAAATAAAAATGTCATTTTTTCAAATGACAAAAAAAAAAATGTTTCTTTAAGAGGCTGGGCGGGACTGACGTTTTGACGTCACTTCCGCCCAGCAGAGCTATGAGGACGGGTGAAGGAGATTTCTCCTTCAGTCCCGTCCCCGCTCAGCTGCCGGACACATCCGATCCCCTCCGCCGCTACCGACGGCTCCGGTAAGCGGCGGAGGGCGCGGGAGAGCGGCGGGAGGGGGGGGGGCCCTCTCCCGCCACCGATAACGGCGATCTCGCGGCGAATCCGCCGCGGAGACCGCCGTTATCGTGTACACCACCGCCCCCTGAAAAGATGAATATCTCGGTTGTGGCAGCAGCTGCTGCCGTTATCGAGATATTCAACTTTAAAAAGAGGACGTCTTTTTGACATGGGGCGGTGGTCAAGAGGTTAAACCAAAAGCTATGTGAAGGAGAACTGGGTGCTAAATCCAGTCAAGAAGGATTTTGGACCGCAATTGTCTCCAATTTTCAGGAGGGTCTGTGGCAGAGACTTAATCCTATCCATCTGAGTGACACTCTGGCTGCCAGGCTGGTGAGAGAGGCCTGTCCAGATGCACTATACCCACATTTCGACTGCAGTAGCAAAGTAAAGTTGTAGTTGGAAGCAGGACTGTTTACCATATACAGTTACACCTAAATCTGATGTTTCCTATTTTGCTATCCCTTCACTTTTCTACTACTTATCGTTTTTAACCCGGCTGGGTAATAAAAGCACAGAAAAGACATTGTGGACATTGACTTTACTGCAGCTCTCATCAAGTACCCTAGTCGCCTGGGATTTAGAGGTAATATGCCACCCAAAACAAACCAGCAGCTCCTTCGGGGGTAGTGCTACATAGTGTTAGACTCTTGATTTTTTATTTTATTTTTGATATGTGCCTAATCACTATGATAGTGCCTAACTTCCACCCCCTAATTACTTATCTTCGTCATGTGGATGCTGTTACTCTCGTTGATCGAGGGGTACCAACGTTGTGACTACAGTTGGGATTGTTGTGTTTTTGTTTCGTATTTCCTTTTTATGTTGTATGTTTTTTGAGCCGAGGAATGCCCAAAGGCCCTGTTTTGCAGAGTATGTTCTAAAAATAAAAACAATTTTGAATCCTGCATCTCATTAAAGTGGAGGGACCCTTACCCCCCCCCCCCCCCCCTCCATATCACAATGGGTTCCTAAAATCGAAAAAATAAACAACATGGAAGATCTCATCCTCTCTTCCCACAAAAAACTATGAGGCCTACACCAAAATGTGACTTCATTGGAATGCTTTCAAATATTCTGAAAGGGAAAAGCTCTGATTGGACCCTATCTAGGGGACTTGCCTATCGTAATCCCAACAGTAACATTCCTCTTCCACTTCCTTCACTTTTATTTGTCCGTTCCCACTCCCTCCCTACCTTTTTTTATTTTATTCCACCCCCACCCCCCCATCACTACCCTACCCTGCAGAAAATATAAAAAAAATAAGAATTCAGCCCCTGTACCCAAGTACACACCTCCCTTTTCTTGGCACGTGTGTAGCACCCTCTACTTAGGTAGGTGCTAGAAGTTATGATGTTTGCAGTACAGGCAAATTTAGGCAGGCCTAGGAATGGGTGACCTTGGGCCCAGGACTCGGGTGCAGGACGGGGAGCCCTCTTGAAGGATCTAAACAGGAGGCACATGAGGAGTTAGAGAGAAAAGTAGGAGCTAGTACTGCTGGGCAAGTCTTCAGGAAGGAAACACCATTTGCAGCCAAGAGGGCTAGCGAGTGATTTGTGCATTCAGGACTAGAGAGGCATGCCAGAGAGGACTGAGAGAAAACAGTCAGAGATGGATGTAGAGCCAGTAGTGAGGATTGCAATGTCATGGGCAGTGCAGTCAGGCAGCTGCAGCCAGGAGGGCTGACAGGACCTTAAGAGGACTGACTGGGAGCAGTAGTCCATCAGAAGGACAGCCAGCGCTAAAAGACTTTCCATATTTTCTGCTACACAAACGGGCCCGTGGTCCCTACCTGCAAAGGGCAAGTTACTTAGGCCTGGCTGAGCCAGTGTCAGGCCTAACCTCCATATGCTAGCTAATCCGGGAACAATTAAACAGATAGTGAAGAGGTGACAGGTGGGCCACATCACTTAGCAGCCCCTACAGGGGTACCGCTACACATGTAGAACCCATCATTCTCCTGTATGCTCTGGAGAACTCTATTAACGCTGATTATCCTGTCATATATCCAATCTACTTCCAATCTAAGTGGTCTTTAAAACACTGTATTTTGGCATAACTGTGTAGCGCACCCCCTAAGGAGCTGCAGATAAACTGGTATCCCCCACCCATCACAGCCAGGCACGCTAAATCTTCACAGGCACTCCAGAGACGGAGAACAGTCTGTGAATTTGTTTTTTGTGGTTTATTGAGGGTTTATACCTCCCAACTTTCTGAGATGGGAATGAGGGACACCTATCAGCAAAAGTATGCAGGCATAGGACACACCTTTTGCCACGCCCCCTTAAAGGAGAATTGTACAAAAAAATATGATTGGTTAAACCCATAAGTGCTTATTTTAACACTACTAATCCTTTATATTGACTTTTTGAAATTACAAATGCAGCAATTTAGAAATCAGATGAAAGGTTTAGCATTGGGAAACACTTTTTCATAAATAAAAAGTTCATTTTATACCCATCTATAGATCTGACTGAATTCTGTCCAACCACACGGTTCCACTTACCACATCCTGTTGATTGGCTGGTCATTGAGTATGGCCTTTTATGTTTTAGTATAAATATATGGCAATATGGGGGAGCAGGTTAATGCCCCTGTAGACGTCCTATTGGATCGAAACACGTCGGGCCATGCATTTTGCTCCCCATATTGCTTTTAATACTTATGAATTGTGATCACCTTTTTTTATATTTTATTATGTATATTGTTTTTTTCATTAAAACCTCTTTATGACCTACACCATTGGAGCCCCCATTTTTTTCTTCTCTTCACATCAATTTGTGGAAGATAAGGTTTTTTTGAGCCCTCTCCAGTTGGTTTCCAATACCCATGCCAGGGTTCTCACTTACCTGAACCAGATCGTGTTTGGATGCTTGGAGGATCTTTTTATGATTGCCATACCCAAGGTTTACTAGGGTCTTCAGTATTTGAGTAGTCGGTGGCCGATGAACATATGGTCTTATATTGTTCACTTTATTGATTTGAATTTCACATTTTGTTGTGGTGCAATTTTTGCTATTACATCCTTTGTGTCACAATATATGGTCACACCCCATTAGGTGTATACAGCCATTGCTTTTTGGCTCACACGTAGCGCTACATTACCATCCACAATGTGGTATTAACGTCAGTCTTCCAGTCAGATAATCTAGGGGGAGTCTGCCTCATCCAGAGTTTAGCAATTGTTTTTTGAGCAGAGAATAAAGTCTCATGCATAAAAGTTGTTGTGTATTTATCAGTGTCAGCATCTAGAAAAATACCCAATAGGCATGGTTTGGGGTCTAGGGTCAGCGGAGATCCCATTTTGTCATGAAGGAAATCCACCACCTGTTTCCAGAATCCCTGTATGTGATGGCAAGACCACAGGAGGTGGTAGAATGTGCCTGTTTCTCCATTGCAAAGAAGACACGTGGAAGGTTGTCCCTGGTTAAATTTAGCTATTCTCACAGGTGTGAGGTATGTGCGGTGCAGAATGTACATTTGGGTTAGTCTGTCAGATAATTTGGGTGAGACAGCTTTGCATGTGTCTAGTGCCTCATTCCAGTCTTCGTCCTTGAGGTTCCCTATGTCTCTCTCCCACTGTGGTTTTACATTAAAAGCTATTTTTGTTGATGGAGTATGTAACATGTTATAAAATATTGATATAAGTTTCTGGGGGTCGTCCCTCTTGACTACATCCATTATGGGATTGCGGGTGGGATTTGTAAGAAGCGGAAGAACATACGATTTGGGAGAGAAAATTCTAGTTTCAGTGCATCGAAATGTTTTCAACGTGCCCGTGGTAAGTAAGTGTGAGAGGTAAAAAACTCCTATACTTCTCTTTTTAACTGTTTTGTAGCCAGGTGCTGGGCTAAAGCAACATGGAGAATGAGACAATGGGCGTTATTTACGAAAGTCAAATCCACTTTGCACAAGTGCAAAGTAGACTTGATATTGCACTGAAAGTGCACTTGGAAGTGCAGTCGCTGTAAATCTGAAGGGTAAATATGAAATGAGGGGAAGCTCTGCTTATTTTATTATCCAATCATGTGCAAGCTAAAATGCAGTTTTTTATTTTCCTTGCATTTCCCCCTCGGATCTACAGCAACTGAAATCCCAAATGCAATTTCAAGCGCACTTTGCACTTGTAGTGCAAAGTGGATTTCACTTCAGTAAATAACCCCCAATGTACTTTGTTGCTCTACTATTTGTTCATGTTATGCTGCATTATCTTCTGCAGCCAGCGGGGGGAAAACCATAGTTAATAAAGGGTCACTAAAGGAAAAACATTTTTTGCCTAAAATTAATGTCTGCAAGGTAGACAGACAGAATAGTGTAATGATTCTGTTAAAAAACGAGTAAATACCTATTAAATTCCTTCATCTATATCACCTCTGGCATTCTAGTTTCTGTTCTCTTATTCACTTCCTGGTTTGCATCGTTCGTTCATGTAAGAATTACATTTCCCAGTATGAATTGCGGCACGCCCAGTAATTCACACCTCCTTGAAGTCTCTAACACGTAGAGAGCGTCCTGCCGCACAGATGTAGTTCCCAGGAGGGGGTGAGCATGTTACTGACGACCGCAGTAAAGCCTCCCATCACGGTGGTCAGTAAAATCAGACAAGCAGGAAGTGAACAGAACAGAGAAGAAATAGAGCAACTTCTGAGCAAAAATGAACAATGAGGAAGTGAAAAGAGGAATGTCATCAGGTAAAGGATGCTTACTATGAAAAAAACATTTTTCCTTTACAACCCCTTTAAGCCAGCCCATAGATTCCTATGCAGAGCACTGATAACCATGGAAGTTATAGTTTGAGATGGCAGCTATACAATGGGGCCATTGGGCTCTTTTCACTACAGTTCTTAGGATACACCGAGGAGCAGGGGGAGTGGAAAGGTGGCTTTTACTGAACTGTCAGGGAAAACTTTGCTCTCCTGGCTCCACTGAATCAGGGAGTCCACCCCTGCAGCCACTAGGGTTGCCACCTCATCCCTTCAAACCCGAACACATATTAATTACGCAGGTGTTCAGGTTTAAAGGAATGTGTTGGCAACCCTAGCAATGTAAATGAGTAAATTAACCCAACACCTGCGCAAAGATAAACAGTGTGCAAATTATACAATATCTATAAGAGCTTTACGGTATAAAGCAAAAAGCTTAACCATGAACAAACTGAAAAAATTAACTAACCGTGCTCAAATAAAGTGCATGTGCATCCATAGAAACATCAATAATGTTTATAACATGAATAAGGTGCTATAAAGTCCAAAAAACTCAATAAAAGTAAAAAAAGTCCCATAAAACACTGTAGTCCAAAAACACTTCTGTGATCAGAAACACCCGTGTTGACCCCCATTACATGTAGTCAAAGACAGCATGTTTAAATATATCCTCTAGAAGGAGGGACCACCCAGAATAAGTAACACTGACATTGCTCCCCTGGTACTCGTACCAGCTTATGTAGAGGTAAAAAACAAGCCTCTCATGGTATAGTATGTCGCTATGGATGCACATGCACTTAATTTGAGTGTGGTTAATTATATTTTTCAGTTTGTTCACTGACTGACTGTTGTAAGGCCGGTCCAGAGGAGGAACTAGCGGAAGGCCCAGGAGAAAAGAGATGTCCTTGCGCACAACACAACCCACAGTGATTGCACAGCACCTTTGCTGCAGGGTGTGCGCTCACCCTCTACTTCCCACAGCTGGACACCCAGGGGTATGAGAGTGGGGTGCCCCATTCTACAGCCAAGGGAGGCTCTGTGACCAGTATTTACACTAGCAGGAACTAATGCCGCGTACACATGATCATTTTTCAGCATGAAAAAAACGTAGTTTTTCAAAAATGTCATTTAAAATGATCATGTGTGGGCTTCACATCATTTTTCAGGTTCTGAAAAACGACAAAAAAAATTCGAACATGCTGCCTTTTTTAAAGTCGCTTTAACGATGTCGTTTTTCGGGTTGTAAAAAATGATCATGTGTTGGCTAAAACAAACAAGCGCATGCTCAGAAGCAAGTTATGAGACGGGAGCGCTCGTTCTGGTAAAACTACCGTTCATAATGGAGTAAGCACATTCATCACTCTGTAACAGACAAAAAAGTGCGAATCGTCTTTTACTAACACGGAATCAGCTAAAGCAGCCCAAAGGCCAATGGAACTTCCCCTTTATAGTGCCGTTGTACGTGTTGTACATCACCGCGCTTTGCTAGATAATTTTTTAAAAACGATGGTGTGTAAGGCAACATTGTTTTAATGATGAAGTTGGGAAAACTTTGTTTTTTCGACATGCTAAAAACATTGTTTTTTTCATGCTGAAAAATGATCGTGTGTACGCGGCATGAGTCTTTGGAGACAAGTTATTAAAGCAGAATTCCAGGAATCCAACTACGTTGTCTTGTCCCTGTGCCAAAGATACCACGTCCTTGTGGTTACAAGGAATATAGGCCAGTGGCTTTGACCTCCCACATCATGAAGACTTTGGAGAGATTTGTTTTGTATCAGTTATGACTTAATTTAAAGGGCCAAATGGATTCCCAGTAATAGAAGACAAAGACACCTCATGGGAAAAGATTTCGATCCACTGAATGTTCTGAGTCACAGAACCTCCACCAGCAAGTCAATAGTCTTACCAGATAAGGTGGACCTCTGAGCTAACAGAAGGTCAAAAGTGCTTGTATCCACAGTGGGATGAAAATGGTTGGTCAGTGCAGCAGTAGAGTAATATCATCCGGGACGGAATTTGTAGATAAAATAAACACGATCGAAGTGCTCTCTATCAAGTTCATTTATTCGAATAATCCACAATATAAAAGCTCTTATTGCAGTAACATAAAATGACGCTACAAATAGCGATCGATGACCAGTAAAAACACAGCTAAATGCGCTCTCCAGGGTGATCAGGTGTGTATTTAAGCATCCAGGTTACGTGATAGCCCCGCTCTCGCTGGCAAAGTCCTGTAGGTCATAACGCATACGGGGGGAGGAGCTATCTTGCAGATGTCACCCTCTGCCACCTCTGGCATTTCGCTGTGTTTTTACTGTTTTTTTACTGGGCACTGAAAGGGGCACTTCTGTTAGAGAGTGACCCCCTCCAAGTCACATTAGAGTCCTTTGTAGTATCTAATGGGGCCTGGAGGGGATGCTTTCTAACAGACTCTCTAATGGACCCAGAGAGGGCCTCTGTTAGAGAGAGACCCCCCTCCAGGTACCATTATACTCCTATGTAGTCTCTAATGGGACCCAGAGGGGAGTTTCTCTCTAACATAGGCTCTCTAATGGACTTGATAAAAAATGATCACAATTAAAAGAACATAAATGCACAATTAAAACAATCACAAACAGCGCTAAAAGTGATAATTCTGGTGTAAATGCTCAAGGCACCACTATTACACTATAAAACAATATTGTATGAAGGAAAACAGTCAGTAAAAGTAAAGTCCCATATAAAGGTGTGGTTCACTTTAAGAAAGGACAGACAGCGTAGCACCTTCCACCCGAACTCCTTAAAAGACACCGCGTGGGACAAAACGAGCCCCCTCTGGGGTACACACTTACCAAAAAGTAAGTTAAAACTGGCGTTGTATATAAAGCTCCAGACTGGTATAAATCCTTCAAACAGGGTAATCAAATGAATCTGTATGGAGGCTCCCAATTAATCCAAAAAAAGACAAAAACAGTGCCATAGCATAATTCCGTTTTTAATGGGTTAAAAATAAAGATAGCCCACAGATAAGATAAACCCTTCAAACATTACACGTACAATATAAAAGATAAACAAGCGCATAGTCACCAACTCCTGTAAGCAAGGTAGAGCGTCGTGCTGGTCCTATTACAGTCTCAGAGAGCCTAGCAAACGTTGGTTCCAGCCGAGGCCCTGGTGGAGCGCAAGCATCACTTCCTGAGCGTCGTGAGTAGCCACGCCCTGACGCGTTTCGTCATAGGACTTCGACAGAGGGCGTGGCCTCACGACGCAATCCACCAAGTTAAATACATATTGCTCTCACAGGCACACCTATCGCCGCAGAGCTGAGGGCGGGCAAAGGTGCTGAACCCGCCCCCTAACTCATAGACCCACGGCGTACAGGGGCAAATAAGAGATATCACAAAACTACAACATCCGTCATGCACTGCCACACACAGGAGCCATAATAAATAATGACACCGGAAATATAAGTGATAGACAGCCACGGAGGTGAACATGTAATTTGTACATAATAGTGACCTCATAACGCTATTACGAGCACTAAGATGTCATAGAGTGATATATAATCAACAACATAAAACGGATATCATATAATCATGAAATGTGAGAGCTTCACTGAATAAATAATCAGTTGAAATTCATTACGTTTTAGCTATAACAATATCTATATATATTACATATTAAAAATGTGCATTAATACCATTAAAAAATACATTAATAACTGTAAACATTTAATAAATATATTTAAAATTTAAAAATACCTCATTGGTAAAGAAAAATCTCAATAATAAAGAGTGATCCCATTTCATATAATATAGAGCATACTGTGCAATGATAGATAGACTACAAAGTGTAGCACCATCTTGTGGTAAGAAGATATATGGCCAAAATATCAACCTTACACTCAAAGCTCAGGGAAATGTAACCATCATTTGCTATTTAACCTGTGTCTAAAGAATTCGGTGTTCTTTCAAGAAAAACACAACTAAAACAAGAAAGAGAGAGCCGAACTGAGAAAGACCAGGCAAATGATAAAACAAAAATGACACTTAGCCACTTAATATAAGAACATAAAAGGAAATAAAATAGGTCAACAGCCTCAACTCAAAATTGCCCAATTAAGACATACTATCAGAAATTACTAATAAAACAATTAATGTCTAGCTCGACATTCAAGCCCCTAGGGGCAAGAGTGTCGGCCGAAAAGATCCATTGGGTTTCTCTCTTTGATAGATCCCTGACCAGATTGCTTCCTCTCCATGTCGGTTTCAAATGGTCCACACCCCAGAACTTTAGACCACTCGGATCTTGATTATGGAACAACTTAAAATGAAGCGAAACATTATGGTCTTTAAAACCCAATAAAATATTGGCGATATGCTCTCCAATGCGCACCTTAAGTTGGCGTTTAGTCCGCCCTATATAGAGGAGCCCACAGGGGCACTGGAGAGCGTACACCACATGTGTGGTGTTGCATGTAATAAATTCGCCAATAATGAATTCTTTGTTATTGGCACTTGAGGTAAATTTCTTTACTGCTTCCTTAGGCCGATTGGCCTCCCGGCAGGCTCTGCATTTGCGACATGCAAAAAAACCATCGCAATCCCAAAAACTCGATGGCCTGATAGGGGGATCGAGTACCTTACGAACCAGCTTATCAGCAAAACTCTGAGCTTTTCTGTAAATGAAGCCGGGTTTCTCTGGTAGGACAGCCATTAAAACCTTATCCATAAGCAATACATGCCAATGTTTAGAGAAAATTGCCTCGACTTCTCTATATTGGGCATGAAACCCCGATATAAAATTCCACTCATGGTTATTCAGTGGCCTACTCAAAGTTCTATCTGCGAGGAACACCTCTCTAGGTTGTGCGGCTAATTCACATATAGTAGTATCAAGCCCATTTTTCTTATACCCCTTCTCTAGGAACTTTCCCTTTATAATTTCTGCCTGATCTAAAAAATCTGTGGTGTCAGTGCAGTTCCTCCTTATTCGGGTTAGTTGTCCTTTTGGAATATTTTTGAGCCACATCGGGTGGTGTCCACTGCACATAGGGAGGTAGCTATTTGAATCTGTAGCTTTAAAATAGGCCTTTGTAGATAATCCTGAGCCGGTCCTAGTAATTTCCAAATCCAAAAAATTCACTCTATCCTTACTGATAGTGCTAGTAAGCACAATATTATTGGTGTTAGAGTTTAGCTCATCCAAAAAAGCATGCAGCGTAATAAGAGGGCCATCCCAGATAAGCAGAAGATCGTCAATATATCTCCTGTAGAATAGGAGAGAGGGACGTACAACTGAAAAGATAACTTTATCCTCCCATTCACTCATGAACATATTAGCTATGCTCGGGGCAAATCGAGCCCCCATAGCTACTCCCCGGCATTGGGAATAAAACTTGCCTCCAAACCAAAAAAAGTTATGTCCTAAACAAAAGTCCAGTGCATTTCTCAAAAACACCTTTTTATTGTGGGAGATGTCTTCACGTTGGCTCAAGCTCCAATTAAGTGCCAGGAGGGCATCATCGTGCTGAATCACGGTATAAAGTGATGTGACATCTGATGTAACAAGGTATACTTCCTCCCTGTTGGTCAAATTAATTCCCTGGAGTAATTGTAGAAGACTTTTAGTATCCTTCAGATAAGCTCTCGTATGTATAACACTTGTCTGCAGATAGAGGTCCAGGTATTGCCCTAACCGGGATGTAAGCGAACCTATCCCATTGACGATAGGTCGACCTGGGGGGCATTGGGTACTTTTATGAATCTTTGGGAGAGTATAGATCGTGGGAATTCTGTTAGAACTTGGTAACAGATATTTTTTCTCACGATTATTCAACACTCCAGATTTAAAACCCATATTAATGAGTTTATTCAAATCAATCTCATATTGAGATGATGGATCTTTATCAAGTAAAACATAAGTACCTGTGTCGCTCAGCATTTCAGCCAGCTGGTTATCATAAAAGGCTTTATCTAAGATGACAACTCCACCTCCTTTGTCTGCAGGACGTATTATCAAATCCTTTTTTTCTTCCAATGATTTGATACCATCTAGAATATACTGAGGATTGACATTTTTTTGGGGTACCAGTTGACGCAAGTCCCTCAAAACTAATCCTTTAAAAACTTCTATCTGATGGTTACCTTTATTTAAAGGGTTAAAGAGGGACTTATTCCGTAAGCCACTATCAAGTGCTATTGAGGAAGTCCCGGATAAAGAATTAGAGTTTTTATTAATAAAATACTTTTTCATATTTATTCTGCGTACGTATTTATGCAAATCTATAAATACGTCGAATTTATTGATAGGTCTTTTAAGTCCACACTTTAGGCCTAAATGCAAAATATTTGTCTCTTTGGAGGTTAATTCGGTATTACTTAAATTGAAAATACCACCTCTACTTAAACCCTCCTTCTTTTTTTGGACTTTCTGTCCCGATCTACACCCTCTTGTTCTTCTGACCTTGTATTGGGGTAATACACATAATCCTGTTCCCGATGCGGGGGCGGTTCCCTCCATTGCTGTTCTGCATAGCCCATTGCTTGTTGCTGGTATGCCGGGGGACGCCCCCTCCAATAAGGGGCACCCCGGCCTCGTCCATGTCCTCCCCTCCCTCTCCCTAAAAAAGGTTTCGGGGATTGAGGACGGCTTCTTTCATCCCATAAGGGTTCAAATCGATTCTGAACTGGGATGTGATATTGTCTATCACTAGATGTACTTGGGTATACAGGGTTCTGTGACACCCTTGTAGTATTATTTTTTGCCTGATTCCCATTAGGCTGAATAGGGATAGATTGATTTCTAGATGGTTTAGGTGCAAGGGCAGCTCTTTGAGTGGAGTTGCGGATGGGTGTGACCCCAACCGTATTTTCTGTAGAAACTTCCATAAGAGCTGCATCTTCAATTTCATTCTGTCCCACTTGTTGCCAAGTATAAACTTTACTAGACTGAAAGTCACCCAAATCCCTATGGAACTTTTTAGTTTTTTTCTTTTGTGTTTCCTTGTCAACTTTTTCAAGTTTCTTCACAATACGGGTATTAAAATCTATAAGTTGTTGAGTGTCATTAATTGGTTCAAGTTGTGTTTTTAATTCATTGATTTTTGCTACCAAAATAGCCATTTTCCTTCTCTTCCGTTTGAGAACTAATTCCTGTAATTTAGCACCCATACCATCAAAGAAGTTATACCATTCGTTTACAGAATCAATGTCATCAAGACCATCTTGTGGTGCGACATCCCAACGTAAACTTCTGGTAATGATCTTTTCTTTTGTATATTTTTCAAAAGTGCATATGTCCCACCACGTACGGACCTGCTTTTCCAGCACATGGCCTAAGGTGGTCAGCATAGCATTGAAATTAACTTGTGTAGATGTCTGCTCAGTTACGGTAAAAATATTATCTAAATCTATATTTCTGTTATCAAGAAATTGCAAGGCATCCATGGCTGCTAGGATAACAATAACAATAGAAAACAAAATAAGTGTACTGAAGGCCTACAGAACACCTCCCAGCGCCAAAACCGGATATATGCTGATTGCAATAAGCTGATAACTAAAAGAACGTAGATGACAGAAAATCTGTATACTACGATAATGGGAGCAGCCGTTTAAAACAATAAAGACATGATAAAAAATGATCACAATTAAAAGAACATAAATGCACAATTAAAACAATCACAAACAGCGCTAAAAGTGATAATTCTGGTGTAAATGCTCAAGGCACCACTATTACACTATAAAACAATATTGTATGAAGGAAAACAGTCAGTAAAAGTAAAGTCCCATATAAAGGTGTGGTTCACTTTAAGAAAGGACAGACAGCGTAGCACCTTCCACCCGAACTCCTTAAAAGACACCGCGTGGGACAAAACGAGCCCCCTCTGGGGTACACACTTACCAAAAAGTAAGTTAAAACTGGCGTTGTATATAAAGCTCCAGACTGGTATAAATCCTTCAAACAGGGTAATCAAATGAATCTGTATGGAGGCTCCCAATTAATCCAAAAAAAGACAAAAACAGTGCCATAGCATAATTCCGTTTTTAATGGGTTAAAAATAAAGATAGCCCACAGATAAGATAAACCCTTCAAACATTACACGTACAATATAAAAGATAAACAAGCGCATAGTCACCAACTCCTGTAAGCAAGGTAGAGCGTCGTGCTGGTCCTATTACAGTCTCAGAGAGCCTAGCAAACGTTGGTTCCAGCCGAGGCCCTGGTGGAGCGCAAGCATCACTTCCTGAGCGTCGTGAGTAGCCACGCCCTGACGCGTTTCGTCATAGGACTTCGACAGAGGGTGTGGCCTCACGACGCAATCCACCAAGTTAAATACATATTGCTCTCACAGGCACACCTATCGCCGCAGAGCTGAGGGCGGGCAAAGGTGCTGAACCCGCCCCCTAACTCATAGACCCACGGCGTACAGGGGCAAATAAGAGATATCACAAAACTACAACATCCGTCATGCACTGCCACACACAGGAGCCATAATAAATAATGACACCGGAAATATAAGTGATAGACAGCCACGGAGGTGAACATGTAATTTGTACATAATAGTGACCTCATAACGCTATTACGAGCACTAAGATGTCATAGAGTGATATATAATCAACAACATAAAACGGATATCATATAATCATGAAATGTGAGAGCTTCACTGAATAAATAATCAGTTGAAATTCATTACGTCTCTAATGGACTGCCAGGTCACCTGTAGCCAGGTGACAAGTGCACCCTGTTGGAGACAGGGGTGCACCGCAAGATAGTGAACCCAATAGCTGACTGCTGCGGATGGACAGGAAACATGAGCCCAAGATTCCCTAGGGCACAGGGTTTAAGGTCCAAAAGGTGTTCAACAGAGCCTCTGGTGGTGAGGATGGCCTTCGCTGCAACTGAACCCAGGTCGTGGCCCCTGGGGTCCCCCTGGTCACGCTCCGAATGGAGTGAGGAGAAGCAGCCACTGAGGACACAAGGGATAGTGATGGGTAAGCTGGGGACGGGGCAACAGGCAGACGAGGGTAACCAAGGGACAGGCCAAAGGTCAGGGTCACAGGCAAACAGGAGTAGTCAGAGACGAGCCAAAATCGGTACACAGAAAGGTAAACGTAGGACACTGCAGACAGGAACACAAGCTAACAAACAAAGTTGAACAGCAAAGCAGACCTGCAGTGCAACAGTTAATATAGACTTCCTGGGATGGCCTGGGGTGGAGCCATACAGGGAGGAGATGATAAAAGGCAGCCAGAAAGAGAGTCAGGCCTCTAATGGACACATGGAGGAGAAGGTAAGCTGCCAGACATTATTGCATGTCCATGACATGGACACTGTTAGAGAGAGACCCCTCCCCCACCCATTCAGGTCCCATTAGACTCTGTTGTAGTCTCTAATTTGGCCTGGAGGGGACACTTTTTAACAGACTTTCTAATTGACTCAGGCCCCGTACACACGACAGAGTTTCTCGGCAGAATTCACCGAGAAACTCGGTCAAAACCCGGATTCTGCCGAGAAACTCTGTCGTGTGTACAGTTTTGGCTCGATGGAGCCGCCGAGGAACTCGACGAGAAAATAGAGAACATGTTCTCTATTTTCTCGTTGTTCTATGGGAGAAGGCGGCCCGCCGAGCTCCTCGGCGGCTTCATCCCAAAACTCGACGAGGAACTCGACGTGCCAAGCACGTCGAGTTCCTCTGTCGTGTGTACGGGGCCTCAGAGATGGCCTCTGTTATAGAGAGACCCCCCTCCAGGTCCCATTAGAGTTGCCTGCTTCACCTACTGTATTTTGTTTATTGTTGAATGTGAAAATATAGGGGCAGGGGCCTTATTGAGGTTAGCCTGCTGCCAGACTGCCATCTTAAAGACGAGCTCCAGGCTCCTTCAGAATTTTTTTAATATAATGACACTTACCTGTTTAGGGATCCAGCGATGTCCTCACCCTAGACGATTCTTCAACCAGCTTTGGGTGCAGACGCCAGCACCACTAGTAAGGCAAAGTCATGCTGCACCTTGTGAATGGCCCCGTAGTCTTCTGGAACCTGCGATGTGTGTAAAAAAAAGGGGGGCTGAACTTCTCTCTCAGATCGCCGCGCCATTCTGAGTCGGAATTTGGAGCGAGTACCTGTCAATACCAGGTACCCGCTCCCCCAAAAAAGAGCCAAATGTGGCAGTGGAGGGTGCAAACAAGCAGAGCTTCCTCTTTTGGGTGGAACTCCTTTTTAAAGCAGTTGTAAACAATTTTTTTTTCTTACATAAAAAAATGGTTTATACTTACCTGCTCTGTGTGATGGTTTTGCACAGAGCGGCCCCGAACCTTCTCTTCAGAGGTCTGCTGTCTGTGCATATGATGAAAGAAACAATCAAAGAGGAGCAGGCGCCATTGGTTAAACTGTACAGCTATTTATTTGTATTGGAGATAGAAATAAAAGTACTCACTGTATTTGTAAAGTTTCAGGCATGTGGTTTGTTGTCCTGTGATTCCGTCAGGGCCCAACCAATAGATTTGAGTGTCCTTGGGTCTCTGTCACAGCGCTGGTATTTGGCTGTGTTGCTGGTGTTGTCTAGCTGGGTTCATGCGCTTGGTTGTGAGGATGTGAGCGCACAGATGTGCCAGAGGAGCCGCCGGAGCGCACGTTGAAGCGCACGCTTGTGGACGCTATGGTTGCGGGGGGAATGATGACGTCATCGACCGGAGACAGCAATGTGCGACGCGTTTCCGTGCATGTGCTGTGGTTCGATAGGGGAACGTACACACAGCGCGTACTTAATTATTGTACTTAATTGTCTGTGCAGTCCACTCCTCCTCTTTTGGAGGAGAAGAGGAGGCCACTTGTGTGGGCATGCTCCTGAGCCGGGCTGTGTGTGTTGATTGAAACAGATAGCATGGCTTCACACCACCCCCAGCTCTCTGCTCACTGGTTTTGACTGACAAAAACAGGAGCCAATGGGCCCAACTACTGCTGTCAGAGCCTCTAATGAGAGCAGAAAGAAGAGGGAAAAGCTGCAGCAGACAGACACAGAATTGGATCAAGAAAGGACTCAGGTAATTGTTTAAGGGAAGGTCTTGAAGGAGCCACTATTGAGAGTTTTTTTTACCTTAATGCCGAGAATGCATTAAAGTAAAAAAACTTCCACATTTAGAACCACTTTAAGAAGACGAGGACCCTGCACATTGGATGACCAGCGTAAAGACATCTGGAATAGATAAGCATATCAAATAAATCATGAAATACAGGGGTACTGCAGGGGGAGCAGAAAGTTAGACCTCAGGCCTCGTACACACGACCGAGGAACTCGTTGTAAATGAAACATCGTTTTCCTCGAAGAGGTCCTCGTTAGGCTTGTGGAGAAACTTGACAAGCTTTCTTTGCGTACACACTGTCAAGACCAAATCTCCTTGTTCTCAAACGCGGTGACGTACAACACATACAACGGCAGGGGAAGTTCGATTCCACTGGCACAACCCTTGGGGCTGCTTTTGCTAATCTCATGTTACTGCGTGTTAAGTAAAAGTTTGGTAAGAGACAATTTGCACTTTTCAGACTGTTACAGTGTGACAAATGTGCTATCTCCATTACAAACGCTACTTTTACCGAAGGTGCGCTCCCGTCTCATACTTTATTCTGAGCATGCGTGGGTTTCTTAGCATACACACAAACGTGTTTCTCGTCGAAAACCAGCCCGACGAGGAACACAACGAGGAAATTGAGACTCCCGTTGAGGAAAAAAATAACTTGTTCTCTTTTTTTTCTAGTCGAGTTCCTCGACAGTTTCCTCAATGAAAAACATACACACGTCTGTTTTCCTTGGAAAAAAAGCTCTGCCACCAAGTTTCTTGATGGATTCTGTTGAGGAAAATTGTCGTGTCAAAACCGATGGAAACAGACTGAAGGACCGTTTCTTACAGTGGTCTCCGGTAGCAAGGTGGTTGGATCATAATAGCCTTTATTTTCCTATCAAACTTGAAATTCTTTTTAAACTGTTATATTACAAATTCTGTTCTCAGCTTGTGAAACAAAGGCAAAAAGGCTTATATTACAGGAAACTTAAAGGCTTGCAATTTGCAGAATGTGTGAAACATTCTTTTCAAAGTGTGAAATACTGGCCAAATTTTTTTAGACATATAGGTTTTATTAACAAAGCTTATTAACAAGTTTTATACAATTATAGAAATAGTGTGAGACAATGGTCAGAAGATATTTTATTTCTTGGTGATGAGTAATATCTCTGAGCAAATTGTGTATTTTAAGAAATCTTACTAACATGGTATTACAATTTTATGTGAACAATTTTGGTATAAAATATATACTGTAAGAAATTGTAACTTGATTGGCTGGTCCACGGAGAGATACGTCCCAGAAGGTATACCTTTTTAATAAAACCAGCTGAATCCAGGAAAAAAATTGTAATCTTGTTACATGATACTCGTGTTAGTGTCTTGCTGATTACCCGATCGATCGTAGGACTCCTCGCACCCAGAGCAAAGATAGCAAAACAGAAGTGTAACCACAGGTGACCCCTCACCTTACACGTTTCATCGGTCCAAACCGATGGTGTGTGGGCCCCATCGGTCAGTTATCCTTCGGTCAAAAATGTTAGAACTTGCTTTAAAATTAAACCGATGGATGCCTAACCGATAGGTCCAAACCGGCGGTTAGTATGCAAAAGCATCGGTTAAAAAGCTTCATCGGTTAAAAAGCTTCATCGGATGGACTGATCGTGTGTACGCGGCCTTAGAGTTGGGTTTTAATTTGTATATTTTATACCTGCCAGGAGTTTATCTTAAAATTATTTTTTTCACATTTGTTGGACCTGTAAAAAATAAAAAAAAATACATATTTTTTATAATAATTTTGCCATCTGTAGCACCCTGATGTTTAGACAGGGTTGCTATTAAATGTATTTGCCCAGTGATAGTTGCCTTGACCAATTGATAAGAAGTCAATTGAGTTCACCCTAATTCTGGAATTGCTGCACTTCACTCCTCTGTCACTAGGTGGCCGGGTATCTGGTGACATTAGATAATACAAGGGCATTGCAAGTACAGATTAGGAATGAATGGGGTGTCTCAGCCTATGGGCAGGGATTTTCTTGGGTTCCTTGGCCAGCTGGGAGAACCTATTTGAGTGGAGTCAGGTGATCAGTGTTCTGTGCCACCCGGACGTCTTTCTGGGTGGACGTGTGTCGTATTGACCGGGCTGCTAGGCCAGAAACCTAAGGCCTATCCCTGGCTGCTAGGCTATCTGAGAGCCTATCCAGAAGTAGTGCAGTGTTGGGACTGCGGGCTTGTGGTCAAACCAGAAATAACAGTTCTGCCGGCCGGGGAACCAGTAGTGGTCGGAGGTAGAGGGGAAGCTGTCGACACAAAGTGATCCAACCACCTTGCTACCGGAGACCACTGTAAGTAAGCTGAGGCCAGTACCAGAGTAGACTTCTGGCCAACCGGGGACGGTGAAGAAGTGGGAAAGCATCAGCAAGTGCCACGTCAGGGACCCAGTGGGACAGTAGGGGTGAAGCTTGAGGAGTATCTGTGAGTGCCAAGTCAGGGACCCAGCAGTGAAGCAGGGGTGATGCTTGAGGAAGATGCCCAGTGCTACAATGAGAGAGCTCAGGGGATCCAGTGGCTAGTGGATCTGAAGTCTAGTGAGAGAGACTGGGAGCTCATTGAGTGAAGGCCCACAGTGAGTGAGTGTGGGGAAAAGAGAACTGTTTATGTTGCAGAAAGTTGAATACATTTACAGTTAGTAACAGCTACAAGATTGCTACCAAAGGAGACAGTGGTCCTACCTATACAGAAGTGGTGTTCGGGAGGAGGCCTTCACGTGTATATATAGCTGTCTACCTATAGAAGTCTCTGAGTCTGCCAATTTACATTGCACCTACCTAAGGGTATCCTGGCCCTAATCCACTCTCCCACAGTTGTGTTTAAGAGACAATAAATCTCTTTGCATTCAAAAAGTGTCTGGCGCCCACCTGTTCATCTTGCATTACACCCACCATGCCTTGTAACCCACTCTACACTGAAGAATGTCAGCTGTCCTTAACTCTGGAGGTCACCATTGGGCTTCAGGGGCCCTGGGACTTTGCTACACATATTTCCCAATATATATGAGTATATTATTAAAACATATTTAGTAATCAACTTTAACGTTTATAAAGAAAACTGATGAAGTCTACATATGAGTTTAAAGGGAAGCTTTTATTATGACACCTTTCAAATAAGCAATTGCAGAATATTATACACTATAGTCACCAATTACTGTTTTAAAATAGAAAAATCAATTGGAGAGTGTTATACACATGTACATGGTAGTAGTAAATCACTGACTGAACACGTAGAATAATTTTATGTTGCCATTCTTTTTTTATTGTCAGTTACATTCAAATATTACTATTTTAAATTGTGCTGCCACTATATTATATTTTATGCATAATTTACAACAAGAGCTGTTGATTTCTTAAGTCAGTAATAATAACATTTGCACCTATATACACCTATAACTCTCAAGAGTAACTAGTAGAAAAGTGATAATGAGTGCGTAGTCCCATTGTACTACAAAGCCAACACTGAGGTCTCTAGTGTAGTCCCCATGCTAACACCAAGCTAAGTCACAGCTGTTCATTTACTTCCTATTGGATCCGTTATTATAAACCATTCGGGGGTTGTTGTCTTAAAAATATTGTGCAATTCTTTTTCCACTACACATTTTTTTCTTTCATATAAAAGTGTCATAAATAGTTAATTCACAAGCCGTTAGGCACTTACAGAAATGGAATATACCTATATTTTTGCAAAGGATAGCCATACACAAAGACTCAGAATTACTTTTTATGTTCATGAATCACTGTATTTGCATGGAATAACCACATCAAGTAAATAGGACACAAAGGACAAAGGAATTGGTTAGCAACCTGCAAAAATGTGTTCCTCAATTTTAATATCTTAGTTTTACTAAATACAGATCTGACCTCAAAGACATATTCTAAATATAGCCTTGGAGCCATCACTAGCCATATAATTCGAGATTTTCCTAGCTTGTGACGGAAAATATTGATTATATGAAGACAGGAGGCGAGTATCTTATGCATTAATCCTTCTTTATTAATGCTCACAGCAGAAGTGTAAAAACAACTAACGTATGTAATAAAAGAAAAAACTGGTAGAACCACACCTCCCAGCAGTCCCATGGCCTAAACCACTCCCATATTGGTCTCTATAAATGGACTGCTCTCATCTAGGATCTTCCTCTTTCTTGTGTGAATGCGAGGTGTCGGTTCTAACTTCTGATTATCGGCTCTACGACCAGTCGGCCCCCCTTTATCCGTAACCGAAGACCTCCAAAGAAGAGTAGGCTGTAGGTCCCGACTGCGTTGGGCCGTGGTGTCGTGTAGACTTGCTGATTAAACCGAACAGGGGAACATCACCCTAACCATATTTTTAAGCGAAAATTCCAGGAAATAGATAAGTCAATAACCTGAAACAAAACACAAAACGTGAAAGGGTTGGGAAGGGAGGGAAGATACTCGCCTCCTGTCTTCATATAATCAATATTTTCCGTCACAAGCTAGGAAAATCTCGAATTATACATCAGACAGGAGGCTCATATCTTATGCAAGTTCAAAGCTAACACAGCATAAACATATGTATGTTCCAAAAGAAAACAAAAACAGTACATAACAATCAACATCATAAAACAGACATGGCAACATGATCTTCTGGTCTGAAATAAAAAAGGCGGAAGACTGATTCAGAGGACCAATCGGCCGCCATTAACAGATCAGAAAGAGAGCCTCCGGTCGCCATCACCTTGGTAGCCATGGCCCCTCTGGAGGAGTGTGCTCCAAACAGGGTGATGTCTATACCAGCCAGAGCCATGGTGGATCTAACCCAACGTGCCAAGGTGGCAGTTGTGACTGGGTGATGGGGTCTGACGTAAGAAACCAATAATTGCGAGGAATTTGGACTACGGAGGTCCGCAGTGTACGCTTCGTATACCTGCAGACATTTTACCACACAGAGTCGTGGGTGTGAAGGGAAGAAGGGATAGAAGACTGAATGTAGACCGGTCTTCGTCCTGCGGACTATCGTGAACTTGACACCCTGGGGTGAAAATTGGCGTCTTGAAATGTCCAGGGCTCTGACGTCGGAAACGCGTTTTATAGAAACCAGGCAAAGCAGGATAGTGATCTTGAAAGACAGCATTTTAAGGGACAGCGAATCGTTGTCTCCCCAGTCCGAAAGCATGGTAAGAACCCTAGAAACGTCCCAGGTGGACTGATACCTAGGTCGCGGGGGACGTTTGAACCTAATACCCCGCAGAAGTTTGCAAATCAGGGGATGTTTGCCTACGGGCATGGAATCTACTGGATAGTGGTAGGCCGATATGGCTGACCTGTAGACATTGATGGAACTATAGGCCTTGCCCGAGGAGAAAGAGTCTGCCAAGTAGTTTGCGATGACGTTTACAGGGGCACGTAAGGGATCAACTTGCCGTTGGTCGCACCAACGTACCCAAAATTGCCAGGCTGATCGGTATGCCGACCGAGTCCCGGGGGCCCAGGCCATGGTGAGGAGGTCCCTAGCTGAGCTTGAAAGGTCGTCACTCGGGTCCGACACCCGGATACCAGCCATGCTAGGAGCGTCAGAGTACCTTCCTCCACCAGGGGATGAATGCCCTTGGTTGGGTGGGACAGGATACGAGGGAATCGGGGAAGAAGTCTGGGAAGGTCGATGATCGAGTCCAAAAGCAGGGGAAACCAAGGTTGAGCTGGCCACCACGGTGTGATCAGAACCACCGTAGCTCCCTGATTGGTAATCTGTAGAAGGACCCTGGGGATCATGGAGAATGGGGGGAACGCATAATGCGTACCTCCTGTCCAAGAGTGGCGGAAAGCGTCCACAGCTGAGGACCCTGGGTCCGGTCTCCAACTGAAGAAGCGGGGCAGTTGGTGGTTGAGGCGAGAGGCGAAGAGGTCTATGCCCAAGGGGCCCCAGAGCAATTCTATTCGGGTGAAGACCGAACAGTCTAAACCCCAGTCGCTGGAATCTACCAGATATCGAGAGTTCCAGTCTGCTATTGTATTGGAGACCCCCGGAATGTATTCTGCTACAAGAGAGATGTCTCGAGACAGACAGAAGTGCCAAATCTCGGCGGAGATGTCCGCTAGAATCTTGGATCTGGTACCTCCCAGGCGGTTGATGTATTGAACCGCCGCGATATTGTCCATGCGCAATAGTACGCAACAATTGGTCCGTGTTGCTAAGAAACTCTGAATGGCGAAGAGAGCCGCTGAGAGTTCCAAAGCGTTGATATGCAACAGGGATTCCTCCCTGGACCAGATCCCCCCCGTGGATCTCAACCCCAAGCGGGCGCCCCAGCCCCGTAGGCTCGCGTCCGATTCTATGACTACATCCGGCCGTGTGTTGAAAATCGTCCGGCCGTTCCAGTCGGTGGCGTGACGGAGCCACCAGCGCAGTTCGGCCCGGGCTTCTGGGGATAGGGACACTTCGTCTGCGTAACGAAGGCCCTGGCGCAGGTGTAGGATTTTTAACCTCTGAAGGGCTCGGTAATGTAAGGGAGCTGGAAAGATGGCTTGAATGGACGCAGCCAAAAGGCCCACTATGCGTGCCAGGATGCGTAGGGATAGGAAGCCTTTGCGTAAAACCGCCCTGATCTCTTTCCGGATTAGGGCCAGCTTTGCGCTGGGCAGTCGAAGGATGGCGAGGTGGGTGTCTATCGAGAAACCCAGAAATTCCATCTCCTGAGCCGGGACGAGAACCGATTTCTCTCGGTTGATAATAAAGCCGAGGGTTTGTAACAGGTCGATGGTCCAATTCATATGGCGATAGGCCATAGTCTTGGAGTGAGTAAGTATGAGGAGGTCGTCTAGATAAATGATCAGACGCACTCCCCTGCTCCTCAACGCTGCCACGACCGGTTTCAGCAGCTTGGTGAAACACCATGGGGCTGAGGACAGGCCGAACGGTAGGCACGTAAATTGCCAGATGCGACCCCACCATCTGAAACGGAGGAGATGTTGGGAGTCCGGGTGCATGGGGACTGTGAGGTAGGCGTCCTTTAGGTCCACCTTCACTAACCAGTCTCCGGGGGTGAGTAGGTCTCGGAGGCAGTGGATGCCTTCCATTTTGAAATGTCGATAGGCGACATGTTGGTTCAAGTCCCGGAGATTTATGACCGGGCGGTAACCCCCCCCCCTTCTTCTTGACTAGGAAGAGGTTGCTGAAGAAACCCGGGGATGGGGTGGTGACTTCGGTGACTGCATGCTTGGCTATCAATTCCCGAAGTTCGGAGTCTATGAGGGTCACATTTTCTTCTGAAAAATGGATAGGGGGTGGCGATACCCCCAGAGTCGGTGGGGACACAAGGTCTATTTGGAAACCTGCTACTGTATTCAGCACCCAGGAGTCTGCCGTAATCGCAGACCAGGCGAGCGTAAAAAACATTAGGCGACCTCCCACCGGTATGAGGGGAAAGGGAATGGGTGTGGTACTCACCGGAATACGGACGTGAACGAGGGTATCCTCTCTGGCCGCGTCCCCTCCAGGGTCTCCCACGGGGAGGGAAGAATGGTGCCGGTTGCGCGGTGGTGGTATAGTGGGTGGGAGCCTGGGTATAGTGTGGTTGAGCGGAAGACCTCTGGAAAGGTCTGCCCGAATTGTATCGGCCGGCAGAGCGGCCCCTGTATCTGCCGGCCCGAGGAAAAACTCTGGCATTGTTGGGTTTTTTCAGGGATGTTTGTGCTTTGTCCAGACTGTTGAACATACCGACAAATTTATTAATGTCCTTTATTAAGGACTCGCCAAAAAGCATGCCCCCTGCTGAGGGGCCCGGCTCGGACTCCGCTAGATGGGCTAGCTGTGGGTCGAGGCGCATGAGTATAGAGCGCCTGCGTTCAACTGAACAGGCGGTGTTGGCATTGCCCGTGAGGCAAATGGCTCTTTGGGCCCAACCGCGCAGTTGTGCTAGGTCAACCCCTTGGCCTGTTGTCGCGGAATGTTCCGCTAAGTTCAGGATTTTGGTCAAAGGCCCGAACAGGTCCAGGATGCGGTCCTGGATACCTGTAAAGGATCGGTCTATTCCTTTCTTAGGCATTTTGCCTGATTTCAGCAGGTATTTCATTAAAATGGGGTCCACTGTAGGTGTGACAACCGCCTTCATGGGGATATGCGGGCGGGGGCACTCCGCTCTAAGCTTATTGCGATTAGATTTATCTAAAGTTTTGCGTGCCCAGAGTTCTACATATTGGGACACGTGGGGCAGAGGGGACCAGTCCCCAGAGCGAGGATGGGAAATAGTGTCTGGGTTAAATAGGGGTTCCCCCATGGCGTCTAGCACGTCTTTGCCCTGTTCGTCAGGGTTGGCATCCGGGAGGATTGCCGAAGCCCCCGCATCCTCTTCCTCATAGTAATCAGATCCTGAGACATCTGATTTATCCGACTCGGCGGATGAATCATCGTCCGACTCTAAAACGTATGAGTCTGGTTTGGCTCTTTTAGCTAAACCGTGCCTTTTTGTTGACTCTCTGAGGCTCAGAGGTTGAAAGGGATCTGTAGGATGCGTGGGGTGGCAGTCCGTGGAAGGATCTGCTCGTTGCATATTATTAGCTTCCCCTGCCGGGGAGTCATAGACCGTCACCACATTCTTCCTTTTATAGGAAGATTTTCCCTTCTTTGTGGTAGGTTCTGTGTCGAGGGGTACGGTCACAGGAGGATGGGTGGATTGGGATGATCCGGAAGCGGCAGCTAATGTCAGTGCTGCTTGGACAGATTGATTAATGATGTCCTGTAATTGGGTTGTACTGAGGAGATGAGTTGGTTCTAGAACCAGGTCCTGCTCTAATGGGGAGGGGGAACTTTCCTCAGCCATGTTATAATGAGACAGCAGTAGTTAACTGTATGTAAATAGAGAGCGATGGCTCTGTAAGGGGTTCTAATAGGGAGTAGGGGACTGTGGCACAGGGGTGGGAATAAAATTCCCAGAACAAATAGTGGCAGAAAGATATTGCTGAGAAACTATACCAGGCTCTCCCTCCGGTCACCAGCGCTGACTGGCATGCGACAGGAGGAGAGCCTGGGATCGATTGCGCTCTGGGGCCGAAGTCTCGCGAGACTACGGCTCCCAGGCGTCCATTGGTTGGAAGGAACGATGGGACCCGCCTCCCGAGTCCAGCACGTGGAGCGATAGGACGGCGGGGGCGGCTCTGTGAAGATAGAGCGAGGCGGTGGGTCCGCCTCCTTTGCGACGCGCGCTCGTTCTATGGGAAGGAGGGGGGAGGAAGTTTGCCCAAGATGGCGCGCCGCATGGGAGAAGAAAAGCAGGTGAAGGGAAAAAACGCGTATGACCGCTGGTGACCGCTGGAGATCGCGGTCCCAGCGGAAAAGGGGGTAAAGGTACAGCGCAGAGGTAGTGAGGAAAAAAGGGATAAAAGAGGATGCAAAGGAGATTATTTGGTGAATGAAGCCTTGTGTGGTGAGACAAGGTATCTGTAGACCGTACTAAAACAGTTATATGTCTAATGACAATAAATATTATCAATATAAAATCAATATTAATATATATCCAGATATTTGATGTATACTTAACTTGCTCCGCCGTGAGCAGAAAGAAAGAGGAAGATCCTAGATGAGAGCAGTCCATTTATAGAGACCAATATGGGAGTGGTTTAGGCCATGGGACTGCTGGGAGGTGTGGTTCTACCAGTTTTTTCTTTTATTACATACGTTAGTTGTTTTTACACTTCTGCTGTGAGCATTAATAAAGAAGGATTAATGCATAAGATATGAGCCTCCTGTCTGATGTATAATTAAAGGTTAATTAGCTTAAATATGCAGGTTACAATTACACGCACCTAGAATTACCAGCAGCAGGTTAAAGTGGAGCTGCACCCATAAAACCATCTTTATGTTTTCTAATTTCTCCCTCCTCCCTCTTAAAGAATTGGGTGTTGTTCCCTTATAAATAAAAATGTCATTCAATAAAAAATTGATTGAAACCAATAAAGGTTTACTACCTTTTTGTGCTGCAGTACTTTCTGCTTTCTGGTCTGGGCCAGGATGATGTCGTGCCCCACTGATCTCTGGCATTTTTCAGAATTCAATTCAGAGCGCAAGCATACAGCAAGATTTCACACATGTGCAGATGTACCACAGGTGGTTTTGAAATGACAGAGACTTGCAGCACATTTGTGCACACACAGGGTAGTTATGCGCATGTGCAAACAAGCCACAATGCCCTATAAGGTTTGCTGCCAAAACCCGTCACACCATTGTGGAGATGCGCATACACCAGGTATTGAAAGATGGTGGAGCCAAACACAAGCAGGGGATAACCATAACCCCTGGTAAAGTTCAACTTTAAATTTCTTCTGCAAATCGAAATGCCATACTGTTCTAAACTAGTAAACCTGTGGCATTTCCTTATTATGGTGGAGACTGTTTAAATCCTTGTACCTACCATGCATTCCCACTAGATAGAGAGACAACCCATCATAATAGGCAAGTAAGATTGTAGGGAGGTGGAAGGTAATGGGCAATCTCCAACACTGGCCAGAAATGTTGGGGCTTTGCCTGTTAAGTAAGACCTGGCATTCGAATCTGCAGCAAGCAATTAAAGCTATCAACTTAATTTTTAAAGTTAAAGTCTTAAGCAGAACTCTTATGCCACGTACAGATGATTGGATATTCCGACAACAAAACCGTGGATACATTTCCGACGGATGTTGGCTCAAACTTGTCTTGCATACACACGTTCACACAATTGTTGTCGGAAATTCCAAACATCAAGAACGCGGTGACGTACAATATGACGAGCCAAGAAAAATGAAGTTCAATGATTCCGAGCATGCGTCAAATTGATTTTGAGCATGCGTAGAATTTTTGTGCATTGAATTGTGTACAACTTTTGTTGTCGGAAAATTTGAGAACCAAAATTTTGTTGGCAGAAATTCCGACAGCAAATGTCCGATGGAGCATACACACAGTTGGATTTTCTGACAACAAGCTCACATCGAACATTTGTTGTTGAAAATTCCGACTGTGTGTACGTGGCATTAGTGAATTTTTTTCCCATGCAGTAGGGCTGTGTGGATTAGCTGCTCGTTTTGTGCAGGGCCGCACAGAAAGGATATATTCCCCTGATCCTTTAATCCTCTGGAAAGCAGTGTTCCCTCATGTCCATCGGTGGACTGTTCCTGCCATCCTCACATCCAAAGCATTGACATGATGACGTCAGGGACAGTCCACCTCACAAGACCAATAGGGTGCAGGGGGACAGAAGCTGCAGGGACCGGTCTGGCATTCAGAGGATTGGCAGATTAGGTAAGTATATCTCCGCTCACCTCACCCCTAGACAAAAAAGAGCAGTGGCACAGCCCCACTGCATGGAAAAAAATAATTCCTGTAATTCTTTAAAAATGTTACTTAAAGGGGTTGTAAAGGAAAACATTTTTTTTTCATAATAAGCATCCTTTACCTGCAGACATTCCTCTTTTCACTTCCTCATTGTTCGTTTTTGCTCAGAAGTTGCTCTATTTCTTCTCTGTTCTGTTCACTTCCTGCTTGTCTGATTGTAACTCACCACCGTGAAGGGAGGCTTTAATGCGGTGGTCAGTGATGTGCTCACCCCCCTCCTTGGAACTACATCTGTGTGGCAGGACGCTCTCTACGTGTTAGAGACTTCAAGAAAGTGTGAATTACTGGGAAATGTAGTTCTTACATGAACGAGCGCCGCAAACCAGGAAGTGAAAGAGAGAACAGAAACTAGAATGCCGGAGGTGATATAGATGAAGGAATTTAATAGGTATTTACTTTTAACAGAATCATTACTCTATTCTGTCTGTCTACCTTGCAGACATAAATTTTAGGTAAAAAAATGTTTTCCTTTACAACTCTTTTAATCCCATGATTAGGCTATGGACAGTGAAAATTGTATATATTCTTAGCAAGCAATAAATTACCTAAAAACAAGCGATTATTGACCTCTGTAGCTGCAGGCACTGTGGAGAAATTCACTTGTAAAGTTTAAAGTAAAAGCTTCAAATCAGTTGAAGTCCATTGCAGTTCAGCACACCCTGCTCCCTCAAGCTCAGTCATCCAACAATCTTAATCTCCAATGTAAAAATGGAGCGAGTGCTATGTGGGGGTGAAGGGTGTCAGGGTTATCTGAACTGCCTGACAAAATGACTTGAGCGCTTCTGCTGTAAAATTTGTGCATAAATTGCTCCACTGGGCATGCAGTTGTAGAGGTCAATGAGGGCTTGTTTTTGAGCCCTGGTTCACACTGGGCTGCGGGAGCTGAACTTGCACGATTTCACTCCCACCGGCAGTCCCGATTTCGGCCGCGATTTAAGAGACATCTGTGCAGGTTTCTGCACAGATGTCAATGTAAATCGCGGCCAGAAATCGCAAAAAGTAGTACAGGAACTACTTTTTGAAATCGGTGCAGCGCCGCAGATGCGGCGTCGCACCGATTAGGACGGTGTAATTGCCAAAAATTGCCGGCAAATGCCTCTGATTTGAGATGCGATTTCACATGTGAAATCGTACCCTGGGCTCAAGCTCATTTACTGTTTGTTAAATATAGATAAATACTTTAAAGTGTATGTCAGGGCAAAACTTAAAAAAATAACGTAAAATAAACAAATACAATTCATCTCTGCAATTTATGCACATTTTCCTCTTGGTTATCTATTTAATGAGACTGCATGTAAAGAAAAATACCTGCTGATCTACCACTGTCTGACTGACTGTTTTTACTTGTTGTCTGGAATTAAATGCTTTTTCTGTTTTGATACATTTTTATTAGTTTTAATATAGCAGTACAATATACTGTATAAAAAGGCAGAAATACATGGGAGAAGGAAAGTACAATGCACACGGGTTAGATATTTACATAAAGTATAACAAGAGTTGTAAGAAGGCAAATGTGGTAGATAGATTGAGGCATTGGAGGCATAAGATTGCGTTTTATATATATAATTTAAGTAACCATGTGCCCACTAACCCCTTTGAATCAGAACAAGTTATAGAGAAAAGTAATATCGTATGTTGTAAAATATAACAAAGAAAAGAAGGTGGAAATCAAGGGAGAATCCAAAGGAGAAAACAAGGCAGAAAGGTGAGAGTGCAAAAATGTAGGAAGGGGGAAGTCCATTGCATCACAGGTCTTTTATGACTTTATATGTTATACCAGACACACCACACACTGATGATGATAATGGCATATGACCCAATGAAGATCAAATAAAGACGATATAACAGCGAGTCCAACACATAGCCAATTAGCACCCACTGTTCTTCATGTGACTTCAGCTGATGCCTATTTTCTAACATTTGTCTCACCATACGAAGATTCTGGCTGATAACTCCCAGTTGCCTTTCTGCACCAGGGTACAGAGCTTCTGGTGGGAGCAGTTCCAGCACTGGTAGTGAGAAATCCTTGTGCTCTATGGAAAGAAACAGACAATATAATGTCAGTATGTACAGTGCCTTGAAAAAGTATTCACACCCCTTGAAATTTTCCACATTTTGTCATATTACAACCAAAAATAAAAAAAGGAATTTTATTGGGATTTTATGTAATAGCACAAAACAAAGTGGCATATAATTGTGAAGTTGAAGGAAAATGATAAATGTTTTTCAACATTATATACAAATAAATATGTGAAAAGTGTGGCGTGCATTTGTATTCATGCCCCCCCCCCCCCCGAGTCATTACTTTGTAGGACCCTTTTAGCTGTAATGCCCTGTACACACGATAGGTCCATCAGATTAAAACGGTCTGATGGATTTTTCCATCAGTTATCCGATGAAGCTGACTGATGATCAGTCGTGCCTACACAACATCAGTTAAAAAAACGATCGTATCAGAATGTAGTGACGTAAAACACAACGACGTGCTGAGAAAAATTAAGTTCAATGATTCCAAGCATGCGTCGACTTGATTCTGAGCATGCGTGGATTTTAACCGATGGACGTACCCATCAGGAAGTTGGCCTGGGCAAACTGGCCAGTAGAAGGGGCTGATGCTCCGAGCGCGTAGCCTTGGTTTCCCAGCCTCTCCTCCCTAGATGTCTCTCTGCTTCTGCTGACGTCATCTCCTTGCGTTCCATGACAACCCAGGCAGACTTCCTGATGGCCACATGACAGACCTCAGCCATCACCAGCCATACCCGTGGATGCTTGTGGACGTTCGGATGCCGGACTACATCTATACCTTACCCCCACACAGATGAGCCTGTTTTTTTTTTTTGGATCCAACAAAATTTTATTTAGTTTGCAGAGGTACAAAGTATGCAAGGTCCCCTTGACATTGCGGGGACAAAATAATAACAAAGGTTAAGATAACCAATACTCATAGAGTATCCATAGACAGGAGGTAGACCCCCCTCCCCCAAAACCGTTTCAAACATCACCATCCCGACAAGTAGCACCGTCCCCATCTCACCCCACATTGATGCCCAAAAGTCTATCCATCACCAGGTCTACCGGGGCCAGACCCGGCACATCCAACCACTTTGCCCATAATTTCTCAAATTTGTGGGTATTACCCCTGTGTTGATACATTACTTTCTCCATCCTCAGCACCAGCCCGATATTATTAATCCATTCAGCCAGAGTCGGAGGAGCCTCAGCCCTCCAGCGAACCATAATAAGTTTCCTTGCTTGGAACAGAACCCTGTGTATCGCCTCTCTGTCCGCTTCCTCCCACTCGTACTCCTCCAGAGCCCCCAAGAGACAAGCCCTCGGGTCCTGTGGAAGAGCCACGCCAAATGCTGAATTTACGGTACTCACAACTCCCGCCCAATACGTGTGGAGCTTTGGGCATCTCCACAGCATATGGATCAGATCACCATGGTCTCTTTTACACCTGGTACAGGTTGGGTCAAGCTGTGGATTCATCTTATGGAGCCTGTGTGGGGTATAATAAGTGCGCAACAAAATATACAGCTGTGTAAGCCTCTGTGAGACATTCAGCGAACATTTGCCTACTGCCTGAAAGATTTCTTCCCATTGTTCACCATCCAGCTCCCCCGCATCCGCCTCCCACCTTTCCCGTATCTTCAGGGGATGCTGCTTCATCACGTACTGTAGCAGAATGGCGTAACACTGGGAGATAAAGCCTTTTGATGTCCCAGCATCCCCCAGAAGATCAAAAGCAGGGGTCGGCGACAGGCACCACTCAGAAGAGCGACTCTGTGCCGCCACTGCGTGCCTCAACTGCAGATAGGAGAAGTGCATAGACTGGGGCAAGCCAAACGCCCCCTGCAGTGCAGAGAACGTGCGGAGCACCCCGTTACGGAATATGTGTGTAAGGTGTGTGATCCCATACTGTTTCCACCTGGCCCCGGACTGCAACTTGGCCAATTCAGTGTATGTGCCGTTCTGCCATATAGGGCTGTATTTCGTGTAACCCTCCCGTTTTGAACGTACTTGACCTTATTCCATACCTTCTGGATTAAACTAAAAGTGGGGAGCTTCTTGTGCGGTTTAGCAAAGGCCTGCGCCTCCAATGCCTCAGGGATCGGACTTCCACCCACGGTGTGCTCCATAAGCTTCTGAGCCGAGGATCTCACCGCCGGCCGAAACATACCAACCAGCTGCTGCATCTGAGCCACCAAATAGTACAGCCGGGGGTTTGGTAGCGCCAATCCCCCGCCATCTTTAGGTCTCTGTAGGTGTTCCAGTTTAATCCTAGGAGTCCTATCTTTCCATATGAGGCCCCGGAAAATACTATTCACTGTATGAAAAACCTTCAGGGGTATAACCATGGGGGTGTTGTGTAGAAAGTACAACAGTTGCGGCATGAGTATCATCTTGATAAGATTCACCCGGCCGGCAACTGACAGGAGTAGGGCCTTCCAAGTCTTAACTTTGTCTCTAAATTTCAGTAGTAGGGGAGAGATATTTAGATGAATGAAATACCGTGGCCTAGCAGTGATCTGTACTCCTAGGTACTTGAAGGACGAAGTAACGGGTATGGGGCATACGGGGGATGAGCCTGTTTTTAATTTATCTCTTGTAAGTGCAATACTTACCATTGCTGAATAAATCGTGTATATTAACTTACACTCAGGTGGGGCTTCTTGTGTTCCTCCCTCTTCCAGTCAACTATGACCAACTTCCATGTCCCTGCTGAAGAAATGCATCCCCACAACAGGACTTTTTATGGCTTTCTTTAAACAATGGCTTTCTTCTTGCCACTCTTCCATAAAGGCCAGATTTGTGAAGTGTACGACTAATAGTTGTCCTGTGGACAGATTCTCCCACCTGAGCTGTGGATCTCTGCAGCTCCTCCAGAGTTACCATGGGCCTCTTGGCTGCTTCTCTGATTAATGCTCTTCTTGCCCGGCCTGTCAGTTTAGGTGGGCGGCCATGTCTTGGTAAGTTTGCAGTTGTGCCATACACTTTCCATTTTCGGATAAGTGATTGAACAGTGCCCTGTGAGATGTTCAAAGCTTGGGACATTAATGAACTTTGGCACTATAGTTCCTATGTTTGGTAAATCAGCGTTATTGCTGCCCACTGTTGCATTTTAGGTGGCCTTGCTACTCTTTATGTTGATCTGGATGCCAAGTGTAATTTTATGCCTAGTCTTTACTGTTGATCACTCTGTATGCCAAATTGTGTTACTGTCAGTGTTAAACCATGCTTGCTCCCTTACCAACAATATCAGATGACAATATATTATGTTTGTCTTTACTAAATTGTTTAGTGTCTGTTTCTAGTGCTACTACTGAGAACCAAGCATCACTTTTGGTGATTTTTCTGTGATATTGCATGTTTATACTTTCAACCTAGTGTGTCAGAGGGGGTGAAGTTCTTGAGGGAGTTGAGGCAGAGAACAAGGGATCCATCCCAACCAGCATTACAGGGGTATACAGGTACATGAGCGGATCTATGAATATTCATATGGTCTGCCTAGTCTCAATGCTACATTGTATTCAGCTCTCATTCCTGTGTTCTATACTCATGAAAACCTGCTGATCTTACTACTGACCCTACTACATTTGACACTTTTCTTCAGATTACCCTTGTCTGTTATGTCTGCTACAAATTTTTGTTACCAACCCCACCTGGACTCTTGACTAGTGATAAACACAATTACATTTTAGGGGTTGAAAGTATGGTTGAGAGAATAGCAGCTGTGACCGTTATCATTTAGAATATGCCTTGAACTTAACTGATTTAGGAAATGTTTAAATTGAGGGGTTTAGTTCCGCTTTAAATGTGTGAGATACTGTATGTGAGCATTCACAGTGCATTGTAAGAGCCAGACAGGTTGCAAATTTAAAGCGGAACTAAACTTATCAATTTAAACATTTCCTAAATCAGTTACATTCAAGGCATATTCTAAATGATAACTGTCACAGCTGCTATTCTCTCAACCGTACTTTCAACTCCTAAAATGTGATCGTGTGTATCACTATGATATTAAACATAGGCTAAGATGGCAGCTTCCTTGGATGTAAATGTAGCACTACCCCCGAAGGAGCTACTGGTTTGTTTTGGGTGGCTTGTTACCTCTGTATCTCCACCATCTAGGGTACTTAATGAGAGTTATAATAAAGGAAATGTCCACACACCAGGTGTCTTTCTGTGCTTCTATTACCCAGCCGGGTAAAAACGATCAAACAGTGGAAAGGTGAAGGGATAGCAAATAGAAGACAGCAGACCAGGTGTAACTGCATACGGGTAAACAGTCCTGCTTCCAACAATACTTTACTTTGCCACTCCAGCTGGAGTGGGTGTAGCGCACCTGGACAGGCCTCTCTCACCAGCCTGGCAGCTAGAGTGTCACTCGAACTTAGGATCAAGTTTCTGCCACAGACCCTCCCAAAAGAATGGAGACAATTATGGTCCAGAATCCTCTCTCTGTAGATTCAGAACCCGGATCTCCTTCAGGTAGTTCTTTTGCAAGTTAGCGACTGACAGGCAACCAACATCCAGCCTGTCAGATCCCAGGTAGTCCCCGATAAATGGACAGACCCCTCCTGGAACACCAGCCTCGTGCTTGGTATCCTTCGGCCAGGCTCCTCATCGTCTAGCCTCCTCAAATTGGACGGACAGCTCAGGACCCCTTCAAGTTGGGGACCCAAGCAAACACTGGGCCCGCACAGCAGATCAGTTGCTCCTTGCCAACGTGGTCCCGGAGCCAGAAACACTGCTACCCACGCACACCCCGGCCAGGAGGGCCATATGCGGGGGTGTCGTGGAATGGCTACCCCAATGATGGGCGCCACACGAGGAAGAATGAACGAACCTCGAGGCAATGGCATCTGCCCCCTTTATACCCCTCCCCAGCATGCACAGCGAGGCGGCCAACTTCTCACTGGCCGCTAAGGAGTGGCACTCAGAAGCACTTGACCCCACTGCTGCCACCTGCCGTCCGGAGGGTGGCCTGAGTCCCTGGACGAAATGTTAGCCCACAGTACAGCCAAGCTAGAGCAGAGACCCAAATTTAAACAATCAAATGAATTCAGAGCCAACTATTTCTCTGAATTCCCCCCTAAATTTAACATAGCACCAGCTCTAAAAGTAGCTTGGCGCTACATAAAGAATAGGAGGGCTTAGTTCCACTTTAATGAGGCAGTTTAAGTAAAATAAATCAACATTTGAAATTACTCCTGAAAAATGAATTTTTACTTTCTACTATGAAAAAAAATTGCTCTTTGCATTATTAAACAAGCTGGATAGTTTGATTAAAATTATGTGATGACGTTACCTGTGTTAATAACTTTGTCATGGCAAGGACTGGGTGGCGCCATTCTTGGTGCATCATTTTCATTGGTAGGATGGAGTATGTTATTATTAGTGATAGGGTTTTCATCACTGATAGGTGCATCAGAGTAACAGACTAGCTGAGCTAGAAAACCTAAGACAAAGCGTTTCACCCAGCTTGGCACCGAGCCACTCAGCGTTCCACGATGCAGTACATGAGTGATAATCACTGTCTCCAGCAAACTGAGCACAAGCAAAGCCAGGCAAACTGAGAAGTAAATACCTGTGAAATACAAAAATTATACATGATCGTCTGATCTTATACATAATGATATTATGGTCTCCTCAGCTTTAACCATCCAACTGTACAATGTATTTTAGTGATGCAACCAATCCAAACATAACAAATGATAATAGGTTGGGTTAAAAGCTGAAAGTTAGGTACTGTATTCATATTTTTGTAGTTACATCTTGGACCAATGTAAGTATGCATGTGTATTATCTGGAAGATCCCCCTGGAAACTGGAAATCAATGTATTGGCACAGCTTCTACAGCTTCCTCGGTTCTGTGCCAAGCGGCTGCCCTGCTGATTAATGAACAGTTGAACACAGGTTCACAGGCTCACTCGGCAATGGCATCATTCAGAGAACTTGTGTTTAGAACAAACCTTAAGCTCATTCCTAACCAAACCTAAATAAATGAAAACCATAATGTATGTAGGCAGGTGCATATTGCTGTCTGCACTGCAGGTGGTGCTCAACCGCCGAGGCAAAGCAGAGGGAGAGGAAGTCATGGGGAACAGGGTTCCTCAATGGGTTCCTGAGTCACTAAAGCAGGGATCCGATTGGATACTGGCTACCCATGTGACTATGGTGGCCATCTTAGGTGTGGCAGAGTCTATTTAAGACCCTGGCCCCTGGGTTTGGCGCACTTTTTGTGAGTGGGCAATGTAGGTAAAGGTACCCCGTCTGTTAGGGACAGTACTAACAATAGAAAAAGGTTCCTGACGAGAAGGGAAAGCTTAGGGTTACCCCTCTTAACAGATGCTGTCAGTTTGGCTGGAATCTACTTATTCACATCTTTGGAAACTGTGAGTGTACCCAGCTGGGTAGCTATCCCACTGGGTCTATTGTGAACTGTTGCTGCATTACTTCAATACAGATTTTATATTGCACCGGACTGTGAAAATGATTGCCTCTGCACCACGCTGCAACCCACCTTCATGCAAACATGTTAAATAACCATATACCAGTTGGCATGCAAATGATTCTATTAATTAAATTTTCAACTCCCGCTGACATTTAAAATTAGAATGAGTATTTGGTAAATTAAATGTGAGTAGGAGGGTGGCTGATGTAGATAATCCTGGGTTGTGTAAAACCTGTGGGTAGTCAGTGTGTGTGTGTGTGTGTGTGTGCGTGTGTGTGTGTGCGTGTGTGTGTGTGTGTGTATATATGTTTTAGCAACCCACATTAAGTAAAACCATTAAAATGGGCTGTGTAGCACCAGAACAATCATCTGTTTCATCCACTAAGAGGATTCTTACCAATCAATGGAGTACCATTGGCTGTACTCGGTAACAGGTCATTCATAATGAGCAGAAACACAGTGTATCCCAAGAGCAACGTCATCTTAAAGGAGGCTCTGTCAGTGCTGTGTGGTGGAAGGAAGAAGCTCAGGATGTCAATCAACATCAGAAAGGCACTGGGGACGAGCAGATTCACCACATACAGGATAGGACGGCGTCTGATCACCACCTAAATTGAAGTAGGCAAGACAGGCATATAACTTACAAAGAAATCATACCACTTTATGTGTGGGTGAATTTCCTGACTTTGATTTTGTTTGCATACATAGATGTTTCAATGACATTTTAACTGGATGCATAAAAAAAATAGGATAAGCTTTATTTGAACTTTTACATTAAGACCAAGAAAGCTATAAAAGCAAATAATAATTGGTTAGCTCAGTTAAAGTTATTTCTCACCCTGAATGTGATTACATCCCATTCATCAACGCCAAATTTCAGAATATCAGGGTTTCCTTCAATTCTGAGGAGTTCCCACTCTCCACTGGTCTCAAGGTACTGAAGTGAGTTTTGAAGAATTTGCTCTACTGGAAGAGCCAGTCCAAGCCGCACATCTCTCACTGAGTAGGAAAGAAAATACGCGATTACAGAACTTTGGATGTTGGCCTGTCACAACTACGATTTTTTTTAACTGAGTCTCATGAAGGGTGCTTAGGCTTTTGCCAGCAGCTCTAAGTTTCTGTGTTTGAAGGGCATCATCCTTCCATAAAATATAACAGAGTCTAGGCATTTCTGAGCATAGCTAGGATAGTTTAGGGACTTTTATACTGAGTAACGTTCTGACAACACATACAATTCAAGCATTAAAGGGGTTGTAAAGGTACCATTTTTTTCCTAAATAGCTTCCTTTACCTTAGTGCAGTCCTCCTTCACTTACCTCATCCTTCCATTTTTGCTTTTAAATGTCCTTATTTCTTCTGAGAAATCCTCACTTCTTGTTCTTCTGTCTGTAACTCCACACAGTAATGCAAGGCTTTATCCCTGGTGTGGCTTGTCGTGCTCGACCCCTCCCTTGGACAACAGGAGAGTTAGGACGCCCACTAACGCACAGCTCCTTTCTCTATCTGCAACGTAGAGAGCGTCCTGCCTCTCCTGTAGTCCAAGGGAGGGGGCGAGCACGACACTACACACCAGGGAGAAAGCCTTGCATTACTGTGTGTAGTTACAGACAGAAGAACAGGAAATGAGGATTTCTCAGAAGAAATAAGGACATTTAAAAGAAAAATGGAAGGATGAGGTAAGTGAAGGATAACTGCACTGAGGTAAAGGAAGCTATTTAGGGGAAAAAATGTTACCTTTACAACCCCTTTAACACTGTGTTTTGTTGTAATTGCTGATTAAAACAATTGAGTTGTTTACACATTTTTTCATTATCCAGTTACAATGCCAAAAAGGACATAGGATCAATAACTATAGGGTGTTGTTGGAGAGATAGGAAAACCTTAGCGACACTAAATCTATAGCTACAAATTGTATAGATACCAGCAACCTGCTCAATGAATGGATGGCTCAGAAAACAATCCATATTATAGATAAATATATAATTTATTGTGGACGTCAATTGTTTGCATAGGGAAAAGAAAATGGTTACATCGCTTTAAATATTTGTTTTACAGCAATAATCAATGCAAAGTGATGTGTATTCCAAAAAATGCAGAACGTTTTAGTGGCTTATTTTAAGGAAACAAAATACAAATTGGATGGTATTCATAGTTTCCAATCAGTACTCTATAAAATACACATTCTGATCTACTCCTTATTGTCCTTTCAATTGTCTAGAATTAGTACTTTAGCCTTTGAGTACTCTTAATGCTTTGCTGTCTTTTCTTCACACTGGCTGTGGTATTCTGAAGAAAGATAAATTCTTACTGATAAGTACAGTAAATAAATAAAAAAAAATGTACCGTTTATAGTTTCCGCTGTAGCAATTTTGAATGTTAAAGTACAGAGTTTACAATATGGTAATCCTCAAAGAGGCGAGGATTATTTAATTTCTGGTGAGAGCATTTAGAGATTCCACTTAACGATTTTTAAATATAATTTTAATGACAGAAAACTAAAAAAAACAGTGCAAGAAAATATTTCCTAAAAAGAGTATTAGAAAATAGACAACAGTAAAATAAATGGGATTAAAATGAAAGGTGCTTAGCAAAGCTTGACTTTGGTTTTTGGTTTTCTATGCAGAGTCCAAGTCACTTTAAAGTCCACTTTTGATGGACTCACTGGGCCTCACAAATTAATCTTACATTCTGGCAGTGATCCAATGGAAGACAAAAACTGCCAGCTGCAGGTATTTTTGGCGGCCCACTAGAGGTTCCACCGCCCTTTCAAAACAATTTAGGATTATGACGTACAAGTCCAGAAGTTTTGTGTCAGTGTTCTGTTTCAAGCATCGGTTGTACCTGTGACAAGCTTCTTGTAGACCCAGTCTGTAAGGATGTATGCAGCAGGTTGAATGATGACTTTAACAGACAGCTTACTCAATGAATAAAGACTCCAGAGGTGTTTTCCAATGCTTCTTTATGCTTCAAGATAACAAGGATATAAACATAGAGGCTTTTCCATAGGTAAATTTCCAATGAAGATACACAGCTCCCGCACTCTGCAGACTTTTCAAGCAACTAAGCAAAGATGGGGTTTAGAGCAGGAAATGGTGGGTGGGAGCTACCAAACTTGCCAGAACAGCAGGTGGGTAAGGATCATACCAAATAACATAATAACATAACATGTAATAACTGCTAGGCAGTAAAAGCTGCGTGACAGCACACTCCCCGCCTGGTATCGTGAGATACCACTATACTCTGTTTTCTTTTACATATTATTAACATTGCATACAGTAACATGCTATCTAGCCTTCTCAAGTCTATAAGCTAGCTATATTAAAGGTCTTAAGTGACTCCTTCACATAACACTGAATCAGAATTTTTGGAGGCAGGCATTATTAGGACTGTCTCTGTGACTGGTCTCAGGAAGGTTTTTGAAGCCCCATCCTTAACGATCCTGACTTCCACACTTCGGACTCTTCCATCATCACTGGTGATGGCCTTTGTAATAAGTCCAACTGGCCACTGAATTTGGTGAGCTTGCTGGTCTTTAAGCAGGTTTGACTTATTTAGTCGTCCACCGACTCGAAGCATGCCTTCATCGTCGATTATTGATTCAGTTTGAATAGTGGGCTACTCTTTGAGACTGGTCTATTTCCTCTCAAGCATTTAATCTCTTCTGCAAAGACTTATTCTTGCACAAGACATATGACGAACAATTCTGCGTTCTCGTACTCTAACGCATTGGGTGACTCCTTGCAAGTGTGCCATCCATGACAAGACGATGTCTGATTGGGCTTGCGGAAAGTCTGAGCAATATGTCTCAATCTTGCTATAATCTTGACCAATCTTTTCCAAGAAGAGAAACGTTTAAAGCGTCTTGCTTCCAAGTTTCTTCTTGAGCAGATGTTGGAACTCAATGTTATCACTTCAGGGCGGATTTCTGGATCAGTATCTGGATCCACCAGGTGGAAATTGATATCTTCCTTTGAGTTTGTAGAAGACTGGTCCGATAAAAACTTGGGTCCTGAAAACCAATTGGTTTGCGTGAGGACAACTGCTGACACTGACCTCGTTGCAATGTCTGCGGGATTCAAACCAGTTGGGACATAGTTCCATTGTTCAGGTCTACTGACTTTTCTTATTCGTTCTACCCTGTTAGCCACGTACACATAGAACCTCCTTACGCTGTTGCATATGTAGCCAAGTACGACCTTGCTGTCGGTGTAGTACTTAACCTGATCAATTTCAGCGTCCATTTCATTTTGCAGGAATTCTGCGACTTCGACAGCTAGGGTTGCGCCACACAATTCTAATCTTGGAATAGTGTGAGCAGGTTTTGGAGCCAACTTGGCTCTTCCTAGTAGAAAACCGACATTGGATCTCCCGGAGGGATCTATGATCTTAAGATAAGCCACAGCCGCTAAAGCCTCGGTAGATGCATCGCAAAAGAAGTGAATCTCTTTCCTCAGACTTCTTGAAGTTGAAGTGGGTGAATAGCAGCGCGGGATATTAAGTTCTTTCAGTACTTTCATGGAGTTTCTCCATTTCTCCCATTTAGGCAACAGGTCTGGTGCTGGTTCAGCGTGAAGATTATCTAAAATCTTCTGCATAAATGCTAGAAAGTGCTCTTGCATCTCAGGTTTGTTACAGAGAGTCTTCTTAAGTGCAGCAAATCTGGTTAAAGCTTGTCCTCGATTGTTAGGGAGGGTAAGCCTTGGTACTCGGAAGGGTAATGGAGCTACCCAACTGTTGGAATTGTCCTTGAAGAACTCTTCATCCATAATCTTGATGAACTCCTTATCTTCTACTGAAGGGGCAATCTTGTTGTCATCGCAAGTAGTTTGGTACACTGAATCGCCAAGGTCCTTCTGAGAAGTGAGCTTGCAGTTTATACCTTGGAGTGCTTGATATGGAACTTCGTTTTTAAAATGAAGTCTTTCCTTCGCATAATAATGCAATAGACATTTCATCGACCGATAGGAAACATTGGTTTTGTAGGAAGCTACATCCAAGAGCTTGTGAGATTGGTTTAAACAGACTTCTCCTATTATCACCCATCCAAGATCAAGTTTCTGGGCCTGAGGAGCATCGTCTGGACCGTTGCATAACTCTCTTATTTTATGGACTCTAGGAACGTCTCTCCCTAGTAGAATCAAGATCTTAACATCCTTGTTAAGTGGTGGAATGTAGTCAGCAATGTGGCTTAAATGGGGGTAATGATGTGCAGCCTCTGGTGTGGGGATTTCTTCTCTGTTGTTCGGTAGCTGATCACATTCGATTAGAGTTGGAAGAGGAAACTCTATGTCCTCATATTCTGATGCCACTATGAAGCCATGGGCTCTTCTTCCAGAAGTATTGATCTTTCCTGCACATGTCTGCAAGGTATAGGACCAGGCCTCTCCATGAATGTTGAATAGGTCAAAGAATTCTGGACTGGCCAATGAGCGATTGCTCTGATCATCGAGTATGGCATACATTTTTATGGAATTTTGTGGGCATCCTTCAGGAAAAACCCTTACAAGACATATCTTGCTACAAGACTTGCTATGAAGCCCTTCTCCACATACCTCTGTACACCTTGTGGTTACGGGGTTGGCGTGTTGCTCAGTTCTCTCCCCGCCATCATCTGATGTAGGCTTGGGGTTGCTCCCGGGTGAAGGTTTCCTTTTGAACAGGTCTGAATGAAGACCGTCCACATGTTTGGCACTGTTGCACAGAGAACATCTGATGGTGATCTTACAGTCTCTTGCTAAATGATCGGAGGATGCACAACACTTGAAACAGATATTATGCTCTTTGAGAAATGACTTGCGTTCTTCAATAGGCTTGTCCTTAAATGCACGGCATTTGGAGAGAGAATGTGGCGCATTATGGATAGGACACTGTTGATTAAGATTGCTTGCCTTTATGCCTGTAGCCAAGACGTTGGATGCTACCTCTGTCTTCCTCACGGCAATAGGATACTTTAAATCCTTGAATTTACTGTTGGTGGCAATACCCCTTGAAGTGGTTAAAGGAGTGGTGGTTGTATCTGGATAGAAGAAGCTTGGGTCACTCTTGGATTTTGCAACCTTCCGCACAAACTCTGCAAAATAAGAAAAGGGAGGGAAGGAAACATGATGTTCATACTTATATTTTGATCCTACACTAGTCCACTTTCCCTGAAGATAACTAGGCAACCTTGCTACAATAGGATTCACGCCCTGAGCAGTGTCTAAATAGCTAAGACCTGGTAAACTAGGATCTAGCTTAGCAATTTCAAGTTCATGAAGGAGGTCACCTAAATCTCTAAGCTTATGATTGTCCTTAACAGAGATCTTAGGAAAGTCGTTTAGTCTCTGGAATAAGGCAGATTCAATGACTTCGGGACTCCCATAGTCTTGATCTAGACGTTCCCAGGCAGCATCAAGGCCTGCGTTAAAGTTATAGATGTAAACAGATTTAAGTCTCTTTACTTGTTCTGAAGATTGTCGCCCCGAATACCTTATTAGTAAATCGAGTTCTGCTTGAGGTTCAACGGGCAAGCTCTTGATTACCGCCTTAAATGTAGATCTCCAACTCCTGTAGTTCTCTGGGCGGTCATCAAATTTATACAGTCCAGTTGTGATCAATTCTTGTAAAGCTATACTCTTGCTGAGCTCCGTGGCGTTGATGCTTTCAGTTTTTATAGCCACCGGGGATACTGATGGTGCGCCGACTTGAGCCATGGTTGGTATCTGAAGTTGGCTGGTTGGTGGAGCGAAAAGTGTTGCAGATGGGTTCAATCTAGGTAAGGGTCTGATGTCTGAAGGTCTCTGAGCATTTGAAGTTGAAGAGAACTGTATCACAGGGGTCATAGAGTTCATCCTGTAGTCTTTTGCTGTACCCTTGTAATCTCTATTCGCATAGGGTTGCGGTGGCACGTGAGCCGCGTAGGTTGACTCACTTGATTTTGTGACATGCGGTAGTTGCGGAGTCTCTCTGTTAGCAGGTGTGTCTAGTTGACCAGCTTGATTTTGTGACACGTTGCCTTCTGGTCCACATGCTGGATGATTATGAGAAAAATCTCCAACTGTAGGTGGGACTGTGATGTCGTGGTTCTGGCTTAAGACGAACTGTAGGGTCCTTTCAATGGGGTCTTGACAAGCAGCCAAGCTGGGACAAGCTGCTCCTTCTTCTTCCAATAGGGCTTGTTCCAAGACGAATAATTCCGCCAATGCTACTTCCTTTTCTTTACTCTTCTGAAGGATTTCTAGCTGAGCCTCTAGCTGAGCCTCTGTTTCTGCTTGAATGCGTTTAGCTTCTGCTTTGATGGCTGCTTCTCTTTCAGAGCAGGCGGCTTGAACCTGGGCTGCTGCGACCTTCTGGCGAGCTTTGACTATTTGGTCGCTCAGTGTTGACCTTACAGAGCAGGACCGCAGTGACTTAGAAGAGGATTTATGATAGGAGCGGGCAGATCTAGAAGATTTTCCTGAGTGTCTGGAAGAAGCAGATTTACAGGATGTAGTTTCATGTAGCTGTGCTAATCTACCTTCTATCTGTGCCTTTGCTTCAAGATATGTGCTATGCCTCTGCTGGTCAGTAGAAGTAAAGTCCTTTAATTCCACTGCGGCTTCCTCCATGCTGGAATGTGACAATAGGGAATAGAACTTTTCAGAAAGTCTTTTATAATTCTCAAATGCCTTCTTAACCCTTGAGAGAGCAGTGTTCAATTGCTCAGGATTGTTGCTAGTTTCATTAGCGGTTTTTATACAACTTAAAGTCTTATGCCATAATGCAGTCAGGTTACTATATGTTTCTTCCTTACTTGCTTCATAAACCTCTCTTGCCTTCAAGGATGGATGAGGGCCTCTAGCGGGACGAGCAGAATGAAGTAAGGAGTCTGCTTTATCTTGGTTAAATGCAGGTGACTCTGTGGGATCTCTATCAGACATAATGACAAGTGCTGTAGTTTTGGTGTCTTGTTACAAATCTGCCAGAGCTGAGCTCTGTAGTGACTTCTGATATTAGGCAGATTGAACTGAGGAGCTGGATATTTGTGACATCTAGTGCTGCAACTGTTTCAGACTGGATGGCTTAGCTCACTATCACTTTATACAGGCAGGAATACACAGTTATTTCAGTAGATACAGGTATTGGATTCACAACCAAAAACAGCTTGACAGTGATAAATCCTAGGGACTTGATGAAGCTATGATACAGTCTTTGAGCAGTTCAAAAGGTACTTATTGCTCTCCAATAAAGGCAAAAGTCCCTGGCAGTGAACAGTTATGGAGCATTCAGTAGAAGGCTGGCTTCATACACAGAGTAAAGGTGGCTGCAGGAGTCACACACAGGCCTAACTCTCAGTGCACAGCCTGCAGATGGTTTCCTGTGTTAGGATGTTTGTTCTTCACACACACATGTGGTTACTCACGTTTCTGAAGCTGCAGAGATAGCTGTGTGATGGATTCTTCTGGAAATTTACTGTTCTGTTTCAAGCATCGGTTGTACCTGTGACAAGCTTCTTGTAGACCCAGTCTGTAAGGATGTATGCAGCAGGTTGAATGATGACTTTAACAGACAGCTTACTCAATGAATAAAGACTCCAGAGGTGTTTTCCAATGCTTCTTTATGCTTCAAGATAACAAGGATATAAACATAGAGGCTTTTCCATAGGTAAATTTCCAATGAAGATACACAGCTCCCGCACTCTGCAGACTTTTCAAGCAACTAAGCAAAGATGGGGTTTAGAGCAGGAAATGGTGGGTGGGAGCTACCAAACTTGCCAGAACAGCAGGTGGGTAAGGATCATACCAAATAACATAATAACATAACATGTAATAACTGCTAGGCAGTAAAAGCTGCGTGACAGCACAGTCAGGCTCGGTTCACACTATCTTCGCATGCGGCTCACAACACTGATCCGATGCATCCTCGTTTACTGTTTCAGGTCCAATTTCAGCCTGGATGTTTGGCTGAATTAGGACCTGAAACGGACCAAAAGACTCACAGGGCTCCTGTGCAAATTCGCACCAGAGTCACAGCGGGGATATGTGAACCGGCTCTATAGAGAGTTGGTCAAAATCTCGTGCTATTGCAAATTGGATAGGCAATAGTGTGAACCCAGCCTTATAATTTAGGGTAAATTCCTTAATTTCAATTATTTAAACTTCAGCATGTTTCCAAATGACACTGTTTTACATCCTGACAACCAACATATTTTTGAAGAGAATGAAATTCCAAATTTGAAAAAGTCCAAGCATGATACAAATTAGATATGTATATCGTCTAAAAGATTTCATGTGACTATTTTGCCTGCTGTATTTTATAGCACATACATGTTTGGCATCAAACTGGTTGTTATTCCTTTATATATTTGAAATGCTTGCTATAAATGTTATCATAGCACTAATTACGGATGTTGTATAAACCTTAGCTCTGTGTCGTTTACAATCAAGACTGTGGGTATGCACTTTGGGGTCACATAAAAGGGTATTTTACAACTTGATTTCAATAGAGGATTTGGCTTACTGAAGGTTTTATGACTGTTACCCGCAGGTTCTGGATTAGGAGACATTGGGGGTTATTTACGAAAGGAAAATCCACTTTGCACTACAAGTGCAAACTACAAGTGCAACTTGCCCTTGAAATTGCACTGAATTCATCCAATCACGTGCAAGCTAAAATGCTGTTTTTTATTTTCTTTGCATGTCCCCCTCGGATCTACAGCGACTGCACTTCCAAGTGCACTTTCAGTGCAATTTCAAGTGCACTTTGCATTTGTAGTTTGCACTTTTAGTGCAAAGTGGATTTGCCTTTAGTAAATAACCCCCATTCTGTTTATGGTGTTAATAGGATTTATGATGGTCTGTGTTGTAGTGGGCTGTGCTCTAGTTGGAATTATATCAAAAATGTTTCTCATGATTCTGCCTGTCCCCACACACAAGATCTAAATATTATAGTTTTGATTAGTCTTGATTGATTTGATTAATTTAGGAGAAATGAAGGTGGCACGATGTTTTGTATAAATCCCAGTTCTCCCCACTTAGTTTGGGGTTTCGTCAGACCTCATTATCCTCATCTGGATTACCGTATTTTATATATTAGAGATGTTCTTGGAATTGTCTATTTGTCTTATAAGATACAAGAGGATAATCTACTAGTGATTCAAGTCAACATTGTGAATTTAACTTTTCTGTAGGTATATTTTTCTTCTCTTTGTAATTACCTGTGTGCATGTAAGAGCCAAAGGTTAGTGAGCAGTTTTGAACATCAAATGGGAAATTGAAGATCCAAAGATTGCATGAGCTGACTACGCGAAGCATTTTGTCATATCTGACACGTCCTGTGTGATTTACATAAACAAATGGTGTGCGCTGTGATTTATCCTCATCAATGCTGTAAAAGACAAATGTATGTTCATTTTTTTTAAATACTTACAGCAACATCTAATACTTAGACAGTTAAATATAAATGTATCCTGGCTCAGTTTGGGTTTGGTTCAATGAACAATACTGAACTTTGGAAGCAGAATCCAAACTCTATTGAATCAATGGTAGCTGAGCCTTAAAAATCAATAATTTTCTAATCCTAGGCTAATAGGTTTAGGATTGTAAAAAAATATGGCATGGGGGACATGTAAAAAGAACAAATCCTGGACTGGACTCCATTGAATGGCGTTTTTATTATGTAAAATCAATAATCTAATACAATGCAGTCAAAAAAAAAGTGGACAAAACAAGAAAAAAAATGGCTAACGTGTTTCACACCATGTACTATAATTAAGCATCTCAAGATGTGAAAAGCGTCAGCAATTTTTTCTTGTTTTTTCCACTTTTTATTTGACTGCATTGTATTGGATTATTGATTTTACACAATAAAAAGGCCATTCAACGGAGTGCGGCAGTCCAGGATTTGTTCTTTTTTCATGGACCTGTGCAGAGCCAGCACCTGTCGGTTTGAGTAGGGCGGGAGCAACATGAGGGATCAGAGGCTTGGAGAGCAGTAATCTTTCTTTCTACTACATTCACATGGGGGACATGCAGTAAGGCAATAAAAAAAAAAAAAATTCAATGAGGGGATTGGTATAGTGAATTTAATTATGCTTAACCACTTTTGCTGGTCCAAGACCAGGCCACTTTTTGCGTTTCTGCACTGCGTCGCTTTAACTGACATTTTTTTACTAGTAATGGCGGCAATCAGCGATTCTTATTGTGACGGCAACATTATGGCGGACACATCGGACACTTTTGACATATTTTTGGGACCATTGTCATTTTTACAGTGATCGGTGCTATAAAAATGCAATAATTACTGTGCAAATGACACTGGCAGTAAAGGGGTTAACCACTAGGTGGCGCTTTAGGGGTTCAGTGTGCCCTAGGGAGTGCTTCTAACTGTAGGGGGGGTGGGCTGTGTGTGCCAGGACAGTGATCACCACTTCCGATTACAGGAAGCTGTGGTCACTGTCCTGTCACTAGGAAGACTGGGGAAATGGTTGTTTACATAAGCATTTCCCCCTTCTTCCTTAACGTGACACGATCGCAGGTGTGCCCGTGGACATCGACTCCGCAGGACCCACGGTCAGAGTCATGGAGCTCGCAGTGCGTGCACGTGCACAATGCCTGCTTCTTAAAGGGGACGTATATTTACGTCCTTTTGCCTGCCCGTGCCATGCTGCAGATGTATATCTGCGTGCGGCGGGCAGCAAGCGGTTAAAGTGGTTGTAAACTCTTATAACCCATTTTTTGCTACAGGTAAGCCTATAATAAGGCTTACCTGTAGCTACCCTGGATATCTCCTAAACCTGAATGGTTTAGGAGATATCCCCTGTATTTGCATGTGCCGATGTAATTGGCACATGCGCACTAAAGCAATGGCACATACGTGACTGTGCCATTACTGGCGGGTCACGCGCCCATGCGTGGGATTGACGTCATCGCGGCTCCGGCCAATCACAGTGCCGCGATACCTGGAAGTAACTCCAGGATAACATGTCGCCGGCGGACGGTGCTGTGTCGGGCACAGCAGCGGGGGCTTCGATCCCAGGTGAGTATTACATAATAAGCTAGCATGCTATGCTCAGGTTTGTGGAGAAGAGGCTCTAGTCCACATGAACATGGAGACAAGGTGCTTTGCCAGGGACCCCCCCTGCTATGTATCCTCCCCATGTTAAGGGCATGTGGCCTAGTGTGGTTCAGAGTGGGGGCAGGCAGCATGCTCAACCCACTCTCCCTTTATTTTTTGGCCCTCCAAGCTGCATGCTCAGATAAAGGTTTGATATGAGATTTTTGGAGGACCCCAAGCCATTTTTTTTTAACTATCCCACCCCTTTATTTACATTCACCTGTCAGCTGGGAGTTTCTGACTGACAGCTGAATGGGCCAGATTGGGGTGACTCACTGGATATTAGGATGATGATGTTCATCGCCTTCCTCACAACCAGCCTGAGTGGAAAGCTATCACATCAAGAAATGGTAGTAATACCACCGCTAATTATATCACTTTCTGCTGCAGCGACTGTTTGTCAAACCTGCAAACAAGAAACATTTAGTCTAAGCATGGGTTTGGACTGAATCAGGAGCCCATCCCTCTGCAAAACATTTATTCAGAAGCAGTGGAGATGCGTCCATAAGGGCGCACAGGCGCCGCCCCCTCTCTCCAGCCACCCCCTCTATGATCAATGGATAGATTCATGCATAGCATAAATTACACAGGGGGTGTTTTTGAAGCACCTGATTAGAGCCATAAGCATCAAAAGGTGACTTGCAAGCGCCATTCCACCCAGGTGTGTTAGAAAAGCAAATGAATATTCGCTTTCCTAACACTGAACCGCCTCTCCGCCAATCAGGTGCTCGGGTCTGTTACCGTCACCTGATGAAATGACAGGCACTGTGGACGGACGCCTATCAGGAGGAGAGGATGGGAGGAGACGCATGGAGGACACCGCTCACCGCCGTCACCCGCTGCTTTGATGGGTACAGTGACAGCGTTTGATGGGCAAAGTAGCTGCCTTTGATGGGCACAGTGACAGCGTTTGATGGGCACAGTGGCTGCGTTTGGCACAGTGGCAGCAATTGATGGGCACAATGACAGCGTTTGATGGGCAAAGTGGCTGCGTTTGGCACAGTGGCAGCAATTGATGGGCACAGTGGCTGCAATTAATGGGCACAGTGGCTGCGTTTGATGGCACAGTGGCTGCGTTTGATGGCACAGTGGCTGCGCTTGATGGGCACAGTGGCTGCGTTTGATGGGCATAGTGAAGCTGCAATTGATGTTTTTTTTCAGCATTTTTCAGTTTGTTTGCACCCCCCCAAAGTTTGTAGCACCAGCCGCCACTGTTCAGAAGGCGATTTCTACATACAATTCGTAGACTATTATGTCAGGTGTCCAGATGTATTCTACTGGAAGAGAGATTTTCTCAACAGCTCCACATTTTGCTGGTGTCCAGGTCAGGAACTCATGCTGCCAAAACTGTTGAAGACAATAGGGTTATGTTTTTATTGCTTACTACACCATACACACAAAATGTGTACCTGAACATAAAAAGTTCAGATTATCTATGTTATAGGGAACATTTAAAACATGTTAATTGTGCCATAGCATTACCTTAAAAAATATACCTTGTGTCTTGAATTTCCCCGGCCTCATAGCTGTAAATCTACAGTGTAAAACCTTAGACACTGCTCCCCGTGACTGCTTGAGTAGAGTGAGATCAGAGTGGGATTTGGTGATGTCACTACCCTGCACTGTTCTGTATGCTGGAGGCTCTGACATGAGGAAGCAAAGCTCTGCCTATGCCAAGATTGCTGCCTCCACACAGAAATACAGAACAGAACAAGGCATGGTAAGTCAGTAGTGGAGGATCAGCTGCAACGAGACCACAGGCAATAGTGGTGACTAATCCTTTGTCCTCTCTCTGCCTCTTTTTGTGACACAGTGCCCGGAGTTCCGTTCCTCACAGGATTGCTAACCACCTTATGAAAGTGCTAGCTGCCTGGCTGCCATGCTGATGCCTTAGGTGTAATATGTTGCAAGTCATCGGTAAAGCCAGAGCTGGAGCTCATGATCTCTGACATGTTTCACAACACTTACTCAAAAAGTATCAAAGCCAGAAGATCAACATTATAACCAAGGTAAATGTTTGTAAAGAAAGAGTCAGAAATGACAGCCTCCATGTTTCCTTTACAATAAGACCTTTTACCTAGATAATGTTCTCTTACTTTCCACCCAAGCACATTTTACTAATTGGTGTCATACATCAGGAATGAAGAAAGACAGGCAATGCATTACTGTGCATAGTGCATCCTCTGTATGGAGTACCCAAAAGTCCCCGATCCAGACACAGGATGCATCCAAAAATTACTCATACACACCAATATACATGCTTCCACCACTCACAATTTGCAAGCTTTGAGAAACCTGGCTTTTGACACAACACACTGCACGCAATCACACTGGCACACAGGATTTCACATACCACACACACTGCTCTCACCAGCAGTTACAGGTTTGCTAAATCTATGAACAAGGGGCTAGATTCATGTAGCATTTACGGCAGCGTATCTCCAGATACGCCGCCGTAATTTCAAATCTGCGCCGGCGTATCGTTACGCCGATTCTCAAAGGCAGATACGCTCTAAAAATAGGCTTCCCCTGCCGACATAACTTGAATGCGGCGGCATATAATTGTGTGCAATATTACGTTGGCCGCTAGGGGCGCTTCCGTTGTTTTCGGCGTAGAATATGCAAATTACCTAGATACGCCGATTCACAAACGTACGTACGGCCAACGCAATTTATTTACATCGTTTACGTTAGGCTTTTTTCAGCGTAAGGTTGTTCCTGCTATTAGGAGGCGCAGCCAATGTTAAGTATGGACGTCGTTCCTGCTTTGAAATTTGAATTTTTTACGTTGTTTGCGTAAGTCGTTCGCGAATAGGGCTGGATGTAATTTACGTTCACGTCGAAACCAATACGTTGTTGCGCCGTACTTTGGAGCAATGCACACTGGGATATGTAAACGGACGGCGCATACAAAGCGTCAATCACGTCAGGTCATCATAGATTTACATAAAACACGCCCCCTTCCACATTTGAATTACGCGCGCTTACGCCGGCCCCATTTACGCTACGCCACTGCAACTTACGGAGCAAGTGCTTTGTGAATACTGCACTAGCTCCTGTAAGTTGCGTCGGCGTAGAGTAAATACAATACGCTGCGCCGCCGTAACTATGCGCGCCCCTACCTGAATCTAGCCCAAGGTTTGCAAATATAATTTTTTCTATGCTTTAGAGTTAAAAGTGAGTTGTCACCTACCCAACCTAGCCAATACGCTGGCTATCGCATTTTACCCAGTCAGCACAGGTAGATTTTTGATTACCACAATCTTCAAACCTCGATCTTGTGTCAAGTTAAAGCGTTGGTTAATCCCCCGAAAAAAATGGATCCTGCTCCTTTAAAGCATGTTATATGACACAGTGCTTGTCCTGTGTCATTTGGCCCCCTGTAACACCTAAAAAACCTGTCTGATCCTGCCACTTTCTCCCCACCCCTCTGTAAACTGACCACGGTGTATTATAGCTGCTGGGATCAGACACTGTGGTCAGTTTACGTGCCTCTGTCATCAGCCTGCTATCTGTTCTGCTGTATCCTCCTCCCACTCCCCTCTCTGTCTGTGTGTGAGTTGCCCCTCCCCCTCCTACTGCTCCCATAACACTAACCTGTATACACCATCGGCACTGCCTCCTATTGCAGTGTCCCCCTCTGTGCATGATTTATAAATATAAATGCTGTAAATACCTAATTTAGGAACCAAGTTCACGATCACATGACCAGCCAGCTCTCTCCTCCTCTCCTCCTCCCATCCAGACTGACATCAGCAGAGAAATCTCAGCCCCGCCCATTGGATCTCTCAATGGAGGAAAGCAGAAAGCTGGCCAGTCATGTGATAGCAATCTAGGCAGTGAAATTAGGTATTTACAGCATTTATTTTTATGAATCACACACAGAGGGGGGTACTACAATAGGAGGCAGCACTGATGGTGTATACAGGTTAGAGTGGCTTAACATCCACTTTAAAGCTGTTTAAAACCCAAAACCAAAAATGTATTATTTTTCAGTTTACCAATCCTTAGATGTTATGGCTGCATTATCTTTCTTTTCTTCCTTTTTTTTTACCTGGTGAAATAGCACCTCAAGACACTACTCTGGATGAATGAGAACAGGAGGCACAGCAGACAGCAGCATTATCAGTCTGGGGGAGTGTGTAATGTACAGTATTAACACAGTCTTTCTAAACATTTTCAACACAGGGGAACCCTTACAATAACTTTCCAGGCTCTGGGAACCCTTGCAAAAAATTACAACAACTACAACTTATGATACATTAGTGCGATGGTCAGTGGGAAGAATGCTCCTTATATTTCTGGTCATTGGGAACAATTACCCCCTCATAGATAGCTAAAATGGTGTCAGTAGAAACATATGTAAGGTGCAGAAATCTCTCATGTCTCGAGGAACCCCTAGCAAATGCTGAATGAATGATAGGGTTCTATGGAACCCTGATTGAGAAACCTTGTATTAGCAGATGTAAACCCACTGATAAATTGAAGCCAAACTCCAACCCACACTTTATAATCAGTTACAGCAAACAGTTTTTTTCCTTTTGAGATGAAGGTTTTGCATGAAAAAATTAAAGCTGATTGTGACGGTATCGGTATGATATCCCCGTCAACGTTCCCTTCTTCCCATAACGAAAATCACCCCAATATTCCACGAGGAGGGATATCCCTGGAATCGCCCAGAAAGCCACACATGAGACCAGCTTACTGCTTGAACAACACAGACTTTAATGTTATAACACACAGCTTATATGTCATTTCCAAAACTGTTACAATGACAAATCTCCGCCCCCCTCACACTGGGGCTTCCATACAGATTATAGGCAGACACGACGGGGCCGATGCTGAAACACATTTTCTTTAGACAATGACATCAATGACGCTGAGCACTAGCTGTACTGAATACATCAACCAGACCGCTCGACCCCGCATATAGAGAGATAATTACCACAATGAAGCAATCAGAATAATTAACACAAGCCACTTAAACCCAGCTCTCCTTCACACAACACAATAGATCAATTAACCTTTAGAAATAGTGAGGGGACATTAGCACATCAATAACCTGGCTAGCAGGGAGCAGTAAACTGAGACATATAGGCAAATGTATCACAATGGCCCCCCTTTTGCTCCCTGCTCCGGCAAACCCGGTTGGACCTTCCCTGGTCCAGTAGGGTTGACGGGTTCAGAGCTATTAGTCAGAGGTTAACTCCGTTTGGCATGACTGACCTCCCTTGGCAACTGCTTCAGACTCAGGTATGTCACCGGGTCGTCAGATCACACGCCGGTCAGTCCCCAAGTCTTTGTGCGATCTGCAAAGTCACCAGAAGTCAGTGTGAAGACAGCGAATGGGTCTGTGCGCCGCCGTCTAGGTGTCCCGCTATGGGAGGGGGCAGGTTATGGCTCTGAAGTGACAATCCCAGGAGATTCATAAAAAGAAAAAGTTATATTTGTTGAAATGCTGTAGCACTGGGAGTCCGGGGAGGGGGGGAGGAGAATCAGAGCCCCATAAGGTCAGCCACCCCCTGCTCCCTCCGCAGCCGCCGGTTCTCCTCTTGGAGCTTCTCCAGCTCCATCTCCAGTTCATGCTGCTGTGACCTCAGGTGGTTGTTCTCCTCCTCCATGCGGCTTATGCACTCCTCCAGCTCTATGTACTCACGGATCAGCTCCTGCTTGCTCATGTCCTGCAGGCTCTCCACGTGGTCCTTCATCATCAGGAACTGGGTGGTGGTGTAAGGGGCCACCGGTGGGCCCTTGGCGAACATCTCGGCACGCATCTGGGACGCCTGCTGCGACTCCCTCTCCTCCAGTCGCTTCTTCTCCTTCCAGGTCAGCTTGTTATACGGCTTCCAGGACCTCTTCTTCTTGAAGGGTGGCCGGCGGTGCCTCTTTCTGCCCAGCTCCCTCCAGGGCCCCTCCGGCTCAGGGCTGTCGCCCATGACCAGCTGACAATGGTGTTCCCTGTTGTCCGTAATAACAGATTGTACCATGAGGGCTTCATAAGGGGTGCCCAATGGTTCTTCCTGACCCAGCTCCTTTGGATCCCAAGCCGAGTCTACACAATGGGCTGCTGCTGGTGGGCGGTACCCAGGTTGAGACCAATTTGACCTGGTGTTGTCATTCATGGGGCAATTCTGCTTGAAGTGACCCAGCTGTTTGCACCGGAAGCAGCGTTGTTCGTTGCCCTCCTGGCGATGATAGCGAGGGCTAGATGTCACCGGTCTGTTAGGAGGTTGGTATCTAGCGGTTGGTGGGTGTGAGGGCACCGTTTGTGGTGGAGGTTGTTCCTGTGGTGTGACCTGGTTCGTCTTGCGAGTATCTGCATATTCATCCGCCAACTTCGCGGCCTCTGGTAGAGTCATGGGCCTGCGATCTCTCACCCAATCCTTGACGTCCGTCTGGATGTGATTGTAAAATTGCTCCAGGAGCATTAGTTGCAAAATGTCCTCTGCGGTGGTGGCCTGGCTGCTGTTAGCCCAGTTAGAGGCCGACCGGGACAATTGGCATGCCCATTCCGCATAAGAGTCTTTCGTGGTTTTGCGTGAGTCCCTGAACTTCTGTCGGTGGGACTCTGGGGTTACTGCATAACGAGCCAGGAGCACTTCTTTAACCCGGGCGTAGCTATGGATATCCTGATCTGGCACGGTCCGGAAAGCATCAGAAGCTTTGCCTGACAGTTTGCCTGACAATATTGCAACCCAGTCTCCTCTAGCTATTCGGTGCAGGTTACATTGTCGCTCAAAATCCGCCAGGAAGTTATCAATCTCACAGTCCTTTTCATCAAAAGCTTTAAAAGCGCTAAACGGAATCTTCCTTGCGTCTGCTGTGCTGTACTCACTGTTCGTAGAAGGTGCGGCTGCTTGTTGGACTGCTGCCAGTTTTAACTGTAGTTCTGCGTCCCTTATTTCTTTAGCCTTCTGTAGTTCTGCGTCTCTTATTTGTTTATCCTTCTGTAGCTCTGCGTCTCTTATTTGTTTATCCTTCTGTAGTTCTGCGTCCCTTATTTCTTTATCCTCCTGTAGCTCTGCGTCTCTTATTTGTTTATCCTTCTGTAGCTCTGCGTCTCTTATTTGTTTATCCTTCTGTAGCTCCGCGTCTCTTATTTCTTTAGCCTTCTGTAGCTCTGCGTTTACTAACATGTCCATCACTTTCAGTACCACATCCGGCGTTGGGTTCGGGCCGAACCACGCTAGCTTCTCTCTCATTAGCTTGTTGGCTGGCGATTCCTCCTCCTGAATCACTGGTGTCTCCATCTCTTGTACTGCTGGCGTTGCTGCAATCCCGTCCTCCTGGTCTAGCTCCATTGATTCTGCTATGATGACCCGCTTGGTTTTGTTGCTAGCAATCCTTCCACGAACTTCCAGTAGTTCTTCCAGTGTCTGCTTGGAATCCGGGTGTGAAGGGGAATAGAAGGGAAAAATCCCACCGCTACCAACCGTTCCCTTCTTCCCATAACGAAAATCACCCCAATATTCCACGAGGAGGGATATCCCTGGAATCGCCCAGAAAGCCACACATGAGACCAGCTTACTGCTTGAACAACACAGACTTTAATGTTATAACACACAGCTTATATGTCATTTCCAAAACTGTTACAATGACAAATCTCCGCCCCCCTCACACTGGGGCTTCCATACAGATTATAGGCAGACACGACGGGGCCGATGCTGAAACACATTTTCTTTAGACAATGACATCAATGACGCTGAGCACTAGCTGTACTGAATACATCAACCAGACCGCTCGACCCCGCATATAGAGAGATAATTACCACAATGAAGCAATCAGAATAATTAACACAAGCCACTTAAACCCAGCTCTCCTTCACACAACACAATAGATCAATTAACCTTTAGAAATAGTGAGGGGACATTAGCACATCAATAACCTGGCTAGCAGGGAGCAGTAAACTGAGACATATAGGCAAATGTATCACACTGATCATTTAAGCACCCCTACTAAATGGCTTGTTTCATCCATGTAAACTGATACATTCTGCTGAAGAGCTTGTGCTTTTGAAAAACAGACTAGCTGTCTGGATCAGCAGACGAAAGTATAAGAAAGAAAGCCTAAAAAAATTAATTCAGCCATCACATCTAATAATTGGTAATCTGATATACAATAAATGTTTGCTTTTGGGTTTAATGCTACTTTTAGAATAATGAATACGAAAAGGAAGAGTTATAGTTTCAGCTGTTGCTTTGCTATTCGTAGACCCCAAACACTGATTCTTTATGCCTAGCAGACTTCCATAATTTACAATAAAGCCGGCACATTTGAAATCTAATGCCCCGTACACACCATCACTTTATGTGATGAAAAAAAACGACATTTTCTGTGAAGTAAAAAATGACGTTTTTGAAACTTCAATTTTCAAAGACGAAGTTGCCTACACACCATAGTTTTTCTCACAATGTTCTAGCAAAGCGAGGTTACGTTCTCACCACTTTTTCCATTGAAGCTTGCTTCATAAGTAGCTTCTGGGCATGCGCGGGTGAAAAAACATTGTTTTAAACAACGTTTTTTACTACACACGGTCAATTTCTGTGAAGTAAAAAATTACGTTTTGAAAAACGACACATAAAATTGAAGCATGCTTCAATTTTTTTGGTCGTTTTTTACAAGACATAAAATTACGTTTTCCCCCACACACGGTCAATTAAAGTGACGTTTTTAAAAACGTAATTTTTTTTCATCACATAAAGTGATGGTGTGTACGGGGCATAACATCGTCTCTCTGCACAGTCAGCCTTTTGCAGAAGTTTTTATAATTGTGCGCTGTACAGGGTGAGATTTATGAGTTATTAAACTTTTCAGAATTTTGAAGAACATTCTAAATGGGGACAATACACCTAGTCTGTGCTGATTTGGGATGCAGATGCCTCAGCTATGTCCTTTGAGGAACTCACAGAATCTAAACAACCCCCACTGTGAGAGTATGCATAATAAACATTTGTCCTTCCTGTGACACTGTAATGTTAAATATTATGCATATTCTGAAATAAGTAAAAAACTGAGTGCCGGTTCACACTACAGCGACTTGGGATCTGACTTGTGTCGCCCCAAGTCGCACGACATGAGAAATTCCATTAAAGTGAATGAGAGCCGTCTTAATGTACACTACTGCAGTCGCTCCGACTTCAGAAAAGGTTCCTGTACTACTTCAAGGCGACTTGAAGGCAACTTGTAGGCAACTTGTACCTATTGATTTCAATGGAAGTTGCCTCCAAAGTAGGATCACTGTCTTAACTGAAGCAACTTTACAGGAAGAGAAAATAGTTTTCTCAGGCAAACCCCTCCCTCCCACAGAGCTGATTATTGTTTAATTGGCTACTGGCAAAGTCGCCTGTCCTGGAGGCAACTTCAAGTCGCATTGTAAGTTGCTCCAAGTCGCGCTGAAGTCGCCTTGCAAAGTCGCGCTGTAAGTTGGGTTGCCCCTGTGTGAACCGGCACTGACTTGTGCTTGCATTGTAATATTAAAAATATTGAAGAAAATAAGGGAACATTGGATCAAGATCTACTCCCTCTTGGCTGGTTTGTGACAGTTGGTTAATGGGGCTGTGAATTTTAGGTTAATACCTAAGCAATTCTTATAAGCAAATTCACTGATATAGGCAGCTGAAGGTATCTGTAAATTTTATATTGATTATTGAAATAATCTATGGGAAGACTTAGAAGGTGAGAGGGGGCAAGGCTCCGCTTAACGTTTGCAATGGGCTTAAACTACCTACAGTACTGTGCAAATGTTTTAGGCAGGTATGAAAAAATGCTGTAAAGTAAGAATGCTTTCAAAAATATATATTTTATAAGTGTTTATTTTTTATCTATTTACAAAATGCAAAGTGAGCAAACAGAAAAAAAATCTAAATAAAATCAATATTTTTGGGAATACCCTTTTGCTTCAAACCAGCATCCTTTCCTACATGTGCACACTTTGTAAAAAAGTAATTTTGTAGGACTATTAGAGTCGATTTAAACGATGGGCTATTCAATCACTTTTGAAGAAGCACAAGAAACGGACAATGTTGAGGATCGTAGACACAGTGGTTGGCCAAGGAAACTTAATGCAGCAGGTGAAAGACACATCATGCTTACTTCCCTTCGACATTAGAAGATGCTCATCAGTACCATCAGTACAGAGCTGGCGGAAACCAATGTTTTTTTTCACATCTGTCTAAAAAAAATTAACAGTGGTGTATATCTAAATGTCTACAAATAATTTTGTTGTGTGGGTTTCACTGAAGGTAGTTGTTCCTGCTTACACATTTTTCCATCATATACTTTTATAGATATACTGTACATTTTCACAGTTTCAATTAACTCATACTGCTGGTAAATTTGAGCAGAAGTTATTTGGGAACATTATGAAGATTATAGCACCTCAGGTCTTGTTCAATACATTGGAGTGAACAGAGAAATAATGATACTCACCAGACGGACCCACAGGAAAGTGGTGAGAATCTGCGATTTTTCATTCTAAAGGAAGATAATATTTGTTGCAAATCATTTCCAGGATTTTTTCTTATTTTACAACAAACAAAAGAAGCTCTTACCACTCCAAGCACTGCATAGATTGTAAATGATATATTCACACTAGTTGGTCGGCTGTAATTCAGAGTTGGACGAAATGACTTCTTATCAAACACACTTTGCAGGGATTCATAAGAAGGCCCAGATTCAGACCCTGTACATTGCAGCTCAGCACTTTCTGATATAGCTACAACAGAAGATAAAAAAAAATCAAACATACAGTAAATGATTGCATTTCTATGATTTCACAAAATAAATCTCCTAATGGGCATATATTCTATAGCACTTTGCCTTTTTTACCCAGTGTTTCCTTATTTTACCTTAAGGTTGTTATAAACCCTCTCATATACCCAATGAAGTGAAGAGTCTCAGATGATACACAGTGTTGAAACAAATACTCCTACATAAGTTTTACTTGTTTATCTGCAGTCTTCTCTTTTGTACTTCCCTTCAAAAGTGCTGATTTTAGATGAAATCCTTCTGCCTTTTCCAGTATCACAGAAGAGGGGGTGGAGAGCTGCAGTTATAGATTTGAGACACTGTGTGAGAGCTGATTGGGGGAAAAGAGCACACCCCCTTCACACACAGCAGAACTGTGTTCTGAATAGACAAGCTGTGTGCTGAGCTCTCCTCTACGACATAAGTTTTTCAGACTCAAGATAACATTTATCAGAAGTGACTAATGATTATACAGTGCCTTGAAAAAGTATCCATACCCCTTGAAATTTCCCACATTTTGTCATGTTACAACCAAAAACATAAATACATTTTATTGGTATTTTATGTGATAGACCAACACAAAGTGGCACATAATTGTGAAGTGGAAGGATAAATGGTTTTCAATTTATTTTTACAAATTGATGTGTGAAAAATGTGGTGTGCATTTGTATTCCACCCCCCTGAATCAATACTTTGTAGAACCACCTTTCACTGTAATTACAGCTGCAAGTCTTTTTTGGGGATGTCTCTACCAGCTTTGCACTTCTAGACAGTGACATTTTTGCCCATTCTTCTTTGCAAAATAGCTCAGGTTCTGTCAGATTGGATACATTTTTGGTTGTAACATGACAAAATGTGGAAAATTTCAAGGGGTATGGATACTTTTTCAAGGCACTGTATAAGCATAGTCACTTCCAGACTCAGGATACAATTTGTATCAGAGAGGAGAGCTCAACACATAGCTTGTCTATTCAGAACACAGTTTTGCTGTGTACGAAGGGGGTGTACATTTTCAAGGCACTGTAACAGAAGGACGAAGCACCAGAGAGAAACAGTACCGAGAGCTTTGGAGAGAGACAACTAAACACTACAAATATATTTGCTTAGTTCAGATTTACAACCACTTTAAATATAGAATATATTTCTAGTGTATTCAGTACCTACCAACTTACAAACCTTTGGGGTGCCTTTCCAAAGACTCCAGACCAAAAACAGTTTTGCATTACAGAGCTAAATCACAAATAATGTAAATGTCAGTGTTCTGCTTATTATCCAAAAGCATACAGTAGGTTCTCAATCAGGGCGTAAGTTTGAGAGGGTTTGATGCTTCTCCTTTAATTCTCCATAAATTATAAATATTAGTTGGGTGTTTAACTCTTAAAGCAATTAACGTGATACTAAGCACACACTGTTTAACCACTTGACCTCCAAAAGATTTCCCCCCCCCCCATGAACAGGCCATTTTTTGTTAGATGGTACCGTGTTATTTTAACTGACAGTTGTCGTAAAATGCTGTACCCATATAAATGGTATGTCTTCCCCCCCAAATAGAGCTTTCTTTTGGTGATATTTGATCACCTCTGTGTTTTTTATCTTTTGCTTTAAACAAAAAAAGACAATTGTGACAAAAAAACTGTTTTACTTTCTGCTGTAAAACACATCCAATAAAAAAATTGAAAAATCTAATTTCTTTATCAATTTGTATTATACTACATATTTTTGGTAAAAAAAAATACCAATAAACGTACCAAGTAGAGATAGTGATGTGGGCTGGTGACAAATTCAAATAGGCACCAACATCCTTGGATATAATACATAAACAGGAAGGTTTTTAGTGGGATTTTAATAGTGCCATAATCAAGAGTTTTTAAAAACATAACACATTTTAATGATACATCGAAATTAAAAGTTAGCAACTTTTCATTTTAGCAGATCACGGATAATCAACAAGGCTGCTTGCATTCTCTGTCAAGCAGTTACATCCAGATATGATGGGTCTATTAGGTGGTTGGGTCATGGCCTTGCGTATCTTGGGAAGTGCATAGAATGTAGGGATTTTAGGTTCCTTATGAAGAAAGTTCCAAGTATTTTTATTAATAGTGCCCTGTTGTTAAGCTTTCAAAATTATATAGTAATATTCAGCCAATTAGTGATCTATAACGGTTTTGGAAATGGATCTATACAAGTTTCTATTTTTCAAGATCTGTAGGCACATGTCTTCATACTGCTTAATGTCCACAATGACAAGGTTGGCACCCTTGCCTGCAGGTTTGATAACTATTTGGTAATTAATTTGTAATGGTGTCTAGGCCCTTCTTTGGGAACTGGAGAGATTACCAGATCTATAATTATACAAAGCAGTCTTTTCAATTTCTTTAGTAATTTGTTGGACAAAGGCCCATATATTTGGATTGTTACTTAACAATGGGAGGGTACAGGATTTTGTTTTAAAGAGGATGCTGGGCCAGAGAATGCCCCCAATACTGAATGGTTGGACATGGCGAATATATATATAATAATTAATCTGATCTTTGCTATTGTTCTTTTCTTATAATAACATTTTTATTATTCTATACTATCATCTTATACTTTGTCTCTTTTGAACACTGACTATTTAATATATATCCCCTGAGGAAGACCTTAGTGGTGAAATATGTCAGGATAAAATATCACATTGTCACGACTTTTGGAAAATATCTTCTGTGATCTGCTAAAGAGACAATTTGTTAACCTTCAATTTTAATGTTAAACTATTTTTAACGATGTATTATTAAAATGTGGTATTTTTATAAAAACTCTTTTGTACTTATGATTCCTGCATATATACCCTCTAAGTGTATACTGATTGGTTTGCGCAAAAGTTACAGCGTCTAAAAACCACTGGATATTTTTTCAGATCTTAATTATTTTGAGGAAATAACTGTCAGGGCACAGACCTTTTACGGTCTCTTTCCCTAGTTGGTCCTGGGTGGAATCGAACCCAGGATCTCTCCATTGAAGGTCCAGCTCTTTTGTCTCTGAGCCACTGCTCAGTTCTATTCTGTGTGCTGTCCATTGGAGCCTGGTTCTGAAACCTGTACTTCTGTGGACCAATCAGTGACCAGTGCGGCCTATTTAAGCCAGCCTCTTCCTCTTTGCTAATTGCTGGTTCGTTGTAAGCTTTACCCTGTGAGAGAACCTTGTAACCTGAATACCCTGACCTGTTTGACCCGGATTGGACCTTGACTGTTCTCTGCCGTCTCCTACACTTGACCCCTGCCTGCTTATCGGATTTGCTGTTGTCTCCTGCCCCTTGACCTTGGCTTGCTCTCACGGACTTCCTCTGATCTCTCCAACTCCTGACCCACGGCCTGTGACCCAGATTTGCCTTGTTTCCTGTTGATCCCTTCTGGACTTACCTGCCTGTTCCTGCCTGATCAACGACTGTCTCCAGTCCTCTGCACCTGCCCTGTTTTCGTCAGCTGCACCAAGTCTGCCTACCAGTTCCCGGCACAGGTGCCTCCTTGTGCCGTCCCTCCTCTGTTCTAACTCCAGGGAGTGGTCTGCACAGGGTCGCAAAGGTGAGCCGCCCTCAGCATCTCGGCCTCGGTAAGTAACGTTCCTGACAGTACGAACCAGCCATTATGTCTGAGGCCGACAGGGCATGCTCACCCCTTGAAAACCTGTGTCAACAGGTGTCTGTTTTGACGAATGCCGTTCAAAGACTCCAAGAAAGTAAGCCCTTACATAATGGACTGACCGATAACATGGAGTCCGCAGACTTGTTCAAAATGCTCACTTCCTTGGCTCTGCAAGTCTCTAGCCTGAACCATACCATTCTGGAACTTCAACAAGAAGTTCAAATATTTAAAGGGACAGCACGCCCAGCCCCGGAACCAGCATGTTATGAACCATTTGTTGTCATGCCAGAAAAATTTGATGGTAGCCGTGCATCCTTCTGGTGCTTTAAAACCGACTGTGAGCTATTGTTCACCCTTAAACCTAGGACCTATGCCACAGACTATATTAAGGTTAGAGCCTCCATCAACTTGCTTACAGGGCAGGTCAAATCGTGGGCTCACCTGCTGCTGCAGGAAAAAAGTCCAGTCTTGGACAGCTGGGAGACGTTCATGTCTGCTCTGGACTCATATATTCCTGCTTCCAAGAGGACCAGCACTCCCAGGTCTGCTCTTACTCCACGGGGCCTACGGGTACCCAGGGACAGGAAGCCCCAGTACAGTTATGACATCCAGCCAACCCAGTGTGTGCCAAATTATGAAACTCTGTATGTGCCCAGCCATGAAGTTCCCACACCACCAAGCCTTGACGCTCCTGTGGATGCACACACGCCTACCTTGGAGGAGGAGGAACCCATGCAGATCGGGGCCATCCGGTCCAGCCTATCTGAGGAAGAAAGAGAGCGGAGGAGAGGCCATGGACTTTGCTTTTATTGTGGTGCTAGCGGGCACCTTATATCGCTTTGCCCAACTCGCCCACCTCGGCCAAAGCTTCTTCAGGTGGGTACTATTGGGAGTTTCTTCTATGCCTCAGAATCTGTACCTACCTTTCCAGTGTCTTCGGTTCCTGTGTCCCCAGTTCCAGTGTCTTCGGTTCCTGTGTCCCCAGTTCCAGTGTCTTCGGTTCCTGTGTCCCCAGTTCCAGTGTCTTCAGTTCCAGTGTCTTCCGTTGCAGTGTCATCCATTCCAGTGTCTTCCGTTCCAGTGTCTTCCGTTCCAGTGTCTTCCGTTCCAGTGTCTTCCGTTCCAGTGTCTTCCGTTCCAGTGTCTTCAGTTCCTGTGTCTTCAGTTCCTGTGTCTTCAGTTCCTGTGTCTTCAGTTCCTGTGTCTTCAGTTCCTGTGTCCCCAGTTCCTGTGTCCCCAGTTCCAGTTCTTATGTCCTCAGTTCCAGTTCCTGTGTCCCCAGTTGAAGTTCTCCCTCCAGACTGCACATATGCCTCAAATGGTACTATGGTCCGTAAACAGGATCTGGAGATATTGGAACGAGCTTTACAAGCAAGGAGGGCACCCCCTACCAGAACTTCAGGATCAACTAAGCCCAAAAAGAAAAAGTAAAGATCTACATGCTCTCTGTTCTATCCGAGCTTCCATCAGGAGCATCCGGAACTAATGGACAGTTTGGGCGTCCGGAGTCCGCCCCTAGGGGGGGGGCACTGTCAGGGCACAGACCTTTTACGGTCTCTTTCCCTAGTTGGTCCTGGGTGGAATCGAACCCAGGATCTCTCCATTGAAGGTCCAGCTCTTTTGTCTCTGAGCCACTGCTCAGTTCTATTCTGTGTGCTGTCCATTGGAGCCTGGTTCTGAAACCTGTACTTCTGTGGACCAATCAGTGACCAGTGCGGCCTATTTAAGCCAGCCTCTTCCTCTTTGCTAATTGCTGGTTCGTTGTCAGCTTTACCCTGTGAGAGAACCTTGTAACCTGAATACCCTGACCTGTTTGACCCGGATTGGACCTTGACTGTTCTCTGCCGTCTCCTACACTTGACCCCTGCCTGCTTATCGGATTTGCTGTTGTCTCCTGCCCCTTGACCTTGGCTTGCTCTCACGGACTTCCTCTGATCTCTCCAACTCCTGACCCACGGCCTGTGACCCAGATTTGCCTTGTTTCCTGTTGATCCCTTCTGGACTTACCTGCCTGTTCCTGCCTGATCAACGACTGTCTCCAGTCCTCTGCACCTGCCCTGTTTTCGTCAGCTGCACCAAGTCTGCCTACCAGTTCCCGGCACAGGTGCCTCCTTGTGCCGTCCCTCCTCTGTTCTAACTCCAGGGAGTGGTCTGCACAGGGTCGCAAAGGTGAGCCGCCCTCAGCATCTCGGCCTCGGTAAGTAACGTTCCTGACAATAACATGGTGTAGGTGGATTTCTGCCAATCACAGGTTGTGTTACTCCCCTCCAGCCTACGTCTTAGAATAACAGGGAGGTGAAGCCTCTATCAATCAAGATGTAATATCCCTCCCACCACTGTGTATGCACCCACATGTGTGACACTATAGGCTGGGCTGCTCAGATGTGATAGAGGGTGAGTGCTCAGCATATAAACTCACTAAAAATTGAGTATGTGCAGAGTTGTCACTATAGCTGCAAAATCCCTAGCTGAATTGGGGACTTTAACAGAAGGGGGAGATAGAGAACAGCAGGATCAACCAGGCTTTTTACAGTATACAGAAAACAAATCTTATTGTGACTGAGTATGAGCAGTATGTAATACAGCATTTATTGATAGTTTTTTTTTAATGTGGGTTTAGTTACACTTAAACATATAAGAAAACTATCATGAGCTATAAAAACAATAGGTATGGTTAGGAAATATTGATAATATCTTCTGACAGTATAAATGTGAGTGTAACGCTACCCACGAGGGAGCCGCTGGTGTTTTTGCCTGGGTCTTTCCCACTTTTACTCCACAGCCAGGCACAAGGTAAATTTCCACAGCCAGGTGCACACACACACTTATGCTTGTTATTCCAATAACCAGTGTAGGGGTTTTGTTTTTGTTATTTTATTGGAGAACTTGGATAGGGTAAGAGATATAGTGGGGTACTTCCAAATTGAACTGTTCACACTGAGGACTATCTTCCTTTCCTATTGAAAATTGACTGAAGTCTTTGCCAAGTGGATGCAGACTTCTTCACAGCAACTACAAACAGATTGCAGAACAGAGTAGTGTCCCTTAGTAAAGTAGTGGACAGTTCTGAATAAAGCTCTAAGAACACTAGCCATCGTTCTTCTTTGTGAGGGCCCTCTGCTGAATTAGAGCACAAGAGGGTATAACTATCTAAGGATCCTTAGGGGGTCTGTACTCACAAGGCTCCTGCACCGGTAGTCTTCTCTCTCTGCGATACCCGAGACCAGATGCACTGGTAGACTCTGCCTCTGTCAGCTATGATAGGACAAGGGTTGCCACACAGACTTCAGGCCTTTGGGTCTCCCACATGAGGCTATATTTCAGCAATTCAGGCCCTCAGGTCGCCCACCTGAAGCCACATGGCAGCAAGTCTTGGGAGAGACAAAGCCTCTCCTCCAGCCTGGTGCAATCCTCTGTTAGGAGTGATCAAGAGCCAATGTGCTCCTGGAACATAAATACAGGCACACAGCATGCCTAAGGGCACCTCCTTTTCTAATTGGCCAGGGTTGTATGAATATGCATGCTCCCATCAACATGGTTTCTGCCTACCGTTAAGCACTTTCCATAGTTGCTAGGACAGTGTGAAACTTCAAGACAGCATGAACAGCACCAGAGCACACCGAGCAGACCACACTAGCTGAACACTGTTCACTGGTAAGCAAACAGCAAATACATTTACCTAGCTGTCTCTCTGTTAAGCAGAGAACACAAAAACTATAATACAGTACACTAATCCTAGCACCTACCTCGGAGGATGCTACATGAGCACGAGAGGAGGACTGAGCTGGGAGTAAAAGGGTGGGCGACCCTGGAAGAAGATACATCACTGTTTAAACATCGATCAAAATGAGACCCACAGTCAGTGACACATGCTGAACATTACATAGCTACCTCATTCAGATTTCCAATCACAGTGTCTGGTAGACAAAAGTCTTCCTTGAGTTGCTAAAATATCATGATTCCAAATGTGGAGAGCTACAAAAGCAGCCAATGTGGCAAGGTATTCAATAAACCGAGACCTTTAGGAACACTTGCCTTTCATTGTACACACCGATACAATACAGTAAATAAATCACCATGACATATTTTAATTTAGCCCACATAAGTCTACCATGTCCCCCCGAGGCCTAAAATTCCCTGTCTCAAGGGACTCCTGAGATAGGACTTGGCACACTTGGCAAGTACTGGCCTCCATGACATTAGCAGTTTTGTAGACAATCTCATAAACCTAATATATTTGCTGTTGTACTATATTAGGTTACCACATTCTTGGTGTTCTAAATTTGTTATTTTAGCCAGAATGTCAAATTACCCAATTTAGATGTATTCCTGTGTATGTATAGTCAGGCAATAAAATATTCAGATGTGAAGTGCAATAATCAGTTGATTATGGTGACCATAAGTTTTCGCTAAGGCATGAATGTGTCTATACAAAATATGCTCATGTGTTCAGTTTTCATGCATCATGCCTACTCACACAACTTTAAATAAAAAAAAGCGAAATTTCTTACCGTAAATTAGAATTTTGCAGATGATCGCACACAACAAAAGAATACTCATGGTGCCAGTTAATTTGCCCATTGTTTCTATTTATCTATCTATCCTCCCTATCCTCTTTTACAGTGCATTATGTCTCTTTGATCGTCTACTCTTACTTATCACTCTCTATATATGTGTGACCAGAATTTAGGGGGCAGTTCCAGGAAATACTGCACACTCTGTTCAGTGCAAACGTATACCACTTTATTATCCAACAATTCATTAAAACTGAGAAGAAAGGTCTCTAATGATTAACATATCCCTTTGGTCACACATTTTTCACCGCTATATATTAGTGACACTCAGTCAATTGAACCATGACAAATCACCTAAGAAAGGATATATTTTTAATAACAATTATGTCCATTAACAATACTAAAATTGATAAATTACTGCAAGTAATTTACACCTCCTCTTTTTTAAAATTTTTAAAGATAAAATATTCAATTGTTTATATTACCAAAAATGTGTGAAAGACAAAAAAACTCAGCATGAATTAGACATAGTTGTTAATAAGAATTTAAACTACATTACAACATGTCTGGGCAGGATAAAGTTAATTTCTTCCCCTTTTTTGAACATGAATGTTTAGGCGGATGCATTTTCATGTCCATGGGTGGGCCTGAGTGGGGGAAATACTGCATTTAATCGGGGTAAAGCGCACACCGCCGTATAGCGCGCACCCCCAACCTAGAAGGGAAATTTGAGGAAAACAGAAAATAGTTACAGTTTGAATGCCCCTCGTCAGTGTCTTGCCTGGCGTCCATCGGCGTCCATCGGCGGCCTTGTCATCCGTCTGCGGCCTCGGCGGTGTCCTCCCTGCTTCTCCCGCTCTGTTTCTGAGCCGATCCCCGCTTCCCGCGCTGTGTTTGAACACCGCCGCCGACATATACCGAGCACAGTACACTCGGGCACGCTCGGCCACGCTCGGTTCCTCTCGCATAGGAGGCGGCACAGGGCGTGACTGCGTGACCGCGTGACCGCGAGGGGAGCCAAGCCTGGCCGAGTGTACCCGAGTGTACTGCGCTCGGTATATGTCGGCGGCAAGGTTCAAACACAGTGCGGGAAGTGGGTATCAGCGTATATCGCGCACCCACGATTTTCCCCTTATTTTAAGGGGAAAAAAGTGCGCGGTATACGCCGATAAATACGGTACATCAGAATTTACATTACACAATATTGGGCATCCCGTGTGCAGGAAGCCTAGGGATTTTTGATGGCGCTATAAGCCTCCACTGAAAACTATGCCATTCTTTTACAGCAGCAAACAATACAGCAGATTGTTACTATAGCAGTCTGTAACAAGCACATTAATTGTGACATGATTGTCAAATATCTAGTGGTTACCTAAATCAATATATAGCCAGTCATAGCTGTGCCCCTCACATGCCACGAACTGCATTAATGGGGGGCAAGTTGACAAGACCTGTAGACTGGTCTCTGCTGAAATGTAATGCAATACAAGACTTACATGCATGGGTAGGAGGATATACAGAGGACAGCTACATCATTGGCTTGATGCTGCAGAAGGTAGGTAAGAAATATGTACAGAATGATTTTTTTTTAAATTCCTGCTCCTCACATTAAAATGTTTATGTAAACTATTAAAAACTTTATCCTTCAGGTACACAATTTTGTATTGCTTCATCTGCCAATCCCTTCACTTGCTTCCCCTACCCCACTGTATAAAATTCAAAATGCTAACCACAACATACAAGGCCATTCACAACATCTCCCCCATCTACATCACCAACCTCATCTGCAGATATCGCCCATATCATCCTCCTGCTCTCTAGCTCCCTTGTTACCTCCTCAGGACTTCTCCAGAGCCTCTCCCATCCTCTGGAACTCCCTGCCCTGGTATGTCCGATCAGCCCCTACCCTGTCCACCTTTAGGAGACCCCTGAAAACTCATTTATTCAGGGAAGCCTATCCAACACCCACCTAACAACTGTCCCCAAGCCACCCCCATTAAATCATTCTCTGCAGCTATTACCTTTTGTACCACCACCCCCTCCCTTTAGAATGTAAGCTCTATGAGCAGGGTCCTGCTGTACCTTCTGTATTGAATTGTACTGTAATTGTGCTGTCCCCCCTCTACATTGCAAAGCGCTGCGTAAACTGATGGCACTATATAAATTGTGTATAATAATAATAATAATTTTACTTCTACTACATTCAAGGCTTCGTAGAAGATACATAAATACATTCAAGTATTATGATATTTTCCAAACAAAAACAGTTTTCTTACCCATCATCTTTAAGCTACGACTAATTAAATCATTTTTCTAAATGTAATTGTTGGAAATATTTCTAACATGAGTTACTTATTTAGCCAAATTAGTTTTTATTGAATATTCACATTTGCCAACATTGCACAAAACAACTTACAGTCATCTGTGCAGAAAATTTGCTTGGCGAATTATTGCATTTAATTTAGTGAAAGAGTGGAATGCTGTACAGTAAGCCACAACAAGCAATTTAGCTTTAAGTCTAGGTTCACATCTATCGAACCCTCGTTTTTAATAAAAAAAAATCCATGCAGTTTCCATGCATTTTGGTTTTATGTTTTCTTTTTTTCCCCTCTTCAAACACACTGTATATAGCTGGTTGACAAGGAGGGGGCCAGGAAACCTGCCGCTGCATCCTTAAAAGAGAAGTATGTTTTTCTTTTCTCATTTTCCAAAAACTTTTGGCAAAACAAAACTCACCATGCCACTTAGAAAATACACTGTGGTGTTTACTCTCCAAAAAAATGTCATTTTGTAGGTGTTTCCACTGGCCTGGTGCTCCATGGCCTCCAAAAATGTGATGCATAGTCAGGAAATTAGATGTGTAATTCATGCCTCCAGAATACCTAAAGGTGTTCCTATGGAGGCACCCGAGCTGAGTCACAGCTCTGTGTGTCTTTTCAGACACGGAGCCCGATCAGGTCCTGCCCTCTCTCTCACCTGATTGACTAGCTGACTTAGATTGATGGCAGTGGGAGCCAATGGCGCTGCTGCTGTGTCTTAGCCAATCAGGAAGGATAATCTCGGACGATTGAGGCACTTGTGGACATCGCTGGACAGAGAGGGACCTCAGGTAAGTGTTAGGGAGGCTGAAGGGGGCTGCTGCACACAGAAGGTGTTTTATCTTAATGCATAAAATGCATTAGGATAAAACACCTTCTGGCTTTACAATCCCTTCAAAGCGCAACTTAAGCAGAAAACCAGAGATGCAAAGGCACTTTGTGGACTTTATGCAAAATATATTTGACAGAGATCATGCAGAGCCTGCACCCCACTAAAAGAGGGAGAAGAATGCTGATGCCTTCTATCCTTTGGCATGTTTCACCCACACAAACCAGACCAATCCAGCGTTGGGCCTTGAATAACAGTCTAATAGGAGTCTTGATTGAGTTCAGACAAGAGTCCGTAGCAGTAATGGCTGACATTCAACAAATGTTTCACTGTTTCATTGTCAGAGAAGACAACAGAGACTACCTCAGATTTCTATAGCACAAGGACAATGACATAAGCAAGAAAGCGCTAGATTATCGAATAAAATATGGTCTTGTAGTTGAGTCAGAACAGGGTTGATTTATTAAAACTGGGGAGTGAAAAATCTGGTGCAGCTGTGCATGGTAGCCAATCAGCTTCTAACTCCAGCTTGTTCAATTAAGCTTTGACAAAAAAAGGACCAGATTTTGCATTCTCAGGTTTTAGTAAATCAACCCCACTGTGACTGGCTGCACTATTAGCCAGCCTCACTGTTACGGAACCATGAACCAGACGTACAACAAGAGATAAGTGAAAATAAGAAGGCTTTATTGAAAATCAAGCTGTAAAGCAAAAGTCCAAACGGATGGTGAAACCAGAGGTCAGGAACCAGAAGGGTAGTCAGACTAAGCCAGGAACAGGAACCAGCAGGGAAGTCAGACGAAGCCAGGATCAGAACCAGAAGCAGCAGCAGCAGTCTTAGAAGCATGTGAACACAGGAGGACCAAGCAAGGAACTGGAGCCACAGACCTCCTAATATGTGAGCCAGGCATCCAGCTCCTCCCAGTGGGAAGGAGGAGCCGCAGGGTGGGAGGCTACAAGAGACCTAGAAACCAAGATGGCCGCCAGCACATGTCAAACGAAGGAGACAGGAGAGAGGTAAGACCATGACACTCACACATAAGTTAGGTAAAACCTTATGGTTGAGCCAAAAATGTCACCGTCCCTCAACCACTACCCCCTTTAGCTGCAGAGGAAGTGGCCATGGGTGTACACATGATGTGGCTCTGATGCTTTGCTTGGGAACTGTAGCAGGAATTATACTCCAGATACCTAGGGTTGCTACCTCATCCCTTTAAAACCAAACACATATGAATTATAATATAATATACTATAATGTCTTCCCTGATGTTGTAAAGCGCTGCGTAAACTGTTGGCGCTATATAAATCCTGTATAATAATAATAATAATAATAATATACAATATATATACTGTTATATACAGTATATATATTATGTTGAGGACTAATAAATAAAATGAAAACCATACATACTGTATATGCCTGAACCATTAATAGACCTAAAGCTAAACTGGGAAATTGAATCCCCCAGGTCCTCTGAAACTCCCCCCCCCCCCCCCACACACACACACAATTGACGTGAGGAGGAAGTGAAGAAATTGAGCAAGAAGTGCTAGTTGTTCTCTTGGGAATGCCCGGGATGCTCTGCAAAACAGGTGTCATTTGAATAGCAATAAATGTTGATTTGTAAAATAAAGGTTTTATACACTTAATCGATATGTAAAACAAAACATCATCTAATAAACTAACACTAATTATTATTGTTTTCCTTTATAAAAATTAATGAATTTAACAACGTCTCTTACAATGTTCAGGACATGGGGGGGGGGCATTATCAATTCTGTTGCACAGGGGGGCATTTATCAATTCTGTTGCACAGCTAGATGATGCTATACAAGAGCAGTGAGACAAATTATTATTTATTATAAAATTTGGCTTCACATCTTCATCTGCTGCTCTAAATTAGCACTGCAACAGAATAAAAGTTGCCTCTAACCACACACTGTGCATCAGTTTTGAGTGTAAATTTGTCTCATCTTTATTGTTAAATCTGTTGTAGACCTATGAAAATCTCTCTTAGTTGGCTGCCTAATGATCCGTGTACAAGGGTTGCAAATTCATAGAAAAATTCTTGCATTTACTTTATGCAATGAGAGGCAACCTAATTTGCACTAGATTGTGTCACTAATTTGCTTGTATGACCATCATTGGCCTCCTGTTTAGAATGTTTTTTCCTCTGAGAGTACAGCTGGCTAGTAGGCTGATTTAAAGCAGACCTTCAGTCATTTTTTCAACTTTCAATCTATTCAATCTTCTGCCCTTGTTGTTTTAACTTTGCATAGTAAAATATTTTTTTTCTGCCAGTAAATACCTTATACAGCCCACTTCCTGTTTCTTGTTTGGTAAAAAGCCTAGGCTTATGACATCATGCACAGCTTCCTCTCTCATTCTCGTGAGAGTTTGCCAGGAAGGGATGTGGGGATGAGTCATAAAAAGACCAATAAGAGCTGCAGAGCTGGAGGTGTGTCTGTGTAAATCCAGGAAGTGTAACAGGCGGCAGCTTCAGTTGCCCACAGTTAAAATGGTTGCAGCCACTCAGATTTCTGCAGCATATTTGTCAAGTACAGAATCACTGTATATATATACAGTACAGACCAAAAGTTTGGACACACCTTCTCATTCAACGAGTTTTCTTTATTTTCATGACTATGAAAATTGTAGATTTACACTGAAGGCATCAAAACTATGAATTAACACATGTGGAATTGTACATAACAAAAAAGTTTGAAACAACTGAAAATATATTTCATATTCTAGGTTCTTCAAAGTAGCCACCTTTTGCTTTGATTACTGCTTGGCACACTCTTGGCATTCTCTTGATGAGCTTCAAGAGGTAGTCACCTGGCGCAGCACCCCATCACTCTCCTTCTTGGTCAAATAGCCCTTACACAGCCTGGAGGTGTGTTTGGGGTCATTGTCCTGTTGAAAAATAAATGATGGTCCAACTAAACGCAAACCGGATGGAATAGCATGCCGCTGCAAGATGCTGTGGTAGCCATGCTGGTTCAGTATGCCTTCAATTTTGAATAAATCCCCAACAGTGTCACCAGCAAAGCACCCCCACACCATCACACCTCCTCCTCCATGCTTCACGGTGGGAACCAGGCATGTAGACAGAACACCGACACCCTCACTACCGGAGGACTTGCCATCTACTAGTCATCATTCTTCTTGAGTGGTCGCTTGTAGCTTGTTCTTTGACTTGGTTACTCATAGAAAAATACACTCCTCTTGTTAGTCGTGCTAAGTTAACTATCTTTTGTAGTGTTAGGTCATACCCCATATTTGCTTTACAGACCCAGGTTCTTTGTAATACTCCCGAACTAACATGCACACCTCTGAAAAATTTCAGACCAGGCTTAAAACAGTTAACATAACTTTACTGTTAAAATGCAGCATGATAATACAGCAAGAACAATGTCCTTTCAACCTGGGTGTCTTCTGGTTTATTCAGGGGTGTCTTGGCAAAATGCCTAAAATGTTATCAAAAATTGTATACAAGCCAGCAGGTAGATCAAGCCTGCCTTTTAGTTACACAAAGCAATGGGTTTTCTTTATGCACCATTATGTCTTTCTAGACACTGGCATCCTAACAACCAATGATGTAATCAGTTGATAAGGAGTATTAGGGCCCTTTCACATGTACGGACCGTATGTCCGCATTTTTATCCATCCGTTTGCGGATGAAAATGGGACATACATGGGTCCCTATGTGATTACAGGTGTCAGCGGATGAATATCCGCTGACACCCGTAATTTGTTTGCCTCCGCAAATATCCGCATTTGCAGACGGAAGAAATCCTATTTTTCTTCCGTCTGCTGGATCGGATCGGATGAACACGGACATACGGTCCGTGTTCGTCCAATCCCCCATAGGGGAGAGCGGAGGAAACACAGGGCGGTCCCTGCACAGTGTGCGGGGACTGCCCTGTCAGCTGCCAGCTCAGGGGGGATTTTACGGAGGATCCCCGCTGAGCTTTGCGGACACACGGAGGCGGATCATTACTGATCCGCTCCGTGTGAAAGGGTTCTTATTGTTGCCACCACAGCATTCTTGCTTGACCCTCCTGTGCCCCTCTCCCTCAGCACTGGGATCGATTTAGCTGACTGACGAGAAACATTGGAATACACTAGTTAGTACTGGTTTGCAAAAGTGTATTTGCTTTGGAAGAATAAATCACCTCTAACGTTTTTGTGTCCTACGTATGGATGTAGCTGCATTGTGTAAAACTATTAGAATCCTTTTTTACTTTTTAGGATGGGGGTGCCTTGAGACTATCCATAATTTTTAAAGGGTGCCTTGAAATGTTATATAATTTTAAAGGGTGCCTAGACTGAAAAAAGGTTGTCTCACGCCTAGATTATGCAATCTAAATGGCATGTGTCAACAGGTGTTTGTTAGCTTCTCTCCCCATACAAGACAATAGGAATGCAAACACAGAAGCAGGTCAAATGCAAAGCTGAAGGAGATCTGAAGAACAAATGCACCTGACAATGAATTATACAGTAAATTACATCCCTCAAACTGACATCTGAAGCTGCATTTGCCTACTGACATAGCCCCAAAGCATCAACATGAATGACAGTCCCAATATTAGCTGTCCTGTCTTTAAAGGTTTTAGACAATGGCCTACATGCTCCCTTGGTAGTAACATAGACATTTTAAGGTACAGGTCAATTTAGCTGAAAAGCAAAAGACTGTAAAATTCTACTGAGCATGTGAGTGCTCTTGTCATTTGCACTATTAAGGCCGCGTACACACGGTCGGACAAAACCGATGAGAATGGACCGAGGTTCAGTTTTATCGGTCCAAACCGACCGTGTGTATAGCCCATCGGTCTGTTGTCCTTTGGTCCAAAATTTTAAAACCTGCTTTAAAATCGAACCGATAGACCGCTGAGCGATCGGGCCAAACCGATGGTTAGTACACAAAAGCATCGGTTCAAAACCCGCGCATGCTCAGAATCAAGTCGACCCATGCTTGGAAGCATTGAACTTTTTTCAGCACGTCGTGTGTTTTACGTCACCGCGTTCTGACCCAAACGGTTTTTGAACTGATGGTGTGTACACACATCAGACCATCAGGCCACTTCAGCGGTGGACCGATGAAAACGGTCCGTCGGACCATTCTCATCGGATGAACCGGTCGTGTGTACAGGGCCTAAGACATCCAACAATGAAGTGTCTTTGAAGTGGCATTTCTGTAAGGATGTTTTCTACACTTTTTCGGTTTCTTCATGGTAACCTCCCTGGATTTTCTTTAAGATGTGGACATCTTCACTGCTACTTTTTGAGACTTAAATGTTCCTATTCATTTGCTGAACTCAAGTGAAATAACAACCTCCTGATAAGGGGTCCTGCTCCTCCTTGGTGAAAGCAACCTCAGAAGCTTATATTAGCACTTTCTATGATTTTGGTGGATAATCAGCTGATAACAGAAACTGGGTAAGAGCAATGGCGGCCGATCCATTAGGGGCGCAGGAGTGACACTCCCTAATCCATGCACCTGGCTTCTAATCTACTTGCAGGGCGCTGGACACATAGATTTCAATGTTTTTTTTTTCTTTCCAATAATTTTTATTGAAAATTGTACATATCAAATCTTGAAGGCAAAATATTGTTTACACGAGATAATCATTTCCATGTACAAAATGTCTCAAGATACAAGAGGTGAGAGGAATATGGTATACCTTAACAAGGGTATGTTTTTATTTTAAAGCACATGATTAGAGCCTGAGGCTCTAATTGGTTTAAATTAAGGGTGGGCTCGGGGCACAGAGCATTGCTAATGACTAATGTCTTCCTGCTTCTCCTCCCAGGCCAATCAGGAAGCAGGTCCTCCCGGGCCAATCGAGTCTCAGGACCCACATCCTGTTCAGCCGGGAGGAGAAGCAACACTTGTTCGGCCAAGAGCCTGGAACGAAGAACAGCCTCCTAAGGTAAGGCCAGACTAATCAAAGCCTTCCCATTTGATTGCTGCCTTCCCACCCCCTTCTGTGGGGGGGGGGGGTTGGTGTTTGTGCAAGTGAGGGGGCAGGTCTGTTTGCCACACCCCCCCTGACCCCCCCAAAAAAATATATTGAGTACCAGCCACCACTGGGTAAGAGAATTGTATCACTTTATACTGTTTTTGATTATTTATTGGATACAATTATAATACGGGGAGGTCACAAGGCCGCTCAGCCCCTCCTGCAGTAGCCTTGGAAACTGTCCGAGAGTCAAGTGACTGACCTGAAGATCGCGCTAAAGCAATATATACAAGCCTCGTTTTTATAAAAGACTTATACAATGTGCTATATCTAACTATAATAGAGGGGCTGGCAGTGACCATATATCAAATTTTATTTGTACTATTAGCAGCAGGGATGGAGGGGGGTGATAGAGACACAGAACACAGAGCTGACAGGCAGGGAGGAAGGGGTGAGGGGTAGAGATGAGAGGCAAGCAGGGCTGCGGATGATGAAGGGATGTATGCTGACTACGCTGGTCAGGGCTCAGTAGCCCTGATTTTCGTGGTCAGCGCAGAGAGGGGGGATACAGGAAGTGTCAGTATCAGCCAGGTTTTTTACCCTTTAGAGAGGGGTAGATTGCACAGTACAAGCACTGTGCTATTTAAACTGCTTTAAGGGAAATGGGGGGTTAACAAACACTCTAAGCCTAGTTTACACTTGCAGTTGAGGGGGGGGGGGATCAGTAAAAACAGGCGGTTACGTGTATTTTTACCTCCCTGCTAAGCTACAATGGTAGCTTAGGAGGGTATACACATGCTGTAGCTGCGATGCCTTGCCTTGCAGTATGGTAAACAACATTGTATCATGTGTTACCTTTGGCGAATGGGACTGCCCTGCAATCATGTAGTGTGGGCTTCTAGGGTTTAATACAAGCATTGAGGAGGTGATATAACACCTCCTCAACACCTGTCAAATGTCCTCTGAAAAGCAACACTTCATAGATCACTTTTAAGAGGGCACCACTGGTTTAAAGGAGCCCTTAGGGCACTGGAGCCTGGAAAATAAAAATGTGGGTGTGTTTCCTGGCCACCTAGCCACTCTGTTTTTTTTTATCTAGCTGAGTCTCAAACAGCTTGACAAAAAAAAGGAACAACAGGTGTGCTGCTGTGACAGGTGTTCTATGGTGATGTGAGGGTGAGGGTGTTGGAGCCAACTGTGAGACAAACTCCAGACAAAACAAAATGAATTGGCCCCCGTGTAGGCTGGTAGCCAGGAGACAGAATCATTGTGTTCCATTTTATAAACTGCTCGTAATATAAGGCTTTCTGTTTTGTTCAATAATCTGTTTCAAGAAACACCATAGGGAGCATCCCCTAAAGTGACATTAGTCATGTGGACTGCTTGCAGAGTTCATTGTGAATCAATGCAAAACCTCGCAAGAGTCATCATATTGACAATAAAGACAATTATTTAGTCTGACATAATCCTACCTCTTTACATTAGATTATATGGAGAAAAAAAAATCCTAATGTTACTTTGGGAAAAAATCAGTCAGTTATATACCGTACATTGCATACATTTTAGTCAACTTCAATGTAGAGTGTTATATGTAGATGATCTGTTGAAACCGACGCTTGCATTCTGGTCTTTACCTATTTCATGATTGCAAAGTGGGCCAGTCTGCCTGCCAGAATGACCAATCTCAGAGAATAACTTCTGGAAAATGTAGAAGACCAGTCTAATGAGCAAGAATTTCAGTTTCTGGTGGCGAAGGGTGTACACAATAGCCTAGTATAGGCCTAATACAAAAAGGAAACATTTTCCTGGCTCTTTTGGAAAACCAGTGTCATGCTTACCCGTTTTGTATGAGGCTGCTGGCCTGCAGTCAATCAGCAACTTCTGGTGCCCCAAAGAATCCATCGTCGGGCTCTGTCTTATGTGTTGCTTGGTTTTCTAGCAATGCAACTTGACACTAGCTGCCAAGCCCCCCTGTCCTTTTTAGTGACTTCATGCAATTGAGCTGCAAGTTTGAAAATGACTTGTTAAGCTATTGCTAGACTTTACAAGTTTGTTGCACAATTGCAGCAAGTCCGCATTGCATAACTCCAGATCAACTTTCTATGAAAACATTCTACAAGTTTGCTGCAAGTTCTGGTTCAGTTGTGTTGTGCAATAGTCATCCCACCACAGGGGTCACTGTGGTTGAATTTCCATGCTGTAGACTTGCAGAGCTCTTGCTGTGGACTCACCACTGCAACTTTGCTCTTGCTAGAAACTTGCCACGCACATTTGCTACAAATTGGAAAAATATCAACTAGAACTTGTGCTTCAACTGATCTGCAAGTGTACAACTTGCCTGTAAAAAAATGCATCAAGCTAATAGACTTAATTCAACACTGCCACAAATGTATGCCAAGTTATCCTTGATATCTGGCTTCCTGAGCGTGTCTCCAGTGATCCTTGGAGTATATCAGCCTGCTACCTGCAACCACTACCTGTGTGATTTCTTGCACGTTCCAGTCATCAACTTGATACCAGTACCTATGCATACTTCCCAACTTTTTGAGATTGGAACGAGGGACACCTATTAGCAAAAGTATGTAAACATACCCCCTGCCACGCCCCCTTAAAAGAGAATTATACAAAAACATTATTCGTTAAACCTACAAGTGCTTTTTTGAAATACTTAAAACCACTCAACCCGTGGTTCCCCTATGTTTACACTGTGTTTGTACCCTATTATTGATTCATTGTCTTATTATTATTATCTTTAGATATTCTCCTGATGAAGCGGTATCAAAACCGCGAAACTAGTTGAGAGACTGTCATGACCCTCAACCCATCGTGCTGTCTTCCCCCATGGGGATTTCCGTCTTGGGGTTGTCGAATGGTTGTCACAAATTTCAATTTTGTAACTTTGTCTTGTCTGTACTTTGAATAAAATTATTAATTGTTTTAAATCCTTATGCTTATCTCTACCTCTGTACCAGTACCGCAACAGTCCAATTTGGCCCTCCCTCTTTTTCTTGACTCTTTGGGGACCTCAGATTCAAGTACCCTATATCTTTTTAAAATATACAAATGCAGCAATTTAGAAATTGGATGAAAGTTTTAGCACGGGAAAATACTTTTTGAAAGATAAATAGTGCATTTTATATACAACTAAATAGATCAGAACAAGACGAGGGACAAATGAGAAGGAATGAGGGACTGAGGTTACAATACAATTCAAAATAGGAGGAATCAGAGGGCCCTGCTCGTTAGAGCTTACAATCTAGAAGGAAGGGTGAAGTGATACAAAAGGTAATAACTGTGGGGGATGAGCTATAAATATATTATTAGCAAAAGCAGTTTATAACCACTATCCTTATTGTCCCACTGGGAAAGGATGAACCAGGGAGGCTTGCAACTCACTATGATTGTGAGCTTATAGAGGAGGCAAATTTCTTATAGCTAGTAAACAGCTGTCCTGAAGGTCAAGCCAGTATGATGTGGCAGATATGTTTCAGCTTTGCAAAAGTCTTTTCTTAGGTCACACGAGAAAATGGAACACAAAAGCCTTCAGTATTGTAGGCTATGTATACACATAGTGGCAGGTGGGAGTGTGCATGTGGTCTTTACATTAAAAATAAATAAGTAAACTCTGGGCCAGCCATGTGGCCTCTCATTTACTTTTTAAAGGGCTATTGATAACTCCAGTAATGTATGCTGTCTTTCAAACTACCCCTGTTGTAGAACGGATATCAGACCCCCTGCAGATAAGCAGTGGTTTATTTTACCTGGTTTACTTTACCTGTTTTATTTTTTGTTTTTGAATGCATTTTTTTCCTTGTTCCCCCTCTGTACGATATTGACAAAACGTATAAAAATAAATAAATAAATATAATAAAAAAGTTGCCCACTGCTTTGCTTGCTCACAAATGGGAGTGATGTGTACATGTGTTTCTGTGGTTTAACATCCCTATGTATCAGTATTTTTTATGTAGTAAGAAGTTATACAAAAACTAGGCGCAAACAAAAAACCTATACTTGGGCAAACAAGTAAAAAAAAAAAAGGAATAACAACAACAATAGGGCACACTTGATAGACCACTTTGTGTTTTTTTCTGACAACAATGTTCTATGTTTGTCATTTAAATACTTGTTTTTTTTTATTGTTTTTCAAGTAGCAAAAAGAAATACACCGTCGTGAAACATTATATGATGTCTTATAATACAAATACATATATATAAAACAATTATTGCATAGCCTTCCCTCCCAGCCCACTCCCCCCCCACCTTCCCCACACCACCCAATCATTAATTGTACATGCATTTTTATTAATTGCGGAGCCTCAAAGGGAAAAAAGGGAGAAAAATGCCCTTAAAGCGGGAGTGAACCCACATTTTTTTTTTTAACATTAGATTGAGGCTCATTTTGTCAAGGGGAATCGGGTGTTTTTTTAAAAATCGAAGCAGTACTTACCGTTTTAGAGATAGATCTTCTCCGCCGCTTCCAGGTATGGTCTTCGGGACTGGGCGTTCCTATTTGATTGACAGGCTTCCGACGGTCGCATACATCGCGTCATGAGTAGCCGAAAGAAGCCGAACGTCGGTGCGGCTCTATACGGCGCCTGCGCACCGATGTTCGGCTACTTTCGGAAAATCGTGACGCGATGTATGCGACCGTCGGAAGCCTGTCGGAAGCCTGTCAATCAAATAGGAACGCCCAGTCCCTAATGGTCTAATGTTAAAAATTAAGTTTTTGGGTGAACCTCCACTTTAAGGGCATTTTAAACAGTGCAAGGAAGAGAGAACAGCATCCGGGGTCCCACAGAGGAGAGAAGTAAAGGCCAGGGGGTGGCGGGGAGTGAAGGAGAACTCTAATCCGCTCACCACCATCCCCTCATGGGGGACACCCCATCTCATCCAACCAAGGCTTCCACATCCTCACAAACTACCCATAGTTGCAACGCCTGATAGATGTCACTCCCATCCCATTGAACTTGTTAATACTTCTTTGAGAATAGTAAGGGAATGCCATACTCAGAAAGCAATGAGTTATTTAAAGTGTAACTAAAGACACATTCTGTTTTTTGTTTTGGATAGAGAGAGGGATTACTTTCACCCCCTTCTTGCCCAGGCCAATTTTACAAAGTTTACAGTGCTCTTACACTTGACAATTGTGTGGTCATGCAACACTGTACCTATAAATTATAATTTTTTCACACAAATAGAGCTTATTTGACAGACTACATGGCAGCATACGTTTGAGTAGCTCTGACCCCCCCCCCCCTCCTCTTACCCATAGGACCCCACTCCCATAAAATTTCAGGCTGAGCCAGAGGCTACACTCCTTTTTTGTCCTCTTCACTCATAGGACCATTTTGTATGAAGTTTTCTTACCTTTTGGATGTATCGGCAGCTGGGTCTCATGCAGGACAGCTGTGCAGATGTCAAGAGTGTCCTCTGGTATCCAGAAGTCTTCCAGGATGGCTCAAGTGGTCACTGAGTCCCCAACTATCAGTGGGGGGGGGGGGTTGTTATTGCACACATATGCAGAAGACATTTGTAGATGACTATGCTCTGGGTGATCGATGTGCATTGCAACATTTTGTCAAAGTTTGGTGCAGTTTTCTACCTTTTTCTCTGTCCTGAGCAGATATCTTTGTTTAAGTCAGCCTGTTGGAGTCAGTGCTCTGATGTGAGTAGCTGTATTGTCAGTATTTATTTAGCAGTTGTTAACCCTTTAGGGGTTTTTCTCATCTACCAAACAGAACCAATGTTACCAGGGGTGTTGCTTCGTCTACAAAATATCTGGGGCTAGAACCCATAGCAGCAAAGTAAAGAAAGTCATACATTTGGACAGGCATACACATGTATACATCAGGGTCCCCAGAGAGCCTCCCACTTACATCAGGGTCCCCACAGCCCCCTCATTACATCAGGGTCCCCAGAGAGCCTCCCTCCTTACATCAGGGTCCCCAGAGAGCCTCCCCCTTACATCAAGGTCCCCAGAGAGCCTCCCTACTTACATCAGGGTCCACAGAGAGCCCCCCTTAAATCAGGGTCCCTTGAGAGCCCATTCCCTACATAAGGGTCCCCAAAGAGCCTCCCCCTACATCAGGGTCCCCAGAGAGCCTCCCCTTAAATCAGGGTCCCCAGAGAGTCCCTAGTACAGGAAAAGGTTGACCGCACCCGCAGGTGTGAAGCAATAGTGATAACTTTATTGAAGATAAAAATCTATCAAAGCGACTTCAAATGACATCTCAATATTGTCTGGATACCATTCAAGGGTATTCCCTATATCGCAGGGATAGAGAGGGTAAAAAAGGGGAGGGCAATGCATGTATATCAAAAATTATGTACAAATGAATGTGAGAGACGACATCACTAGGGGAGCAAGAGAGGAGGTGGAATCCTTATGGGTAGAGCTACAAAGGGAGGAAACTAAGGGGAAAGTAATACTGGGAGTATGCTATAGGCCCCCTAACCAGAGGGAGGAGGTGGAGGCGGACCTCCTATCACAATTTGGATTAGCGTCAAGGATGAGAAGTGTCATTATAATGGTCGATTTTAATTATCCAGACATCTAAGGCTCAACAAGTTCCTAAATGTCTTGCAGGACAATTTCATGGGTCAAATGGTAGATGCACCAACTATAAACAAAGCATTACTAAATCTGCTGATTACTATCAATACAGACCTGATCACGAATGTGGAAATACGGGGCAATTTCGGAAAAAGCGATTACCGGTCAATGAGTTTCAGTATAATTCACACAAATAGGAAACATAGGGGAATACAAAGACACTGAATTTCAAAAGAGCCAACTTCCCTAAACTATGATCCTTGCTAGAAGATACTAAATGGGATAAAATCTTAGGAACAAAGAACACGGAGGAAAAATGGGTATGCTTTAAGAGCATATTAAATAAGGGTATAAGCCAGTGCATCCCAATGGGAAATGCATTTAAAAGATATAATACAAGTCCTGGGTGGATAAACTCCAACGTAAGAATGCATATAAAAGCAAAAGAGAAGACCTTCAAAAAATACAAGGCTGAGGGATCATCAGCATTCCAACTTTACAAAGAATGCAACACGAAATGTAAGGGTGCCATCCGGGCGGCTAAGATAGAACATGAAAGGCACATAGCGGGGGAGAGTAAAAAAAATTAAAAAGCACATAAATAGTAAGAAAGGGAGGTTAGATCATATTGGTCCCATAAAGAATGATGAAGGGAATCTGGTTACTAAGGATGGCGAAGGTATCCCATTTATTATTTTCCTCGGTCATCACAAGAGAATCAGGGGGCTTCAGTAACCAAAACTGCAATGCTTATTCTCATGACATGTCACAGGAAGCACCCTCATGGCTAACAGAGGACAGGATTAGAAAAAGACTTGAAAAACTTACCATTAATAAGGCACCGGGACCAGATGACTTGCACCCGAGGGTCCTTAAGGAACTTAGTTAAGTAACTGCCATTTTTATGAACAGTCTACTGACTGGAATGGTACCAGCTGATTGGAGAAAAGCCAATGTAGCACCAATATTTAAAAAAGGGCCAAGATACATCCCTGGGAATTACAGCCCAGTCAGCCTAACATCAATTGTATGCAAGCTCTTGGAGGGGATGATAAGGGACTATATACAAGATTTTAGTAATGACAACGGTATCATTAGCAGTAATCCGCATGGATTCATGAAGAATTATTCTTGCCAAACCAATCTATTAACCTTCTATGAGGAGGCGAGTTGCTATCTAGATAAAGGAAGGATCGTAGATGTGGTATATCTGGATTTTGCAAAAGCATTTGATACAGTTCCCCTCAAATGTTTACTGTACAAAGTAAGGTCTGCTATTTTTAACGCTATAGTGTCTGCAAAATGCCCTTAGTGTGAAAGGGGTCTAAGTGTCTAACTCCAAAGAGGTTTGCTTCTGCAGTTCCGGCTTGGAGTCCAGAAAGAACTGAAGAAAGAGAGTCCTGAATCAAGTAGTCAGCAAAAAGTTTCACTTCTGGGGAAAGGTTGCTTACTGGTCTTTTTCAGAGTGTGCAACTTATACAGTACATAACTTATGGTTACTTAGTTGCTCTTCTGATAGGAGGGTACAGATTTGGTTTCGGATGGGTGGACCGTCAGGACAAGAACTTTAGGCCATGCTGAACATTCAGTCACCTTTAAACCTTTGACTGTGCCAGGAGTAATCCTTTGCTCCAGCAACAATAGACAAGTTCTGCTAGTCAACATCAACCTTACCGTCTCTAAGAGTAAGGACAGCTATTCAAATTCTAGCAGATGTAATTTTAAGATGAGTACTATAGTTGCTCAGAGGCATGCCTATTTCTAACTCCCAAAGCTGTCTTTTCTGTCATACCTCTGTTTCTATATGGGTCAAGACGTTATGCAGCATACATGTCCTAGACAAGGATCCTTGTCAAGAATACAGAGGGAGTTCTCAGAACCCTACAAGAGATTGACTGGCTAGCCTTTGCAAATCCTTGTGTATCTGGGGACTTAATTCATCACGGTTCAGGATACATTGTTTTTGCTACTAGAGCATACTGGTGGTAGGATGCTGGGTAATCCTGGCTTCCCTCTTTTCACCTGTTAGTGTTTCAATGCCTGATGATCAGGACCATGGTCTCTCCCATACCTACTGTATATTGAGGTGGGCTCAATGGAGAAGGCTTCCTGTCCCGAAAAGTTTTTTTCTCTCCAATATTGATCATGCACCCAGCTATTCATGTCTTGCAAACAAGCAAATTAAGCCTTGGGTGCTGGAACAGTTATAAATCTTCTGTGCTACAGAGCTTTTGCCAGTGGATCTCCCCTGTTGGGAAGTTGTTTTGCCAGTGGAACTCCCCTGTCGGGAAGTTGTTTTGAACATTCTGGTTTTCTGGAAAGCTCTTTTATTCTCATTTTTGCCTTTTGTCACCTGACAGCAGACTTTTAAGTCTTCAACGAGTCTAAACAACACCACAGTGGTGTCCTACATCGAGGGGTCAGGTCAAAATCTGCAGGGTCAGTCCACTGAGATGTAGAGATGACTGTGATCTGGGTGGAGTAGAATCTCTCTATCATTTCATTTGAGTCCACATTCAGAACTTCTGGGAAGAATCCATAATCTGTGGCCAATTTGGCCAACAAGTGGTTCCGACATCCTGGTTCCTCAAAGTGAATTTCATCTCTGGACAATATGTCAGGTCAAAAAGAAAAAATACCGCGCTTAAACCCTAAAAATAACTAGCTTAGCTGCAACACGACAGTGTCATACAAACACAAAAACAAGTAAAGAAAAAAGAAATGTTGCGCTATTAATGTAGGTTAAACTAAACAAACAGTTGATAACAGAGAAGAAAATTAATGAAAATTATATGAGATTGCAAAGACCCCAAGTTTACAGGGGAATAAAACACATAATTGGAAATAAAGTCTTTGTGTCAATCAAAAATAGTTGCAAGCAAGTTCTTCAATGTTGAATATAAATTCATATGTTGAAATCATATGTGGTGACCAACACCACTAAATAAAAGGATGGAGGCTTACCGGATGGCAAGCAATGAAAAGCTTGCGGCTGCAAACCCCAGCCAGGGCCTTTTGATGATCCTCGCAGGGGGATGACAGGGGATGGATGTTGAGGCAGAGCATAAAGCAGTATGAGCATGTGGCTAAACCCCTAGCCAGGGCCTTTAGAATCCCAAGCGATGGTGATATATCTTAGGGGTCCTCCGGTATATTGTGGTCAGTGGATGCATAGAAAAAATGATAATGCCCACATGGTGAAGTATGTTGACTCAATGGTGCCATTGAGTCAACATACTTCACCATGTGGGCATTATCATTTTTTCTATGCATCCACTGACCACAATATACCGGAGGACCCCTAAGATATATCACCATCGCTTGGGATTCTAAAGGCCCTGGCTAGGGGTTTAGCCACATGCTCATACTGCTTTATGCTCTGCCTCAACATCCATCCCCTGTCATCCCCCTGCGAGGATCATCAAAAGGCCCTGGCTGGGGTTTGCAGCCGCAAGCTTTTCATTGCTTGCCATCCGGTAAGCCTCCATCCTTTTATTTAGTGGTGTTGGTCACCACATATGATTTCAACATATGAATTTATATTCAACATTGAAGAACTTGCTTGCAACTATTTTTGATTGACACAAAGACTTTATTTCCAATTATGTGTTTTATTCCCCTGTAAACTTGGGGTCTTTGCAATCTCATATAATTTTCATTAATTTTCTTCTCTGTTATCAACTGTTTGTTTAGTTTAACCTACATTAATAGCGCAACATTTCTTTTTTCTTTAATATGTCAGGTCCACTAGCATCTCTTACAAGCTGGAAAGCTTTCCATAGGTGCCTGGGCCAAGCCCTAGGTGCGGATGCTGTGACAGATCAGGAAAGGTCTCACAAGCCATATGCTTTTCCTCCAGTCTGATCCATATACAGTTTTTTGGGGTCTACTGCTAAAGACCATGGCAATTATTGCAGTAAGTCTCCATTGGCCAAACAAGCCTTGGTTCCTGCTTTTGATACCAGGTTATCAGATTGAAGTCCTTTCTCTTGGATGATGCCTTCTGTCGCAGAGTGCAATACTCCACCCTTGTTCATCTCTTTCAGTTTTTCATCCTGGCAGGAAGAGACTCATCAGGCTTGGCTTGGCTGTTGTTTCTCTAATCCTACAAAAGGATTTGAATAAAGCTTGTTTAGTTAGGACTGCTTTGTTTTCTTTTGCTTCTGTCCTCTGGTCAGGTGCATTCTCGACTTCAACTGATTCTAAAGCTCTCTGCAGATCTCTGCAGTCTGTCATACAGTGCCCTGAAAAAAGTATGTATACCCATTGAAATGTGGAAAAAAAAATTCATGTTACAAACAAAAACATAAATGTATTTTATTGGGATTTTATGTGCTACACCAACACAAAGTGGCACATAATTGTGAAGTTGAATGAAAATGATAAATGGATTTTCAAATTTATTACAAATAAATATTTGAAAAGTGTGGCGTGCATTTGTATTCAGCTCCACAGAGTCAATACTTTGTAGAACCACCTTTCACTGCAATTACAGCTGCAAGTCTCTACTGGCTTTGCACATCTAGAGTAAAATTTTTGCCCATTCTTCTTTGCAAAATAGCTCAAGCTCTGTCAGATTGGATGGAGAGTGTCTGTGAACAGTAATTTTCAAGTCTTGCTACAGATTATCAATTGGATTTAGGTCTGGGCTTTAACTGGGCCGTTCTAACTCATGGATATGCTTTATTCTAAACCATTCTAATGTAGCTCTGGCTGTAGGTTTAGGGTTGTTGTCCTGCTGGAAGGTGAACCTCCGCCCCAGTCTCAAGTCTTTTGCAGACTCTAAGGCCGCGTACACACGATAGGATCGCCAGAGGAGAACGGTCTGAAGGACAGTTTTCATCAGTCCAAACCGATCGTGTGTAGGCCCCATAGGTTCTTTAACCTTCGGTCAAAAAAATGAGAACTTGCTTTAAAATTTAATCGATGGACGCCTAATTGATAGGTCAAAACCGATCGTTAGTATGCAAAAACATTGGTTAAAAACCCACGCATGCTCAGAATCAAGTCGACGCATACTTGGAAGCATTGAACTTCATTTTTTTCAGCACGTCGTTGTGTTTTACGTCACCGCGTTCTGACACGATCGTTTTTTTAACCGATGGTGTGTAGGCGACGGACAATCAGTCAGGTTCATCGGTTAACCGATGACAACGGTCCTTCGGACCGTTCTCTTCGGATGGGCCGATCGTGTGTACGCGGTCTAACAGGTTTCCTTCTAAGATTGTCCTGTATTTGGCTCTATCCATTTTCCCCATCAACTCTGACCAGCTTCCCTGTCCCTATTGAAGAAAAGCATCCCTACAACATGATGCTGCCACCACCATGTTTCAGTGGGGATAGTGTGTTCAGGATGATGTGCAGTGTTCATTTTCTGCCACACATAGCGCTTTGCTTTTAGGCCAAAAAGTTCAGTTTTGGTCTCATCTGACCAGAGCTCCTTCTTCCAAATGTTTGCTGTGTCCTCCACATGGCTTCTCGCAAACTGCAAACAGGACTTCTCATGGCTTTCTTTTAACAATGGCTTTCTTCTTGCCATTCTTCAATAAAGGCCAATAATAGTAAGGGGGGCTGAATACAAATGCATGCCACACTTTTCAGATATTTATTTGTAAAAAATTCTGAAAACCATTTATCACATTCCTTCCACTTCACAATTATGTGCCACTTTGTGTTGGTCTATCGCATAAAATCCCAATAAAATACATTTACATTTTTGGTTGTAATATGACAAAATGTGGAAAATTTCAAAGGGTGTGAATACTTTTTCAAGGCACTGTATCGGATGTCTCATGGGTAGACTATCCCTTATTCACCCAATACTTTGAGGGGGGCTGCATCTGAAACCCGAAAGAGAGCCATAACCCTGGGTGGGATATACTACTTGCTCTGAACTTGCTTGCCAGCTTCCAGGTGAGATTGCTTTTCAGTCTAGCTTGGGTAAAGACTGAGCTATGAAAGCATGTACTCTAAGAGCTAGCTCTTCAGTCGAGAAGTTTGCCAAGATCAAGGCTTTAGGCTAGGAAGGCTCCCTTGGTGACTTACAGCTCCAGATGGGATCACCTCCAGTCCACTTGGAGTAAGGATTGAGCCATGGTGTTATTCTCTCTAAGGGCCACATCCTCAGTGGAAAGCTTTGCCAGAATCAGGACCTTTAGCATCCTTTAGCAGTTTGCTGCTCCAGATTGGATCTTTTGCAGTCTAGCTTTGAGTGTTGTGGCTGGGCCATGAAGGCAGCCACTATGAGGCCCCGTACACACGAGAGGATCCATCCGCTGGAATTGATCCGCGGACCGGCTCCAGCGGATAGATGCCCTGGTGTGTACAATCCAGCGGATCTGTTTCCGCGGATTTTTATCCCCTGGGATGGATTTCAAGCGGATAAAAATTTGAAGACATGCTTTAAAATCTATCCGCTTGAATCCATCCCAACGGATTGATCCGCTGGTCTGTACAGACTCACCGGATCAATCCGTCCGAATGGATCCCCCGCATGCGTCGTAATGATTCGATGCATGCGTGGAATTCCTTATATGACAGCGTCGCGCACATCACCGCGTCATCATCGCGGCGAAGGTGCGACACGTCATCGCGATGGGATTTCGGCGCGGATTTCGATCCTATGGTGAGTACACTCCAGCGGATCCAAATCCGCGGAAATCCTCGAGAGGATTTATCCGCGGAAATGGTCCGTTGGACCGTATCCGCGGATAAATCCTCTCGTGTGTACTAGGCCTGAGGGTTATTTTTTCCTCAGTCAGGAAGTTTGCTGGGATCTGGCCCTTTTTGCCATGAGTGATCCTTTGTTGGCCTTCTGCCTAGTATGGGTAGTGTTTATATCCAACATGGGCAGCAATCTGATGTGGCTTCAGAATCCTATGAGAACAAAGATTTGTTCCTCCCATATGCAGGATCACCAAGGATAACAAATTCCATGCTATGAATATTGGGATACTTTAAGCATGCTCTCACACTACAACTTTTCTCAGAGTTTTTGGACATATTGTCACTCTCTCTAGCAGAACCAGCGGAACAGCGATATCATCCAGAATCATCACTGGATAGCTCATTCCAGCTAGTTAATAGGCCCATTTATACAGAAGCAGTGACAACCAACCAGGAGTGTGTAGGCTTTGTAGGCTACCTGTGAAAGGGTGCCAGGAATATTTGTAGGGTGATGACATGTCTTCCATTAAGACTGTGCTGGCTCATTGTGGTTGGTGTAGCTAACTTCCTTATACTATAGTATATACTTTACTGCTGTAGTAGTATATACTATACTGCTGTTAGTATCTATCCATGAAGTTTCTGTTGTCTAAGTACTTTGTTGAAAACCGATACCACTTTTTAAGACCGAGTACAAGTACCAATACTTTTTTCAAGTACTCGCCAAGACCGATTACCGATACTTTTTTTTAATGTCAAGTGACAGTTTTAAAAGCACAATACAATACAGGAACTGATAGGTGCCACTTACTGATGGACACTGATTTGCAGCACTGATAGATGGCACTGTATACTGCTAGATTTCTTTGGTGAAAATAACCCAAATAAGTGTACAATACTATGTACTGACCGTTAACTAATTTCTTGAGGTTTGAAAATGCCAGGACAGTATAACTAACCCAATAAATGTTTTAAGTTGTTTTTGTCACATTTTTTGGAAAATAAAGATCTTAAAATAAATATTTTTTTTCACAATTTTTTTTTTTTAACATACTGTCATCAGTGCAGTACAGCGTCCTCATAAAACTGGTGTGGTGGTAATCAGAGACACTCACTGGTAACAGTATGTAAAAAAAATATATATATATATTAATATTTTTTTTACGATTTCTTATTTTACATACTGTGTTAAAAATAAACTGTAAAACTGTAATACTCGGGGAGGTGATCAGAATTTTTTTGCATGCTGTGATTGCTTATAACAGTGATTAACACAAATAACCATTTTTACTGAATGAACTCAATTCATCAAGTGTTTACTATTGTGATTAGCTGTGATTTAACCACAGCTAATCATCCCATGGTACAGATGGGCTGTAATTGGAGCTGTCTGTACCATGTAACCGCTATGACAAATCACAAAGATCAACACAATAAATGGCATGAATGGAAGCCATCCATTTTGTGCAATTGTCATGTGATCTGCTGTGATTGGTCACAGCAGATTACATGGTACCGGCAGCAGGCCCATACACTGATCTGTCATCTGCTGTGACCAGTGGACACAACAGGGAAAAAGATCACACCGCAGCGCTGCCTATGGGGTGCATGCAGGGCACTTTCTGGGGAGAACATCATGTGATGTCCACCAAGAACTCGCACGATTTCACTCCCGCTGGCAGTCCCGATTTCGGCTGCGTTACAGAGACATCTGTGCAGGTTTCTGCTACTTTTTGAAATTGGTGCAGTGCTGCAGATGTGGCGTTGCGCCGATAAGGGCGGTGGCATTGCCAGCAAATGCCACTGATTTGACATGTCAAATCGCATGTCAAAACGCAGCAGTGTGAACCAAGGCTAAGCCCTGGTTCACACTGACAGCTGAACTCGCACAGTTGAGCTGAACTCGCACAATTTTATTCTCGCAGGTCAGTCCCGACTTTGGGGGCAATTTCAGAGACATCTGTTCTGGTTGCTGCACAGATGTCAATGGAAATCGCATCCCGAAGTCGCCAAAAGTAGTACAGAAACTACTTTTTGGAATTGGTGCGGTGTCGCACTGTTTCGGACCGTGCCATTGCCAGGAATTGTCGCCGATTTGGTATGCGATTTCACATGTCAAAACACATGCCAAATCACACCAATGTGAACCAGGGCTCGGTTCTACTTTGACTTTTATTATAAAGTGTAATATTCCTGTATCCTTGGACACCTGTGATGTGTTCCAGTCATTTTCATTCTATGCAGAGAAAATATAGAGAAAAAATTTACATAAACATGTTTTCAGTGATGTTTTAACACAGAAGTAGCAGCAGTCAGGTGTGGCAGGTCCCAGACGTGTTTTTGCTGGAATCTGCAGCTGTCACTCACAGCCAGGGTCAAACAGTACATACAGGAAGGAAATGATTCAAAGTGTTTTGTAGTGTATTGTGATCACAAGGTTTCTGCATGGTAGGAAATGATGTTCTGGATTACATCTTATTGATGTAATCACACATTTGCAAACCAGTGATAAACACCAATTACTGTGCACACTTGCTGAATCATTCTCACTTTAGTAATACACTATGAAATGAAGTGTACCTGTCACCACAGGGTAATTTACCAAAATGGAACTCCTGGTAAATCAAGAGGAAATACATTGGCCCGGATTCACATACATCGGCGCATATTTATGCGGGCGTAGCGTATCTAATATACACTACGCCGACGCAGCGCAAAGAGGCAAGCACTGGATTCACAAAGCACTCGCCCCCAAATCTACGCTGGGTTTCCTCGGCGTAAGCCAGCGTAGGTGGAAGTGGGCGTGAGCCATGCTAATGAGGCGTGATCCCATGGAAATGATGGACTGAGGGTCATAAAGATACGAATAGCGTACGGCGCATGCGCCATCCTGTGGACGCAACCCAGAATCACGTCGGAACTACTCCCTAAGATACGACGGATCACTGCCTACGACGTGAACGTAACCTACGCCCAGCCCTATTCACGTACTACATAAACGACGTATAATACGACGGCTCTGTTCCCTGGTCCATACCTTTGCATGAGTTGCGCCTCCTATATGTGGAATAACTTTACGCCGGACGTACGCCTTACGCAAACCGCGTATATTATGCGCCGGGCGCAAGTAAGTTTGTGAATCGGCGTATCTCCCTCATTTGCATATGTGCATAGAAACTCACTGGGAGCGCCCCTTGCGGCCAGCATAAATATGCGCCCACGATACGCCGGCATAGGAAAGTTACGTCGGTCGTATGCAGCCTATTTTCCGGCGTATCTCAGATTGTGGGCACGGCGCATAGATACGACGGCACATAGATAGACTTACGCGGCGTATCTCAAGATACGTCGGCGTAAGTGCTTTGTTAATCCTGGCCAATGTACCTACCTTTCTGGTGTCCTGTGTGATGACATACCACTGCTTCTCTTCTCTCCCGGCCAAGCAGGCTATATACACTTCCTAGTGTACAGAATACCTGTTCCCCTGCTACATGCTATTGTTTCTCCTGATGGTTTGTACATTACTACTGGACATACGAGCTGTCAGGAGAAACCACTGTGCATCAGCGGGGGAACAGGTATTCAACCCATCCAAATCGGCAACTGGGGAGATGCAGTATATTCTATATTAACCTTTTCTCAACCACAGTTCCTCCAGAGGTTGTCAGGGGTCCTTTGAGGAAAAAGCAGTAGTAGATTGATCATCTGCCCACACACAAGTTTGAAAGAATATTAACTGTTAACCATTGAACACCTTTTATTAGAATGCACCTGAAATGTATTTAGCTGATTTAACCACTGCAACTCCAGGCCATTTCTCAAATTTTTTGTTTTAATGTAACAAGCTGTATTTTTTTTCTAGAAAATGCCTTGTACTGGCTCCGCTCCAGCCTGCACCTGCTCTTAAAGTGGGAGTAAACTAGGGTGACCAGACATCCCCGGTTTCAGGGGACAGTCCCCGGATTGAGGACACTGTCCCCACCCCAAATCTGTCCCCAGTTTTGTCCCCGGATTGGATTTGAACAGAGGCTGGGGCAATTTAAAGACAATCAGTGCAGAATAAAAAAAATAATAATCTGAATTACACTCCCCCCCGCTCCTACTAGCTTAGGGGAGTGTATTTTTTTTCCATTATCTGTGCCCCTCTCTGATAATCATGTGCTGGTCGGAGCGGAGGGAATATTTCTTCAGTTTCGGGCACATGCCCAATTATCTCCGCTCGCATGTTCTTCTGCCTTGGCTCAAGTCCCGGCCAGCCGCCTGCTTATTTCCTTACCTTCCCTGGTGGAGTGATCTACCCGGGGTCCCGAGAGTAAGACTTGACAGGTTGTGAGGCGGGCTGCGACGGGCAGAGTCGCTGATTGCCGCCATTACTAGTAAAACATAAAAAAATTGTCCCCGGATTTCATTAAAAAAATCTGGTCACCTTATGCCGCGTACACACCATCACTTTATGTGATGAAAAAAAATGATGTTTTTTTTTTAAAACGTCACTTTAATTGACTGTGTGTGGGGGAAAACGTCGTTTTATGTCTTGTAAAAAACGACCAAAAAAAATTGAAGCATGCTTCAATTTTATGTGTCGTTTTTCAAAAGTGCACTTTTTACTTCACAGAAATTGACCGTGTGTAGCAAAAAACGTCGTTTTCTAAGACGTTTTTTCATCCACGCATGCCCAGAAGCTACTTATGAAGCAAGCTTCACTGGTAAAACGTGGTGGAACGTAACCTCACTTTGCAAAATCATTGTGAGAAAACGATGGTGTGTAGGCAACTTCGTCTTAGAAAATTGAAGTTTCAAAAACGTCATTTTTTACTTCACAGAAAGTGTCATTTTTTTTCATCACATAAAGTGATGGTGTGTACGCGGCATTAGAGTAAACTCCCTTGGTTGATTTCACCTATACAGTTGCAAGAAAAAGTATGTGAACCCTTTTGGAATGATATGGATTTCTGCACAAATTGGTCATAAAATGTGATCTGATCTTCATCTAAGTCACAACAATAGACAATCACAGTCTGCTTAATAACACACAAATAATTAAATGTTACCATGTTTTTATTTAACACACCATGTAAACATTCACAGTGCAAGTGTAAAAAGTATGTGAAACCTTGGATTTAATAACTGGTTGAACCTCATTTGGCAGCAATAACTTCTAACAAACGTTTCCTGTAATTTTGTTAGTGCAACGCTCCAGTGTGAAAGCCTTGGGCTTTCACACTGGAATGAATGGTGCAGCTGTTTAATGGCGTTTTGCATGCGCTATTTTTAATGCTATAGCGCCTGCAAAAATGCTCCAGTGTGAAAGGGGTCTGAGGATGTCTGCCAGAGTGGGCTGAGCTGGATCATTTGTGTCCGGGTCAATTTTGGGACAAAGCTAGAAACCCAGCCCTATCCTTCTCCTCATCCTCAATAAGTGCAGCTAAGATGGCCGCCTGTGCCTGTGTCCCAGATAGGGCAGGCTCTGTATGTAGTGAGTGTCCAGCTTTGTCAGCCCCGTCAGCCCGTTCATCTTCTGGGTATAATAAACCATATTCCTGGGGGGCCTCCTTACCCTGTGTCTTTGGTTGCTTTTGCACTTTGGGTCCCAGATCTTTCATTCTCTCTGTGCCTCGTGGAGTCCCCTTCAGTGTAGAGTGCCAACGTGTCCCGGATTGCCTGGGACTGTCCCACAATTGACATGTCTGTTCTGGGTCCCGGGCACCTTCATTCCAGGACAATACAATGTCCCGGAATGAAATAGAGGACACAGCTACTACCCCCTACTAACTAATAACTACATTTCCGGAACTGGTTGCTAGGGCCAGCGCTGCCTGGCATCCTGCAACCAGTGACAATTTACTCTCAGACAGTGAGACCGGGAGTGAGGCCTGCGCCTAGTGCAGCACTGCTGTCCCCACCCACCTCGGCACCTCCTCCTTCTCTGGCACCCAGCGGCAAGCAGCAGGGACTGGTGTGATCTTCACTCTCCAGATAGTGACTCCACTCCTTTCCTTCTACGCACATGGCTCATGCAGAGGGAGTAACAGCATCACTGCATCTGGTGGCAGGCTATGGGTGGCAAGCGGCACTGCATCTGGGGGCAAGTGGCACAATCCAGAGACTGCATTTCCCCCTGCCCCCCTCATCTTTTTTGGAGGAAGGTGAGAGTGTGTCCCTGAATGGCAGTTTGAAAATGTGGTCACCCTACTTCAGTGTGATCGTGGCAGCGCCATCTTGGATTTCGGGACCCGTTTTAATCTGGGTTCCACAGAGGTCCCGGGATCAGTGGCAAGCTGCATATAGCAGGGAAATACCGGTATCTGGGCTGGGGGAGGATCAGTAACGGATCAGTCTCAGGAGCTGTGAGAGCTGTGTCCTCTCACATGCCAGTCCAGGCCACACCCCCCGTTCACTAAATCTTTAAAGTGGATGTAAACCCAAAACTATTTTTTTTTTATTTTATGTCACAATGTAGAGAATAAGATTTCCTATCATCTGTGCCCAGTCTTGCCACACAGAGTTAATCCAGCTCTGAGCAATCCTCTTTTATTGTTCAGTGAAAATTAACAGACTTCCAGATAAAAACCTGTCTAAATAAAAAGTCCTTTCTGTCCCCTTGCTTCGAGTGACAGGTTATTTACATATCTCATGCACTAGCTTGGACACATGCACATTCCTGGATGTTTATCATAATATGAGGTGATCCACAGTTCATTCTGAGAAATGTATGGTGCAGTGAACAGCCAGCAGAATACGGCGGCTTGTTGGCCTAGGCCAAGATACAGCCCTGGCACTGTGCGAGATTGCAAGTGATTTGCACCGCACTGCTGTTCAGATCACATGCGATGTCTGTGCGATGTGATTTCAGCCATACAAACTGTATGGCTGAAATCGCATCTCATTCGGACCAAACACGCACAGGGCCCTTTTTTTGGTCCACACCTGAATCGCATGGGTCCACACCTGAGTTCACACTGCCATATGCAAACTGCTGGGGACTGTCATACAATGGTAATGTCACATGCACTTTCCCAAGAAAAAAAAAAAAAAACTCTCTAGCAATACACACCAAACTGAGCATGTGCAGCCTGACTCCATAGACTTCGTTAACAGGAAATTATCAGGGAACTGTGGAAGGAGGGGGGGATCTGTGCACACAGGATCAAACAGCCTTTTTACACAGTGCAGAGGATTAATCCCTTAGGTTGCACAGTGAGTATAACAAGCATGCTTTACTGCATATACAGACTGATTTTACTGTAGTAGGTTTTGTAACACTTTAATTATTAATGAATTAATTTTACACTGTTGCTTTAACAAAAATAAATGTCACTTTTATTGCTGTAACGAATAATGTACACAACCTTCTGACAGCAATAGGCATGTGACAGGTACTCTTTATGGAGGGATCTGGCATACCTCCCAACTGTCCCTGATTTCGAGGGACTGTCAATGATTTGGAGCAATGTCCATCTGTCCCTCATTCTCCTCATTTGTCCCTAATTTTGGTCTGATCTATAAAGTTGTATATAAAATACACTTTTTATCTATCAAAAAATGTTTCCCAGTGCTAAACCTTTCACCTGATTTCTAAATTGCTGCATTTGTAAATTCCAAAAGCCAATATAAAGAAATAGTAGTGGTAAAAAAAGCACTTGTGGGTTCAACTAATCTTATTTTTTTGTACAATTCTCCTTTAAGGGGGCGTGGCAAGGGGTGTGTCCTATGCCTGCATACTTTTGCTGATAGGCGTCCCTCATTCCCATCTCAGAAAGTTGGGAGGTATGATCTGGGGTAAATAAGATCCCAAATCCCTCCGTTGCACTTCAAAACACCAAGATTGGCGCTTTTGAATACTTTCAATTTTCAAAACATGGTGCCGTTGACATCCAGGTAAACCGGAAGTGATATTGTGTTATTGTTTGAGGGTCACCATAATGGAGACCCGATCAAAGCCGATCCTGGGTTTGTATGGGTCTCCAACTAGCTGGCGGATGTGATTCAGGCATCACCCTTGTACAACCACTTGAAGTCAAGTGACGTACCAGGTATGCATACCTCCCAACTTTTTGAGATGGGAATGAGGGCCACCTATCGGCAAAAGTATGCAGGCATAGGACACACCCCTTGTCACGCCCCCTTAAAGGAGAATTGTACAAAAAATAAGATTGGTTAGAACCACAAGTGCTTTTTTTACCACTACTAATCCTTTATATTGGCTTTCGGAAATTACAAATGCAGTAATTTAGAAATCAGATGAAAGGCTTAGCACTGGGAAATACTTTTTGATAGATAAAAAGTGTGTTTTATATACAACTATATAGATCAGACCAAAATGAGGGACAAATGAGGAGGAATGAGGGACAGAGGGACATTGCTCAAAATCAGGGACAGTCCCTCGAAATCAGGGACAGTTAGGAGCTATGAGTATGTGATTTGATGGAAAGTGGTTAATATGAGACAGAATAGATACTGTACATTTAAAAAGTCTTATACATACAACCAGCCCTTTGAGGGTGACCATAATGCTGTGGCCCATGATACACTTGAGTTTGACACCCCTGAGGCCCTAGAACATGGCTTCTCAACCCGTGGCCCTCCAGCTGTTCCTGAACTAAAAGTCCTATCATGCCTCAGCTTTTAGGAGCCATGCTTCTAACTGTAAGCCTTGCAATGCATCATGGGACTTGTAGTTTTGCAACAGCTGGAGGTCCGCAGGTGTAGCAGCCATGCCCTAGAATAGTGTTTCTCAACTCCAGTCCTCAAGGCGCCCCAACAGGTCATGTTTTCGGGCTTACCATTATTTTGCACAGGTGATTTGATCAGTTTCACTGCCTTGGTAATTTTCACAGCTGTTTCATCTGAGGGAGAACCTGAAAACATGACCTGTCGGGGGCGCCTTGAGGACTGGAGTTGAGAAACACTGCCCTAGAACGGTGAACCTTGAAACCCCAGATGTTTTGGAACTACATTTCCCATGATGCTCCTTACACTGCAAAGTACATGAGCGTCATGGGAAATGTAGTTCCAAAACATTTGGGGTGCCAAGGTTCACCATCACTGCCCTAGAAGGTGTCTAATAAGGACATGCTACAAAGGGGAAGGCTGATGACATGAACAAATATGGGAAAGGCTGTGGCCTTTTAGTGGTTAATTTTTTGCATACATTTTGTCTTCTCCATGGAAAACTACACAGTAAACAATATTTCTTTTTCTTCACGACCTTCACAGTGACAGAGGCTGCTATCACTGGTTCTGCGGCCACAGACTGCATCATATGTCCTGGAGACACAATAGCAGCGCCTAGTCACACCCAGGCCTAAAATGGCCTCGATTTCATGTACAAACAGAACGTTCCAGAGGGTGCTGCCGCAGCACGAGCACAGAAGGCGTGACCGACAAAGCCGCGGAACGCCCCTTCTCCTCTTTGACAGTGCAGTCACGCCTCTCTCGCCTGCGCGGCATTCTGGGATATGTAGTCACTTCGCCCATTCTGTACTACCCGGCAACTGCTATCGCTAGACTACCCTTCCCATCTCCCCCTGTGTTTGGGACGGCCTACTCGGCTAATGAGCATGCGCAGTGTGTTTCTCCACGGACTGACCCGCAGCCCGGCTGCTTGTTTTCCTGAGTTGAAGAGCCGCAGTGGAAGTGTCAGGACCGAAGTCGAATTTAGTGTCAGCTACCTGCGCTCGTACTCTGCCAGGTAATGGGGCCTTATCATCCCTCAGTGGCTGGGAGGATGACAAAGATATTCCCAGCCTTAGTGACCATGGTTGCTCTTCAGTAGTGATGTGACAGGACCATAGAAGCCGCAGTGTTAGGAAGCTGAGTGACGCAGCTCGGTGTCATGTTCCAGGCTGTGTAGTCCGGGTGACATTGCGGCTGTGTGAGGGAAGGGGCAGCTCTGCCTTGTATTCTCTTCTCCCTGAACCTTCATATTATTACCAGGGCTGTCTCCATGACATTCACACAGCAACCTGTTACGGGTAAAGTACAGGGCTCTCCGCTATGAACAGCCCTCACAGCCGGGACTAGCTGAGCCTTGTATCCGTTAAAGTAAGCCGGGCCGTTACCTGAGTCGGGGCCGAGCGATGTTTTGTTCTTGTGCTTCCCTTTCCCCCCCTCTTCCCCGCCAGGGGGCGCTGTGGGCGTATTGTTCCCCCATAGAGAAGGAGGGGGGTGCGCTTATTGGATCCTCTTACAGCCTAAATGGCACACAGGCTTGGGATGCGAGGCTGCCTCGTTATGTATGTGGCTCATCAGATGTAGGTGTTCAGGAACACTGCCATGATACCTGATGGGTTTGATTGGTAACAGGCTACACAGGCCAGCTTTTCTCCCACTGCTGGGGGAAGGGATACAATGGAGGTGTCACTGTGTTTTGGTAGCTGGATCGTTTGATGCTGGGAGGCTGTGGCCTTGACAGCTAAAGCGGTAATCGGGATGGCACAAGGTGACCTCAGCTCTGAGCTCTCAAGGCCTCGGCTGATGAGTTCGGGATGGATTTGGTCCAGTGTGTCAGATGCTCTCATCCTTCTTTTTTTTTTTTTTCTCATGGGTTTTTTTAGATTTTTTTTTTTAAATGTAATTTTATATAATTGTGTCATTGCATTTTAATGTCATACGTTTCAAAAAGATACTGATGGAGCAATACAGAGATCAAATGACATTTTATATAATCAAAGCAGTTCATGTAATCGAATTGAGGGAGAGGAATTTGGTAGGATGTTAAAGTGATTATAAAGTCTTCTTCTTTTTCTTTCTATTAAAAGCGCAAACATTAACATGTTTGTAAGTTATACTTAGCTGCTCTGTGGAATGGTTTTGCACAAAGCAGCCCAGAACCTCCTCTTCTTGGGTCCCTGGCTGGAGCTCCTTGCCCCGCCCTCCTGCTGAGTGCCCCCACAGCCAGCAGATTGCTATAGGGGCAGCTGAGCTGCAGCGCCATGTATTCATTCAGACACAGAGCTGTGGTCCAGCCCCACAAAAGGCCACAACCAGCAGATTGCTATAGGGGCAGCTGAGCTGCAGCGCCATGTATTCATTCAGACACAGAGCTGTGGTCCAGCCCCACCCTGTGCCATCTCTCTCCTGATTAGCTAACTGAGTTTGACAGCAGCGGGAGCCAATGGCGCTGCTGCTGTGTCTCAGCCAATCCCAGACGGCCGTGGTACTCGTAGACAGAGATATGGGGCTCAGGTAAGTATTAGGGGGCTGCCACACACAGAAGGCTTTTTATCCTAATGCATAGAATGCATTAAGGTAAAAAAACAGACTTTAGAACCACTTTAACCCAAAAATTGAACTTCCGGCCCCCCCCCCCCTCCGGTATCACATTTAGCACCTTTTCAGGGGGGAGCAGATACCTGTATGATACAGGTATTTGCTCCTACTTCCAGCGATGATCGCTGCAGATTCTGTGGCGTTCTATGCAATGTCCACCCCCTGCTGTCTTCTGGGAGAGACACAGGTCACAGAAGACAGCAGGGACCAGTGAGGATACGCAGCCTCAGAGCCTGGTTCCCTTACTGAATATGCTTGCACCCGGGAGCCGAGGGACAGATCGGCTTCGGGTGAGGACTTTGCGGCGCCCTGGACAGATAAGTGTCCTAATAAAAGTCAGCAGCTGCAGTATTTGTAGCTGCTGACTTTTAATTATTATTTTTTTTTTTTTGGTGGAACTCCGCTTTAAGATGTGTTGTTAAATTGATACTAAAGACTTTGGGGTTGATTTACCAAAACTGCAGAGTGCAAAATCTGGTGCAGCTCTGCATAGAAACCAATCGACTTCCATTTTTTTTTTTGTCTAAGCTTAAAGTAGATGTAAATCCTATAAGTTAAATCTGACATGGGCACACGGCACGATTCCCGCGCATGTGCAAGTTTTTGGCATTATCATTTGATTATGCTGGAACGCTCAGTGCGCCGTTGTCGTAGACACCGGTGTGGTGGTTTCAGCAAATATCTCCTAAACCGTGTAGGTAAAGGAGATATTTCTTGCACCTACAGGTAAGCCTTAATCTAGTCTTGCATGTAGATGCAAGTTGTGTGGTTGGGTTTACAAGCACTTTAAAAGAAAAAGGAGGTAATGCTTGCTTTGTGTAATGATATTGTAAAGAGAGGTCGGTTATCTTCTGGCAGTCCCCCTGCTGGTGCTATCAGCTTCTTCATTGGTTCATGTCAAGCTGGGTTCCAAGGATGCACCCCTAAGTGTACGCTTCTGAGCTACGCTCTGTTTGCACAGACCTAAACATTGCCACTAAGCCACACCCTTGCTCTCTCCTCACAGGGGATGACAACAGCAGGTGCCAATAGATCCTGCTACCCTCAGTTTCTCCTGTGAGGGGAGGGAAGTCATGGAGCTAGGTACCTGTTCAGGGATAGGAATAGGTAGTGGGGTGTTTTTAACTTTTTTAAAGTGGTAGTAAATATGGGGGGAACTTCTACCTGCAAAGGTAAAGGCATAATGTGCTTCATACTAGCACATTATGAAAGACTTACCTTGAAACGAAGCCCTCCAGCTGCGTGCTGTCATTGCCACAGAGGCTTCCATCTTCTACCGGTCGTCTTTTTGGGTTTGTGGGCTGCAGCAGCTTGAATGGCTGAGCCACGATGATGGCACAGAGCTCTGAAAGAAAAGCACAGGTTTGCTGTTCCTTCAGAGCTTTTGCACTGATGACATCACTGGCTGCTGCTCGCTAGAATATCTCCTACGGTGCATGCTTAAGAGATATTGATTTAATCTACAGGTAAGCTTACCTGTAGGTAAAAATAGAGTGTTAACTACCACTTTATTACAGAAAATGCCTAAAGAGGAAAACCTTTGAGGGGGTGTGACACCAGGACTGGCCACCTAATTTGCAAAGTGTACATGGGTTTGTAAATAAAACATAATGTGTGGTTTTAAATGTTGCGGTATCTTCTTGACCCTTCATTAGAACTGAAGAAGTGGCTGGGATGAGCTGCATTACAGAACACGGCTAGCTGAATGTAACTAATTACTGCTAGATAACTTGTTTAGTAAATCCATACACAGTCTTGTCCTTGCTTCTCTCATTGCTCATTATGTTCTCTTGATTCTTGTTTAGCAGGCAATGATGTCACTTTTCTTAAGCGATATGCAGCTAGAAATCAAATGAGCTCCTTTCTAACTGAAATAAAGAGAGGCATATGCTGTGGCTGTGCACTTCCTGTGGGCTTGCAGTGTGGTAGCAGCCTTCAGGACTAGTCCAGGCTTGTAGCGTTTGATGGCAAAACAGTTTCTATAAATCGGAGAAGTTTCCAAGAATATGTGTTCAAATAAAAAAAAGATTGTAATACAGACAAACAAAACCAATATTACACTTTGATTTTTAACTCACAAGTATATCTGTAGCCCAAATCCATTTTCCAGTACGTCGTAAACAAGCATGTTTTTTTGTGCCTGAGAGTGCCGCGCATAGCCACCCATAGACATGAATGGTTGCAGGCAGCTGTACCCAGCTGTGCACAACTCACTACGAGGCAGAACACACACACACACACACACACACACACACGCACGCACACACACACACATATATATACACACACACATATACACACACACATAACTACGTCTCTGAATGTGACTAGTCTTGGTTTAGGAACTTGCTTCTGTGCACGTTTGCCATATGACACAAGCAGTAACACATTGCTACATTAGGGTTGCCACATTTTCTTGAAGTCAAACACGAACACTTTAGCGGCGCACAGCAATTTTTTCTTTTATAGTATAAACTATACATATATTTTGCTATTGAATAACATTTCTAATCATATGAAGTTGATAACAAGAGTCCCCCTTTATGTCAGAGTCCACAGACTTTACCTTTTACATCTGAACTCGCAGTGTTCCCTATTCACTGTAAAGGGGGACTCGGCAGACTCTAATGTAAGGGACTGCTCTGGGAACTCTGATTTAAGGGGGAGCACTGAGAACTCTGATGTACAGAGGACGCTGATGTAAGGGGGAACACTGTGGTCTCTGGTGTTAAGGGGAAATCTGATGTAAAGGGTGCTCTGAGAACTCTGATTTGCCTTGGAGTGCTCACTCAGAGGCAGGAGAGAGAAGGGGGGAGACTTCTTTTACAGACAGGGATGGATGGTGAGCTCACTCACCCCTTGGCAGTCAGCACCTCTCATCCAGATGTATCTGAGGCTGCTAGATTTCAAATTTCCGGCCCCCACTTTCCTTTTCTAAGGCACAGAGCCAGGGATTGGAGTGTGCGCAGTCACAGAGGGGTAGGGCCAGGAGGAAGAGGTGCAGATCGAACCCTCTCCGTCTGTGCGTGTGTTTGGGGGGGGGGGGGGGGGGGAAGCCATTGTCTGGTATGAATAATGTGTCCAGGTTTCAGGCAGTCTGAAACCCAGACACGTGATTTCAAACCCAAACTGTTTGGTTGAATTCTGGACAGGTGGCAACCCCTAAGCTACATCCAGTTACCTGCAACTATTCAGGTCTGTGGTTTGTTGTAAGTAGAATCAGGAATTCCTGGGCACAACAAGACACTTTTAGTTACGCTGTACTAGAGAATTTGCATGAGCCATTAGGGTTGATTCACACCAGGTGCGGTTGGGATGCTATTAAAGCTCAATTCCACTGCAAGATGAGGAAAAATGTCTTGTCTTCTATATGTCATGTTCACACCAAATGTATTGCAGTGGTGTGTGGATGGCGTTTTTTAAGCGCAGTGCAAGGCCTTCCGCTGCCTTGCATGGTGCGACAGCTAATGCAACTTAACCGTTTTCTGACTTTTTTACGTCGGCAGAATGGCACAGCTGCACAAAGTAACATATATTTACATTACTTTGAAGTCCGCGCCGTGCAGGCGTGCTCGGTGATCATGCCCCCAGGACCTGCGTACTTTATGTCCGCCAGCGTCCTGCGACCATGTCACAAAGCGGCCGAACGGGGAAGATGCCAGTGAAAACAAGGCATCTTCCTGGTCTGCCTTGTGATGGGACACTGATCGTCTGCTCCCTCTCATCGGAAGTAGTCATCAGTGTCACAGTAAGCCCAGCCCCCCACAGTTAGAATCACTCCCTAGGACACACTTAACCCCTTCGTAGCCCCATAGTGGTTAAACCCCTTCCCTGTCAGTCTCATTTATACAGTAATCTGCATTTTATAGCACTGATCGCTGTATAAATGTGAATGGTCCCAAAATAGCGTAAAACGTGTCCGATGTGTTCGCCATAATGTCGCAGTCATGATAAAAATCGCTGATCACCACCATTACTAACAAAAACAAAAATATATATTAATGTCAAACGATCCCCCATTTTGTAGCTTTTATAACTTTTGCGCCAACCAATCAAATGCTTATTGCGATATTTTTGTTTAAAAAAAACAAAAGTAGAAGAAAACAAAAGTAGAAGAATACGTATCGGCCTAAACTGAGAATTTTGCTTTAAAAAATAAAAAAATAAAAACTGGGGATATTTATTATAGAAAAAAGTACAAAATATTGCTTTTTTTTTTTTTTCTAAATTGTCTCTATTTTGGTTTATAGAGCAACAAATAAAAACCGCAGAGGTGATCAAAAGAAAGCTCTATTTGTGGGGAAAAAAAGGACATCAATTTAGTTTGGGAGCTACGTCGCACGACCGTGCAATTGTCGGTTAAAGCAACGCAGTGCCGAATCACAAAAAGTGTCCCGGTCATTTGTCAGCCAAAACTCTGGCTGAAGAGGTTAATAAACGTAGTTTAAAGAAAAGTGAACAGTGCGATTCGGTTCATTGGCACTGCAGTGATGCCACCATTTCACACACCAGCCTCTGTGTTGTAACAGCAGCTGGTATGATTTGGTCCTTTTTACTTTTGGATAAGCAGGACATCATTTAAACTTCCTGCTGCCAGTGTCCTTGCTAGGTAGATGTGCCCTCTGTTTGTCCTAGAGAACATTTCCGCTGGTGTGGAAAGTGATGGGTAATGCAAAATGGTATGGTTGTCACCGGAACAGGAGTAGAAGGGAAGTCTTCCAAAGACACTTGTGTAGCAGTGTGTTTTTTTTTTTTTTTTCTTTCTGACTTTATTGTAAGTGTACAGACTGTGGTGCTATCCAGTGTGCTGCGGAAAAATGTAGCAAGTCTGTATTTTTCTGTACTGCACCGCACCTCGCCATGGCATTATGATGTGAATGGGGCACATAAAACAACTGTTTTCTATGTGCCCTTGTGGTGGCTGGCACTAATCCCAGTGCAACAAAAAAAACAGTCACCCCAGGATGTGTGAACTATCCTTTCATTCACACTATGTGCTGACCTGCATTTTACTACATGAAACAATGCATCTCATCACTAGGGCACATAGAAAATATTTGTTTCCTATGTGCCCTGTTCACACCACAATACTTTGGTGAAGTGCAGATATGCTGCATTTTGTTTGCAGGCTTTCGGAATGCACTACAGGTCACCACGATGTAATGTGCTATGATTCGAATGGAGAGTAACTTTTTACACTCTCAGGGCCAGTTCACACCATCTGCATCAAAAGCGCATGGAAAGTAGGTTATATGGTTTCCAATGGCATAGTTCCCACCAGTGCAGTCAATTTCAGGTCCTTTCAGTTCCAGAAAAAAAAAGTAGAACATGCTTCACTGGACTGGAACGCAGTAAAACGCATCAGAAACTCACTATAGTGGAAAAAAATTGGTGGAACAAACCTGAAATGTGTCCAAAAGCACGTCAAAAACGATTTAAACACAGGCATGCAGAAACGCATCTGGACCGGGTCTGGCTTTTTTTTTTTAACTGGAGCCTGCAATGGTGTGCTAAACCTTTACCTAAAAAGGGGAACAAAGAAAATGTTGCTGTAACTGCTTAAATGTTTGCTTGAGTTTGGCTTTAACAACTTGTAAGTGTATATTAATCTGCTAGTACATCTAAGGCCCCTTTCACACGATCGGCCGCTCTGCTACGCCTGTCCATTTTTTCAGGCGCATCCGAGGGGCCCACCCATTGACTTCTATGGGCAGGCGGATGACAGCGGAGATGTGTCCGCTGACACCCACCTGCCATCTGATCTGACAAGAGCCGCTCAAAATAGACGGAAGGCGATAGGAAGCAGATGAGCGGAAGTTCCTCTTTTGGGCGGAACTCTGCTTTAACTGCAAAAATAAGAAAAATCTGGTTTTATAAATGTGTTCCTTCATTCAAAGATTAAAAGTTTAGGCTTTGGTTACATATTACATTATTGAACAATTAGTAAGAATAAAACTAGATGAAATCTTGTTTTTATTAAAGTGTTTTTCTTTTTGTTTGTTTTGAAGTTTTTGAGGACATTGCATCACTAGAGGCAATCAATGCTAAAGGAAGATGAAAGATCTAGATTTAGGAGTCGAATATGTCATACCCAGCCTGGGGTACAGAAATGTTCGGGATCAAAACAACCCAGATGAGAAAAATGAGCAAGAGGACTTCAAATATCAAAAGAAAAAATCACAGGTCAGCTTTCTTGGTGAATGGTCATTGCTAACTACCGTAATTAGGTTTTGTTATAAAAGCTGACATTTGTTATCTTCTGCTTTAGGATGTTGTAGTTTGTCAATTCACTGCAGAAACATAGCGTCTTTAAATAAAGAGAAAAAAATAAGTGCATGTGTGTGTATAGTACCTCACAAAAGTGTGACAACACTGAAGTAATTACACTTTGCTACAATGTAAAGTAGGGAGTGTACAGCTTGTGTAACAGTGTCAATTTGCTGTCCCCTCAAAATAACTCAACACTCAGCCATTAATGTCTAAACTGCTGGCAACAAAAGTGAGTACACCCCTAAGTGAAAATGTCCAAATTGGGCCCAATTAGCTATTTTCCCTTCCCGGTGTTATGTGACTCTGTTACAAGGTCTCAGGTGTGAATGGGGGGGAAGGTGTGTTAAATTTGGTGTTGTTGCTCTCACTCTCTCATACTGGTCACTGGAGGTTCAACATGGCACCTCATGGCAAAGAACTCTGAGGATCTGGAAAAATAATTGTTGCTGTACATCAGTGGTTCTCAACTCCTGTCCTCAGGACCCACTAACAGGTCAGATTTTAAGTATTACCTCGAGGAGATGCAGACCAGAATACTGCTATTACTGAGCTGTAAATTGTATCACCTGTGATGTATTTCAGTTATCTTGCAAACCTGGCCTGTTAGTGGGTCCTGAGGACAGGAGTTGCGAACCACTGTTCTACATAAAGATGGCCTAGGCTATAAGTAGATTGGTATGACCCTGAAACTGAGCTGCTGCACAGTGGCCAAGACTATACAGCGGTTTATCGGGACAGGTTCCTCTCAGAACAGGCCTCACCATAGTCAACCAAAGAAGTTGAGTGCACGTGCTCAGTGTCATATTTAGAGGTGGTCTTTGGGAAATAGACATGAGCGCTGCCAGCAATGCTACAGAGGTTGTAGGGTCAGCCTGTCAGTGCTCAGAGCCTACACTGCATCAGATATGGTCCGCATGGCTAGCATCCCAGAAGGAAGCCTCTTCTAAAGATGATGCACAAGAAAGCCTGCAAACGGTTTGCTGAAGACAAGCAGACTAAGGACATGGATTACTGGAACCATGTCCTGTGGTCTGATGAGACCAAGATAAACTTATTTGATCTTGGCTATGGTAAACCCGGAAGCCACATCATGACATCTCTTCCGGTTTACTTGGGAACCAACAACGCCAGTTTTTAAAAATCTTAAGTATTCAAAAATGCAGATCTTGGCATTTTGAATGCTTTCAAGTACAGAGTAAGGGATTTGGGGTCTTATAGACCCCCAGATCCCTCCATAAAGTGTACCTGTCACGTGCCTATTGCTCTCACAAGGATGTTCATATTCCTTGTGATGGCAATAAAAGTGATCAAATAAATTAAAGTAACAGTGTAAAAATAAAAAATCTAAGTTGTAAGTGTTCAAACTACACATGCAAGGTATCGCTGGGATTGTTAGAGCAATGATTCTAGCGCAAGGCGCCCTCTAACTCTCAACAGGTTACCTGTAATTTAAGGAGTCGACCATGGTAATTTTTTAGGTACCGTAGTTTGTCGCCATTCCACAAGTGATTTTAAAGCATGACATGTTGGGTATCTATTTACTCTAACATTATCTTTCACATACAAAAAAAGTGGGTTGACTTTATCGTTCTGCTTTTTTTTTTTTTTTGTGTACTTTTGTTTTCCAAAAAAATGCGTTTTGATAGACTGCTGCACAAATACTGTGTGGCATAAAATATTGCAAGGACTGGTATTTTATTCTCTAGGGTCTCTGCAAAAAAATACTGATTTTTTAACTTGTAAAAAAATCTCAGAAAAGGACCTAGTATTCAAGTGGTTAAACACAAGGCAAACTTAATGATCGCATGAGTTTCTTTTCTTGATGCGAGTTTGCAGAGGAAACCACCTACTCCTCCTTACCTATTCCTTGAGAATAAACATGCACATCTAAAGCGGTATTAAACCTCCCCAAATTTTTTTATATATTGCAGCTTAACAATTCTTAGACCCCTTTCACATTGGAGCGGTTTGCAGGCGATATTACGCTAAAAATAGCGCCTTCAAACCGACCCTAAACAGCCGCTGCTGTGTCTCCAGTGTGAAACACTCGAGGGCTTTAACACTGGAGCGGTGCGCTAGCTGGACAATTGGCTGAGATATCGTTTAGTAGTGAGGGACAGACTTTTTTTTGGCATTCCTAACTTGTGCCAAGATGCACTTGATGGGAACCCACACTAAAAATGCACAAGCAGATTTTTCTCCTCTTAACGCATCACATACAAAACACACACAGATGTGAACAGTGCTTTATTGTTCTCTTTACACGTTTGTTGCATCAAAGAGAGCTCAGGAGGCATCAGCAGTGCATAAAAAAAATCCCTTGTTTCTTTTTACATTGAGAGCTTTGTCCCACTGTCACACACAAAAGTGTTTTGTTCCTGCCCTGGTTAGTTGGTCTAGTTTGAATATGCTTTGAAGCGCAGAATATTGGAGAATGCTTGTTTATTTAAACACAGGTATGTCCAAGCTTAAATGTTGAGGTTTGCATTGCAAGAAATTTGGATAAAGCTGGCCATTGATGGACTGAATCTCAATCCATCTATGGGCAGGCTGGTTGTTCGACTTCAGTACAACAACCAGTCTGTCGCATTTTTTTGCATGCGATCAGCAGCCGGCATTCATTATGTGACTATGATCTTTGTGTGACAAAAGGTTTGTTCCTCAGCACCCGTGCACAAATTAAGAGCAGGCATAAAGAACTATACCCAGTGTGCAGGACATGAAAAAATGGTAGTGTGCAATGCAAATAACATACAAACATGTATATACAGAATAAAGAATAGATACTGATGCATACAAAGTAGAGCTGCATGATTAATCGTCAAGAATCGTTATTGCGATCTTTTTCCCGTTGCGATTCTTGACACAGGGTTTTAAGGTCCTTGACATGAAAATAATTTTCTCTCTGCACTTTGGTATGCAAATAATTTCCTGTCTGCTCTCAGCCAAAAGTCAAAGTCTGGGCAATCTGCCAAGTTTTGAAAACATTCTTTATCAGTGGAAAGTTAAAGGGGAGTTCCACCCACAATTTCACTTTTTAAATATAAATACCCCTGTAATACACAAGCTTAATGTATTCTAGTAAAGTTAGTCTGTAAACTAAGGTCCGTTTTGTTAGGTTGTTACAGCATTTAAATAGTTTATAATCTAGAAATAGACCGTGGCAATCTTAAGTGTGGGCATCATGAAGCCAGACTGTATGACTTCCTGGATTTCAGCTTTGCATATCTCGCACATGCTCAGTGCACAAGCAATGTAATAGGTTTCAGTCAGGTTTGCAAGGACTACTGGGAAACATGATGCCTATCCCAGAAACCCTTGCAAATAGCCTAGGCAAATAAGGAGGAGGAAGTAATGAAGGACTACAAAATAAAGGTATTTACAAGCAACAAATTAAATAAAAATTGTCCATTCTGAACACTATGAGATTAGAGCATGCAGCACAGACAAACATAAAAAAATGGGTGGAACTCCACTTTAAGTCTAAACATTGTAGGAATAAACTTCTATATGTAAATTAGGAACGTTTAACCACTTAAACGCCAAACCTTTTTCTGACCGCTCTTTTCAAGTTAAAGTCATTATTTTTTTTGCTAGAAAATCACTTGGAAACCTCAAACATTATATATTTTTTAGTAGAGACCCTAGAGAATAAAATGGCGGTTGCTGCAATATTTTATGTTGCACTGTATTTGCGCAGCAGTCTTTTTAAATACAATTTTTTTGGAAAAAATTACTTTAATGAATTTTTTGTATAAATGTAAAGGATTTTACGCTGTGAGAGAATCGTGATCTTCATTCTAAGCCAAAAAATCGTGATTCTCATTTTGGCCAGAATCGTGCAGCTCTAATACAAAGCAAGAGATGGTCTACTATACAATTCTGTACATATGCCAGAAGTATAAATACAGATCCAGTGCAGTGTCCATAAGTAGAGACCAAGACACCGGATATATGGAATTAAACTTGGCAAATATGTTTACATTTAGTGTACAGCATAGTAAACTTGACCAAAAAGCATACAGAAAAATGAATGATGTGTATTGTTTGTCTTTGTTCAAATCATATTACGGGTATGATTTGAGTCGCACAGAATCGCATGCCAATGGAAATCACATTGTATTCAATGGCACCTGTTAATATCAATATAACTCAGTACAGCACAGTTTTGGAAAAGGTACTACTTTGGTGCAATTTCACCACAAATTTGGCCCCATAGAATATGCAAACTACATAATCGCCCTGAAAATCTGATCATAACGCAGCAGTCTGAAGCTAGTCTTAAACACAGGCATCATTACTAATGGACACAGGATATTAACCACTTGCTGCCTGACCATAGTACATTTACAGTGGGTTAGGGGCACCAACTGCTAAATTGTGCTGTTACTGGCTATGATTTATGGCTGAGACCTGCTGATCAGCTGTAGCCAGGCACAGTCTTTTGTTTACAAACGCACAGAACCCTGTACACAGATCAGCGATTTGGCAGTTTTTTCCTCCCTGGGAAATGCGGGAAACATATTGCACTGGTTGGCACACAGTTTATCCCTTGATTGCCCCTAAATGTTAACCTCTTCCCAGCCATTGCCATTAGTTCAGTGTACAGTATTTTATCTGGTCACTGTATTAGTGCAACTATCGATGTCCGTTAGTGTACCTCCCCAGCAAGGTTCTGTAAGACCCCTTTCACACTGGGGCGTTTTTCGGGCGTTTTTTAGGCGCTTTGGCGTTTAAAAAAAAGCCTGTAAAGCGCCTGAAAGAAGCCTCATCTGCAATCCCAATGTGAAAGCCCAAGTGCTTTCAGAGGCCTTTCACACTGCCAGCGCCCGAAAAACGCTGGTAAAGCGCTGCTAAGACCCCTTTCACACTGAGGCGCTTTTCAGGCGCTTTGGCGTTAAAAAAAGCTTCCTCAATGGGAAGGGGGCTTTAGGAGCGGTGTATTAACCGCTCCTAAAGCGCTGCAAAGAAGCTGCATGCAGGACTTTTTTTGACGCCCTGCCAGCTCAGCGCCTCAGTGTGAAAGCACTCAGGCTTTCACATTGGGATTGCAGATGCAGCTTCTTTCAGGCGCTTTTTTTTAACGCTAAGACCACTTTCACACTGGGGTGTTTTTCAGGCGCTTTAGTGTGAAAGCACTCGAGCTTTCACATTGGGATTGCAGATGCAGCTTCTTTCAGGCGTTTTACAGGCGCTTTTTTTAACGCTAAAGCGCTTGAAAAATGCCCCAGTGTGAAAGGGCCCTAAGTGGCAGATTGGCTGCAACACTGACAGTCGTTGATCACTGCCATTACCAGTATAGCATCATATCTGCGTAAATTCCTGTGTATTTATACTATTGCTAGAAGTTTCACACAAACCAATTAATGTGTGTTTTTTTTTTTTTTTTATAATAAAATAAAAAGTAGCGGTGATCAAATGCCACCAAAAGAGAGCTCTAATTTTGTGTGAAAAAATTGTATAAATATAAATTGCGTTCGGTGTTGCATGACCACATAATTACCAGTTAAAGGGGTTGTAAAGGTTTATTTTTCCTAAATAGCTTCCTTTTACCTTTTTTAGTGCAGTCCTCCTTCACTGTCCTTATTTCTTCTGAGAAATCCTCACTCCCTGTTCTTCTGTCTGTAACTCCACACAGTAATGCAAGGCTTTCTCACTGGTGTGGAGTGTCGTGCTCGTCCCCTCCCTTGGACTACAGGAGAGTCAGGACGCCCACTAACACACAGCTCCTTTCTCTATCTGCAACATAGAGAGCGTCCTGACTCTCCTGTAGTCCAAGAGAGGGGGAGCACGACACTCCACACCAGGAAGAAAGCCTTGCATTACTGTGTGGAGTTACAGACAGAAGAACAGGAAGTGAGGATTTCTCAGAAGAAATAAGGACATTTAAAAGCAAAATGGAAGGATGAGGTAAATGAAGGAGGACTGCACTAAGGTAAAGTTAGTTATTTAGGAAAAAATTGTACTTTTACAACCCCTTTAAATTAGCGCACTGCTAAATTGCAAAAAAATGCTCTGGTCATGAAGGGGGTAAAACCTCTTTCAGAGGTCTAGTGGTTAAAGTGTTTGTTAACCCAAAATTTGTAATCCCATCCAGCCCCTCTATTATAGCCAGGCATGCTACACTGTATACTTGTTATATTAAAACAAGGCATGTAAATACTTTTTTAGAGCCATCTTTTGTCTGGTCACATGACTCGTGGCAGCATTACATCTGATACAGGGCTTCTGAGGGAGGGGCCAAGATTGCCCTCTGGTGTCAGCTGGGAAGGTCACATGGCCGCTCAGCCCCTCCCTCAGTAGCTCTGTATCGGCGCTGCAAAGTGGCTGCTAGTCAATTGACTGGCCTGAAGTTGCTCTAAAAAGGTATTTATATGCCTCGTTTTAATATAACAAGTATACAGCGCAGTGTGCCTGGCTATAATAGAGGGTCTGGAGAGTGATAATCTCTAATATTTTATTTGTACTAATGGGGGGGGGGGGGGGGGTGTTGCAGAGACACAGGGAGGGTGAGGGGAGGGGAGCTGCGGATGATTTTTTTTTAATATACAGTTTAGAGATGGGCAGGTTACACAGCACAAACACTGCGCTGTATAACATGCTTTAAGGCAAAAGGATCTCCTATTATAATAATAAAAAAAACAGTTGTTTGCTAAACAAACACTTTAAGGCCAATTTCTCCTGTGCACCTTTCGTTTTTGATCAATAGGGGATCGCTGTCTGCCAGTTCTTTTTTTTTTTTTTATATATTTTGTGCCATACTGTATTTTACAAAACTCAGGGAGGGCGCAACTTCTAAAAATACAGTCAATGATGTCAAGAATGCAATGAAATGACTCTTTAGCAGTCCATTAAACTACTACCTTTTAAACAGAACATTGAAACCAAATGGTGAAGAAACAATGTTGCAATCCCTGGAAAAGTTTAACCATACGTGGACATCCACATGCTGGAATTACATCTTTTTTGGACAGCTGTGCAATGAACTAGGGCTGGTTGATCTTTGGCAGAGATGTACCAGCTGTTCTAAAAATCACAATTGTTTTGTCATGGATACATCTTGCCAAGGGGTTATGTTGGTGAATTATTCATTTTGCAAGGACTGTTCTCATAGAGGTGAGGGGTATCTAACCACTTGTCATCTAAATTGAGTGGGGAATAAACATCAAATTATTAAATAGCGCTGATCCCTTTACACTCCCATGTCCGCTCCCAAACTACCTTTTTTGAGCAGGCTAACATGGCTTTGCAGAACTTTCTTTGGAACACCCTAAAAGCAAACCTTCAAAAATGTTCTACTAAATTGTGCCGAGTGTGTCTCTTCTGGCTCTTAACTCATGGCTCTATTTTCTTGCTTTTCAATTACAACCCCTTACAGGTTGAGGGCAGTTAACTTTTCATCATCATTCACATCACATGCTATCATTTGACTTTAAAGGTCAAAACGTGGCCACTCAGGTCTGTAACTATGCTGTGGCTGCAGCAACATTTTAATGGTGTGTCGCACCACTGAAGGAGACGGGACTGCACCATAGCTGTCCTGCTACCACTTGCAGTGCACATGGTTGCAGATAGGGTGGTGCACATTTTAAGGGTGAAAGCAGGTGGTAAATGCAGACTGCTTGTCATAGAAGTGACATGTGAATGAGCCCTTATAAACTAATAAATATCCTAACCACTTCCATACAGGGCATTTTCACCCCCCTTCCTGCCCAGACCAATTTTTAGTTTTCAGCGCTGTTGCACTTGGAATGACAATTGCGCGGTCGTGCGACGTGGCTCACAAACAAAATTGACGCCCCTTTTTTCCCCACAAATAGAGCTTTCTTTTGGTGGTATTTGATCACCTCTGCGTTTTTTTTATTTTTTGCGCTATAAACAAAAAGGCGACAGTTTTGAAGAAAACACTATCTTTTTTTACTTTTTGATTTAATAAATCATATTTTTTTTTTTTTTTTTTTTTTTTTAAAACGATTTTTATCCTAAGTTTAGGCCGATACGTATTCTTCTACATATTTTTGGTAAAAAAAATCGCAATAAGCGTATTTGATCGGTTTGCGCAAAAGTTCTAGCATCTACAAAATAGGGAATAGAATTATGGCATTTTAATATTTTTATTTTGTATTTTATTTTTACTAGAAATGGCGGCGATCTTTTTTTTTTTTATTATTTTTTTATTATTGTGACCGTGACATGGCGGCAGACATATCGGACACTTTTGACACATTTTTGGGACCATTCATATTTATACAGCAATTAGTGCTATAAAACTGCACTGATTACTGTGTAAATGTGACTGGCTGGGAAGGGGTTAACACTAGGGGGCGCTGAAGGGGTTAATATGTTCCCTAAAGTGTTCTAACTGTAGGGGGAGGGGACTCGCAAGGGGAGGAGACCGATGTGTGTTCCTCTGTCCAGGGAACACACATTGGTCTCCAAACAGGTGACAGGACATGGATCTGTGTGTTATAACATATGACGTCCACCCGGAGGGAGGGTTCCTGCCGATGTCATTTTACAATGACTCTGTAGGGAAAGTGTTAAAGCATATATGTCAGCTGACCCCCCTTTTTACTTAAAGTGGAAGTAAACCCTCCTATTGTTTTCAGCCAAGAAAGCTGCTATCTTGGCCTCTGTTTATTGTACAACTGCCATGTGCTGCACATGTGATCAGTTATGACACCAGCCATTTGGATGGTTTGACAGTTTGGTTGAGAGCACAACCAATGGGAGTGTTACATTTCCGGCACCTGCTGGAAAGGTAACTGTTTTATGGATGGGTTTACTTCTGCTTTAACGGTAAGGTGTGGGATACTTTATACTGAAGGGTATTGACAATACCACCTGATTATTTTCTCTAATCACAAAACACGCTGAAATATGGCAGCTTGGTGTCTTTAATGCATGGAAGAAGGGCCCACATTGATACTAATAGATGGGGTATTGATATATTTTCAACAGCTCTGCTTGGCGTTCAAGCTTAATAACTAGGGTTGTCCCGATACCACTTTAAGACTATTTTGAGCATGAACATGAACACATCTTTGCCGTTTCATGCTCAGAAAATCTGTTAAGGAGTTTACCTTTGCTTTGATATGTATTGCACAAGGGTAGGAACCGATACTTTTTTTTCCCCCCCAAGTACTCACCAATACCGATTACCAATTTTTTAATGTCATGTGACCGTGGCACATGTGTCAGTATTCTCTTTTTTTTTTTTTTTTGCATTTTTTTTTCTTTTAGCCCTGTTGGGGAGTTTTGGTGAGACATCAGGGGTCTTAACAGACCTCTGACATCTCCCCTTTTGAGATGGAGAAAGGGACTAAGGACACAGATAATCCAGTCCCTTTCTCAACAGCCTCAGCTGCACTGAAAATGAATGGACAGGAGACAGATGCTCCTCTCTATTCATAAGCTGAAGCATAGTAAATACCACTTACAATGTTTCAGTTATGTGAATGTACAGAGTCAGTGATTACTGACTCTGTTTATTCAGAAAAGGAGCTGGGTTTACCGGCTCCTACCTCCGCTCTCCATCCTGACAGATTGAGGACAGAGGGGGACATGGATCGGGACACAGAGCACGGAGGGGGAGGGCAGCACAACTGAGGGGGCACACGAAGCGGCGCGCGGACGGGGAGAGAAGCACAATGGAGGGGGACACAGGGGAGGACAGCAGCAGTACAGAGGGCTGACTGGAGGAGGATACAATCAGCGGTGATTGGTGTGTGGGGGGGGGGTGGGTTGCAAGCACCTATCACTGCTGTAAAGATTTCACTAAAGCAGCTGAAAAGGGGGGGTCCGTGGAGAAGCTGTCAGGCTTTATAGAAATCTTTACAGGGAGATCAGCGTTTGTAACTCCCCCGGCCGCACCGATCATCCCTGACTGTACAGGTATCGGGTAAAGCATCTGGAGCATTGGGCATTGGACAAATGCTCGGTATCGGGACAACCATAATAATAATAATAATAATAATAATAATAATAATAATAATAATAATTAATTACCCTTTATCAAATACTTGTAGCTTAGACATGCTTTTCAGGGACAGGACAGAAAATGAGTCAGTTGGTGCCTATGATGCTGTTTATGGTTATAGGAAGAATACATTTTGGTATTGTTGATTACCTAATGTAACTAAACACCTTATACACAACCAGTAAAAGATAGTTGGATAGGGGCCGTGATACTATTTCTGAAGATTGGTGGGAGGCGCTATTGCCAGCAGTCCCTGGAGTGTCGCTATCTCACTCTGACCCAATTATTCATTATTCGGAGCTTCTTGGAAACCCAAATTTCTATTTCAAATAGGTCTACAGAGTGCTTCTAATTGTACCAAATGTGGCAGGCATCAGAGTGATCTGCTCCATTTTCTTTGCCGATGCCCCAAGTTACATTACTGGATTGGTGTTATTCTAACCTTTGATTGCGTTGTTTACGCAGTCTTTGCAATATGATCTTTTTATGTGTATACTGGAATGAACTTATTCTGGATCGCCATACTATAGATACTCGTGACAAGACAATGTTTACTACTAGGCAGTTGATCAGAAAATGTAGTTCTTGCTCCTCCCACTGTAGGACAATGGTTGATGTATAGCAGAAGTGTGTGTCCATTGAATTTCCTAGAAACTATGGGCTTGCTAGTGAAACAAAATGGATAACACCCTATCGCTAGTCTAATCCCTGTTAACTGCCTAAGACTAACGTGTTGTTGCTTAGGAGGTTGCAGTGTGTCCTGTTTTGAGCTGGTCCTTTAGTTGCAAAAACAAACGCATTGCTATTCTATTTAAGGCTGGCCATACACGGTGCAAATGTTGCTCGATTCCCCTACCAACACGGACAATTCTGACGGAGAAATCCCTCCTGCGGAGACATTGTATACCAGCTGCTAGCGATAATGGCATGTAAGACCCGGCAGGCTGGTTGTACTCAAGTTGATGGTGTACATTCAGCCTGCTCATACATGATTTGAACAGTTTATGGCCAAGCCAGCCATACATGGATGGAAATTCTGCCAGTCTAGCAGGGAATGGCTCAACTTCTATCCATGTATGGGAACGTTGGTTCCACACAATCAATCTTTTGATGAACTTGTATACAGCCTGACAAGTTTTTCCTGAATGATCAGTGCCATCAGCTATAGCTGGCAAAACATATTGTATTTTGACAGTGGGGAAGACTCTACGCTGTCAGAATACCATACCATAGCGGGAAGGAAGAATTCCCCCATCAACATTGAGTTCAACCCGCTGGTTAAATGAAAAATGAATTGTGTATGACCAGCTTTACTCAGTGTGGAGATACTGTATATGTGCTGTTCAGTCTACAAAAGACTGACACGGTATCTGTTTTTTTTCTATAATGTTCATATACTTGGTGTTGTGAAATTGCATTTGCTTTGCTCCGGTCCATTATGGCTGTAGACTCTGAGTTAGATCTTTTTGTACATCTGATGCTTGATCAAAAGACTGCCAGTTCAAACTAAAAAAATAACTGTCTGCTGATAATTGTGTATAATGGTTTGTATACATTAGTAGAATGTTTGGTTCTTTAAACCACATTGTAAAAATGTTATAAATTTGTATCTAAATATTTTATCATGTGGTTTAATGCTCATTTCCTGGCTGAAAATGTGTGGGGAGGGGGAAGGGTGACTTTTCACCTAATATTTGGTTGTCATGGCTGAAGATGGTGATTTTTGCTGATTTCAGTATCACTGGAAACGAACTGCAGCGCTTTAGAAAAAATAAAATACCCCCTTTTTTTTTCCCCTTCAGTGTTCTCTTAACTGTGAGCCTTCCTAATTTCTCTAGACTACTCCCTAAAAAGTTTGTAAACCTGTACACATGTTCTAGATTGTTGCATAAATGGATTCTAAAATGAAATTGACGTTATTATAAGAAATGGAAACCATGCAAAGTTAATGATTGCACATAGAATTTAATTTAAGAAGTAATAAAAAATGTAAAACTTCTAACCCCCCCCCCCCCCCCCCCTTCTCTTTTTTTTTTTTTTTTAACAACCGATGAACGTCATATGACATCCTCGACTTTGTGCGGTGATATCTGAATGATGCCTGCAGCTACAGGCATCATTCAGATATCACCGTCTTCAGCCACCGATTCTGTGCACAATAAATCAAAGCGGCAGTTCCGCCGCTTGATCGTTTTTATAGGTGGCGGGAGGGGACGTCACCCCACCGCCATCCGGTGCTTCCCCGGGCTCTCCCGTGCCATCGGGGGCCCAGAGAGCGAATTGGCCAGTGCTGCCTGGGAAGCATAGAGATGACTGGTGACCAGATGGTCACCAGTCATCTCTATGACCGTCGAAGGCCCGGACGCGACGTTTTGACTTCACGCCCGATACCCGGAAGTAGACAAAGCCGCAATTGCGGCTGTCGGCATGTGATCAGTGAATTTTTTTTCACCGATTTCATGCTTATAAGCCTGGAGGAGAGATGTGGGGTCTTATTGACCCCACATCTCTCCATAAAGAGGACCTGTCACAGTGATTCCTATTACAAGGAATGTAAACATCCCTTGTAATAGGAATAAAAGTGATCAAAAATAAAAAAAATGTAAAAACGCCCCTGTCCCCCGTGCGCAGAAGCGAACACGCATGCAAGTCCCGCCCACATATGTAAACGCCGTTCAAACCCCACATGTGAGGTTTTGTCGTGTGTGTTAGAGGGTGTGCAACCGTTCTAGCACTAGACCTCCTCTGTAACTCGAAAATAGTAACCTGTAAAAAAAATGTAAAGCGTCGCCTATGGAGATTTTTAAGTACCGAAGTTTGGCACCATTCCATGAGTGTGCGCAATTTTAAAGCGTGACATGTTAGCTATCTATTTACTCGGCGTAACATCATCTTTCACATTGTACAAAAAAATTGGGCTAACTTTACTGTTTTGTTTTTTAATTCACGAAAACGTTTGGCGTTTGTAAACTTATTGCGCAAGTACCGTGCGAGGAAAAAAAGTTGCAATGACCGCCATTTTATTCCCTAGGGTGTCTGCTAAAAAAAAAAATATATATGATGTTTGGGGGTTCTGATTAATTTTCTAGCAACAAAATTTAGATTAGATAAGTGCCAAAATAGGCCTGGTTGTCAAGTGGTTAATGTTACCATTTACCATATGCGCTCCACATTGGAGAATCCTCATTCTTCTTGTCCTGGTCACAGGAAGAGAAAATTATTTTAAATCTCTTCAATGAGGAAAGCAACCACAAGAGTTGTTGTATTTCCTAACATAGGGAAGGGTTAGAATTTCTTTCTAAACACAATTTCTCCTTGCAGGAGAAAAGCAGTGTTTAAAAAAAAAAAAAAAAAAACGTTTTGTGCTGTATAAAGTTCTTAAACACACACACACACACACACACACACACACACACACACACACACAAGCGCATTCTAGGTTCATAAAGAGAAAACTGTCTGCTTGTTTAGAAACCATAAATATTTGTTAGAAGCTGGATATTTAAGACAGGGTATGTTTTCATTCAGCTGGTAGTTCCATTTATCATGGTGACTCAGCAGTTGCAGAGTCCCCTTCCTTGTTCCTGTATCCCTTGGGTCTCTTCAGTGAGTCACAGGCTATTGTTTCACCTAGTCATACCTAATATATTCCTCCTGCTTCTCATTCTTCTAGCTTCTGAATGCACTGGCTGATCCAGTGTATTGCCCTGGGGATCAATATTTTACAGTGACAACAGAACTTTTATTGGCTGATTGCCTCTCTGGCAGCAGGACAGAACTAAAACTGTTATTGGTTGGCTTTACCTCACAGCACTTGAAGTAGAACTGAAGGCAAGACTTTTTATTTTGTATGGCGAAAGAGAGGGTTATAATCCGTCTTTCTTTTTTTTTTTTTTCACCATCAATGTCTTATTGCGGAGATTTCCCTACATTTCCTTTCCCAGCCAAACGGGAAGTGAGAGGAAATCCCTGCAATGTACCTGTCCAGCGCGCCCACAAAGTCAGCAGATGAGGACGAGCAATCGCTTGGTCCTCGGATGTCAGCGCTGAATAAGAGAGAAAGCTACAGGGATTTCAGATCCCTGGACCGGTAAAGCGGCTACCTGATGTATCAGAACGGGTGATCGTTGGACTCCAGGTCAATGGAATTGGAAGCGATATGGAGGGGGCCCAGTGTAAGTTCACATTTTTTTTTCATATATTCTGTAAAGGTGAACTTGCACTTTAAATTATATATTCATCCAGTAGTCTTGGGTGAACTTCACATTTTGGTCTATGTAGAGGTGACTGAAGGATGAGCTATAAATGCTTAGCGTAGGCTTTAGTGCTGCTAGATGGTCAGAAATTGTGCAAGCTGAGTAAACTTCTCCTTCAACCAGTCTTCTGTTCCTTTTTAACACATTTCTGGTCTAGACAGGCATTTTCATTTCTGCTTTGCTTTAGATTTTCTGCTGAAGTTGCACAGTAGGTCACACTGTTGGTTACAACACCAATCACATGGTTTTGTGCAAGCTTAAATTCTCCCATGAAATCATTACTGTGAGCCAAGTTCAGCCTTATGCCTCAAAATGGAAAAAACTTTTTTTTTTTTTTTTTTTTTTTTCAGTAATCACTGCTGTCACATTTTTCAATCTCTCTAACTTCCGTGTCTAAAAGCAGGAAATGGGTGTGGCTACTGAAAGCTAGTGACATCCCTTCCAGGGAGGGACACTGTCCCTGTGTAGTCAATGGGTGTATACAGGATGGGAGGAGCTGATTAAAGGTTCCTGTTCAGCGTTCCCTCATCAGTAAGGATGCATTGTACATCCTAATTCATGAGAAAATGAAGAAATAATAATAAAAAAAATATCCACACAGGGGGACTGGGAGGTGCAGTATACATATACAGTGCCTTGCGAAAGTTTTCACCCCCCTTTGGCTTTTTACGTATTTTGTTACATTACAGCCTTTGGTTCAATGCTTTTTTTATTTTTTTTTATCTGAATTGTATGTGATGGATCAGAACACAATAGTCAAAGTTGGTGAAGTAAAATTAGAAAAATATATACATAAATAAAATAATTGGCATGTGCGTATGCATTCACCCCCTTTGGTATGAAGCCCATGAAATACTCTGGTGCAACCAATTATCTTCTTCAGAAGTCACATACTTAGTGCCATAATTTCCACCCGTGTGTCTAAGTGTCACATGATCTTTCATTACATATACACACCTTTTTGAAAGGCCCCAGAGGCTTCAACACCTAAGCAAGAGGCACCACTAGCCATACACTGCCATAAAGACTAAAGCAGGCCATACACGGTCGAATTTCGAACAAATTTTCTTTTCAAAATCAGAAAGTTAATACATTTTTTTTTGTGATCCGATGATGCCACCATTGATTTTCGAAATTCGGCTGACTAAAACGTCATGTTGCCGGGAATATTTATTTCTCTCCGGGAATAATTGTTTCTCTCTGGGAATATAAAAGAATGTGCAGTTTTTTTTCTATTACATTTCTTGCACGTATCTCCCATCATTGATCAGAAATTCTTTTGTTTTTCCAAAAATTTCCAACATGTCCGATTCCTCAAATTTGATTGCCATCAAAGAAAATGCCATTTCTTTCTGGCACAAACCCAACACATCACTCAAACACCATCCCCACAGTGAAACAAAGGTGGTGGCAGCATCATGCTGTGGGGATGTTTTTCAACAGTCGAGACTGGGAAACAGGTGAGGGTTGAGGGGGAAAGATGGATGGTGCTAAATACAGGGCTATTCGTACCACTCTGTGTGATTTGAGGCTAGGACGGAGGTTCACCTTCCAGTAGGACAATGACCCCAAACAGCTAAAGCAACACTTTAAGGGGAAAAGGGGAAACATGTAAATGCGTTGGAATGGCCTAGTCAAAGCCCAGACCTCAATCCAATAGAAAAATCTGTAGTCAGCCTTAAAGATTGCTGTTCACAAGTGCAAATCCTACAACTTGAAGGAGCTGGAGCAATTTTGCACAGATGAATGGGCAAAAATCCCAGTGGTAAAATGTGGTAAGCTCATGGAGACTTATCCAAAGCGACTTGGAGCTGTGATAGCTGTGGCTCTACAAAGTATTAACTTTAGGGTGGGGTGAATAATTGTGCACATCGACTTTTTCTGTTATTTTGTCCTATTTGTTGTTTGCCTCACAATAAAAATAAATAAATCTTCAGAGCCGGTTCACACTGGGGCAACACGACTTTCAGCACGACTTTGGGAGGCAACTTGAACACGACTTGAGTATGAATCACAACGCGACTTACAACACGACTTGAAGTCGCCTCCAGGAGGGGGAACTCAATGCCAAATTATAAAAAAAAAAAAACGGCATGGGTTCTCTTCTAGGACCATTCCAGGCCCTTATGTCTGGTATGGTTTTCAAGGGGAACCCCCTACACCGAAAAACTTTGTGGGGGTTCCCCCCAATTCCATACCAGACCCTTATCCGAGCACGCAGTCGGATCCCAGGTCGCCCCAGTGTGAACCGGCTCTCAAGGTTGTGGGCATGTTCTGTAAATAAAATGATGCAAATCCTCAAACAATTCCTGGTAATTCCAGGTTGTGAGGCAACAAATAACGAAAAATGCCAAGGGGGTGAATACTTTTGCAAGGCACTGTACAGTATTGCTATGCTGGACTTTGAGTGAAGACTTGCACAGGAGAAGGGAGCTTGTCACAGCCTCACAGGGGAAGCTGTCGGTGTAGCTGGAAGTGCTCTGGCGTCTCAGCTCGGTCTACAATGATCATTATACATTAAAGGAACAATACAGGCAACCACACTAAGACCTCTTTCACACTGGAGTTTTTCAGGCGGTACAGCGCTAAAAATAGCGCTGCTATACCGCCTGAAAAACTCCTGCACTGCATACTCAATGTGAAAGCCCGAGGACTTTCACACTGAGGCGATGCGCTGGCGGTTGAGAAAAAAAGCCCCTGAGGGCTTTTTGCAGGCGCTATACGTTAAAAATAGCGTATGCATTCCGCCCTTAAACTGCTGCTCTATTCACTCCAGTGTGAAAGCCCGAGCCCCATCCAGCATCCAGTGTTGTTTCTTTGAAGAATTTTCCACACCGTGTGTTCATTACATATGGACTCTTGCATCACTTGATTTATTCATGGGTTTCATCATCCTACACTTGTTTGTCCTCATTTAGCCTTTTTGTGGTCACTTTATCTGTCACACCACTTTTTGTTCGTTTAACGCTGCACTATTTATTAAAAATTTAGTATATAAGCCTGTGTAGCCATATCATCTAATATAACATATTAAGGGTCAGTGAGCACCACTATCCACTCAAGGAACAGTGCCCACACATGACAAATATTCTAGGACTTTTGTTATTGTGCTAAACACAATTTCTCATAGGGGGGGAACTCTATGTGGGTTACAGAGTTCCCGTCAGTCGAGAATAGAGATTATGGTTTGGGTGTTCGCATGGGATATAATTTTGATGGAGTTTTAAGCTAAACCCAAAATAAAAATGTAATATATTGCAACTTGCCAGTCCTTGGATGCAGTTATTGCATTAGAACAAAAAGGAGAAAGGGGTAACATGCCCATGGGACTCAAATCAAGAATAATTACAATTGGATAAAATTTTATATTTTATTACAACAATAAAAAACATGATACAAGTTTTTTCATCCTTATCAAAATCGTTTGTTATATTCAAAGTGTGTGTGTGTGTGTGTGTGTGTGTGTGTGTGTGTGTGTGTGTGTGTGTGTGTGTGTGTGTGTTTTATTCAGCTTCTTCACGCAATTCAGGTGTGTTGTATTAAATGCTATAGATAACAAAGACCAGACTGAATTTCATGTTTTTGACAGAATAAAGTATCCATCATATTTTTGGCATACAATCAATATGCATATTTTTACAGATGGATCAATAATATCACCGTACATTTAGATATAAGGCATCCTTTGAAAATTGAAGATCTTTTTCTATCCAATTTCTATTAAGTCCGTGTTTAATCGGTTTGGGTAGGTTTATCTTCATCCTATATCCTTATATCTAAATTTATAAATGTACAGTGATATTATTAATCTATCTGTAAAAATATGCATATTGTATGCCAACAATATGATGGCTACTTTATTCTGTCAAAAACATGAAATTCGTTCTTGTGTTTTTTTGTGTTTTTTTGTGTTATCTATAGCATTCAATACAACACACCTGAATCTCCTGAAAGAAGTTGTATAAAGCGAAACATGCCGAGTGGTAGAGTGTGTGTGTGTGTGTGTGTGTAAGTGTAAATATGCTTTGAATAGAACAAATGATTTTGATGAGGATGAGAAAAACTTCTATCATGTGTTTTTTTTTTTTTTTGTAATAAAATATAAAATTGTATCTAATTGTAATTTTATTATTCTTGATTGCACCTTTAGTGCAGAGGCTTGTTACCGCTTTCTCCTTTTTGTTCTATTATTATATTGGGATGTGGCGTCTGTTCTGATCTCTCTGCCCCATTCTCTATAATCACTGATTGCATTCGTTTTCACTACTCCAGGCTAAAAACCTTTTTCAGCAAGTTAACGAAATACCTGTTGCTTTTTCCACAGGAGTCTAATGTAACTCGACTGTTTTGAGAATTGAGAAAATAATACCTAAGCATTGAAAGTTACTAAACTGTTGATTTTGTCCCTTATGCAGTGTCTTGTCTTTTTTTTCTTTGAGCTTAAAAGAAAAGGCAAAAAAGCTCATCTTGTGTAAACTACTTGCCCCATCAATCCACTATGTAATGGAAATGAAAAGAGCAGGCATGTTTCAAGTGCAGCCTGTATGACAACTGACAACCATGGCATAGATACAATGGAAAATAAAGTGTAGACAGTGCTGTCACATGACCTCCCGCCGCTCTCCTCCCTGATCTAATGACTACAGTGGGAGGGGCTGAGCGGGCAGCACATAACAAACGTCAGCCTGGAAGTCACGTGACTTATTTTAATATAAAAACATGTTTATACTTGACTGTTCTCAGCAGTGGATTTGTACAGAGCAGCCCCAATCCTCCTCTTCTTGGGTGCCTATTCTGTGCTTCTGCCCCCACAGCAAGCGTTCGCTCTCACTCTCGCTCTCGGATGGTTGAGTTACTTGTGGACAGAGATGAGGCTCAGGTTCACTTTATTACCAGAAGTATTGGGACACCTGCCTTTACATGAACTTTAAAGGCATCTTAGTCCGGTCCATAAATGCATGGATGAATGTGTTTTGGGTGGAGGAACTTCACTGGCCTGCGCAGAGTCCTGACTTCAACCTGAAAGAACACCTTTGGGATGAATCAAAGTAGCGACTGCAAGCCAGACCTCATCCAATCTCAGTGCCTGACCTCACAAATGTGATACTGGAAGAATGGTCAAACATTCCCATAGACACTCTCCTAAACCTTGTGGACATCCTTCCCAAAAGTGTTGAAGATGTTATAGCTGCAAAGGGTGGGCCACCTCAATACCGAACCCTACAGACTAAGACTGGAATACCATTAATGTTCATGTTCGTGTAAAGGCAGACGTCCCAATACTTTTGGTAATGTAGTGTAAGTATTAGGGGTGCTGAAGGGGGAGCTGCACTCAGAAGGCGTTTTATCTTAATGCATAGAATGCTTTATGATGAACCTTATGACTTTACAACTCCTTTTAAGTATTTAAGGATTCTGTAATATTTGGCATTGGAGTAGTTTGTGGCCTGCTGTTGGACCAGATAATGTGTTTTTCCATTTGAAGTTCTTCCATCTATAAATTGATAAAATGAACTGATGTCTGCATCACCTGATTTTTTTTTTTTTTTTTTTTTTGAGCCACTTATTGATATCTGGATTTAAATCTCATTAATACAAAATGTACCGGAGGAGGAAGGATCCTTGTCTATTTTTACATTGCAGAAGCTCTGAGACTGATATGACAGTAATTCTCTCTGGATTTGCCATTTTTAATGGAATCATAATGCAGTGCAATGTTTTATCATTGTAAAGTATCATTAAACAGCACTTAGATGCCATATTTAGCAATGACCATTTAGCTCTTCACTTGATGCACAGTTTCTATTTTCAGAGATTTGCTGTATATGTCTAGCATTTGATATTTTGTAAACAATTTTATTTTTTTATTCTATACTTCATTAGAGAGGAACCATTTCCAATGTATAATTTTTAGTGTATGTGCTTTTTGCTAATGGTTTTCCAGCACCTTTAAATGATGTCCTGTCTAGGCTTTTTTTTATTTTTTTTACATTCTGTGCATGAAGGTAAAAAAACACTGTGTGCAGCTCCCGCCACAGCCCCTCCTAATTCTTGCCTAAGCCTGATCTCGATCCAGGCTTAAGGCTCTTCCTCCTCTGACTGGGATTTAGCAGGTGCTAGTTTCTTTGTGCATTAGGGACACAGATCAGGGTTGGGGAGGCAGCGAGCACGCACACCCCCATGGCTTGCTATGGGGGCAGGTGCCCAGAGTGCTGGCGGGGACCTGAGAAGAGGAGGATTGAGGCTGCTCTGTGCAAAATTATTGCACAGAGCATGCAAGTATGACATGTTTGTAAAGGTAACATTATTATTAATAATAAAAAAAAACACTTTAAAGCTGTAGTGACTATAAAGCCTTATGTTAAAAATAAAAATGTTACCTTTTATGAACATGTCCTACTTTCATACTCTGTGCAATAATTTTGAACAGAGCAGCCTCAATCCTTCTCTCCTTCTTTGCTCTTGGTTCTCCACCCCCCCCCTCGCTAAGTGCCCACCTTAGGAAGCCGATTTTCTATGGGGGCACTCGTGCATGCTCGGTCTCAATTCCCCCTCTCTTCTCCCTGCCAATGGCTCCTGTTGTTCTCAGCCAAGCCTGTGAGTAAGTGAAAGCAGAGTGACAGTCAAGTCACGTGCATCAAAGAACTGCTTTTCCTTTCACTGTTCAGTCCCTGGACAGCTGGAATGTGGCCAGGATGTTGAAAATCTTATTAAATCTCAGTATTGCAGCAAAAATTGTTGTATTTTCTTTTTAACCACTTCCCCTCTGAAGCAATTTATTTTTATTCTTTTCATTTTTTGCATACGTTTTGTAAAATCTGAATTTTTTTATGGCTAGCAAATTACCTAAAAACCCGAAAGATTATATCCTTTATGAAAGCAGAGGCCCAGTAAACTAAAAAGGTTGAAGTTATAATGTTATAAAAGATGAGGTGGTATCCAGTAAACAAATACCAGATGAGTCGGGCTTCCAAACCTGTGCACCTTTTTAAGGGACAAAATAACTGTATCCAAAATTATCAATACATTCTCATTGAAGCAGTATTTAAAGCGGGGGTTCACCCTTAGAGGGCACTTTTCCCCCTTAGATTCCTGCTCGTTATTACTAGGGGAATCGGCTATTTATTTTAAAATATGTGCAGTACTTACCCGTTTACGAGACGCATCCTCTCCGTCGCTTCCGGGTATGGGCTTCGGGAATGGGCGTTCCTTCTTGATTGACAGGTTTCCGAGAGGCTTCCGACGGTCGCATCCATCGCGTCACGATTTTCCGAAAGAAGCCGAACGTCGGTGCGCAGGCGCAGTATAGAGCCGCACCGACGTTCGGCTTCTTTCGGCTACGAGTGACGCGACGGATGCGACCGTCGGAAGCCTCTCGGAAGGCTGTCACTCAAGAAGGAACGCCCGCTCCCGAAGACCCATACCCGGAAGCGACGGAAGAAGATGCAGCTCGAAAACGGGTAAGTACTGCTTATATTTTAATATAAATAGCCGATTCCCCTAGACCGAACGAGCAGGAAGCTAAGGGGAGATTTTTTTTTTTTTTTTAAATGGGTGAACTCCCGCTTTAAGTGGAGTTCAATCCAAAAGTAGAACTCCTGCTTATTCGTCTTTCAGGGAGGAACAGAGACCTATTTTTGACAGGTCCCTTTCCCCACTTCTGGAGATGGCGCGGTGGCAAAAATGGGCACTGGTAGGTTACACTGATTAGCAGTGCTGCCTAGGTGGCACTGAGGCACTGGCAGGAGGTACTGATTGGCACAGACGAGGCAGAATTGCCTCTTCCTCTTCTGGGACCGATGTTCCTTGCACATAAGCTAGGGATCTGCTTTTTCTTTTTTTTTTTTTTTTCTCCTCACGCTGTCAGCGAGGAGAGAAAAAGATTACCGAGCCTTTGTTTACATGACGTGATCAGCTGTCATTGGCTGACAGCTGATCACGTAGTACGGGGCCGTCCTTCAGCTCTTTCTCGAAATTGTTTTCAAAAAAGGATTTTCCAGTATGTTAGAAAGATGAAAGTTTAAAATTTTCTATCAGCTGTTGGGAAATGTGTTGGTACCTACGTGCTGCCAACCTGTTTATTGTTTTGTGTTTTTGGAAATTATTCCACCAAAAAAACTTTTTTTCATTAATGTGCTTGGGTATTTAAAGACTTTCTGAAAGTAATTTTGTATAGGATGTCTGACAAGGCTGTAGAAGAGCCTGGCAAGAATGATGTGCTGACAGCTACTTGATTTAGTCAAGTTGAGTTAAACCCTGTTCTAATTCATTCTGTTTTAATTCAAAGCTTGTGGATTGCCAGGATGCGTTGGAGACGGCTGCACGAGCAGAGGGTCTTCCCTTGGACATCTCCATGCACTCCAACTTGCAGATACTGAGTGAGCACCACCATAGCGGAAAATATCACTATGGGTTACATCTGCTTAAACCTTTTCGACTTACGTCAAAGTAAGTGTGTTTATTTTCAGTATTAATTCAATTTTAATCCTCCCCCCTTTTTTTTTTTATATATATATTGCTTGGTCCATAGCAGAAGAGCATGTTAAAATCTTTTTTTGTTTTTATTTTATTCTCGAACAGACACCAGCATCCAGTGGATAATGCAGGATTGTTTTCCTTCATGACTTTCTCCTGGTTAACACCACTGGCACGTGTGGCTTACAAGAAGGGCGAGCTGTTTCTTGAAGACGTCTGGCCTTTGTCTCAACATGAGTCTTCTGATGTTAACAGCAGACGGTATGTCATTAGTGGGTCTCTCACTCTCCTTTTTGTTCTATTTTTTAGGGCTCATGCACAAAAAGAACATTTTAAAATCCTGTATTTGAGATTCGTTTTTTACACCTACAGTATATACCTAATTGTATTATAGTGAAGCTGGATGTGTGATTGAAGAATACACGCTTCTCAACACTGTAAAGGCATATTTGCATCTAAATGTAGGAAGATTATTTTGGCTTACTCCTATCGATGTTTCTGGCTGCAATATCCAGCATAGAGAGGAGTAAGCCGAAAGACTGCTACAGGCTTTGGTGAGAGCAACAGGAGCCATTGGCAGGGAGATGGAGGGGGGAATTGAAACCGAGCTGCCCTGCTCGGGATTGAGCATGCACGAGTGCCCCCATAGAAAGCACTGCCTATGTAAACAAGGTGGTTCCCCGTTCTGACAGGGCACATGTTGGAGATCTTCTGTTCCCAGTGATCGGGAACAGTGAATCTCTGTCATGTGATTGGCAGCCCATCCCCTCTACAGTTAGAACACAGCTAGGGAACAGTTAACCCCTGCGCAATTGTCAGTTAAAGCAACAGTGCCGTATCGCAAAAAATGGCCTGTCATTAAGGGGGCAAATCCTTCCGGGGTTGAAGTGGTTAAAGTGTGTGTGTGTGTGTGTGTGTGTGTGTGTGTGAGTGTGTTTTTTTTTTTTTGTGTGTGTGAACAATAAACAATGCAGTATAGTAACAATGGGTGATCTATAGAATGCGCCCCAGAAAGTCGCCCACCGTTGCGCCTATGGAGGAGTGGATGATGCCTAGCTGCTGTTTAGAAGATAATAAGTGAACAAAAAGAATGTAAGATGATGAAACTCTCTAAGGAGTGTCAACAAATTAAAACAGCGCTATCAAATAACTGTGCATATTTGACTATATAAAATACATTACTACAACCCATATGTAATGATATACAGTGATAATAAACAAAATATATCCAGTTTAAGAAGTAAACACTAAACTGTGACTGTAATAATAAACACCCGTGATTGACTTAAACGTGAAGTGAACGCACTGAAAGTGCAAGAGACAGTCTTTAAAAAATTTTAGAATGTGGCCAAACAAAGCAAAGTTCATGTGTATAAGGATCCTGCGATCTTCAAATTTTTTCAAAAACTTCCACCACACCCGACAGTGCTCAGTGATTCCTCCCCCATCAAATGGACACTCACCGGATAGGTATGCCTCACACTCTCGTGTTTTGGCACAAAAAACCTTATCAGATGTAGTTGTTCCCGTCAATAAAGATGTAATCCAAATATGACATCCAATCAGTTCCACATATATGTCAGAGAGAGACAAAAGAAGTGCAAATAGTGTGATACCATCAAAGGTTTAATAGCACACCAAAATAAAACTTCAAACAGTGCACTCACAAACAAAATCTTGTAAAACAGCAGAATATCACATCAAGAAACTCCTTCAAACGTCAAAATGGTGAGAAGCGGTCACGGCGGACCCCCGATCAGCGAGAAAAAGTGAAACCAATTCTCCTACTCACGGTGCCATGGACTTCTGTCAGATGCAGCTGCTGGGTAAGACAGCCAGCCAATGGAGGAGGCGCTGACTTCCTCCTAGCTTTGGCTGCATAATCGCTTTAGGCCCGCCCATCGTTGTAGGCGGAGCGGGATGCGCTGTGCAGCACGTGATTGGCTCAGACTGCTGCTGTTGGGGGATGTGATTAACATACTCTCTCACCTATTGGAATCTGGGGACTGGCGCCACGCCTATCGCACTGGCTGATTGATTCATACACCAGCCAGTGGTGGTGGATGATGCTGTCAGCCCACAGTAGTTTGGGATTATCGTTTACTTCCGCCCACAGTTTTGGAGGAAGTGGGAAAACGCCCAGGACTGATAGGCTGATTGATCTGACTACATCAGATATAAGGTAACCATTTATGACTGTGTGGTTAGTCCCATGAATAAGTTTTTATAACGAAACATGTCGGGGTATTGCCATACAGTCTAATTTTACTAGTGAGTGCTGCGTTTTTGGATGCAGAGTGCGTTTGAAGTTTTTTTTTTTTATTTAAGTGGATGTGCAGCTGCATCTGACAGAAGTCCATGGCACCGTGAGTAGGAGAATTGGTTTCACTTTTTCTCGCTGATCGGGGGTCCGCCGTGACCGCTTCTCACCATTTTGACGTTTGAAGGAGTTTCTTGATGTGATATTCTGCTGTTTTACAAGATTTTGTTTGTGAGTGCACTGTTTGAAGTTTTATTTTGGTGTGCTATTAAACCTTTGATGGTATCACACTATTTGCACTTCTTTTGTCTCTCTCTGACATATATGTGGAACTGATTGGATGTCATATTTGGATTACATCTTTATTGACGGGAACAACTACATCTGATAAGGTTTTTTGTGCCAAAACACGAGAGTGTGAGGCATACCTATCCGGTGAGTGTCCATTTGATGGGGGAGGAATCACTGAGCACTGTCGGGTGTGGTGGAAGTTTTTGAAAAAATTTGAAGATCGCAGGATCCTTATACACATGAACTTTGCTTTGTTTGGCCACATTCTAAAATTTTTTAAAGACTGTCTCTTGCACTTTCAGTGCGTTCACTTCACGTTTAAGTCAATCACGGGTGTTTATTATTACAGTCACAGTTTAGTGTTTACTTCTTAAACTGGATATATTTTGTTTATTATCACTGTATATCATTACATATGGGTTGTAGTAATGTATTTTATATAGTCAAATATGCACAGTTATTTGATAGCGCTGTTTTAATTTGTTGACACTCCTTAGAGAGTTTCATCATCTTACATTCTTTTTAAACAATGCAGTATACTGAACACTGCTATAACTGGTGAGTGCATATAGAATGGGAGTCTTCAACTTCCATTTTGTCCTCCCGGGTATCCAGCATCGAAGATGTGACTCCTCAACACTCATACTGAAATATGAAGTAGTCTGTAATATTAAAGAAATTGCCTATAGTCCTGAACTGTGCAACCAGTTGGAGTGCTGTTAAACTTTGAGAATTAACAGCGGTGGGGAAGGGGGAAGGAAAAACAGATGGGGAGAAAATGAGAGCGAGGGAGGAAAAAAAAGGATACGATATGAAAAATTTAAACCCATCAAAGTGTGATAGTTACGTTAACCGCAAAGGGGTTAATATGGATTCTACTGCTGTTCCAAATTAAAAGTTCAGATAACTTTGCGTGCACGGCTAGGGATAACTCACGGACACGACCATCTCTGTTGAACTACACCATTATCTCTGCTTTATTGCAGGCAATACAAACTTCTACATAAAGCATGATACGTCACTATTATGTTAATGTGAACTAGAAAGCGCATTTATTTGGCCCCGATACAAGAAGAATACAAAAATGGGGTGTCGATCTTAGCCGGCCCTCTGATGTATCTTCACCTCCGCATTCCAAAAGCTGTGTGGGAGAGGGGGGCATTCGCCATGTTTGGTCTTCAGTGTTTTTGGTGGGAGGGGTGTTATTAGGAACTGATTTGAGTAAGGAAGGATTACAGCAGTGGTATACATGAAAAGGCAATATAGACTCTATAGTATAATAAGATGCATAGAGAATAGACATTTTTTAATGAATCCTTATGCTCATTGCATTCCTTCACAAAAGCACTAATCGCTGATTAAATTTTGTGTTATTTTACAAACGCAGCTAGAAGCAAAAAATGCTTGCAAAAAATATGCAATTTCTTAATGATTTGTGGGATTTTTGTATAAGGCTTCATGTACACGGGACATTTTTACAACCTCTCCTGAACTATTTAACTTGACAGATGGTGACCCACGTTTAAAACGTCCATTTACCAGCAGCAGTGTACATGAGGCCTTAATCGTAAACTGTACTTTCAGTACCCATTCGTAGAACAGTGAAATGATCATATGCGACAATAAAAGAACAATTAACAATACTGTGTGACACTCCCTGTGCAAAAATTCAAACAATTGCACAAAACGTGAATAACTGCACTAAACTTAAACAATTTCCAAGACACTATCAATTCTCAAATATGATGATAAATGGACTAAAAATAGTCCAGTGTAACAGTGCAAGAAATCGATGATGTATTCATTGTTTCCAACAAGTAACTTTCAGCTGTGTTGTGATCCCTCTGCACACATTTGGCTAACCTTCTTACCAAAGTTTTTGTTTAGGTTTTGTAAGCATTATTTGCTTAATCGGTGATAAGCGCAGCCATTGATGGGTTTTCATACCTTTTTTGAGTTTAGTTTTAATGTTCCTTTACAGCATGGTTGCTCAACCTGTGGCCCTCCCAGCTGTTGTGGAACTTCAAATCTCATGAGGCATTGCAAGGCTAACAGTTACAAGTACGACTCCCAAAAGCAGAGGCATAAAGGGGATTGTATTTTGACAGCAGCTGGAGGGCCACAGATTGTACACCCATGCATTACAGTATGTTTCCTGCCCTCTTCCAGCTTTTTCTACCTGGTGCTGCTGAAAGAAAACCTGAGAGCAGTTGTAGGACAAATTTGAACATGTCCTGTGCTATACATCCAGTAGTTGAAAGATTTAATGACTAAACTTGGGCTGTTCATAACCTAATCGTACCATCTCCTTTGAGGCTCAAGTTAAAAATGGCTCAAATCGGTATATATTTACCCTTTTCTGAAATTTTATAGTCTGCAAACTATGGACTATATATTTGAAAATTATTTAGTCCTGATGTTGTGATTGCCTATCCCATTTCTTGGCCTTCTAAAATGCCAGGTACAAATACCCCCAAAATGGCCCCTTTTTAAAAAGTAGGCAGAGCCAAGGTACCCTGTCCCCACTTCCGTCAGACCTCGCCACTGCATAAGAAGTTTGGCCCCTCCTCCTCCTCCCTCCTCCTCCTCCCTTCGCCTCCTTTGCCTGCTGCTGGGCCAGTAAGAGATCACTTTGTGCATGCACAGTAGGGACCACACACTAGGGACCCGGTTGTAAAGCCGAAAGCCTTTATTGCTGGGTTCTCTTACCAGCAATGGTGGCAGCACACCCGACATTGCTGGATTCTAGGATAGATAAATGTCCTAGTATTAAGTCAGCAGCTACAGTATGTGTAGCTGCTCACTTTAATTTTTTTGGAGGGGCGTGGAGGTTACTGTTTTTAACATTACGGTGATTGAAATAACAAATGTTTTTTTCTCGGTATGTTCCCCAGGTCTGTCTGTCCCCCAATATAGGGGGATTATTGATCCATACAGTGAAAACACAAGCACGTGGAATTTTTTCTTTTTTTTTTTTTTCCCCCTCACTTTTTCAGTGTGTAGTATATTGCCCAGCACTGTACAAGACGCTTCTCTCTCAGCGATTTGGCTCTGAGAGGAGAGACGACAATGCAGGGCTGCAGCCTGTATGAACATAAGTGGCCAATCACAGTGGCCCTGTTCCTGGATTTGTGACACACAATGATCGCACCGGTGAGCAGCCTGGGGTCTATGCGCGAGCACCCACTACAAGAGGCTGTACCAGTACGTTCTTTCAGAATAATATTTCTCTAACTTTCCATAGCCCTGTCAGAAATTGTGACATTGATATTGAAAATATGGCTGATAATGTCCAAAAAAAGTACCGTATTTATCGGTGTATAACATGCGCCCCAATTTAAGAGGGGCATTTTCAGGAATTATGTGTTTTTATTTAAAAAAAAAAAAACACTTTGTAGCAAAATAATGGTCAGTGAGCATCAATGCAGCCTGATCTGTGCCCATCTACAGCCTTGCTCCTCACTGCAGCCTGATTAGTGCCCATCTGCAGCCTATACATTTACCATAATTCAGCCTGTTCAGTGCCCTTCTGCAATCTCATCAGTGTCGGATTATCCCTGCTGTCTCTGAGGGAAAAGGAGGCGCGAGCGCCGCTGTATTTACAGAGCCGCCAACTCCTGTGAACCCGGCACTCCGTCACTCACAGCCACGCCTCCTGGCCCTGCTCATATGATAGGAAATACAGTGTCCCAATGCGGGGCCAGGAGGCGTGGCTGTGCGCGACGGACTGCCGGGTACACAGATCGCGGCTCTATGTAATTCAGCGGCGCTCGGTTCTCTTCCTTCAGGCAGCAGGGATCGGCATATAACGCACACCCACGATCTTCCCCTGATGTTAAGGGGAAAAAAGTGCGCCGATAAATACAGTGGCCCAGATTCAGGTACGACTTGCCCCTTTCTTACGGAGGCGCAGTGTACCGTTTTAACACTGCGCCTCCGTAAATTTCCTGCGCTACGCTTGATTCACAGAGCAGTAGCTCCGTAAATTGCGTGTGCGCTCCGGAAAACTGCCCAGCGTTTGGGCGCGTAATTTAAATGATCCCGTAGGGGGCGTGGATCATTTAAATTAGGCGCGTTCCCGCGCCGAGCGTAGTGCGCATGCTCCGTCGGGAAACTTTCCCGACGTGCATTGCGGTAAATGACGTCGCAAGGACGTCATTTGCTTCAAAGTGAACGTGAATGGCGTCCAGCGCCATTCACGATTCACTTACGCAAACAACGTAATTTTTCAAAAACGCGACGCGGAACGACGGGTATACGTAGCATTGGCAGGGGCAGCCTTACGCAAAAACCAACGTACGCAAACAACGTAAACTGCGTACGCAGGGCTCGCGTAGGGTTGTGAATTGGCGTTGGTATGCAATTTGCATACTATACGCTGACCACTACGGGAACGCCCCCTAGCGGCCAACGTAAGAATGCAGCCTACGATATGACTGGCATAAGAGCCTTATGCTAGTGATATCTTAGGCTGCCGTCGGGGTAACGAGGTTCCTGAATCAGGAGCATTCGAAACGCCGGCGCAAGTAAGCAATTGCGCTGCGTAACTATGGTTACGCAGACGCAATTGCTACCTGAATCTGGGCCACTATTTAATTGCACCACCTTAATACTGGGCACTTTCGCCCCATCCTTCCCAGACCAATTTTCAGCTTTCCATGTCTCGCATTTTCAATGATGATTTACATTTTTTTATTTTGTTCACAGAAATGGAGCTTTCTTTTGGTGGTATCTATTCACCACTAGGTTTTTATTCATAATCATAAATCATAAATTTTCAAAATTGTGTTTTGAAAATTAAATCCAATAAAATCTAATTTTCGTCATTAAATTTAGACCAGAATGTATTCTGCTACATGTCTTTAGTTAAAAAAAAAAAAAAAATCTTATTTAGGCTTTACTTCCACTTTAACTTTTGTTTACTCATTTTGAAGTCATACACCATAAGTACATCAATGTGTTCAATTATCCTGTTTATGTTGCAGCTGAGGTTCACAGAGACTGCACTTTTAAATCCAGTAGCATTTTAGTAGAAAGAGTTCTAAGCCATGGGACTCGGCAATGCCATAAACACAGGTTGCATAAACTGAGGATTGTAAAGCTGATAAAAAATGTATCAAAGTTTACCAGGGACAGGTGGAATTTCAATCCATGTATGGGCAGGCTGATTGTATCCGAGTCGATCCATTGATCAATATGGGTACAACCAGTCTGTCAGATTTTTAGCTTGCAGTTTACTCCCGGCAGCTATAACCGTTAACAGTAATCGCATTCTGCCAGGCGGGAAGGCTCCCTGTGCGCTTCTCCCTTTTCTGGCAGAACACAGTAGCAGTGCAGGAGACATTCACTTACTGTGATGAGGGAATCAAGCAATTTTCTTTCCTTCCATCCATGGAAGGTAAGAAAATTTATTAATCTATGGGCTGCCTAACTTAAAACCCAACTCCAGTAAAGTTAAAAAATGCTCATTTAGATGTAGATTACATTACCTGGGAGATTACTTATGATTGTGAATTCTAAATCTTGTAGATGAAAGTAATTATAAACTGTAAAGCTTCATTTGTATTTTTTGGTTTTATTTTTTAAATAGCAAACATGTAATACTTGTCTGCTCTGTGCAAGGGTTTTGCCCAGACCCTCTTTTTCTGTGCTCCCCTGGCGGCATAGGATGCATTGAGCTGAAAAACGTGAGGGAGCAAAAGTGTGTGTGTGTGTGTGTTTTTTTGTTTTTTCCCCTTTCATTTTGAGCATGTTTTAAAATAAAAAAAGAGAGAAATTATTTTGTTTTATTTGAGAGTCAAACCCCACCTTTTTAGGTGGCATTAGGAAATGTAGCAGTAAGGTTTTATTTGTATCTTTGAAGGTTTTTATTGTGTAAACTAGTGTGCTGAAATGTTATTTCGTAGGTTAGGATGCATGTGAGTGACTTGTAAATGTACTTCACACAGCTTGGAAAAACTGTGGCTTGAGGAAATGAAGGAGCGGGGTGCAGAGGAGGCCTCTCTTCGAAGTGCTGTGTGGAAATTCTGTCGCACCAGGCTAATTATCTCCATTATGTGCCTGATGCTTACCCAGTTGGCTGGCTTCATTGGCCCAGTAAGTACTTTCCATCCGGTTTCATGTGCCCGCCAGTACTGATATCCCAAGGGCTGTTTTTTATGCATTTTAAAAGTTAAGTTTAGGTTTGTACAGTTGCCTTTCTTTTCTTTTTTTTTTTTTTATAATGTTTTTCATGTAAACAGTGAATTTATACTTACCCTTAGTATAATTATCTTTTAGCTTATCGATTTTATGCTTCTGTTAGCGCTTATTGTAGTCCAGGATAAACAGGATTGGATCATTTGCAGCCATATGTTTAGCTGGAGGCGGCATAAGCTATTGCCGTTTCTGGCACATATTTTGCCTTATTTCTACTGAATGGCAAAAGTGTTTTTTTTTTTTTTTCTTTTTTTTCTTTTTAATGCAGTCATGGGGCATATACCACATGCGCATGCATTAGTATTAATTTCTTACCACCTTTAGTAAGACAGATTTATTATCCCATTTATAAAAATGTTACTGTATGCTGGTTTGAATAAGCGTGTAGAGCAATTTCACTGCTTTTAGTACTAATTTTCAGTGTGCTGTTTAAAGACGAAGTTGCAGTGAGTTGGTAAGTACATATATATTGGGCTCTTTTAAAATGAATCCGTTAATTTTGATAGCATAATGGATTTTTATTTTATTTTTTATTTTTAAACTTTTTAAGTGGCTCTTCCAGTTTCTGTATAATTGTATTCTTTTAGAAGAGTCATTGGAATGCTCCTGCTAGGGCATGTTGAGTCGATCTAGTTAATCTTCTAGTTGGGGATATTTAAATCCTTAACCATCAAACTTTATTAAGAAGAGCTTCTGTCATTGTTACACTACATAGGTGGCGGGTGCTCCAAGATTGTAACTTTTTTGTTAAACATTTGGAAAAGCTGCACAGTGGTAAAGAAATGTAGTAAGTATATTTGCTGAGCTGTGCTTATCTCCCTGGGCTTTTACTCAAGATCACATGCGACTAAATATTAAGAATGCAGATTCTGCTCTGTTTTGATTATAAATACTTTATTTTGTAAGGGTGTAGGTCCTATGAAGGTGTTTTTTTTTTTTTTTTTTTTTACAAATTGACATATTTTCCTATAGTAGACTGATACCTTGACTATTTATAGAGCCAGGTAGACGACATGCAAATCATTTGTTAGTAGTAAAGGAAAGTGCTGTTGATGGCTTTACAAACACAAATTTGTGTTGGTGCTCTTTCAGAAGAGAGCTTTGTGATTTTAATTCTGGAATGTACAGTAACTGACCAAATTGTGATCTTATTTTATTAGTTAACATACCAGCAGGATGATGGCTCTTCTAAGTTTGCATGAGTTTGTACCCAACTCATTGTTTTGTGCTATGATTTGTCTAGTTGAAGATGAAGCAGGCAAGTGGGTATATCGTAGAAATATTTGATGTTTTTTTTGTATTTTTTTCCATCAATATCCCAAGTATTAGGTACACTAAAAGACAGATTTATTGTGTGTTTAATAATGGTTCTCCAACCCTTAAAGATATCTTAACAGATTAGTAATGCTTTACCGTTGTTGCCATCACAAGCAGAAGACTAGCTTCCCAGCAGTTTGTAGTTGGCATGTTTTGCTATTGACGAGCAAGACCTGGTACCCTTAATTATTCAGCTAGTTTAAATTAATGTTGTCAGGTACCCTTGGTGAATTCATGTGCCTCATACCGAGTATATTTCCCAAAGTTACTTTTTTGATTCTGTATGACTTTAAGGGTGTTTATATATCTTTGTTTTTAATGATTTAAAGTTGAGATTAAAATTTTGTGACACAAAAGTCATCTCTTTTCTTGGTTATTTGTTTGTGTGCTTTGTTTTTAGTATTTTGTTATTCATTTCTAATGTAAAGTTACAGTTTGTCTTCTATGTTGACTGCTAGAAACCCTTATACTTTATGCATGCTAAAGATGTGTAGAGTCTTGTGAAATTACCGTTTCACTTACGAACGTGCTCTCGTTTTGTTACCAAGAAGTGTCTTAATTCTATAGATTTAGGCACATGTGAACTCGCCACCCAGTGTCATAATTGCAGTTCATAATCGATTTTTAACATATAAGAAATTATGCGGAAAGGGGAGAAGCTAAAGAATCTTTGCACATTTACTGTGTAGTTGTGAAAAAATCCTGAAAAATATGTACCTGCCTTTTAAAGATGACATACTAGCACAATGTTTTGTTTTGTTTTTTTATTGTTTTTTTTTTTTCTTTTAAGCAAGCTGTAGATGACTATTAAGAGATAGCAAAACATGAATGAATTTGGTTGTACATGCTTGTTATTTGTCCAGCTTCTGCTAGTTTCCAGGTGAGACACTGGACTTCTGGTTGGGTGGGAGAGGGATCATTACTAACGTAACCTCTGTAGTGGAACCAATGACAGAAGCTATTCTTTAGAATTTCCAGGGTGACAGTTCTGCTGCCAGAATGAGCCGGGCAACTTGGGCAGAAACCTGCGCGGTGCAAGATTTAAGGTAAGGTCCTGTTTATTCCACGGGAATGCTTACAACCACAAGAAGCTTATGCCTCTGGTAACATTAATCTGCAAAGATTTTCTCATTAACTCTTAACAGTGCTTTTATTATTTGCTTACCATAATTCATTTTGTTTTTGTTCATCTGGCAAGCATTATGATAGGCTTGAATTGAATGCTGATTAGCCTCTTATTGTAATATAATAGGACAACTGTAACCTTGCTCAAGTTACTGCCTGACTACAAGAAGCTACCTCTCTGTCCTTGTGCAAGGTCTTTAGATGCAGGTCTCAAGTCGTTTTTGCTCTTTGTTTTCTGTAATGTATTTTTGTTTCTTTTATTTGTTTACGTTTTCTTCACTCAAGTGTTAAGTAGGCTGATGCATCCTCCAACTGACAAAATTTCATACTAGCAGGTATTCCAGTGTTGCCTTTCCAAACAAGCAATCGCGTGCAAATTGTCTGCCTTTTCAAGTGCTGCTCTCCCCTGTAAATAATCATGATCTAAAAGAGTTACCCCATCATGGGTAGCTGGGGAAGCCTCTGAGGACATGGACTCATCGGACTCATCCTGTAAATAAAAATAAATAAAAAAAAAAACAAAAAAATAAAAAACAGGAAAGGCAGGCTGGGTAATGCGTAACCTCAGGTTCTTCCTGTACCTACTGATGGCATACGTTCCCAAAGCTTCTAATCCTGTGCCAGCAGCATACAAGCTGATTGCTTGGCTCACTTCTACAGACTGTTACTCAAGGACTAGAAGAGACTCAAAGCCGTTTATCATTCCAATCTTTTGGTTGAATCTTCAATGCCATATTGATAAAGCTTACTTTTTATCTTTTTTTTTTTTTCTTCTGCGAGGAATCAGATTAATGGCACTATATGAATATATTGCTATAGACAGGGTCTCTGCTCTTTAACATCTTAAAACTTTCAATGGAATTGTGGAATGATTGTTAAAATGCTGCTATGAAATGTATGTTTTGTGCTTTTATATATGAACTGTATGTTTCTGAAAGTCTGTTACAGAAAACTTGTGCCATTTGTTAATATTTTTGTGTGGTGGAATTACACCCCCCTCCCCCTTTAATAAAATTGTTTTTCCTCAATCCATAGTTTTTTATACCCAACACTAGTTAATCTGAACAGATTTTTTTATACAGTAGCTCTGAAATAGTTTAAATGTAATGGCTTTATTTAAAATAAAGAAAAATTACAGAAATAGGCAAGAGCAGTTTGAAAACACCGGCTGGAATATGAACCAGTGAGACCTTTGCTTTAATCGAAGAAAATACATGTTTCCTGGGTAAGCCTCTAATGAGCGTACTGAATTTGTTTACAATGCTTGGTTTTTTCTTTTTCTTTTTTTCTTCCTTTGTTTTTTTTTTTATTCTTTTCTTTTTTTTTTTTTTTCTGTGTTAATAAACTGCTGATATTTATTTTCAGGAATTTTTTGCCAAAATGTCCTTCTCTTCCCCGTACAACTGTAGGTACAATTGTTCATTTCTATCCAATGCGCACGTTGAAACAAAATATATGAAGTAATTGCATTAAAGTTTTCTTTTATTTTGTTTGTTTTTAATGCATTACTTTTTTTTTTTTTTTTTTTAAATCTTATTTTTGCCTTGTTGGCCTGAGCAAGATTATGTTGAGTTAGAATATTTTGAGTTCTGAGGCATTTGTGTAATGACATTACAGCTTATTTTAAGGTGATCTTGATCTGCTTTAATTTAGAGCAGGTTTTTTTTGCCTTTTCCTATTGATCATAGATCAGCATATCACAAAATATGTTACACATTTGCTTGAACGCTTTCTGGTTTTACTGAGTTATGCACAGAACACTAGCAGGTTTCTAACTTAACATAATAGTTGCCAATACCGTGCAGTAGAAATGAAGCGGGACCTCATGCCCCCTGCCTTTTTCCCTGTAGGCATTCGTAGTGAAAAGCCTCTTGGAATATACTCAGCAAAGTGATACAGACCTCACATACAGCTTGCTCCTAGTTTTTGGGCTCCTGATGACTGAAGTTGTGCGTTCCTGGTCCCTAGCACTCACTTGGGCTTTGAATTATCGAACTGGTTCACGGCTTCGAGGGGCAATACTGACTATGGTCTTCAAGAAAATTTTGAAGCTGAAGAACATAAAGGAGAAATCCATGGGGGAGGTGTGTAGTAAATTCGTTTTAACAGACTTCTGTGGAGCTTACATGTTAATGTGCTATAATTATACAAGTACATAATCTTTCCTTTTTAAATTGAACTATCACCAAGCTTTACTTCCCAGAGGGAATCCTGTGAACACAAATCCTTGTTGGGGTTAGCTGCAATGTTTTAATAGTTGGCTCACAGAACTTGCACAGTCCCTTTTTGTCATCCTCCAGACGAACTATTCAGGGCATTACAAGGGTGATAACTGTCAGCATTTTTATTCACAAAAACACACTGACAGCGCACACATTGTTTACGTCAACCACCAACCTGGACTCCTACATTTTATACAGTACTAAAAGTGGAGTTCAAGCCACAAACATGGTAACTAAGCCTTGCAGCTTCACAGCTGGTTTCCTACTGTGCATGTGCGAGTCGTGCAGTGCTTTGTGAATGGCCAGCTTGTCCTCTGGGACACAGAGGTCCCAGAAGACAGTGGGGGAGAAGGAGGGCTTGCTGCAGAAGAGGACATGACGTCTTGGGCCGCTGCAGACATAGGATGGAAGTATAGTTAACAGTCTATACCAAATTTTCAGATCGTAAAAAAAAAAATGCAGACATTTTGTTTCACTCCCAGTGGTAATGAAAATTTGGACACATAAGGGTGGGTCGGTCTCCCCAGTAAGGACAAAGATATTTAAAAGGGTAAATAAGAACCATTCTCCATTCCCTGCTTTATGCAAAACTAGATAGAGATATATAGATATATATCTATATATCTCTATCTAGTTTTGCACACACGCTCACAAAAGTGAGTACACCCATCACATTTTTGTAAATAAAATTACAATATCTTTTCATGTGACAACACTGAAGAAATGACACTTTGCTACAATGTAAAATAGTGAGTGTACAGCTGTAAATTTGCTGTCCCCTCAAAATAACTCAAAACACAACCATTAATGTCTAAACTGCTGGCAACAAAGGTGAGTACACCCCTAAGTGAAAATGTCCAAATTGGGGCCAATTAGCAGTTTTCCCTCCACGGTGTCATGTGACAGTGTTACAAGGTCTCAGGTGTGAATGGGGAGCAGGTGTGCTAAATTTGGCGTTATAGCTCGCACTCTTAGTGGTCACTGGAAGTTCGACATGGCAAGGAACTCTCTGAGGATCTGATGATAAAAAATATTGCTCTACATACAGATGGCCTAGGCCAGTGATTGCAAACCTTTGCATCCCAGATGTTTTTGGAACTTCATTTCCCATGATGCTCAACTACACTGCAGGGTGCATGAGCATCATGGGAAATGTAGTTACAAAACATCTGAAGTGCCAGGTTTGCCTTCACTGGCCTAGGCTTTAAGAAGATTGCAAAGACCCTGTAACTGGACTGCAGCACGGTGGCAAAGACCATACAGTGGTTTAACAGGACAGCTTCCACTCAGAACAGGCCTCGCTATTGTCGACCAAAGAAGTTGAGTGCACGTACTCTGCGTCCTATCCAGAGGTTGTCTTTGGGGAAATAAATGTATTAGTGCTGCCAGCATTGCTGCGGAGGTTGAAGGGGTGGGGGGGGGTCAGCCTATCAGTGCTCAGACCATACGCCGCATACTGCATCTAATTGGTCTGCATGGCTGTCTTTCCAAAAGGAATTCTCTTCTAAAGATGCACAAGAAAGCCGCAAACAGTTTGCTGAAGACAAGCAGACTAAGAACATGGATTACTGGAACCATGTCCTGTGGGCTGATGAGACCAAGATAAACTTATTTGGTTCAGATGGTGTCAAGCGTGTGTGGCGGCAACCAGGTGAGGAGTAAAAAGACAAATGTGTCTTGCCTACAGTCACGGATGGTGGTTGAAATGTGTCATGGTCTGGGCCTGTATGAGTGCTGCCAGCACTGGGGAGATACAGTACATACAACCATGAATGCCAACATGTACTGTGACATACTGAAGCCTAGCATGATCCCCTCCCTTCGAAGACTGGGCCACAGGGCAGTATTCCAACATAAAGACCCCAAACACACCTCCAAGATGGCCACCGCCTTGTAGATCTAAACCCTATTGAGCATCTGTGGGGCATCCTCAAATGAAAGGTGGAGTAGCGCAAGGTCTCTAATAGCCACCAGCTTCGTGATGTCGTCATGGAGAAGTGGAAGAGGACTCCAGTGGCAACCTGTGAAGTGCAGGCGAACTCCATGCCCAAGAGGGATAAGGCAGTGCTGGAAAATAATGGGCCACACAAAATATTCACACTTGGGGCCCAATTTGGACATTTTTACTTAGGGGTGTACCCGCTTTTGTTGCTAGCGGTTTAGACATTTAATGGCTGTGTTGAGGTTTTTTTTGAGGGAACAGCAAATTTACACTGTTGTACAAGTTGTACACTCACTACTTTACATTGCAGCAAAGTGTAATTTCTTCAGTGTTGTCACATGAAAAGATATAATAAAATATTTTCAAAAATGTGAGGGGTGTACTCACTTTTGTGAAATGTGTGTGTTGCCGCCGTCATGTGACACGGGCCGTTGCTTTAGTTGTACTGTGCTGGTCCCGGCGGCTCCTGTGCGCATGCGCGGGAGTGACGTCATCCCAGCTCCGCGATACCCGTAAGTAACCTCTGGGATAGATGTCGCTGGCCGAAGGGGAAGACGAAGATGGCTGCGGGGGCTTCGTTCTCGGGTAAGTAATTTATAATGTGCTAGTATGCTATGCATACTAGATCATTATGCCTTTTATCTTGCAAGGTTTTTTTTTTTTTTTCCAGGAGAGTTTGCAACCACGTTAAGATGTACACCTTGTGCCAATCTTCTTTAGGCCCCTTTCACACTTGTGCGACTTGGGACTGCAAAGTTGCATGACAAGTAATTCTCCATAATTTCCTATGATAACCATTGATATATGTGCGACTTCAAGTCCTGACGACTTCAAAGTAGTCCCTGTACTTCTTTGGTTCCGACTCATGTGGGTTGAGGTCCATAGAACGCATGTTTACACAGGTTTTCACTGAAATTGCACGGCTTGTAAGTCGCAGCAGTGTAGATGGTCTCTTTGCTTAATGGATATGCACTCACTTTTCTGGGTAAGCCTTGTATGGCCCTTATAAAGCGGGGGTTCACCCTAATTGATTGATAGGCTTCCGACCGTCGCATACAGCGCGTCACGAGTTGCCGAAAGAAGCTGAACGTCGGTGCACAGGCGCCTTATAGAGCCGACTCGACGTTCGGCTTCTTTCGGCAACTCGTGACACGCTGTATGCGACGGTAGGAAGCCTGTCAATCTATTTGTCAAAAACACCCGATTGTGCTTCTAACAACTCGCCTAAATCTAATGTTAAAAAATGTTTTTTGGGTGAACCCCCGCTTAAACAGCCAGCAGCTACAAATACTGCAGCTGCTGACTTTTAAAAAATGGACTCTTGCCTGTCCAGCGCGCCAACGATGTCAGCAGCCACCATCCTCGGTGAGGGAATCAGCAAGTGAAGCGTTGCTGCTTCACTGCCCGGTTCCCTACTGCGCATGCGCAAGCATCGCGGCCCGTCCTCACTGGTCCCGCTCTCTCCTGGGAACAGTGTGTAACTCCGCAATACTTTTTCTTTCAGAATGGCTGTTGATTTAGACTTGTAAGAACTGCTGCCCCTACTGGTACAACTACCTAATTAGGTAGAGTCTGAAATAAAGGGTGTTCAACAGTTGTAGGTATGGCGCTGCTCTATTCGTTTTAAATGTGTGGTGCCCTTTTAAGTGAATTTCTGGTTTTTAGTTAAATTCCAGTTGAATTTTTAGATTTCAGTATACCTTACTTTTTTTGAACTTGCTCTATTAATAGGATTGTAAAGTGACTCTTGGTAGTTAAAAAAAAAAAATCAAAACAATATAAATTTGATACTTTTGCTTGCGGGTGCGCTCCCGTGTCCTGCTGCTGCGTCATTGGATTTGATCGACTGCATCGGGAGCCTATGGCTGCGCTGCTATCGATCTAGCCAATCCGGACATAAGACACCAGCTAGAGCTGGTGTGTTTGCCCCCGGCGCGCAAAACGGAGTGTTTCGGTAAGTACAACAGGGGGGGGGGGGGAGGGCTGCTGCACTGAAAGAGGTTTTTCATCTCAATACATGGAATGCCTTGAGATGTAAAACCCTGAGGATTTACAACCCCTTTAACTCCTATGCATGCGTCAAAAAGTGAGTCTTGGCTCTAAGGAGTGCCAAGATTGTACACTAGGCTTTGCATGCATGGCTCAGTGTACAATTTTTACAAATTTGCTAGCTGGCAGGAAAGATGCTTGTATTGCAAAAGAGACATATGGAGGGGGTTAAATCTATCAAAACTGGAGCTTTAACAATCTGCAGCAGCTGTGAATAGTAACCAATCCAACTTCTAACTAGCTTGTTCAGCTATGCTCTGAAAATGAAAAATAGACACTGGCTCTGTCTAGTTTTGACAAATTCCCCTAAGGCTGGGTTCACACTTGTCCGACAAACGGTCCTACATTGGGAGCCTCATGTAGCATGACGTGTGAAAAATCAATGTTTCCCTATGAGAGCGTCTTGTAGTGTCCTACACAAGTCGGTCCGACTTTGAAAATGCTCCCTGTACTACTTTTGGTCCTACATTGATCCTACTTCAGCCCATTGAATATCATTGAAGTCGGACCAAAGTAGTATCCTGTTCATGAAAGTAGGATGGATGTAGGACCAATGTAGGATAAATGTAGGACCGATGTAGCAGAGCAAAGTAGGATGAAAGTAGTGTAGTAGTGTGAACCCAGCCTCAGTCTCTTCTGCCATTGAAAACCTTCCTGCTAGAAAATTTATTTTTGTATGTCAAATACTCATATCATTATTTTACAGCCACTGCTTTTGTGTACATTTTTTTTTTTTTTTTTTTTTTTTTTTTTTTTACATCAGCATCAATTACAGTTTTGTTCTTGTGTTTATTATTTTTTTTTTTTTTATAATAACGTTCTCTTTGAATGGAGTTATGAATAAATATCTCATTGCAACTTCCAGCTGATCAATGTTTGCTCCAGTGATGGGCAGCGGATGTTTGAAGCTGCAGCAGTTGGCAGCTTGTTGGCAGGAGGTCCCATTGTTGCAGTGCTTGGAATGGTTTACAATGTCTATATTTTGGGTCCCACTGCATTTCTTGGCTCTGCAGTTTTCATCCTATTTTATCCAGCTATGGTAAGTGTTTGTTTCTTTTGTTTATTTTAAGGTAAACTTGCGGCTGTTGTCTTTTAATTAATTAAATTTAAAGAAAACTTGGCTCCCAAGTTATGCAATTTCTAAAACTTGCCTGAATTCGTTTTTTAGACCCCCTTTCACACTGGAGCGGTTTGCAGGCGCTATTGCACTAAAACTAGCGCCTGCAAACCGACCCTAAACAGTTTCTGCTGTTTCTCCAGTGTGAAAGCCCGAGGGCTTTCACACTGGAGCGGTGCGCTAGCAGGATGTGTAAAAGGTCCTGCTAGACGCATCTTTGAAGCGGTGAGGGAGCAGTGTGTATACCGCTCCCGCCCTTTGAAATCAATGGGACAGCGTGGCCGCCGTTTTAACCCTTTCTCCGTCGCTAGCGGGGGTAAAACCGCCCCACTAGTAGCTAATTAGCGCATCGAAATTGGTGGTAAAGCGCCACTAAAAAATGGCGTCGCTTTACCGCCGCTGCACCTCCCACCCCAGTGTGATAGCTGCCTAAGTAAATTGCTGGGGTTGAGCATATAAAATTTAAGTTTTCAAAATTTACATTCATCTGAAAAAGTGAATACACTGCCTTTTTTTTTTTTTCTCCATGATTCAGATATTACAGTGGAGTTCCAGATACATTTATTTTTATTGGTCCGAGCATAATTAATTAAAATAAAAAACTATTTATATAATATATGTTGCTAAAATGTTATACTCACAATTTTTTCTCTCCCGTTGTGGCCATTGCCATCATGATTGTGGGCATGTGAAGCCCAATCGATAACTCTTCCTGGATAAGCTTGAGAGGTGCATGCCATAGCGCCGATTGTTGCCATACCGGAAATCGATGGTGGAAAGTCCTGCCCCATTGTTATGGCAACATAAACGCATCTCGGCGCTGTGATCCGCCTTAAATCGCGTCATTTCCTGTCAGGAAATCGATTTATTTTTGATCACAGTACTGCCCACAGACTCCTGGGAAATGACACATCATTTCCCAGGAGCACAGGATGCTGGTAAGTAAGTATATAAAAAAACAAAATTCACAGTGAAACTCTGCTTTTAATGCAGTGCACAAGATCTAAAGAAGTTATACAGTAATCTAATAAGAACTTGGCCAATATAAGCTAGTTACATTGTTTTGCAGTCTGCAGAATATTTTCCTTTGGCTTTACGAGGGTTTCCCTTCCTCATTTGCATTGCTTTGGGACCTCCCAGATGGTCATGATTTGTAGCCTGCTGTGTCTTCTGTAATGTATGATGGAGAACTGGATTTTTTGTGCATGCCTTCAAAATCCATTTCTTGGAAAATGTCACAGGACAGAGATCCCTTGTTGATTATGTATTTTTTACTACCTGAGGTACTTCCTGTGTGGGAGGGGTGATATGGGAGAACTTGCCTTTTTTTGCCAGTGTCCAATCACCTATAGGTGGCGCATAACCCATATAGTCACGATTTATAGCCTGCCCTATATCCTGTTAGGTACTCCAAGTAGTAGATTTTACAGGCACTCCAAGTAGTAGATTTTACAGGCAAGTACAAAAATCCAGCCATTGCCTGCACATTGTGCGACATACTTCATCACAGGTAGGTCACATCACTAAAGCTGTAAAGATTTTTTTTTTTTTTTCTTAAATACATTTAAATTCAGTTTTTTGTGTGTTTTTTTACAGATGTTTGTGTCCAGACTTACAGCATATTTTAGACGGAAATGTGTGTCTGTCACAGATGAGCGTGTTCAAAAAATGAATGAAGTTCTAAATTACATCAAGTTTATAAAGATGTATGCTTGGGTGAAAGCATTCTCCCAAAGTGTTCAGAGTAAGTAATTTCTATGTGGAGAGGTTCAGGGCTTCATGGTTCATAATTTATGGTGAATCGCCCAATTCTAATTATTAACACTGCCAGTGTGATTCGTCTTTGTGCTCGCAGGGCCATATTATCACAAATTTTGCATGTATCTATTTTTGCAAGCATTCGTAGTAATGTGTAGTAAACAGGTTTTATTTTGGGCAAGACTTAAAAATAGCTGCGTTGCTACTACTGACAGACAAGTATATCTGATTTTATCCATAGTCGCAGTTCAAAATGAATGTATTTCACAATCAGACTGCATGTGAAAAACACTAATCGGGAATTCACCAATTGAATGCCTTCATGCTGATTCTCTCTCTCTCTCTCTCTCTCTCTCTCTCTCTATCTATCTATCTATCTATCTATCTATCTATCTATCTATATATCTATATATCTATATATCTATATAATTATATATATTTTTTTAAACAAGCATTTTATATACGTACCCGGTTTTGCACAGAGCAGCCCTGATTTTCCTCTTTGTGGGTCCCCCCGCCAACTCTTCTGGCTCCTTCCCCTATAGGTGCCAATGGCTCCTGCCTCTGTACCTTGAGGATCGAGCCGCTGCTCTCATGCACATCACTGGAAAAGGTCAGGTGCACTGAATTATGGGCAGGGAGCGGCTTTCAAACGTTTTTTTTTTTTTTTCTTTTTTTACCTTAATATATAGAATGCCTTAGATCCACTTTATTCTCAATTTCACAAACACTTTTTAGGTAGCTGGCAATGTTTTTGTTTTGGGGATTAAAGTTTTAACCTCTTATAGTTCTACACAACAGCGTGACCTGTAAAAATGTTTAAAAAAAATAAAAACATATCTACTAGCCATAACCAGTTATAAAACCATTAAAGGGTACTAAAAGAGAAAAAAAAACATGTTAATGGTATTGACTGCCTAGATGAGTTTTTTTTATTTTGTCTATAGTTACACTTTAAAAGTCTTACCCTATGGAAGAGCGTTAATCATTCAGTACACATTGTGACATTTGTGCAGTCAATGTGTCCGCCAATGCAGCCTTCCTGTGTCCGAAGAAGAGGATTGCCGGCCGGATGATCAGAGCGCCGAGAAACCTCACTGGAACAGTTTTTTATTTCCATTTCTGTGTGTTCCCGCCGCTCGCTGTCAAGTACAGCCCCGCCTCCTGGCCTGCGGGACTTTGATACACGTCACATGAGTGATCTGTCTGTCAAAGTCCCGGGACCAGGAGGCGGGGCTGTCTTCCCCCTCCATGTTTTTGTTGGGAGAAGAACTTCCATTCAATCCCGCCTACTGGCGGTGCTCGCCCAACTCCAAACCCCCCCCCCCCCCCCACTCTCAGCCAGCCCATCCTCATTTTCCACAATATGTAAGTAGAAAGTTTTTAGGGCTACATACACCATCGATTTTGAAGATGTCTGGCTTCATTTTGATTGGACACTGGCAAGCTGTTGAGGGCACCTTCCCTATAACCCTACTCCAATTCGATTTTCAGTATTTTTATGATTTTTATTTCTCTTAGAATTCTCCATTTATCGTACCCTCCTCTAATGCTTATGCAGAAGCTGTGTATTTAAAGCGGTGCAACCATGGTAAAACCTTGGAAGCCGTACCCAAATCCCACACTATGGAGACGGCTTGTAACGTTTTTTTTTTTTTTAAAGTCCTGGATGCTGCATGGGCACTTATCTTGACACTTGTATAGCACCCAGCGGCTGATGCAAAGTGCTGGACCAAGTCCAGGGCTGTGGTCTAAGTCTGGACCTACAGGCGATACTCGAAAAATATGACCATTTAAAGGCTCAGGAACCATTTGCAGGTGTTATGGCTTAATTTGCCGATTAGAATATTGTGAAACGGTGCAATATTCTAGGCTCAAACTGTCCCACTCTAATTTTCTGAGATTGCGCATTTGGGGTTTTCATGAGCTGTAAGAAATAATCATCACAATTATGGCAAATCACGGCTTGAACTATCTCATATATATTAGTTTCACCTTTTAAGTTGCATTAGTGAAATAAATGAACTTTTGCACTATATTTTAATTTTTATAGTATCACCTTTATAGATTTAGTCCGGTGTCATTGATGGGCAAGAACAATGGCATTTATTCACTACACAGAGCAAACATTTCAAAATTGTTACTAAAATGCAACTACTCAGATTTCTTTCACACCACTGGTCGCACACTAATGGCTAGAGCCCTTAGAAGGCACTTGGATGCTTTTTCCCACCCTTTTGCCACAAGAATTAATTGCAGGACAGTTTGCACCTGGGCTTTTGCATGCTCCTTACAGACGCGCTTACCCTATCTCCTCCACTACTCCGAGTACCCCATAGGGGAATACTTGTAGCTCGAGTACAGACCAATCGAAAGGAAGGAAGGCAAGTCATAACAGGTAAACACACGCTCTGGTAAAGGCCGGTCCAACCTTAAACCTCAGAGTGACGATGTGTCCCTTGCATTGGACAGGGACCCCCCCCCCCTTTTTTCCCCCTTTTATTAACACTGGTCTTGGCATGCAATTTTTAACTGTATTTTTTGGCACGCGACAAGCGCCCATTTGACTAAAGCAGAATTTTGCTTCATCTGTGTCAATTTCTTGGAAAAATTATGGCTTAATTCAGCCATCTTTGTCTGGGCCTCAAAACCTCACTGGAATCTTCTCCTAATATTCTGGTCCTATGGTTGATGCTGCAGTCTGTCTCAAACATGCATCCATTGAAAATGTTCCTTCTTTCAATAATTCTGTAGGTAGAAAATTTGATAAGCTTCTAAAAATGTACTTTAACCTAGCAGGCCCTGTAACCAGTTCTTGATGTATTTTCTGCATGCCAACAACTGCGTAACTACAGTGAGGGGGAAAAAAGTATTTGATCCCCCTGATTTTTTTGTATGTCTGCCCATTGACAAATGATCAGTCTATACTTTTTATTTGGGTGAGGAGAAAATTCTGGACAGCCGCACACAAAATCAATGTCTTTATTAAAAAGAGATGATCATCCAAAAAATACAAGCCACAGCAAACAACGGAATACAGGAGCGTTTCACACTTTCAAACATGCTTATTCATAGCTCTCCGGCCTTTGCTTAGCCAGAAATTTGTGGGTCTGATCCTGAACATGCAGGTCTTCCAGATCCTGAATCAAGCAGGTCTTCCAGAATTCCAAGAGAAGTCCTGCAATGAGATTTGCCTTGAAAACTCTAGGCCTGATTTGTAGCCTTTTTCGAGGCAGTACGTTTTGCCCAATTCCGTTCAAGAACTCTTCAACCAGACCTGTGGGAGTTTCCTGGGCTTTTTGGCAGCAAGCCTCTGTTGCCCATCTGTAGAAGTCCATCAGGTGGTCTTCTGTTAATACTTTCTCCAAGTTTTACCAGGTGAATGTCCAATGTTTTGCGGATGCAGCTTTTGGCCGCTAGGTTCTTGCAGAGCAACTCTGAACTTGGGTCATTGAACCCTGTAGTGTTTTGGGGGCCTGTTGGCACAGTTCTGTTTGCCTAGTTGTTACCCACCCTATGTTTTCGTTGATTTGGGAACATTCCTTGGTGCATGAATATATTACCTGTTTGTTGTAGTGAACATAACTTACATGAAGGGACTTTGAGCTTGTAGCAGAAGCAGGAATGCAGGACTGTACAGCGTATAATCCTTGTAGCAAAAGGGTTAAACCCGAACAAGGCAGATCGCATCATATGCCTGATGATGTCCTAATGGGGGCTTGAAATGGCACAGGTTATTTCTGTGATGCTATTGCTTTTAATATGTTTTTGGACGCTGTTTTGAAGATCCGTGATATGCTGACCTGGCCAGACACATTTAATGCAATCCATATTATTTTTTTAAATGAAAAAAGCACATGCATTTAACTTGGTATTGGCCTTTTGCAGTCTACTGTACAGCAGGGCTCAGAGGGGGAGGTAGAAGCGGCATAAGGAACCAGTCAGGGGTACTGCATTGCAAGGAGCATGCTGATAGGATTTGGAAGCCAAGAAATGAGCTCATTGTGTTGCTTTTATCATAGGTTGGGGGTGAGAAGGAGACCTTTAAGTGAAGCTGCAGCAGAGAAAGATCAGCTTATCGCTCCTACCAGTCAGGACTGTGGATTGTGGCAGAGTGATGTAAATCTCTAGTTTTGTACACATCCAAATGCGGCACTACGCATTCGCATTGACAAATGAAAATGCTAAACGCGATGTAAAAAAAAGTAGAACCCCACTGCAGACATACTTTTAGTTTGAATGGGCTGTGTGCAAGCTGCTTAGCACGCTTGTGTGTAGTTTATTCATTCCTTCTCTAGCTTTGTAACCGCCCATACAGGATTACAGACCCAAAACTAGAGGAAGACTGTGCAGGATCTGCTGATATACATAAATGCAAATGTTTTTACCTGCATTTTTTATTTTATTTTTTATGTGAACTTGAACTTTAAAAGAATTGTACGCATTTAAACGTAGGTACTTTTAGATGTGAAATTTACGGAGGCCCTTTGGCTAGCTCTGCCAGCAAGAATCTGTTTTTTTTTTTTGCTCAAATTGCACATATGTCCATGTGAATGAGCTCATAAATTGAGCATATCCTCAGTCTCCCCTCTCCCACTTTGAAGCATGTCTTAAAGTGGATGTAAACCCGAAATGTTTTTTTTTTTTTTTTTTTATGTCACAATGTACAGTATAAGATTTCCTATCATCTGTGCCCAGTCTTGACACAACGAGTTAATCCAGCTCTGAGCAATCCTTTTATTATTCAGTAAAATAAAACGGACTTACAGAGAAAAACCTTCGTTCGTTCCACCCCCTTGCTGTGAGTGACAGGATATTTACATATCTCATGCACTAGCCTGGAGACTGGCATTATTTTTTAATTCCCACCCCACTCCTTTTCTGAAGTCATGTGGTTACTTTTCTGGATTTTGACTGGATGTTAGTGATCATAGCAGAATTTAGTGTAAGGAATACATAGGAAAAAATGCATGTTAACAAGGAGTGTAGAGGAGGGCGGGGAGTCTACTGACATCACAACTCCACCCACAGAGCTCCAGACAACAGACCCACCCACAGAATCTTCAGTTTTTCAGTTCTTATAACAGACAGAGGGGAAACATTTGACAGGTAAGGATACATGCAGGAGGCATGTATATCCTTCTGGATCAGCACTGTGGCAGTAGTTTAGAAAGGATGAGAGTGGGTTTACATCCACTTTAAGGTGAGAGGCGGCATTAGGATGCTGGTGTGTGCCTGACATTTGCAAACGTAAGCCAGATACTGCACAAACGCCAGGATTTACATGCTTTTATCATTTCGGTCAGCATTTTGATCCAGCAAGCAGATGCTGACCCCAAATGATGCTTTGAATAGAAAGTATTTGTCCGCATTGTTGGAGTGCTATGATCTTTGTGAATTGTAAACAACCTGCAAATTTTGTACTTGCCGTTGACGCAATAAACATTTTTATAACCTTATGATAAGTCGTAATGTAACCTTGTTGTGTCTGTTACTGGATATTGAATAATAACATTTTCTTTTATTGTAGAAATCCGAGAAACTGAGAGGAGAATTCTTGAGAGAGGTGGATATTTTCAGAGTATCACTGTAGGAGTAGCGCCCATTGTGGTTGTCATTGCCAGTGTGCTGACCTTTTCTGTGCATATGATGCTTGGATATGATCTTACTGCTGCCCAGGTAAATACAAATCTTATCAATACAACTCTCAAAAGATCTTTAATATGTAAACAAATACTAAAGCCTTATTTGAGTACAGAGGACGTTTTGCTTTGTTACCCAGAGTCAAATCAAAGCTAGCAGCAGGATGATTAGGAGCAGGCAGAACCCTTGTTTTCCAGGCTTTCTTTAGTCTGTGCTGTCAATTTCATGAAGACTGGCCCCCTGATGCACACCACCATTTCCACTCTCCTCAGGCTGGTGTATGGTACCTGAAGGATCCAGGGCTATGTGATGTGTGTATCCCATGAGGGTTTAGAGCAGAAAAGACCTCTTTCCTGCCAGGGGAGATGGGTGGCTAAGCGGTGGACTGGAATGGGGGGGAATAGGCAAACGCACAAACTTATTTTAGTGCCTCTAATTTTGCGGAGTAATGGAAAAGTGCCATTGTGCCTAGTGCATTCAGTGAATAAAGGTTCACTTAAAGGTAGAAAAATATATTTTGAATTATACAAAACAAAAGCTGATCTGTTACCAATCCATATTGCTACACAATAATTATTTAATCAACCCCTTATAACATTGGGGGGGGGGGGGATTCCAAAATGACGATCAAGTGGGCATTTGTGTCCCTTGCCCCAGCAAGCAAGGAATATATTCTACAGTACTGCTGCTATACTACCACTAAACAAATTATATTGTTCACAGTAATGTAAATTCTAAAGCATTCTACATGAAAGCTGGGCATCATCTGAAAAAAAGATTGCTGCGAGCTTGTTTTAACCACTTGAAGTCCAGACTGTTTATAAATGGTCTATGGACTGCAAGCGATTTAAAAATGAGTAAGCGCAGCTTTACTGGGTGTTTTAATGGTTGGTACTGTAGGATAAATGTGAACAATGGTTATAAATCTCCCCAATAATACATGAGTTCATGAATCCAAATGGAGCACCTTAAAGAGGAACTTCACTGCACCCTTTTATTTAGATGTAAGGAGAGCTCTGATGGTGACGCAGATGTGAGGGAGGACTTTGTTTTGCTGAGACTCTCTTTTTTTTTATTCTTATACATATCCTTTTCATTCAAGAAAATAACTAGGTTAAATGTAGTCATTCTTTTATAAGACTGTTTTATATTAATCATACAGTACACAATGGACATGTGCCTTCAGGTGATTAGACACTGGCAAACCTTTAGAGGGCATTACCTCCCCTTTAACCTTAACGTACTCAGTGAGTCCTTTGTTTTGTGCTAGTGTCTTGAGGTGATGAACCCTTTCTCCTTCATGGAGAAAATCCTTTTCACTTGTTTATTGCTTTTCTTTCTTATTTTATCTTCAGATTCAAGCCCTCACTGTCTTTTAATGCCAGTATACAGTACAATTACAAGCAATGTATTTGGATTGGTGCAACCTCAGGAAAGCCTTGGGAGCTGTGCCCAGTCTCCATGCTGTGGGGAGCCTGTCTTACTTTGGGCACTGGGTCTTGCATAGGTGGTCTCCTTAGCACTTTGTGCAATGTATAGAGTCAATCACAAAGTGCTGTACAGGTCCAGGGCTGTGCTCCATCACTATGGAACCCAGTCCCTGAAGGCCTCTTCAGGGGTATAGCCACCATGATGGGTGGAGCCTGTACTTTAAACACAGTCTAGAATCATGGACAGGTAAGACAAGGTCACCCTGTATCATATCACTGTGACAATTACTGTAAAGAATGGGACTATGTTTTGAATGTGTTCACCTCGATGTCTAAATGTTTTAGACTTGGTGCTAAAATTCAACACACCTCTGGTTGCACACTTAACCACCACTTCTGGCTAGGGGATTTGTTACAAGATGGTGTACACCTAGCAAACCACATTCTCTTTCTGGATACACGTACCCTATACTTTGCTTCCTGTTCCATAGGTAACCTACAGGGGAATATCCTCACTTGTAACTATGGTAGAGACTGTTAAAGGGAGTCAATGCAAAATCGCAGGCAAACATTTGTTCTTGAAGGCCTGCACAACACTAAACTTCAGAGTGACAATGCTTCTCTTGCACCAGAGTTAGTGCTGACTCTAATCTAACACTGGTCTTCTCACCTGATTATAGCCCTATTTCTGGCATGCAACAAACATCCTATTTGACTAAAACAGATTCCCTGCATCTTTATTGCATTTCCTTGAACAAATTACAGCCATCTTTGTCCTGGGCTTAAAAACACCATGCCTGTTCTCCTCCCATTTCTTAGCTATAGGTGGATTCTGACGTTGGTTCTAGTTAAAGCAGACATAGAAAAGAATAATGAAGCCGTATTGGTGGAAGCTGTCAGAGTATTCTTCCCCAGATTGTCACCATATTGAAGTGGGTGTTTTATGCAACATGCTTGCTAATTTAGAAAATTGTTGAGAATATCACTGCCTTTGTGTTTTCATTGTGCTGGCTGACTCTCTTCATTCCCCTTTGGGAACAAAGAAACCTGCAAAAGCTTGAAAAACATTCCCTGTTTATGAACAGATAGAATGAGCAGTCTATGGCGATTGGCTTATTCTTGAAAGGCTTTTTCACCCCCTCCCTCCTAAAATCTTTGATTTCTATCCAGTGTAAAAACATTTGCAAAAAAGTGTGCTATTCCTGTTAGGATTCCCGAATCCTGCCCCTATGTCTTAAACAAACTTCTCATTGTACCTATTACTTCATTCATAGATTGTTGGGGTAGAACATTTTTTGACGACTCGCATTGCTTTTTAATCCTGCAGGCCCAGCCCTGCAACGTTTTTTTGCTGCAATTTCAGTTTGTCAAACTGAAGCTAACTGGTCTAAGACGATAAACAACCTACTTGACCCCATTTTTCAGGATTGTACCATTACAGCCATTGCCGCCTTCTCTGCTTTTTTGTGTGGACGTCACAGAGCGTGTCATAAGACAAGTCCAGAATCTGCAAGTGGCTCCACAAATGTATGCCTTTCCAAGGAAGAATCTGTTCAATGAGGCACTTGACCAGTTCATCAGAGGTCACAGGTAGCAAGGTTTTACTTTTACAGCAGTAGGTCCTAAAACCCCCCCTGCTCAGCCCTGAGCTCCCAAAAGCCCTGTTCACAATGAAGGAGTTGCTTCACTGCGAAGTCTGTTCAGTTTTGCCTCTCTCTGGGTCACAGACATTCCAGACTTGTGGTTTATTCAGTGGTTTCAAATGGGTACAAGATAGTTAAACGCTCTACCACCCTACTGCTTTCTTTAAAGGATTTTACTCAAATCAGTTTATGCCACCAAAGCCCAATGGGTTTATCCATCCTATCCTGAACTTAAAATCCCTCAAATTCCAATATTGCGCATGGAATCCACAAGGTCATTGGTTTTCTTTCTGAGACAAGGGGAATACATTGCATCCATGGACATCTAAGATGCCTGTCTGCATGTTGCAATTTCCCCAACTCATCAGCGCGCTCTGCTTTTTACAGTGACAGAATAACTTTCAGTATTTCATGCTGCCCTTAGGCTTAACCTCTGCTTCCAGAATGTTCACAAAGATCTTGGTATCTTTTACCTGCTCTTCTGGGCATGCAAGTCACGGGGTATCTAGATTTTCTGAAGGATTCTCTCTTAAAGAAAATGTCTACAAGTTTAGCTGCTCCAGGTCTTTGACTGGGTGATTAGTTTCAACACATCTGCTCTGCAGTCTTCCTTCGCCTGGAATACTTGGGTCTGCTCCTGGACACATCCCAAGCAAGTCTTTCTCCCAGAAAAGAACACTGTGGCGGGTAGATGTTGGAGTTAAAGCGCCGCCATTCCGTTGTTTTTGTGGCGCTTTTTGGTCGTTAGCGGTGCGCTTTTAACCCTCGTTAACGGCCGAAAAAGGGTTAAAAGCGCCGCTGTATTGGTGCTTTTCCGGCACTGCCCATTGAGTTAAATGGGCAGGGGCACTTTAGGTGCGGTGTATACACCGCTCCTACAGTGCCTCAGAGATGCTGCTTGCAGGAATTTTTGGAGCATCCTGCCAGCGCACCACTCCAGTGTGAAAGCATTTGGGCTTTCACACTGGATTGAGAGGAGAGGTGCTTTGCAAACGCTATAGCACCTGTAAAGAGCCTCGGTGTGAAAGTAGCCTAACATCGGAGAAGCCCTTCCTTTCCTACCTGTGTGCTGTACTGTATGATTTAAGATAATCATTTTCACAACTGTAAATTCCATGTTAGAGTACAGGACACAGGCCGCCCTCCCTTCAATTCCTTGGTTTACTTTTCATTGCTTGCTACAAAAAGAAGACTCATGGAGTGGGATATGGTCATAGGGGAGGCACCCAGGGAGTATGTCCTAAAGCTTTGCCAGTGTCCAATCAACTGTAGATACACCACTGTAACCCATAGTGCATGACTTTTCCGTCCGTGTCCTGTACTGTACTCCAAGATATAGAATTTACAGGCAAGTCCATTTTTTATTTATTTATTTTTTTTTTCAGACCACAAATGTTTGTAAAATATACAAAGTGGTCTTCATGCTGAAAAGTTTGGAGACCCCTTTTTCTAGGAACAGGAATTATACCCTAGAGGTCTGCTTGGTCTCACAGTAAAGAAAAAAAAAAAAAAACTAGTTTACATTTTAGTAATCACTAAAACTGAAAGATGCAGAATTTATTAAAATATCTCATAGAGGTTATACGTGTGAGTTATGAATTCCCGGCAGAAATATATCTGTACACATGTAGCCGGATGGGTTTAAATTTGTAAATGATACCTGCCAAACTATTTATCCTACTAATTGCCTGATATATCTGAATGGTTACATTCAGACATTCCAGACTAGAGACAATGGCATCTGATTATGAAAAGTGTGGTTATATTTAGATGTGTAACTACAAAATATGAATAATTTTCTAGTTATGAGGGACTACATTTTTTTTTTTAATTGAATATATATTATTTTTGTGAAAGGTACACTTGTTATACATTTTTTATTTTATGTTCTCTCACAGGCCTTCACAGTTGTTACAGTCTTTAACTCCATGACCTTTGCGCTGAAGGTGACTCCATTTTCAGTCAAGTCTTTGTCAGAGGCTTCTGTGTCAATGGAAAGGTTTAAGGTAAGTAATGGTCCACAGTCTGACTTTATACTCTGACCTTTTTGCATGCCAAATCCACTTTTGAGCAGTGTATAAACATTTGCAATATGCAAATTATGCAATTTTTAGTACTCGCTTTTTTGGTTAATTGGCATGGCATTTTGTATTTACATTAGCATTGGTCCAATCAAACAAAGAATATATTACTCCTTTCTAAATATATATAATATTTATTTTTTGTTTAGCTGCATATCGTTGAGCCACGTGGCTCCGAAAAGTACACATGGGTTTTGATAATGCAGATGTTTAAAACTTACTTTTTTGTGCTTAACCAGTCTTTAGGTCTATGTACCTAGCGTTATGTCATGACAGTTAAAGTAACTTTGGCGCAGGCAAGGGGACGTATGGGCTGCTGTGAAGGTAATGTAGGCCCACTAGAGCATGCCAGCTCTTAAAATAAAAAATATATATACTAACAGCAAGTCATATTTATTCCAGCTTTAGCAAATCGAGACAGGTTGGGCTGTGCTGGTCGTATCTCATAGACCTGTAAGTTTCAAGTCCTCCTAGGTTTAGTTTCATAAGTTATTTGCATAAAATGACTGAAGAGCAGTAGATGGATATTTTTGAATAATTGGAGATAATGTGTCTTGTTCAAGATTGCAGACAAAATGTTGAGGTAATTATTGATGATGACACAAATGAGAAAAGTTTAGGTTGCTGTGCTACAGCATCATCATATTTGTACATCAGCCTGTAGACGTTGCTTTTGAGAATTTGAAAATGAATAAACTGGACATTCAGAATTGGTCTGTTTAATATTGATTTTCAGGCCAACAAAGTGGCCTGAAAGACTAAATGAGTTAGTCAAGGCTAGCCAAATGGCAGCGTAGAACCATTTTTTTAATGATTGGGATCCTGGAAGGGGGAAGTAATACTACAAATAGTCCTGGTCCTTAGCAAGTCTGAGGTTAGTTGACTCTAATGAGCTACCTTTTGCTCCACAGCAGCTTCCTTCCACTATATAGCCTGATGTTTTTGCTTCCTGCGTGACCTAGACCTGACCAGCTGTCTCATCTTTACACCTCTCTCACAACCTTCCTATCAGAGTTTATTTCTAATGGAAGAGGTTCACATGGTAAAGAAAAAGCCATCCTGCCCAAACGTCGCCATAGAGCTGAAAAACGCCACTTTGGCATGGGACTCTTCTCATGCCAGTACACAATGCTCTCCGAAGGCTACCCCTAAACTGAAAAAAGACAAGAAGGGGCCTAAGAGCAAGAAAGAGAAGACCAATTTGCAGAAAGAGGGGCCACAAGCAGTTTTGGCAGAGCAGAAAGGACATCTCTTGGTGGATAGCGATGAACAAGGCAGCCCAGATGAGGAAGGCAGAGATATCCAGCTAACAAACGTAAAGCTACAGAGGGCCTTGTACAACATTGATCTGGAGATAGAAAAGGTGAGCCACACTTTGTACTTTGGTTATGAAAACCAAATCTGAATTAATTCATGTTCTAGTTATAAGTTTAGTCACTATGTAACAAATGTTTTTCTTGTAGAACCATTTTGAACGCTTTTTTGTATTCTGTTACAATATACTTACAATTTCTTTTGGCCTTCTAGGGAAAGTTAGTTGGAGTATGTGGCAGTGTGGGCAGTGGAAAAACATCTCTGATTGCTGCCATTCTTGGGCAGGTAAGGTTTACTTCAAAGCATTTTCAGCTATGCTAATTTTTTTTCGTTTAGATGGTAATTGGAAGCGTGAATGGAACATTTTGTTACAAGAAGAATCAGTAGTTTTAACTTAACCACTTAGCGCAAGTCCCCATCATTGTACGTCGGTACTTTGACACCAAATACCGGGGTTTTGGCAGCAGCTAGATGCCATAACCTTGGTATTTTCAACAGCGTTGAGTGACTGGCTTTCAGATAAAAGTGGTTTCTGCTGCGAATTCGTTGCAAGATAACTTTTATCGTGGGCGGGAGAGGGCCCCACGCCGCGTTCTGGTCATCTCCGCTGCATTTTAGTGTAAATGTTAGATCTGAGGTCTTTTTGACCCCAGATTTCAAATTTAAGAAGTCCTGTCATGTGTTTTTTTTTTTTTTTTTTTTTAAAGGGACGTGTACATCCCTTGTAATAGGAATAAAAGTGACTCAAATGATTTGTTTTTTTTGTTTTTTTAAAAGGACCGTGTAAAAAAAGAAAATAAGAAAAACATTTTTTAAAGCGCCCCGTCCTGCCGAGCTCGTGCGCCGAAGCGTAAGCATACTTAAGTCGTGCCTGCATATAAAAACTATGTTCAAACCACACCTGTGAGGTATCTCCACAATCGTTGGAACGAGAGCAACAATTTTAGCGCTAGAACTCCTCTGACTCTTAACATATAACGTGTAGAAATTTTTAAACGTCGCCTATGGAGATTTTTAAGGATAAAAGTTTGTCGACATTCCATGAGCGGGTGCAATTTTGATGGATAATTGGAAAAACTGCGCTAAAAAAATAAAAGAAAATTATATAAAAAATTAACCCCTGTAACCAAGTTGTAGTGTGTTCAATATGGAAGCTGCGATTAGCATGTAGACAATTGGTACAGGATACATTGAAAAAAAAAATATATATAAATCGCGCTACCCCCTAACTATATGGTAATCTTGGTGAAAAACGTAATACACCAAAATTGAAAATTACCAAGAAATCAAATAATGATTAATATATATGACCATTGACATATAAATGATGTGACTTCTAATATGTCCAATAGTATATAGCATCTCGTACCTATTAATAAATGAAGATTATAAAGTGACCATAAAAATTATTGAACTAAAATTCATGTGACAAAATATAGTCTATAAATATAATGAATAATTCATCAAAATTGCTGAACACCAGTGCTCTGTGATAAAATCCAGAATCTAAGGATAAACGTGTCCAAAAATGTGATGATCCTCCACCAATCAATAGAAATGGCTCCTTACCAACTTACCAGGATCCCATATGACAGGGGATCGATCATTAAAGCATGTAGTCAGGGTTCTCACTTCAGCCACGCAGCTCAGACAAATTCAGCCTTACAGCTATGAATCTCATCCAATATTAGTTGTGGATCACCAGCCTGGAGCAGCTTTTCTTGTTTCATTCAATTCAGTTAAGTTCGGTTAAGTTTTCGTTCAGCCTGGAGCGCTGCTATGGCACACACGGTGGCCACACCTGCTTGCCTCGCACTGACCGCTCGCTCCGCTGCTTAGCGTCCTTGCGCCATCTTTGAGGCATGAAATGTTGGTTATCAGTTTATTCAGCATAATATTTCTTTCACAATGTAAAAAAAAAAAGTTATCTTTTTTTTTTTTAAGTAAAGTGTATTTCTAAAAAAAAAATGTGCCTGTAAAACTGTGCGTAAATATGGTGTGACATAAAGTATTGCAACAACCTCCATTTTATTCTCTAGCCACTTGCGCACCTTCCTGCCCAAGCCAATTTTCAGCTTTCAGTGCTGTCGCATTTTGAATGACAATTGCGCGGTCATGCTACACTATACCCAAACAATTTTTTTATAATTTTGTTCCCACAAATAGAGCTTTCTTTTGGTGGTATTTGATCACCTTTTTTGTAAATAAGTACGTTTTTTCTTCTTTACTTACGGGCACCGATGAGGTGGCACTGGGCACCGATAAGGCTCCCCGGGGAAGCAGGGTTTTCCTGGACATCGCTGGTTCGAGATGGAGCTCGGGTAAGTATTAAAGGGCCTGGGGGCTGCTGCACACAGAAGGTTTTTACTTTCATGCATAGAATGTATGAAGGAAATAAACCTTGTGCCTTTACAACCACTTTAAGGTCAGAAAATAAAACCTTTATTTTCAATACTGCGTGTTATATATATTATTTGTTCAAACTGATAAATGGTTAGATAAAACATAAGAGTGAAATAAGCATAAGTGTGGCAAAAAGTTAAAATACTTTAGCAGATCTTTGCTTATAGTCCTGTAAGGCTGCATACCCACAAACATTTCTCACAATATCCTGCATTGCATGCATAAGCTTTGTTCAGCACCTGATAAAATACACTTATTAGGGTTCACCGTGTACCCGTAAAATGGTAGTATTGCAATGATGGGCTATAGTCTAACGCTTTAAACCGTGTATTCTGATGAAGGGGGGAAGTTCCTCAAGGAGTGTATGGAAAGGGTAATCGGGTCAGTTTTTTTATGCAGTTCAATAGAAAAGAAAAAAACATATTCAGATTTTTAATTCTCTGTTCTGTGTGGCTTTAGAGGTTGTAGGCATTATAACCCGTTCTTATTTTGCATTGATAATTAAGCATTTGGTCTTGGATTAGTTATCTTCGATGTAAATATGTAGTGTCTCCTTGGTGATGTATCCCACAAGTGTGGGACTATACGGGCCATTACTTCTGATAATGGCTAGATAAATATCTCTTCTTTTGTGTTTTCACCCATACTCCTATGAAGCAAAAAAAGAGAGAATCTGGTTTATACAAGAAGGAAAAAAATCCTTGATAAAATGTGTCCATTGTGTAGTTACAGTTGAATATTTTACATTACTTGGCAAATAATTTTTAGAGTTTCTTTTTTTAAGATGACTCTTCTTGAAGGCTGTATCACTGTTAATGGTTCAGTTGCTTACGTTGCACAGCAAGCATGGATATTAAATGCAACTCTTAGGGACAACATCCTGTTTGGAAAAGAATATGAAGAAGAAAGGTATGTGCAAATGTTTTAATTTTTGAAAAAAATCATACTTTGGTTTAATCTTGATGAGTTAAAGATAAACATTGTTCCTCAAATCAATCAATTTTGTTCCTGTGATAGTCACTAAATTATAGCTAAATTCTCAGTTTCTAACTAGATGGCTTTCACCAGGCTAAAAAAAAATTGCCCTTGTGGATGATTTTATTTACTTAGAAATCGATTAGACTTCTGCTGCTGTTTCTAAGAGCTGCTAGAGACATTTGCTAAGGGCGAGGGGAAAATGTGGTAAAATCAATTGTACTTTATGATCTTATGAACAGGCATCTTTGCGAAAGATTAACCAATGAAAGCCGTTTTGTTTAATAGTTTCTTCCTATCAAATAACCTTTTTAGAATGTCACGAAGGCTTTGGTAAAAAAGATTTATGTATACCATGTGTGTACTCTGAGAATACTTTGGCTACCATTACTTTACACTTCTGAAGCTGCTAATTGTTTGGATGGCATGCTGGGCCAGTGGTTTTAGTACTTTGAGTCTCTAATGTGGGGTTATTGCCTCTGGTAACTATACCTTGATTTTTGCATGATTGCTGTTGAAATGCAGTTTGCCTTTTAACTAAATAAAAAAAACTCCCATGATATTGGTGGCCTTAACCAACCATTTCTGTAGTGCCTGATAAAACTTGCACAAAAGCTTTGTGAAATGGACATTTTTCGCTATAGCAAAACTCCATGGCGGCTGGTGGGGTAGCAAACCATTCCCCTGAAGCCTCCATGGCTCACAGCTGTAAGGCTCAGATTTCCGTGCCTGTGACAGCAGAGGAGATGGAAGAAGGGTCCAGCGGGGAATCTAGCCCTGAAGAGGGAGAACTCAAGGAGGGAAAAGGTATATTCAGAAACTCCTTTTTCCTTCCGATGAGACAGAGGAGCGCTTATGCCACGTACACACGATAATTTTTCGGCATGAAAAAAATGTCGTTTTAAAAAAATGTCATTTAAAATGATCGTGTGGGCTTCACATCATTTTTCGAGTTCTGAAAAACGACCAATTTTTTTTTCGAACATGCTGCATTTTTTAATGACGTTTTAAACAATGTCGTTTTTCGGGTTGTAAAAAATTATCGTGTGTGGGCTAAAACGACGTTAAAAACCTGCACATGCTCAGAAGCAAGTTATGAGACCGGAGCGCTCGTTCTGGTAAAACTACCGTTCATAATGGAGTAAGCACATTCATCAAGCTATAACAGACAGAAAAGCACGAATTGTCATTTACTAACACGGAATCGGCTAAAGCAGCCCCAAGGGTGGCGTCATCCGCATGGAACTTCCCCTTTATAGTGCCGTTGTACGTCACTGCGCTTTGCTAGAGCATTTTTAAAAAACGATTGTGTGTGGGCAACGTCGTCTTTATGATAAAGTTGGAAAAACTGTTTTTTTTCATGCCGAAAAATGATCGTGTGTACGTGGCATCAAAGCTAATTTATGATACCTTGGAGCTGGAAGAGGGAAAAAAAGGAGGATTTATCTGTCCATGACAAATTATATGCAGGGTTACACACAAGATTTTAAGTTTTTCCAGTTCATGCAGTATTGAATGATACCATTTTACAGTAATGGAAGGAGCCCGAAAATAGTTTTTCTTCCTAGGAGCCTCAAAAGGAGATTTCCGTTTTTGAGGAGGATGCGTCGCTATGGTACAAGGGTCATAAACTGCATGCAGACGTGTCCAGTGTAGCAAAGCATTTGGCTTGATCCTTTTTGAAGACACAAGATTACTTAAGGATGCTATGGACAGGAAGGCAGAAGGCTATCTTAGGAAAGCATGGGACACAGGAGAGGCAAATTTTCAACCTGCCATTGCTTCTACCTGCATTGCCAGGACCCTTGATCTATGGTTAAGGCAGCTAAAAAATTTACTGGGAGAGTGATACCCCAAAATAAGAGCTTCTGGATTCACTTCTGATACTTAAAAAGGCGTTGCCTATATTGTTGATGCTTCGGTCGAAGCAATATGATTTTCGGCCTTTAATCAATCAAGCAAGGAGGGCAATTTGGTTGAAAATATTGACAGGGGACACCTCTTCCAAGGCAAAGTTATGCTCTCTGTCATTCAAAGAAAACGTAGTTGTGACGGTATCGGTATGATATCCCCGTCAAAGATTCCCTTCTTCCATAAGAACATCACCCCAATATTCCACGAGGAGGAATATTCCTGAGATCGCCCATTAAGCCACACATTAGTCCAGGCTTACTGCTAGAACAAGACAGACTTTAATGTTATATTACACAGCTTATATGTCATTTCCAAAACTGTTACAATGACAAATCTCCGCCCCCTCACACTGGGGCTTCCATACAGATTATAGGCAGACACGACGGAGCCGAGTCTGAAAACACATTTTCTTTAGACAATGACATCAATGACGCTGAGTACTAGTTGTACTGAATACCTTAACTAGACAACTCGACCCCGCATATAGAGAGATAATTACCACAATGAAGCAATCAGAATAATTAACACAAGCCACTTAAACACAGATCTCCTTCACACAACATAATAGATCAATTAACCTTTAGAAATAGTGAGGGGACATTAGCACTTCAATAACCGGATGGTAATCACAATGGCAAGCAGGGAGAATTAAACTGAGACATATAGGCAAATGTATCACAATGGCCCCCCTTTTTCTCCCTGCTCCGGAAAACCCGGTTGGACCTTCCCTGGTCCAGTAGGGTTGACGGGTTTAGAGCTTTTAGTCCGAGGTTAACTCCATTTGGCATGACTGACCTCCCTTGGCAACTGCTTCAGACTCAGGTATGCCACCGGGTCGTCAGATCACACGCCGGTCAGTCCCCAAGTCTTTGTGCGATCTGCAAAGTCACCAGAAGTCAGTGTGAAGACGGCGAATGGGTCTGTGCGCCGCCATCTAGGTGTCCCGCTATGGGAGGGGCAGGTTATGGCTCTGAAGTGACAGTCACAGGAGATTCATAAAAAGAAAAAGTTATATTTGTTGAAATGCTGTAGCACTGGTGCTCAGAGTCCGGGGGGGGGGGGACTCAGAGCCCCATAAGGTCAGCCACCCCCTGCTCCCTCCGCAGCCGCCGGTTCTCCTCTTTGAGCTTCTCCAGCTCCATCTCCAGTTCATGGAGCCTGGGGGGGGTCAGCCCGCTGTGACCTCAGGTGGTTGTTCTCCTCCTCCATGCGGCTTATGCACTCCTCCAGCTCTATGTACTCACGGATCAGATCCTGCTTGCTCATGTCCTGCAGGCTTTCCACGTGGTCCTTCATCATCAGGAACTGGGTGGTGGTGTAAGGGGCCCACCTGTGGGCCCTTGGCGAACATCTCGGCCCGCATCTGGGGCGCCATCTCCTCCAGTCGCTTCTTCTCCTCCCAGGTCCGCTGGTTATATGACTTCCAGGACCTCTTCTTCTTGGAGGGTAGCTGGCGGTGCCTCTTTCTGCCCAGCTCCCTCCAAGGCCCCTCCGGCTCATGGCTGTCGCCCATGACCAGCTGACAATGGTGTTCCCTGTTGTCCGTAATAACAGATTGTACCATGAGGGCTTCGTAAGGGGTGCCCAATGGTTCTTCCTGACCCAGCTCCTGGGGATCCCAAGCCGAGTCTACACAATGGGCTGCTGCTGGTGGGCGGTACCCAGGTTGAGACCAATTTGACCTGGTGTTGTCATTCATGGGGAAATTCTGCTTGAAGTGACCCAACTGTTTGCACCGGAAGCAGCGTTGTTCGTTGTCCCCCTGGCGTGGGTAGCGAGGGCTAGATGTCATCGGTCTGTTAGGCGGTTGGTATCTAGCGGCTGGTGGGTGTGAGGGCGCCGTTGGTCGTGGAGGTTGTACCCGTGGTGTGACCTGGTTTGTCTTGCGAGTATCCGCATATTCATCCGCCCACTTCGCGGCCTCTGGTAGAGTCATGGGCCTGCGATCTCTCACCCAATCCTTGACGTCCGTCTGGATGTGATTGTAAAATTGCTCCAGGAGCATTGGTTGCAAAATGTCCTCTGCGGTGGTGGCCTGGCTGCTGTTAACCCAGTTAGAGGCCGACAGGGACAACTGGCATGCCCATTCCGCGTAAGAGTCTTTCGTGGTTTTGCGTGAGTCCCTGAACTTCTGTCGGTGGGACTCTGGGGTTACTGCATAACGAGCCAGGAGCACTTCTTTAACCCTGGCGTAGCTATGGATATCCTGATCTGGCACGGTCCGGAAAGCATCAGAAGCTTTGCCTGACAGTTTGCCTGACAATATTGCAACCCACTCTCTTCTAGCTATTCGGTGCAGGTTACATTGTCGCTCAAAATCCGCCAGGTAGTTATCAATCTCACAGTCCTTTTCATCAAAAGCTTTAAAAGCGCTAAACGGAATCTTCCTTGCGTCTGCTGTGCTGTACTCACTGTTCGGAGAAGGTGCGGCTGCTTGTTGGACTGCTGCCAGTTTTAACTGTAGTTCTGCGTCCCTTATTTCTTTAGCCTCCTGTAGCTCCATCACTCTCAGCACCACATCTGCCGTTGGGTTCGGGCCGAACCATGCTAGCTTTTTTTCTCATTAGCTTGTTGGCTGGCGATTCCTCCTCCTGAATCACTGGTGTCTCCATCTCTTGTACCGCTGGCGTTGCTGCAATCCCGTTCTCCTGGTCTATCTCCATTGATTCTGCTATGATGACCCGTTCGGTTTTGTTGCTAGCAATCCTTCCACGAACTTCCAGTAGTTCTTCCAGTGTCTGCTTGGAATCCCGGGTGTGAAGGGGAATAGAAGGGAAAATCCCACTGATACCAACCAATTGTGACGGTATCGGTATGATATCCCCGTCAAAGATTCCTTTCTTCCATAAGAACATCACCCCAATATTCCACGAGGAGGAATATTCCTGAGATCGCCCATTAAGCCACACATTAGTCCAGGCTTACTGCTAGAACAAGACAGACTTTAATGTTATATCACACAGCTTATATGTCATTTCCAAAACTGTTACAATGACAAATCTCCGCCCCCTCACACTGGGGCTTCCATACAGATTATAGGCAGACACGACGGAGCAGAGTCTGAAAACACATTTTCTTTAGACAATGACATCAATGACGCTGAGTACTAGTTGTACTGAATACCTTAACTAGACAACTCGACCCCGCATATAGAGAGATAATTACCACAATGAAGCAATCAGAATAATTAACACAAGCCACTTAAACACAGATCTCCTTCACACAACATAATAGATCAATTAACCTTTAGAAATAGTGAGGGGACATTAGCACTTCAATAACCGGATGGTAATCACAATGGCAAGCAGGGAGAATTAAACTGAGACATATAGGCAAATGTATCACAGTAGTCTTTGGAGAAGATTTAGCTTTGGTGTTGAAACATTCGTTGGACAAGAAACAAGGGTTTCGGATTTCCAAAAAACAATACAAAAAAGGTTTTCGACCTTTTAGGAAAATGGTGTAGATAAAAGGTGGCAAGCAAGATCAGAAAAAGCCATGGCAAAATAGAAAACAAAAGTGAAAAAGGGGATTTCTGTTTAACCCCACGCAGCCTAAATAAAAAGGGCAATGTCTTTGCTGGGAAGGAGGGAGGCTTGGGGCCTTCCTACCCAAATGACAAGCCAACTCAACCAATGCATAAATCTTCGACGTAATCACCAGCGGTTGCTGAATAGAAGTCAGTTGGGTCCCCCCAGAACGGTTTCTGTTAACCCGACTACCAAGAAATGCAGACATGGCAGCTGTCATGACCAACCTGCTCCAAGAAATGATGGCCCAAGGAGTCATATCCTCACTTTTACAAAAAGAAAGCAAAGGGGGTTTTTACACTCCCATCTTTCTAAGGAAAAAACAGTCGGATTCAGGATCATTCTCAACCTAAAGATGTTCAACAGAGCAGTCGGATGTAAAAAAATTCAAGATAGAAACCATCTTTACAACAAGAGAACTACTGACTCAAGGGGTATTCTTCAGAGGTTCATGTTATCTGTATGGGACAGTCGCCAACAATCGCTAAACAATCTGGTGGAACTGCCGAGTCGAGTGAAGGATCCTTACAGTGGTGGCTGCAAGAAAATAATCTGTCTGGGATGCTGCTGGACACAGGTAAATTTGCTAAGAATTGCAACAGACGCAAGTGCTTGGGGCTGGGGATCTCACATAGACCACCAGGCAGCGCTGGGAAAATGGGGTCAGTCCGGGGCCAAAAAGTCTAATGCGAGAGAGCCATCTGGGAAGCCCTACACAACTTTGCATCTATCAAAAATGGAAGATGCGTATTAATACTTTCAGACAATATCGCCGCAGTATCCTATATCAACAGGCAAGGAGGTATGCGCTCGGCAATCCTCAGAAATAGCGGGGGGGTTATTTTTTCCTGGGCAGAAGAAAACGTTCCTTCCCTTGTGCAATACATATCAAAGCAAAGTTAAACTCCTTAACATATTTTCTGAGCATGAAACAGATCTCTCACACAGAATTGAGTTTCGGCAAAGATGTGTTCACGCTAATTGCTCAAAATTCGGGCGATCCAGAGCGAGACCTTTTTGCTTCTTCAAAAAATGCTAAAGTGGGGACATTTTTGTCGTTGCTTGGGGCAGGCGAGCAGTTTAGGGTTGGATGCGTTTGTCCACCCCTGGTCAGGGAATCTACTTTTATTCATTTCCCCCCTTCAGGCTCATTCCGAAAGTCTTACAAAAGATCCAAACTACAAATGCAAAGGTCATCATGATGGGCCTCGTTCTGGCCAAAGAGAGCGTGGTTTCCTGCTCTCTAGATCCTTTCGATCAGACCCCATGGAAACTTCCAGTAAGAGAGGACTTACTAGTACAAAAATAATTGCTAAGTTATTGCCTGTTAACTTGATTTCCAGGAATCTTCCAGGATGGCACTGTTCCCACCCTATGATTATGTAATTGTGATAATGATAATTAGGGGTATTCGTTATAGGCCTTTGGTTATTTTGTTATTACTGAGGGACCAGCAGAGAGCCAGTGACTGACAGTCACCACCTCTCTGCTCAGGGAGCACTGAGAGCCAAATGATCAGCTGTGTTTAATCACTCGGTTATCAGCCTTAGAGCCTTAAACCTTACCTAGGTGGATGCAGCATTGGTCTAATGCTGCATCCACCTAGGTATGTATAATTTTTCTAAATTTATTTTAATTCCCATATTTCTCTTTTTAAATCCAGAAGGAAGTGGCATGTTCGAGAGTTACACTAAAGAAGGTCGCCCTGGGACTTTAAATGAGGTGGTCACAGTTGGCTATATTCTCATTTTCAAGAGAGTTGAGCATTGGCAGTCTACATAATTTTTTTTAGCACGGGTCTCCTTTAAATCATGTGTTCGGTATTTTCAGTTGATTGTATATTTTTATTTTTACAGGGCAAATGCATTCATTGTATACATATGTATGGGATGAGTTCATTGCATAACATTTGGGTTTAATGTCCTAACCTTTAACTGGAATTGTGAGAAGGCAGTAATTTTGAGTGCATTAACACATACCGCTGGGTGGAACTGTGTGTTTAAGCTGGCAATGCCCTTGTTCTCCTGCTTCCCTAGAAGAAACAGGCTGGAATGGAATTTTGTTTTCATCTGTCAGCCGCATGAAATATATTTGCATACAGATTTCTAAAGTATATAAACACTACCCAGTGCATTTTACTTTCTGTAGTACATGCTTGGCACCTGTTTTTTTGTATTTTGGACTTACTTTGTATTTCTTGCCCTAGGTATAACAATGTGCTCAGTGTTTGCTGTCTAAGACCCGATTTGGCTATACTGCCCAACAGCGATTTGACCGAGGTTTGTTTTGTAAAATACCTTTTAATAAAATTTGCACTATGATTTTTATAGTTGTACAATTTCCCAAGCATTTGAAGATTAGGGGTGAAAACTTTAAATGCATTATGTCTGTAAGGTGCTAAAGTTTAATCTATTCCCACCAAGTATACAAAATACACAATTGGAGCTTTATGAAACCTGGAGAGTGCAAAATCAGCTTCCAGGTTTAATCAAAGGTTAATTGAGCAAGCTGAAGTTAGAATTTGGCTACCATGCACAGCTGCACCCGGTTCGAAGTGCTCCAGTTTTAGTAAATCTCCCCCATAGTCTCTAAGACCCCTTTTACACTAGAGGCGTTTTAGCGCTTAAAATAGTGTCTGTAAAGCGCCTGAAAAATGTCTCTCAATGCTCCCCAGTGTAAAAGCCAGACTGCTTTTACACTGGGGCATTCCGCTGGCAGAATGTAAAAAAACGCCCCTGCTCATTGAAATTAAAGGGCACTGCTGCCGAAGCACCTGCAAAGCACTTCAGCAGCGCCTGCTAAAACGGTGGTAGCGGCTCTTTACCGCTGCCGCGGTAGGCGGCTCGTTGTAAAAGGGCTACAAGTCTTTCCTATGTTTCTTTGTGCACAAAGGTTTATCTGGGAGACCCTACCCTAGTGTGCCACAGATTTATTTAATGAACTTTTTTTCACTTAACAATTGGCACACGGTACCACCATCCCCCTTAATGGTTATTATCCTTGTACTTCATTTTACAGTCCCCAGTACATGGTTGGTCAGTGGGTTGCAGTGATTACATGCAAATGATGGTCCCTGGACGCAGACTGTTTGCGCCTAAGGCGGATCATTAGCAGGTAGTCTCTGCACGTTTGATTACATGCTAACAGTCCTGATTGGCTGCAGGGGCTGTCAGCCTCCCAGTGCTTTTAATAGGGCTTCCTGCTTGCAGCTGTTTGGAAGAGATGCCGCTGAGTATTCCAAGGGAAATCGTAGTTGGCCCCATAAACAAGTGTAAATGAGGCCTTGTAGTCAGGGGAAAAAAATTAGGATAAAACAAAAAATACGACCTTTAAATGCTAAACATCCCAAAATAAAAACCCTTTCCTAAAAATGTTGTACACTTTTCAGATATTTTTGTTTCAATAAGGTAATAGTGCAGTTCTATTACCTGTGTCATTTGTTGCCTTACCTTTTTATAATGATGGGCTCACATGTTGTGGCTGTAGTTTGTAGTGTCATGGTTGATCAATTGCCCTATGCATTAATCTAACTAACTAGCTTGTTCCTATATGCTAAAGAGACAGGAATCTCTTTAGTCCAGGTCACAATTTTATGCTTCACCATCACAATTTTCGGAGCTCTAATGTTATTAAAGACTACAGCTAGAGGTCATAAATGAATCTGTGCAGTGCCAGTCATCATTCCTCATGTCTAATCAAACGGCTGACACTGAAATGTGAAGGTTTACTCTTATAGGATGTGTGTACAGACCAACAAAGACACCATACTGCTATTTTAGGGCAAACATTCATGCAGTTTTTAACCCTTGGTTAATTGACTCATTAATAGAGAAAAAGTGTAGAAATCCTGTGTTTCACAAGAATTTCCTTCTTCTATACATGACTAAATTAGAGTTTAGGAGAAGTATCTGTCCTTGCACTTTTCTTTTTCCATTTTGGTGTTGACTGCACTTGAACTTTACACAAGTGTTTTAACATTAGAAAAACTCTTGAATTGAAAAATCCTGTTTCATACAGAGTTCCTCTGTCAGAACCCAAAGGCACAGAAGGAGAAATTTCTGCACTAACCTCACTTAGAACAGTGATCTCTCAGTGTTTCTACGTTCAGCTCGCTGGGTTGAATGGGAAAAAAAACCTGAATGTGTGTACCTGGCATTACGCTGCTTACTTTCAGATGAGTTGACTCCAATCCATATGGCAAAGTCAATTTTACCCTTTCAGCCAGTGCCATTGTTAATCAAAAACAAATGTTGTTCCTGTTTTGCAGATAGGAGAGCGTGGAGCAAATCTTAGTGGTGGTCAGAGACAAAGAATTAGCCTGGCAAGAGCTTTATACAGTGACCGCAGCATTTTCTTCCTGGATGATCCTCTTAGTGCCTTAGATGCCCATGTGGGCAACCATATCTTCAACAGTGCCATTAAAAAGCACCTGAAATCTAAGACTATTCTGTTTATCACCCATCAGCTTCAGGTAATTGGGAAAAGCCATGTGAGGTGCTGTTGGTCGCTGCTTCAGTGGAGTAGCCTGAACACGCAGTCGACTTGTTACATCATTTGTCACTCTATGCCTTCTCTGATGCTTTCTTCCTCCAGTACCTTGTGGACTGTGATGAGGTTATATACCTGAAAGAAGGCTGCATAATGGAGAGAGGAACGCATGAGGAGCTTATGAAACTGAATGGCGAATATGCTACAATATTTAATAACTTTCAGCTGGGAGATGCACCTCCTGTTGAGGCAAGTTAAGTGTTTGTGATCATTTCAAAGTGTTATTTGTATTTTCCTATGTTAGTGGGGGATGGAAATAGTTAAATTACTCCTTGTATTTTACTAGATGTGTAATCCAGATATCTGCTTTGTCATCTTTTTATTCTGTCAGGTTTTTATTCTGTGTGTTTTTTTTTTTTTGTTTTTTTTCACTTAAGTATATATTCTGCTATAAAACATATCCAATCTAAAAATAGAAAAAAAAAAAAGAATCAAATTTCTTCATCAATTTAGGACAAGAAGTATTCTGCTACATGTTTTTATTAAAATAAAAAATCCCAATTAGTTTATAGTAATTGTTTTGCGCAAAAGTTATAGCGTCTACATACTATGGGATATTTTATTCTAGTAAAGGTAGCCATCAGCGACTTGTAGCAGGACTGCGTCATTGCGGCCAACATTCTGACACTAACTGGCACTTTTTGGGAACCAGTACCACTAATACAATGATCAGTACTAAAAAATATGCACTCTCACTGTACTAATGACACTGGCTGGGAAGGGGTTAACTGTGTGCCTAGCCAGTGTTTTCCTAAACTGTGGTAGGTTCTTTTACAAGGGGAAGACATGGATTTTAGTCCCTGCTTTGCAAAGATACAGGATCCTTGTCTTCCCCCATCAGAACGGAGATCTGCTTTGTTTACATAAGCACATCCCAGTTCTGTCTCTCTGGCTGAGGATCGACATTGAGCCTGCGGTACCTGCCCATCGGCTCACACTGTGTGTAATGACAGCTGGAGCAAACCGTCAGCAGCGCACATTTGCACCCCCTACTCGGAAGTGCAGGATCACTCGCGTGTGTGTGTGTGTGTGTGTGTGTGTGTGTATATATGTGTGTGTATATATATATATATATATGTGTATGTAAATATATATATATATATATATATATATATACACATATATATATATATATATATATATATATATATATATATATATATATATATATACACATATATATATATATATATATATATATATATATACATATACATACATACGTGATTCTGCACACACCTGCTGCCTTGTAGCAGTAAAACAGCTATAGGGCGGTTGCCAAGTGGTTAAAGCAGACGTTCACTATAGTTACCTGTTGGAGGTATTCAAATCCTTTCTTTCCTGTAGGTGAGTCTAATAAAGAACGTGAGCACTTCATTGAAGAAACCTTTGGACAAAGGCATCAAATCTGGGTCTGTGAAGAAAGAAAAGGTTGTAAAAAAAGACGAAGGTATAATCACTATTTTGCCATCTTTTAGATTTCTTATCAAGTATACTAAGGCTGATTTGCTAAAGTAGTTGTGCAATTTTCCACTTCAGTTATCCAATCCCAGGAAAAGCCTCTGCACATGATTGGGTATTGAATGTAAACAGGAATTTGCTTTTCGCAAAGTTGGTTAATGAAGGTAATATTTAAACTTTTTTTGAGTGATGAGTCTCAACTCCTTTAGTAAATCGGCCTAGCTGTATATACAAGAACTTCTATCCTATTAGCAGCATGACATTTACATTTTTGTCTAAAACTATCTTTGGGGAAAAAAAAAATATTGTAATGAGGCTTGTTTAAATGTATTGCCCCTATATTTCCAAGAATGTGAAGTGTTATTCAAATCTTCCTAGATAAAATGAAATGTGGCAGCCTACCTTATTTTGACGCTAGTTATCGGTCCTTTTTTTGTGTTCTGCCTCTGTAGCTTTTGTAGTGGAGTGTAAGTAATTTTCATCTATTAGGGTAGCTCTGTTGCTTTGCAAGGTCGCCTTGAAAAAACACCCTTGGACCCCCTTTCACACTGAGGGCCTATTGCAAGCGCTATAGCTTTAAAAATCTGTTCTTAAACGGCTGTGTGAAAGCCAGAGGGCTTTCACACTGGAGCGTTGCGCTAGCAGGACGGTAAAAAATGTCCTGCTACCCGCATCTTTGCAGCGGTGAAGCAGCAGTGTGTTTACCGCTCCTGCCCATTGAAATCAATGGGACAGCGCGGCTTTAGCATTGCGGGCGGTTTTAACCCTTTCTCGGCTGCTAGCGGGGGGTTAAAAGCGCCCCGCTAGCGGCCTGAATGAGCAAATCCGCCCATAGTGTCGGCGGTAAAAATAGCGGCATTTTACCGCCGATGCTATGGGCGGCTCAGTGTGAAAGGGGTCTTCTGTGTGCGCTCCCCAACGTTTTTCTTTTAAGTCTGTGCGTGCTTGGGTGATGTGCAGTGTGGAAGGGTATCTTTAGTTCCTGCTTAGGTGTCATGCAAGAACACAAGTGCAGTGTGGCTAGCGTTCTTATAATGCTTAGGGTGTGCATCTGCAGTGTGACAGATGGACAAGGAATCATGGGACTTGAAAATAGATTTTTGGAAAATGGGTGGGAAAGAGTTTTAGCAGTTAGATGGAGCTAGAGGCAAAACATCAATTTGCAATAAGGGGTTTGATGCTACTTTTTAAGTGAAATTCATAAATAAGACCATAGATGGGCAAGATAACACCATCACAGCTGTTTTTTTTTATATCCAGAGTACTACAGCAAGTTTAGAGACTTACTGAAACAAGCCTTCAGGAGAGTGAAGATAGGTGGAGGGATCAGTGTTTTTATTTTTTTTTTATTTTTTTTTTTTAGGTCACATGTTTGCGCAAATATTAAACACAAATTATTAGGAAAAAATATAAAATTAATTTTGGTGCAATCACACACAATATACTACCCAATTTTGGTAAAATATTAACGATAAGGTATAGCCGCGCAAATGGATACCAAACATGCAAAGTTTAACCACTTACGGACCAGCCACCGTCATTATACATCTGTACTTTGCCGCAAAATACCATTGTTATGGCAGCAGATAGCTGCCATAACCCCTGTATTTTTTTTTAAACAACGGATGGTCCTCTTGGTCTCTACAGCAGATTCGCTGCGAGATCACTTTTATCGGTGGCGGGAGAGGTGCCTCTCCTCCCGCCGCGTTTCCTTCGTCTCCGCTGCTTACCGGGGCCATGGGGTTCTTTCCCCTCTGAGGCTGGAAGTCGAGTGAGGGAAAGATGGCCCCATTCGGCTCCATACCATTGGATGACGGAAGCGACGTCAAACACTTCCACCCAATTGTCTTAAAGGGTAAAAAAATGTATGGGGGGGGGGGACACGGGACGGGACTTTTTTTGTGTAAATGTGAGGTCTTTTGGACCCCAGATCTCACATTAAAGATGTCCTGTCATGCTTTTTTTCTATTACAAGGGATGTTTACATTCCCTTGTAATAGGCATAAAAGTGACCACAAAAAAATGTTTAAATAAACAGTGTAAAAATAAAAAGTAAAATAAGATCTATTTTTTTCTCTTTCGTTCATAGACTGACACAGCCTTCATTGACCTTAGGGTTATGCTTCTTCCTACCAGGAGATTTAGGCAGAATTCTACAGCACTTAAGGTGTTAAAAACTTTCCTTCATGCTGCTCCTCCCAGGGGGCGTGGCTCCCCCAGGCATAACCCACACCCTGCTTTAGCAGCCTCAGTTTGTTTTCTGCCTAACGACAGGAGGTCAAGGCTATCTCTGGAGTTCCTGGACTCTGGAGTTTTTTTCTGGCGATTTTTCTCGCTTTTTTTATTATTTTGTTCCTGCATTTTTGAATCCTGCGATTCTTCTATCAACAGCCGACTGGGTGACAGGCTGGGTCCTCGACTCTTGTAGTCCCCCCATGTTCGGCCTTCGAGCGTGTGCCGGCCCTCAGCTCAGCTTTGGGACGTCCACGACAGGCCCCATTGCTCCAGGGGCGGCCGGGGAACTTTGGTTCTAGGGCACACATATGACCGGTCTCTATGGCTTTGTCACAGTGTGTCTGGCCGACAGCCATGCCGTTTACGGACGTTGGTTCTGTCTGGAATACCTCCAGCCGGGTAGTCGCAGGACAGGTAAGTAGTGGCCCCTTACTCAGGTAAGTGGTCTGGCTGGTGGTTTCCCTGGGGAGGTCGACTGAGCGTCCGCCCTGCTTTCCTCTCTCCCCTTCCTCTCCCTCCTTCCCCTGACTGGGTAGTGGCTGTGAAGGGGGGCCTCCTGGGTTTCTTTGTTACCACCGGGGCCCGTGTGTTGTTAGGGGGACTGTGTTGTTACTCTGGGGGGTGCTGCTGTGTGCTGCTGTGTTCTATGAGGTAATTTTTACCTCAGACAGCGGCCGTCTTGGAAATCTCCTTGGTAACGCTGTGATTCTTTTCTGAGGTAACAGACAAAGCAGTCAGTGCTGCTGTGTTCTATGAGGTAATTTTTACCTCAGACAGCGGCCGTCTTGGAAATCTCCTTGGTAACGCTGTGATTCTTTTCTGAGGTAACAAAGCAGTCAGTGCTGCTGTGTTCTATGAGGTAATTTTTACCTCAGATGGTGGCCATCTTGGAAATCTCCTTGGTAACACTGTGATTCTTTTCTGAGGTAACAGACAAAGCAGTCAGTGCTGCTGTGTTCTATGAGGTAATTTTTACCTCAGATGGTGGCCATCTTGGAAATCTCCTTGGTAACGATGTGATTCTTCCCTGAGACACAGCCTCTGGTCAGTTTTAGTGCTGTTACAGTTTTAGTGCTGTGAATCTTCCATGAGGTGAATACACATCACAGTCAGCACATCAGAGCACACCTGAGGTTTTTCAGCTCCCTCTGCAGCTGGGTGGGGTGGTGAATACCGGGGGCCCCCATGCTCTGCAATAGCAGCAAGGAGGTGACCAGTGGTTTTTTTTGTCCTGCCTTGCAGGGTGGGTGACTCAGCGCTGACACTATGGAACTCAAGCTATGCCTGAGTTAACCCTTAATGCCCCTCCCCCTGCCACATCTGTTATGTTGGCTGTCCTGGGTTTCTTGCCAGGTTTGAAGCAGCTAGTGCCCGGATGGGGGGTAAAAAAGCGCCCCCTCCCTGAAGCCTGCTTCTGGGGATGACACAGAATCGCTGTTTTTTTCTGGTTCTGTTATGTCAGAGGCTGCGGGTTTTAACCCTTATGGATAGTGAGGATGACTCTGCTGCAGTCAGTTGCTGGCAAGAATTTGTTGGAGCTCTTGTTTCTGCGGTGCGTGAGGCTCTAAAAATTGAGGATGTGGCGGAGACACCTCCGTGTCAGTACCAGCAGACTACCACGCATCGCTGAAGTGTTTCCTTGTGTTCCTTATTTGGACTATATGTTATACAAGGAATGGGATGCACCGCAAAAAGTTTGTCAAAAAACTTTGCAACCCGTTACCCCCTTGAGGGGGGCTTTAAAAAAAAAAAAAAGTAGGTCTCTCCTCCGCCAGTGGACCCCCCTGTGTCCAGACTGCGCAAGGCCACCACATTGCCTGTGGAAGGGGCTCCTGCATTTCAGGATCCCGCTGATAGGAGAGTGGAGGCCGTGGCCCGCTCCCTATTCACGGTGGTGGGTTCGGCGGTGAGGCCGGCTCTGGCCGGGGCCCTGGCAGGCCCCGACTAAAAGGGCGAAGCTCCTGCTGCAGGAGCTGGAAGAAGGACCTCTAAGGTGGCCTTGGTGATCACCGTTAAGGGTGAACGGTCCTTTTGGGTCTTCCCTGACTGGCATCATTGAGGATGCCACAGGTGGTAAGCGCATGCTGTTCCCACGGTTTGGGAAGGGCTAGGGACCTCGACCTGTGCAAGGACCCTCCTTGCCTACCTCCGAGCGTTTTTTCGCTCGCCCTGTGCGGTGGGGGTAGGTCTACATGGTGCTTGAATCCCCGCTGCGGGGTAGCAGCGCACCGGATACCGCATGCCTAACAAGTCTGCGGACATACCTGCTTCCGCCTGAAGGTCTGCTCCCGCCCGTGTCTCGGGTGGGAGACTGGCTTCGCATTGCGAAGTGTTTTCCTTGGGGTACAAGATTGAGTTTCTCTCTTGTCTGCCAAACAGGTTTTTTCCCTCCGGCTTCTGGCCTCCTCCGGTTCGCCGGTTGACTCCGTCAGGGGCTGTCCAGGATCTTCTGGTCAGGGGAGTGATTGTGCCGGTTCCCTCGTTGGAACGGTCTCGGGGTTTTACTCCATTCTGTTTGTGTCCCCATGGAGGATGGGGCCCGGTCGATCCTGGGCCTCAAGTCCCTCGTTTTGTTTTGTCAGGTTTTTCTGGCATCCTTGGATGTCATGAACGTGTACCTGCATATCCTCAAACCACCAGAGATTCTGTGCTTTGCGGTCGGGGGGGACCATTTTCAATGGTGTCCTTCCCATTCGGCGGGTTTTCGCCAAGGTGCTCGTACCGATACTGGCCCGGCTGTGACAGCGGGGGTTTGTTATCATGGGATGTCTGGACGACATTCTCCTACGAGCTTCTTCGAGCTCTGCATTGGTGGAGCCGTGTCTATCACGTGTCAGGCTCTCCGAGTGTTCGGCTGGTTTCTGGATTGTCCTGAAATCAGGGTTGATTCCGTCTCAGGGATACCTGAGACTGGTCCTGGATTCCTCCGGGGCGGGAGTGTTTTTCTCCTAGCGGAAAAACTTCAGACTCTGCTATCTGCTGTGCAGCAGTTGCCGACCCAGAAGCGGTCATCTCTGCGATTCTGCAGGAAGGTTCTGGGTCAGTTGGTAGCCTCTTTCGAGGCGGTTCCGTATGCCCAATTCCACGCCAGGGTACTACGGAGGGAACTGCTGTCACGATGGGACTAGCTTCCGTCATCTCTGGATTACCAGATTCAGTTGAGTCATCTGATCATGTCTCCCCTGGTATGGTGGCTGGCGTTTCCGGTGCTTCGGGCCGGAAAGTCATTTTTCTGCAGGCCACTGGACAGTGGTCACGACGGATGCCAGCCTCTCCGGTTGGGGAGGGGCGCTTGGGGCACCCAGTCAGCCCAGGGGCACTGGACTCAGGTGGAGTCCTGCCTACTGATCAACGTTCTGGAGCTCCGAGCAATCAAGCTTTGCCTTACCAGGTGGTCCCTGGATCTACAGGGCCGACCGGTCAGGATCCTGTCCGATAACACCACGTCCGTGGCGTAGGTTGATCATCAGGGAGGCACACGGAGTTCTGTTGCAGCGACGGGGGTCGCGCGCATCCTTTCGGTGGGCTGAAGGGTCCGTTCCGGCTCTATCGGCCGGGTACATTCCGGGAATACGGAATTGGCTAGCCGACTACCTAAGTCGCACTGCACTGGGCCAAGGAGAGTGGTCTCTCCACCCGCAGGTGTTTCGGGGTCTGTGCCGAAAGTGGGGCACTCCGGACGTGGACCTTCTAGCGTTCCGTCTCTATATCGGTAGGTGCCACGGTTCGTGGCCAGGTTTAAGGACCCGTGGGCGGACGCGTCAGGCGCGTTGGTGGCTCCTTGGGGTCGCTGTCGCCTACTTTACACCTTCCCTCCTCGGAAGCTTCTTCCTCGCCTGCTGCGCAGAGTAGAAGCTGTAGGGATTCTATCGGTCCTGATTGCCCCAGATTGGCCGCGTCGCTTCTGGTACGCGGACCAGGTGCGTCTGCTGGCAGACGCCCCCTAGCGTCTTCCCCTGGGAATTGATTTTCTGTTACAGGGTGCAATCTTCCACCCTGTTTCACAGCCACCGGCCTTAGCGGCGTGGCTGTTGAGAGCCAGGGGCTTAAGGACCGAGGCCTATTGGGCTCGGTGGTCTCTACCGTGCTGCCTGCACGGAGGTCTACCTCACGTAGGTTTTTTCCTCATACATGGAAGGCCTACTTCTCTGTGTGTGGGGAGATGAACTGGCACTCTCGTACATGCGTTGTGTACAGGATTCTGCTGTCTTTGCAGCAGGGAGTGGTTCAGGCTCTCGCCTTACGTACGGTTAGGAGCCAGATTTCTGCTCTGGCTGTTTTTTACTTGCAGCGACCCTTGGCATAGCACTCCTGGGTGCGTGCGTTGGGTCACGGGGTCTGGCAGGTGGCCCCTCCGGTGCGCCCTCCATTACCCCCATGGGACTTGAATTTAGTCCTTTCAGTGCTTCGGGATGCTCCCTTTGAGGACATTCGGGAGGTTTTTTGTTTTATTGTCACAAAAGGTGATTTTATTTCTGGTAGCAATTACCTCGATCAGACGGGTGTCTGTCTGTTCTGGTGGCCTTGTCTTGCAAGGCTCCCTGCTTGGTCATCCGTAAGGATGAGGTGGTGCTGCGGCCGCAGCCGTTTTTCTCCCTAAGGTCGTTTCGGCTTTTCACTTGGATGTGGACATTGTTCTTCCATCCTTGTGTCCTCAGCCGAAGAACCCGAAGGAGGCCACTTTACATTCTTTGGATGTGGTTCGGGCCCTTCGAGTTTACTTGTCGGCGACAGCTCCGTTCCGGATGTCGGACTCGCTGTTCGTGTCTGTGTCCGGTCCCAGTAAGGGCCTGGCAGTTTCGTCGGCCACCATTTCCAGGTGGATCCGACGGATTGTGCTTCAGGCCTATGCCCTGAAGGGCGGGCGCCCCCCTTTCGGGTCATGGCGCATTCGACCAGGGCGATCGGGGCCTCTTGGGCTTTCCGACACCAAGCCTCTGTGTTACTGGTGTGTAAGGCTGCGACCTGGTCGTCGGTCCACGCTTTTTCAAAGTTTTATATGGTGGATGTGAGTGCATCTTCGGATGCCTCCATTGGCCGCAGGGTGTTACAGGCGGCAGTTTAAGGTTGGAGTTCCTCCGTTGAGTAACTCCGGTTTTTGTTTGGGGTGTAACCTGTTTTTGCTGTGTTATTTTTCCCACCCCTCGAATTTTTTTGACACTGCTTGGGGACGTCCCTAAGGTCAATGAAGGCTGTGTCCGTCTATGAACGAAAGAGAAAAAAGGATTTTTGTACTCACCGTAAAATCCATTTCTCTGAGTTCATAGACGGACACAGCACCCACCCCTCCTTTGTTTGTACTGCTTGTTACGAACTGAGGCTGCTAAAGCAGGGTGTGGGTTATGCCTGGGGGAGCCACGCCCCCTGGGAGGAGCAGCATGAAGGAAAGTTTTTAACACCTTAAGTGCTGTAGAATTCTGCCTAAATCTCCTGGTAGGAAGAAGCATAACCCTAAGGTCAATGAAGGCTGTGTCCGTCTATGAACTCAGAGAAATGGATTTTACGGTGAGTACAAAAATCCTTTTTTTTTTAACGCGCCCCGTCCTGTCGCTTGTGCGCAGAAGCAAACATACAAGTTGTGCCCGCATATGTAAACGGTATTCAAACCCCACATGTGAGGTATCGCCGTGATCGAGCGAGAGCAATAATTCTAGCACTGGACCTCCTTTGTAACCCAAAACTGGTAACCTGTAGAAATATTTAAACGTTGCCAATGAAGATTTTTAAAGCGGAGTTCCACCCAAAAGTGGAACTTCTGCTTAATCCACTCCTCACCCCCTTACATGCCACATTTGGCATGTAAATTTTTTGGGGGGGTGGGGGCTTCATGAGGAGTAGGACTTCCTGTCCCACTTCCTCCTTCCGCCCAGGGACCGATAAGACTACTTTTAACATATATCCCTACAGGATGATACTGTGGATATACTGGTATACAGTGTGCCACCGTCCCGATATTGTATAGATTTTAACTAAAGACTAGTCATTTTGGACTTTAAAGGCACACAATGGGTATGATAAACTAGATAAATTTATTTTTGGAAGTGTCATAAAAAAACAGCTATAAATAGAAGACTCGATACAGAGTATAATTAGAGGTTAACTGTGCGATGTGTAACCAGGCAGTGGGTCCAGAGGAAAGGAGGGCTCGCTCTACATGTTACGCGTTAAAACTAACGCTTCCTCGGGCGCATAGACCTGTTGATATGATTAACCGCATTGGAGGTAGATAACAGTCGGTCTTATTACCCTATCATTAGTCGTGGTTTAAAAAGAAGACATTGGCCAGTTAGGGGGATATTATCGTATAAACAAAGTTATAATAACAAATGATAGGATGGTCAGATGCTGGTAAGCAAAAGGAACGATCATCAGGGGGCAAAAGGCTGGTCAGGAAGCAGTGGCTATAATAAGACAAGCAGCAGTAAACAAGGGGCTACCCTGAGTAGCAGAACGCTAACTTGAAGCTTTCAGTCCACTTAAAAGTGGATTCAAAAATAAGGAGGTCCTTGGAAGCCTGTTGCAAAAATACCGCCGTGTAATGTCCCCAGATCGTGAAGAACGCCTGTGCGAGTTGTACTATGATTGTGATAACCTGTGTGGACCAGTTATTTAATTTCTCTGATTTTATATTTATAACTTTTTTTATGATATTTCCAAAAATAAATGTATCTAGTTTATTATCATACCTATTGTGTGCCTTTTTAAAGTCCAAAATGACTAGTCTTTAGTGAAAATCTTTTAATAAACATCAAAAAAGGCTGGAACTCCCCTTTAGTGCCAAAGTTTTTTCGCCATTCCACGAGTGAGCGCAAATTTTAAGTGACATGTTGGGTATCAATTTTAATGGGCTAACTTTACTGTTGTCTTAAACCTTTTTTTAAATAAAAAAATATTGCAATTACCACCATTTTATTCTCTGGGGGGGGGGTTTGAAAAAAATATAATGTTTGGGGGTTCTATGCAATTTTCTAGCAAAAAATATATATTTTAACTTGTAAACACCAAGTGTAAAAAAAAAATAGGCCTGGTCCTTAAGTGGTTAAAAATGTAAAGCACCCGTGATATTTCAAAAAAAAAGGGGGGTTATAAAAATCTCCATAGGCAACGCTTAGACCTGGTCCTTAAGTGGTTAAAAATTGAATGCACCTGTGATAGTCCAAAAAAAGGGGGGGGGGGGGGGGTTCTAAAAATCTCTATAGGCAACGCTTTATCCACTCCCCCCTGCCCTCCCCAGCCAGCGATTCCTTACGTGTACAAGCCATCTTAATGGCTACTAAAGGTGGCGGGAGGTCAGTTTGACCACTTAAAGACTAGGCCTTTTTCAGACACTTATTTTTTTAGCAGGTTGTTGCAATATTTTATGTCACGCTGTATTTGTGCAGTGGTCTTTTCAAATGCAATTCATTGGGGGAAAAAATACACTTCAATGAATTTAAAAAATACTAATCCGTAAAGTTAGCCCAAGTTTTTGTTTAATGTGAAAGATGTTGCGCAGAGAATCGTGATCTTTATTCATTTTATCCAGAATCGTGCAGCTCTAGTGCGCTCCCTGGGTGTGCATCTGCACATGTGTGTAGTACAACATGGGTTACGGCAATCCTTTTTTCTCCCTTTTTTTTTTTTTTTTTTTTTAAATACAGCAACCCACTGTGTGAGAGTGATTGGCAGCGGTGGAGCCACTGCATCAATTTCAAGCCCACAGCCTGCTTAACAAATGGATCACAAGCTGAATAGTGCATCATATGTGATGCCAGTCTTGGATGTGGGGATTCAGATTATTAGTTTTTGCTGTAACAGTGATGGTCACATCTGTCAATTTGAGTTTTGTCTGTAAGAAAGCCAACACATTTTTCAATCGTGGTGTATTCTATTTTCCACAGGTCCGCTTATGCAGATGGAGGAGAAGGGCAAAGGATCAGTACCTTGGTCTGTTTATGGCACTTACATACAGGCAGCTGGAGGTCCATTTGCCTTTTTGTTCATCATGGCTCTGTTTGTGCTCAATGTAGGAAGCACAGCATTTAGCAACTGGTGGTTAAGCTACTGGATTAATCAGGGCAGCGGGGTAAGTGTTCTTACTTTCAACAACTTTGAATGAAACTATCTCAATCCTCCTAGGCTTAATGTATAGGGGACGAATGATTTAACTTGAGGGATAGTAAAAAAAAATTTTTTTTAAATCTTTTAATAGTCAAAAAAAATGTATCTCCATTTAAATCGCCTGTAAACGAAACGTGGCTAAACGCAACTGCCTAAAAACTACTATAAATGACCCTTTGTACACGTACTGATAAGATAAGAGGGGAGAGTTCAGGGGCAGCTGAAAAAAATGACCAACTGCTCCTAAATGTCCGTTTACCAGCAGCAGTGTACATGAAGCCTTATTCTACATTTTTCTACACATTACACCACAATGTCCAAGGTGAGTCTGTAGAGAAGATGGAATCTCCCCTCTATTCAGTAGTAAATTCTACCATCCAACATTCTTGGCTTCCCACTTTGAATCTAATTAAACATGGCTTTATCTGCCTCTCATGAAGATTAATGGCAGCATAAATAAGAGGTTTACTATTAAAGTTTTTAAAATGGGAAAAAAATCCTAACCTAACAAGTTTTAGTACTTATTTTTGCTAGTCTTTATTTTTAAAGGGGAAAAAAATGTTATACTTACCTTCTCTGTGCAATAGTTTTGAACAGAGCAGCCCAGATCTTCCTCTTCTTGGATCCCTTGCTGGTGCTCTTGGCCCCTCCCCCCAGCCGAGTGTTCCCACAGCAAGCCGCTTACTATGGGGGCACCCGAGCTGCTGCTCTGTGTCCATTCAGACACATAGCTTCAGTTCGGCCCTGCCCTCTCCTCGTGGGCTCACTGACTTTGACAGCAGCGGGAGCCAATGGTGCTGCGCTGCCGTCTCAGCCAATCAGGCGATTACCTGCTTGGTGTATCATTGCGAGAGCTAACAAACTCATTGACTATTTATACACAGACACGAATTGTGAAAAGCCACAAATGTTGGATATTAACCTTTTAATTGCCATTTTAACATGTGTGTGTGTGTGTGTGTGTGTGCCATCTTTTGTGTCTGTACCAAGGCCAAACATTCCAGGGTATGTAAACTTTTGATCAGGGTCATTTGGGTAGTTTCTGTTGCCATTATGATCTAAAAAGAGTAAACACAGTTGATAACATATAGCTTCAGTCAAACACTAACCAGGAGTGAAAGAAATCATAAATTCTGCCAGGGTATGTAAACTTATGAGCACAACTGTGCTTGCCTATTCTGAAGGGACTCTAGTCTGCTCACATAATCTCCCCAGCGGCCGACTTCATGGGAGAGGAGAGATCACAGAAAAAATTGCTGAAATGCCTGGGCAGTGACGTCACCTATAGGCTTGCTATTTTGGCATCCATTGTGAGATGTCCCTCCTCGCCCCCTGAGCTAATCACGTGACCAGATGGGAGCTCCCTCAGGATAGACAAGTATAAGTGGGATCAGGTTTAAGCATAGTTGGGAAAAGCCTGGAATTCTACTTTTAATATCTAAAACTAACTGCACTGCAAGGATTAAATGCCAGTTTTTGTCTAGGGAACCATTAAAACGCACAACTTCTCTTCCCCACAATTATGCCTATGTGTGACCACTACCCTGGTTGTTGCTCTGCCAATCATAGGCACTTTAATGTCATCAAATACAATACAGAATAAGCTGGGTGGAGCTGGGAGTTATAGCCTTACTTCAAGGGTTATAATGAAATTTCCTCTGAATTTGGTCTTAAAATGGTTGTAAACACTTGTCTGTACCCAGTGAAGTGTCTAGCATCTGATGACAAACACGGTCCTCCTACACATATCATCCTGCATAAATTGAGCCTGTTTATTTGCAGCCATTTGTCCTGTACAGCCTTGTAAAACTCAGAAATTATAAAGATTTTTCAGACTCACAAAGCAGGGGGTGTGGAGCTGCATATACACACTGCACTAGAGCTCTGAGAGCTGTTTGAAGGAAAGGGACACACGGCATACAGGAACAGAGCTGTGGCAGTCAATCACAAGCTGTGTGCTTGAGATCCCTCCCCTGTCACCTTTTTTTAGCCCTCTGTGTCAAGAAAACTTGTCAGACTCATGCAGATAACTAAGGAACTATACAGCAGAGGGAGAAATTATATTTAGTGCTTTGGAGAGAGTTAAGTAAACATTATAGAAATATGGGCTTTTCTCAAATTTTATGTCTAAGGTTTTCGAATGCTTTAATGAACAGCTATTAAAAGAAGCTCTTTCATGCAACTAAATTACTCACTCCTACCACAGTAACCACTGTTCACTGAATGTTTTTCTTAAAATACTATAAGGCGCCATTCACACGGGCATACCTATCCGTACACCTGTTTCAAAGGTGGATGCATTGGGGTTCCTAACATGCATGTGGAGGCAGTCCTATTCTTGTCTATTGGGATGCAGCAGCTGCACAATTAGACAGCCGTGCAGGTGCATATCCTCGAACGCAGACAGTGTATGTTCAGTTATGCATCCACACAGCTGTCAAATTGGAACCAGTGGCTGTGTCCATGTAGCAGCTGTGTCCCAATAGACATAAATGAGACTTCCTGCATGCGAATGTATGGAACACCTGTGCATCCTCTGCAGACAGACACAGTCCTTAACAAAGGTGTATGAATAGAAGTTCCTGTGTGAATAAGGCCTTATGAGATAAATGGCAGAGTTAAAATGGCTCATCCTGCCAATCCAAGTTAAAGATTCACTTTTTCAGTTTTTAAGGGTAGTCTTTAAAGTGTCTGTAACCCAAAAAAGAATGAATCCTGTTTGTTTAAAGCATGCCTAGCAGCACAGTGTTTGTGCTGTGTAATTTGGCCGCCTGTATCATCTGTAATACCTGGCTGGTTCTGCCCTCCCCCCTGGAAAACTGACCACGGTTTACCATGGCTGCTGAGCCCTGACACCATGGTGAGTTTACTGCCTCTATCATCTGCAGCTCTCCTCCCGGCTGACGTCAGCTGGAGTTTTCCACCCCTCCCACTACAGCTGTCAGACGGGGAGAGGAGAGAGGTGGCCAGTAACGTGAGTGCCAGGAGACGCCCTGAAATACGGTAGATACAGTGGAACCTCGGATTGCGAGTAACGTGGTTAACAAGTGTTTCGCAATACGAGCACTGTATTTTTAAAAATTTTAACTTGGTTTGTGAGTGTTGTCTCACAAAACAAGCAGCATTCAAGCCAAAGCAGTGTGCAGTACCGCGTTTGGCCTGAGGTGGGGGGCGCCGGAGCTGAACGGAGCCGTTCAGTTCCAGAGTCTTTTCGAGGTTTTCTGAGTTCAGCCAAAGTGTCCTTTGGGCCTTTCCTAATGATTCCGAATTATTTTTGTTTCCATTGACTTCAATGGGGAAACTCACTTTGATATGCGAGTACTTTGGATTACGAGCATTCTCCTGGAACGGATTATACTCGTAATCCGAGGTTCCACTGTATAGCCATTTGCAAAGCAAGAGTGGCAGTTGGGGGGAGTCAAGATTCCACTGTATCGGCTTTTGTTTAAATAAACCAATATACAGTGGGGCACTTATTGCTACCTAGCAGAGCGGATTGTAGTAACATTACAAGTGGCTTTACAACCACTTTAAATCAGGATAAACCATTTGTGACCGTGTTCCTGACAGAAAAAACTTGCAATGTCTGGTGTTTAGTAAATTAAGCGGGATAGTTATTAGCTTGCAGTGCACTGGTGTAAAGTATGTGTTTTAAAATATCTTTCTTTTTTCCTTAGAATACATCTGTGGTGGTGCACAATGAAACTGTTATCAGTAACAGTATGAAGGACAACCCCCATGTACTGTACTATACTGGCATATACGCATTGTCTATGGTCATAATGCTTATTTTAAAGGCTATACGTGGAGTTGTCTTTGTCAAGGTATTGGGCTATTTATTTCTCTGAGTTGATGAGTTGGCTGACCTTGGCTGATGAGGATTTTTATTTTTGTGCTTTTTTGCCTTTCAGGGTACACTACGAGCTTCATCTAAGCTCCATGATGAGCTTTTCCGGCGTATTCTCAGGAGTCCAATGAAATTCTTTGATACTACTCCAACAGGGCGTGTTTTAAACAGATTTTCTAAGGACATGGATGAAGGTAAAAATAATACACAGCTGTTGATTATCTGCACACTAGCTAAACTCCAGTCAGCTTAGAAAGTGTAGTTTCCCTACCTCCCTCCTTCCCCCTTCAGCTAGTGCTTTTTCCTTGCTACCCCAGAGTATTGTCAAGTCCTCTGTCATCATGTGCATTGCATCACTAGCCGTGCCTACGGGTCCTGGTTTGTACTTGATTGCACCTGGGGCAGCTGTATGACCAAAAATAAGCAGCTTTTTGGAACAGTTGCCATTACCTAAACTGGTGGTCGAGAAGGCTGTCAGACCATGAATTATGATAGTAGTCTTCCACTTAGCAACAAGCATCATACACTGAATTTACAGGGGTGGCCACCCTAAATGCTTGCTTGCAAAGCATTGCACCTGAAATCGGGTGGGGCGTGCGGGGTGAATGTGCTGGAACATGCTACACCCTAAATACGGGTGTAACATGCTGTAAAGCTTAACTTATCCTTTATTAAGGCTTTTACTGTGCTATGCACTGATTAGAGTAAGGACTTTTTGACTTCTCACCATAACCTGTATGTATGATGTACAGCCTCATTAAGTCTCTCTAGAAGCTGTGGTTTCCATATGCTACACCGATGATGGCCCAAAGGCCTAAAACTGCTGTATGCAGTTTAGCGCTGTAATATTGGTGTACTTGCACTGTACAACAGCAGTTATGGATATGCATCTGATCAACAGGGTGTAAAGCAATTTGGATGCGTCAACCAAATACATGTGACTGACAGCAAATATTATATTGTATTTACTGTTGTGTTTAGTACCTAGTATGTGCTAAGGCATATGCCAGACCAAAACACACTAATAAACGTATAAAAGGACACATTTGTCCTCTTGCTTAATACCAGCATAGTGCTCATGTCTTAACATTTTTAAAACTACAGTATTTCCTCCCCCCCCTGCAAAATTACCTATACTAGAGCCAGATCTATTGATGACAAAAAAAATTCAGGCTGAGCCTTCGTAATGGTTCTGCCATTAGTACCAACAATCTCCTGTTGTAGCATTTTAAGATATTGAATGATATACAGTATGTCCTAATTGTATACCCTTATTCCAGTTGATTTCCCACTGTTGCTCATCAGCTGATATATATTTTACCCAAATTGTTTGTTTATTGCACTCTTTTGAGGAGAACAGATGAAGACATGTTGATTGTGTTGTCTTGTTTTCCTTTTTAATATGCAGTTGATGTCCGGCTTCCCTTTCAAGCTGAAATGTTTGTTCAAAACATTATACTAGTGTTCTTTTGTCTGGGAGTGATTTCCTTTGTCTTCCCATGGTTTCTAGTAGCTGTTGGACCTCTAGTTGTCCTCTTCACCATATTGCATGTTGTTTCAAGGTAAGTGTCTCCCTGCAAATGTAGTAAGCCTAGCCTATATAATTCTGAATATTGATTCAGTAAACTGCACAATTCAAAGAAAATATAAGAATAGAAGTCTGTAAATGTTAATTTTATTACTGTAATTGAATTGATTAAAGGAAAGTGCATTTACTAAACACAGTTGATTCCTTCATCTTTGCAGGGTTTTTATCCGTGAGTTAAAGCGACTGGATAACATCACACAAAGTCCATTCTTATCACATATTACAGCTAGTATTCAAGGACATTCCACAATCAATGCATATAATAAAGGTCATGAGTTTCTGCACAGGTAAGCACACAGTATTTCCAAGTGGGTCTTGATAAAAACAATTCTCGGAGTCCTGTGTTGCTTTGGTGGTGATTGGAGTAATTTGCATGCTTCCACAGCGATCGCTTAGTTATGAGATCAAGCTCAATCAATGTTTTACTATGCAATAAAAATCTTACCTAGCGTTCAATGGTGTGAATAATTTTTCAGTTTTGCCCTGAAGTTTTGTAATAAACGCAATGGTAGAAGTCTGGGTTTTGAAAGGATCTTTTATTGTCTTTGTTGCACCTTGCTTATGTCCAATTTTCCTTTTGACTGTGTTTTAGGTACCAGGAGTTGTTGGACAGTAATCAGGCTCCATTCTATCTATTTAGCTGTGCCATGCGGTGGTTGGCCATACGTCTGGACGTAATTAGTATTTCCCTGATTTCCACCACTGGCCTCATGATTATTTTGATGCATGGCAGTATCTCTCCAGCATATGCTGGGCTTGCTATGTCATACGCAGTACAGGTAGGTTAGACATGACTGGAAGGTAAAAATATATTTTTTTGTCTGTTTAATTTGAGTTTATTCAATGCTCAACATATGTGAAGAACATTAAACCTACATCACAGAGCTTTATTATTTTGCATTTATATAGCGCTATACTGGTAAATGGACACTGGCCAATGGGCAGTTTTTTCCACCCAGGCATAACTTCTCCCACCTCACCAACCCTCAGTTTTGAGCTAGTGTTCTTATGTGATGATTGCATCTGTAAAGTCTCTCTAAAGATACCTTTCCAGGACATTTTGCTTACAGTCTCTTTTATAGTCTAATCTGACCACCCCATTACTAGGGTTGGATTGGTGGCCTATGACCTTGGGGTCAGATGGATGTTGCCTAGTCCCCACTAAGGAAGTTTGGCCCAGTTCATGCTATACTTTTGTTGCGTGGCTCTACCAATAGAGAGGTGCTTAAGAAAGGTGGGATTAGATCGTGCAAGTGCTTTTTTTTTCTGATGTCAACGGACCATGTGGGGGTGTCATCTTAGGTCTGGCAGATGTTTCCAGCGTTTAGTACTACAGCCTCTTCTCCAGCAAAGTCCATTTAACACATCGGCACAGGAGCTGATAAGAGATGGCAAGTACAGCTGTGGCACCTACTGTGCGGGTTTTGTGTCACCATCAGGTGTCTTGGTTTTAACTAGACAGTCCTCCCAGGTGATCGCCACCAGATGGTCCCCAGCCATTGCTGACCCTTGGAGGCCAAAAGCAATGTCATAACATCCATTCTGGCCCTGTCAGATGTATACACACGTTTTTTTTTTTTTGTGCTTGAAAGCCAGAAATAGATTTTTTTTTTTTTTGGATTTTCCAGCATAGAAGAGAGATGTGGGGGCTTACAGACCCCCGATCTCCTTGTAAAGAGGACCTGCTATGCCCTATTCCTATTACAAGGGATGGTAAGACTCTGGTAGCTGAAGTCAGTATCAGTGGTATAGACAGTGAAAAAGTTAAAGAGAACATTAATATTGCTGACCACCCACCCTATCTCGCACACAGTCCTTCGAACACACATAATGTGGTCTTCCAGTCAGGTTTGTGGCTCCAAGTTACAGCTGCACTGGATTTATATGTTGTCCATTGTAGTGTGTGTTCTTTGTATTTTCATATTGACTGCCTTTTTGTGTGACACGTTGTCCTGCTATGTGATATCCCTGCAGATATTTAATTGCTCTGGTTTCCTCTTAGACCCAGGGACAACTTTGGGCCTGTTGCTGCTACTATTGCTACAGTTATGTACAACAGGGCTCAAAATTTCAAGTCATGAGCTACTAGCCAGGCCTCAAGAGTTACTCGCCACCAGTTGCCCCACCTAATTCATACACTGCCCTGCGCCTAATTGCACCTGTAAACACGCCCTCGTAGATTATCTCATGGAATGACAATGTTTTATGCAGAATCAAGTTCCAAAATTAAATATTACCAACAACAACTTTAACAAAATTGGACAGGGCACTGGGGGCAGACCAGAGGGACAGGGCACTGGGGGCAGACCAGAGGGACAGGGCACTAGAACTGGGTCTCTTCCCCATTCTCTTGCTGTCTTCTCTGCAACTCCCATCCATCCTCTCTCTCTCTCCCATTCATCTCATCATCAGGAGCCTGTGTGCGCGGCTCCACGCTTGCATGTCCCCACTTCCCCCTTTTATTCAGGCTGGCAGTGAGGAGAGGAGCTGCAGCACAGCGGGAGGGAGTACAATCCAGCGCTGAGATCCACACAACTGCACAGCCATTGACACCATAGCACAGCGCACACTGACAGCGCACAGCACACATTGAGACCAGTCTGTTCACAGTGCTCAGGCTAAACTGTTGGACACTTACATAGAGCACAAGGAGAAGAAAACTGCACAAACTAGAAGGCTGTCGCTCTCATGTCAGGGCAACTTTCAGTGAGCGCTGCACCGGAGTGGTAATTTTTGCAATCCTCCACCTCACTCATTACTTTCTGCTCTCCAGCTACATTGGTCGGGGCCCGGGGGAGGGGGGCAGGCTCAGAGAGGTCATACTGTTAGGTCCCATGGCTTAATGAGAATTGTAAGTAGAGCACCTGTGTACTGCTCTGCCTGTGCGTGGCTCACCAGACTACTTTTCCCGAGCATGCACCTTTCCTCTTCGGCCGCCAATCTCATTGGGACTCTAATTGTAGGCACAGATTGGAGGGAGATTGGTCATGCAGCCCTGTCATCACTCGCCCCCAGCTTAAATCCACTCGCCAAATGCTAGTAGGTGAGTGGAATTTTCAAGGGCTGATGTACAATATGGTATTGCCCTGTTCAAGATGGCCAGGGTGTGGGATTCTGTTCTCCCCTATATGGGCCATTGATAAATGCCTGTTTTTATGGCAGTTAAATACAATCTTGTCCTGGAACGTGCAAGGAATGAATGATGGAGAGAAGCGGGTGGCATTGTGTTCTGCATTAAAATCATACCCCAATGCGGTGGGGTGTCTGCAGGAAACTCATCTACAATTTTTAATACCTTATTGTTGCTTCGGCACAGAGGCTTTTTGACACTGTTTCACTCCACCCATACCGCATATTCAAGAGGGGTTGGTATTCTTCTCTCTAATGTTCGATTTTTTTATTTATTATTTCTGTGTAAAATTGCTGGGGTAGTATGTATTTTATAGCAAATATTTATATTCCTCCACCCCTCTCTCCTGAGTGTTTGAGCTGTCTCACTTAATTTATGGCTTTGCATTCAAATGCACCCATGTGGGACTTGGGACATTTTAATTACCTAGATAAATGTAAAGACAAATTTGTAACAAGTGGGGACAGGCCTACTGGCCCTGCGGGCCTCACTTTGTTTGCCAGATTGGTCTCAGATTTGGGGTTGTGTAGAGGAATAAATACCCTGATGGAAAGTGCTATTCTTGCTACTCTGCTTCACACAGGGGTCTATCCCATATAGATATGTGTTTTAAGTAACTCACTCGCACAGTCTATGGTGCATGTGGATAAATATCTGATTGCTCTCCCCTGAGATTGCAAATCTCCATTTCAGGTACTTCAGGTTCCAAATTGTGGAAGGTTTAACCCTTTTTGGTTTAATCTCTTTCCAGCCAAGGACCCGCTTCCTAAAGAGATCCAAACTTTTCTCCACTATAATAGGGGTTCAGCTGAACCTAGAGTAGTATGGATTGCCCTTAAGGCAGATGCCCGGGGGGCCTTATTAGACCGATTGCCAACATTTAAAATGACCACTAAGGAGTGGGAAACACCAGTGCTTAGTGAGGCGTAAAAAGTGGAGGACATTATTGGCGTTCTCTCTTTTGTATGAGCTGGAAATGGGTCTGCTCAATGTCCCACAATGCAGCTCTTGCTAAAACCTTGGGTGGAATTGAAGCGTAGATTGGGTCTCACTAGTTTTCTTCCCTGTACTGCTATTTGGCGTAATAGGTCATACAAGGAGCTGGTTAAATTTGAAATCTATTTACCCTGAATAACAGCTGGAGTTAAATATTTATCACAATTTTTTTACCGAGTAGGAAGTCAAAACCTTTGAAGGTTTTACTGTATACTGTACACTCATATTACTCTCTGCCCTCAAGGAGCTTGCTATTCATTCTTATATTGGGGCCAATTTAGGCAGGAGCTTAATAAGCTACCAGCATGATTTTGGAGTGTGGTAGGAAACCCGGAGTACCCGGAGGAAACCCGTGCAGGTACAGGGAGAACTTGCAAACTCCAGGCAGGTAGTGTTTTGGCTGGAATTCAACCTGACGATCCTAGTGCTGCTAGGTAGAAGCGCTAAGCAGAATGCAGAAATTAGATATGTGTGTTTTATTTTATTTTTATTTTTTATTTTTTTGCCATCTTTTTTCCATTGGGAAGATTTCCCTTTCCTTGCCAAAACCTTAAGTGAGAGGAAATCCCTGCAAATTGAGTAAGGCATTTGGGTTCCCTCAATTACTTTTCTGGAGTCAACCCAAGATTTGGGATTTTCTTTTACTTTCATTTTGAATGATAACGGTAAACATGACAAGAAAAAAATTGGGATTTAAAGGACAGCTGCTCCCTTAAAACTGCCTATTGGAACATGTTACCTGGTCATCTGCTGTACATACAATGTCTGTAGGTGGGAGGTAAATATATAAATGTTCTCTCTGTCATTTAGAGAGGCTTGGTGCACTGGGTTGGCCAATTGGGGGTTTTGCTTCTGAAACTCTCAGGATCATGGGAAACGTTTTTTTTTGTGTGTTGGCATTTATCATTCATATTTACTGTAAGCAAATTATTTTGGACATTGACTGGAAACAGCCTGTGAAGTTTTCCTGATTAAAAATAAATACATGTAGTCCACAATACTGTATGAAAGAAAACTGCACATATTGCTAGAACAAAATGATTTGTTCTAGCCCCGTGTGTATAGGTAAACTTTTTTTTTTTTTTGCATATATATTTTCTCCTTCAGAATTGTACTGTAGATAACTGAGGTATAGCCATTAACCGTGTTGCATTACTGCAGAAATTTGACTGTTATGGCAGAAACGTATTACATTAGGCTTGTGTGATATTGAAACATTGCCATTATCTACTTCTATATCTGCATATATGTCTCTTGTGACAAGGCATTGTGAATGAAAAGTAGTTGACATGTGTTTAAGACTTTATTTTTATTTATTTTTTCCAGTTAACAGGATTGTTCCAGTTCACAGTTAGGCTTGCTTCAGAGACAGAAGCTCGTTTCACATCAGTGCAGCGCATCAGTCATTACATCAAGGTAATGGGGTTTTGTCTAACCGGAGAACAGCAGCTAGGCATGTCTGTACCATAGTGCCTCCGCCAGTATCTTTTTCACCTCTCGTCTCAAGTTATCATAGTTATGATGCAGATAAATCTCGGTTAGAGTCAAAATACAAAATTGTCATGGGAACCTGAGGAGACACCTAGAGGGTGCACGCAGCAACAGTCCTGAACACCTTTTTGCATTTATTTTCACCTAAGCTCCTTTGTTCAGGTTGTTTGAGATGGTTGGGTTCTGACTGGATCTAAAAAGCAGGGTGCTTGTAAAAATGATACTGTCTCTCTTCAAAGCATTATCTTCTAATTATGATGCCAATATCCTGCCAAAAATGTATGTGTACAGATGGGGGCAGGCGAGTGGCTGGTTTTAATCACAGTTGTGTGATATCTGTAACAGGCAATGTGCAGCCATTTATCTTCAAAGTTAACAGCAGAAGACAAGTTGTTGTCTAGCTGAGGTCTGCTCCCCCTTACCAGCAGTTTTTTTAACATTCTAATCAATGCCTATGTAAACGCAAAGGTACAGTGGGAGTGGAAAAGGGAATAGCCACTCCAGGTGGGAACCCAGATGAATATCCTCCGTTGCAGACAACTCAGGTGCAGGCCTATGCACTTGGAAAAGCAGGAACAAAGATTGTCTCTGGACAGCCGCACTCTGAACAAATTGTAGCCTTTTATTAAAAGGACAGCACTACAAGTCACAGCAAAATGAAACCTGACTGACGCGTTTCGCACTGAAACTAGTGCTTAGTTATAGCTATGACTAAGCACTAGTTTCAGTGCGAAACGCGTCAGCAGTCAGGTTTTATTTTGCTGTGACTTGTAGTGCTGTCCTTTTAATAAAAGGCTACAATTTGTTCAGAGTGCGGCTGTCCAGAGACCATCTTTGTTCCTGCTTTACAGTGGGGGTGGGGCAGAGCAGCCAATGACTTTACCAGAACTGATAAATATGGAGGTTTGAGACTGGGTAGGACAACAATTTGCACTTAAAGGGGTTGTAAAGGTTTGTGTTTTTTCCCCTTAATGCATCCTATGCATTAAGGTGAAAAAACACCTGGCAAACACGGCGTCCTCTTCTCCACTGAGTCTTGGCGTTGATTGGATAGATTGATAGCAGCGCAGCTCCCGCTGCTGTCAATCAAATCCAATGATGTGGCAGCGCCCGCAAGGTAACCCCCCCCCCCCCCTCTGGAGAGAGCATCCCAGAGGGGGTTATCTATTGTGGGGAGGAGCTGCCGTGGGACCCCCAAACAGGAGGTTCGGGGCCACTCTGCAAAATGAACTGCACAGTGGAGGTAAGCATGACATTTTTGGTGGTTGTTGTTTTTTTGTTTGGTTTTTAAATGAACCTTTACAACCACTTTAAGTCCAAATATCGTCTTTGAATGCCTCATCTATTTATGTATAATTTAGGGAAATCGGCATTGATTTGCAATGTGTTCATAGGTCTTCTGTGCAGGTTTTTGTGTTTCCTTGACTCTGCTCTTCTGAATTGCAATCCAGGTCCTCTAAGAATGTGTTCTATTCTGCATGATCTAATTTGTACTTTTTTCTAACAGACCTTGGCTCTTGAGGCTCCTGCCCGTATTAAGAACAAGGCTCCTCCAGCAGATTGGCCTCAAGAGGGAGAAATTGCATTTGAAAATGCAGAAATGAGATATAGAGAAAACCTGCCTTTAGTGTTGAAGAAAGTGTCATTTACCATCAAACCCAAAGAAAAGATTGGAATTGTGGGAAGAACTGGATCAGGTGAGATAGTTGAACATGAAACAAATTAATCTAAATAAGGTATACAAGTCTAGAAGCTTGTTATCTTACCATCTTATAACAGTATAATGGGGGGCAAACAGTGATGTGAGAAGTGATGCAGTGGTTTAGAAAATGGGCAAAGCACTGCTAATCATGCAGTGGAAACAGTTCACCATGGTTAACGCACTATGCAATAAACATTTTTTGCCTGGTTTGGATTTAACTTGAAGCATGGTGTGTTTTTTTTTTTTTTTTTTTTCCCTGTGGCTATGTGATATCAACTTTACTGTATGATTTATTTATACAATAGGGCAGTGCTAGAATTTTTTTACAATTCGAATAGTACATTTTAGTTCTGAAATGCATGTTTGCTCCAGCTTTTTGCTTCCAGATTTCTACGTTTTGAGAATGATTAGAAGCAAAAATGTAAATTGGTGTTTTGTAAACGCTCCTCACTTGTGAATGGGTCTTCAAAATGCAAAACATGCCTAAATGTATCAAAGTTCATTCATACATCCAGTAAAATCTATGTCTCTTTTCTTTCCCCTGTTGCAGGAAAGAGCTCCCTTGGTATGGCTCTTTTCAGACTGGTAGAGCTCTCAGGTGGATGTATTAAAATAGATGGTATAAAAATCTGTGATATAGGCCTGGCAGATCTGCGAAGCAAACTGTCCATCATACCCCAGGAACCAGTTCTATTCAGTGGGACTGTACGGTAAGATCTTTGAACGTTTTGACCCCCCCTTCATTCTGGTTGGGTAATGTTTATATTTATAGTACAAGTACATGAAGTATTCACTTGGTATTTTGAGGGTAATTTTTCCCGTTTTTATTTTATATAAATCAAATGGTAGATGCTTTAAAACACAAATGATTTGTTAAAGCAGTATTAAACCCAAAAGCAAACATTTATCATATTTCTTAGATGTGATGGTTGCATTACTTTTCTTTTTAAAGTGGGAGTAAACTCCCATGGTTGACATTTACCTATAGGTACAGCAAATATCTCCTAAACATTCACAGTTTAGGAAATATTTACTTGTGAATGGACCAGTGACGTCACAAGCTAATGCACTCTGAAGCAACGGCATGCTCGTGCCATTCCTTCAGAGTTCTGTGCCATGAGTGACGACATTGCGGCACGGCCAATCAGACGGCTGGAGGATGCAAAGTCTGAAAAGAAGACTGGGTGAAGTTGGGAGCCCTGCCAGCTGTGAAAGTGCGTCGCTGGAGGGCTTAGTTTTAAGGTAAGTTTCACATAATGTGTTAGTATCTGATGCATACTAGCACATTATACCTTTACCTTGCCAATTTAAAAAGCATGATGGTTTACTACCGTTTTCAGTCTTCCTTTCTTTTTTCACCTGGTGGTTTGGCTAGTGAGTCTTTCTAAAGGACAAGCTCTCTTGCAAATGTAGCAGTTGGAGGGATGAGACAACCATTTACATCTGATGGGTGCTTTCAGTGATCAGCGTTTGTGAAATCTTGATTCCAGAAGGAGAAACTTGTTGATGTGACTACTGGCGTTTGGCTTCAGTTAGTGTATCTAAATCTCCTAGTTACTACTGAACTGGTCGATGTTCGTTTTGTGTGTACTGGGCTTTATATTCCCCTCCCCCAGGTTAACCGTGCTGCTGTCCAAAGGTGCCACTGTACTTCTTCATCCATAGTGGAGGAACTCTAGTACAGTAATTTGTTTACCTTTTAAAGTATTTTATTGGAAGTTTTACAAATATGTAAAAGAATAAGCGGTAGTACCACAGTACCGTTCTCACTGAAACATTTGAACATATAAGAGATGCAAAAAAAAGTGACACCCACGATATTAATCTCAAAATGGTCAATAGCCATTTGCGCGTGAGGGTCAATGGTGTAGTTTTTAAAGCATGGACCAGATGGGTACAAACCAGTGGCGGCCCATCCATAAGCGGCACCGCCCCCCTAATCCATGCAAGGAGGAAGAGACGCAGGGTAAAGCCCGCGACCTAGATGGGGTAAGTGCGGGGCTGGTGGGCCAACGAGCAAGCAATTGGGTGACAAAAAAAGGAGCCCCAGCCGCCACTGGTACAAATGCATGCAACACCACCCAACTATCAATAGGCCTTACATTTAAAGTTTAAATCATTGTTTTCCTGGGTAGTCAAATACACAAGAGGAAAAAAATTCCGAAAGAGAAAGGGTGAAGACCTGAATCTGAGTCAGAGGAGGTAAAGCAGCCTCTAGCCCCCCCCCCCCCCTTCCCCCTCCAAAAAGAGTAAATTATCGTACAAGAGCGACATGCATTTAGTTAGCCCACAGCTCCCAAATTTGTAAACATTTTTGGGCTGTATCATTCAAAATGCTATAAAATATTTTCATTTAGCCAAGTGACCTTTGCCTACCTGCACCAAGGCTATACAACAGGTTGTTTCCAGAATTTGGCAGGAGTCATCTTGGCCCCCAGTAGAATAAAAAAACATGAGGAATTGTAAACCATGACAATGAGAAGCAATATATGGGGAGTCTGGGGAACCGACTGTCCCGTTAACTTATGGATCAGGGCAAAGATACCATTCCAAAAGCCACGAATCCTCCGGCATTCCCCAGATACGACACATTGTCCCCAGCATTTGTCACCCCCTAAAACATAAGGGCGATACAAATGGGTACATTTTAGACCAGAGTTGGGACTAAGCAAATTTGCTTCTACCAAGGCTATGTTCAGGATACCAGTACAGTATATGACTGTAGGAAAACTTTTGTGCCATACCTCCATCCCAATCCATATAAAGGAATTTAGGAAGTTGGTCCAGTAATAACCCATAAATGCCTTATCGGCCAGAGTGAATGTAGAAAGTGTGAATTTTTGAGAAAAAAAAAAAGAAAATTCTCCAACCGAGGCATTTCGAGGACCTCCAAACAGTGGCATAGTGTGAAGGGTCCCCTATGTGTAATAAAGTGTCCAATTATGTCCAGCCCTTTTTCCAACCATCAAAGGCATTCTTGTCCAGCCCTGAAGGGAACTCTGGATTTTTAAATAAATGTGCCAAGGGACTAAAATGGAAGACAACGTCACTGTTGAGACGGAGCTTATCCCACATAGCCACAAGTGGGAAAGGATAGGTGCCAAAGTGGGATGTCGTTTAGGAGAGTTTTACAAAACGTAGCTTAACGCACAGCCTGGAGTGGCTATCCTTTCCATATACTGTATACCCATTCTGGTTTGGTGTACAATACAGGAATTTTTACTGGCCAGATCACCAGGTGAAAACGGAGGGAGAGGAGAAAACAAATGTAGCCGCCACATCTAATGATTGGTAAGCTGCAAAATATAAAACGTTTTTTGTTTTGGGTTGAATACCACTTTAAATAGGTGGCAGATGTGATGCTCAATTCACTTAAACTAAAATACTGCAGACCACATGCGGTAGATTCCAAAAACTATATTAATTCATTAATAAACTTTGCTAAAATACCACCTTCACCATTTCTTTAAATGGTGTGGTATTTTAGTATTCAAAATGTGCAATGTTAGCTGGTTGGTAGAAGCAGGCATCTGCTGCATTCTTTTACCAGTGACTCGTCTGCTGTCAGACGAGAATTCCCCACTGACATTAGAAAAGCATGTAAAGTGAAAAGGCACTTTCTGGTTTGCTAAAAGTTTTAAGGAGGATTTCACACCAAAAATCCATACCAGACACAGGAAAGGGGTGGGGCTAATGAATAATTTCCCTGCTTCCTGGCCGACTACCCCCCCACATGTTGAGGGCCTGTGAGCTGGTATGGTGTGTGTGTGTGTGTGTGTGTGTGTGTGTGTGTGTAGGTGTGGGGGGGGGGGGGTCACTCATGGCTGACAGCTCATTAAGAAGTTAGATGGCACATGGCTAGACCACAACTTAATAAATGTATTTGTTTACTTTTGTGAATTGACTTTTACATCTATGCAGTATTTACCTGGTGTTTCTTATTTTTACGGTAACTACCACTTAAACCTATAGTGAATTAAGATATCCAATATCGCATGCGATGTTTTGGAATAATGGGGTTGATTTACTAAAACTGCAGAGTGCAAAATCTGGTGCAGCTGTGCATGGTAGTCAATCTGCTTAGAACTTCAGCTTGCTTAATTAAGCTTTGCCCAAAAAAAATAAACTGGAAGCTGATTCGTTTCATTACAGAGCTGCACCAGATTTTGTTCTCTCCAGTTTTAATAAATCAACCCCAATGTGTCACGTGACCCAATTATTGCATGCGTTATGGTTTAGCGAATTGAGCCCAATAAATCTTAGGGGCACCTGATGTTTGTAACTATATGTGGGATATCATATCTGTTAATATTGCATATGTTTTAATCTATAGCTCAAATCTGGACCCATTTAACCAGTACAGTGAGGAGCAGATCTGGGATTCCCTAGAAAGGACACACATGAAAGAATGTGTAAGTATATTATTCCAAAGATTTTTTTTTTTCTAACTGACTTCCTTGTTCTCACTTTTTCCAAAGCTCCAATCATTTCTAACACTTACCCCTGTTACATAGGTTAATAAAAAGACACATGTCCATCTAATTCATCCAATAAAAAAAAAAAAAAAAAATATGCCCTTCACAATCCTATACCCACAGTTGATCCAATGGAAGGCAAAAAAAACGTAAAGCATGATCCAGCGGGGAGAATTCCTATCCCTGGTGTTATTACTTATAAATGTTAGTATCCAGTTATAGCTTGTGCCTTTTTAGGAATGCATCCAGCTCTTTAAAAAAAAAAAAAAAAAAAGATCTACCAAGTTGGCTAGATCTAGTTCTTGAGGGACAAAGAAGGACAATGGTTGGACTTTAATTGAGGCATGCACCCCAGGGAAATAACAATGAGAATTTTCATTGTTGATCTCCTGGGGTGCATGCCTCAATTAAAGTCCCACCTGTGTCCTTCTTTGTTCAAAATATTGGGGATGGAAGTGCTTGACTTTATGCCTTGCGCCTCATTTAAAGTCCCACCCTTCTAGTCTTTCATTTATAGTTCTTGAGGGAGTCTAATCCACTTTTTCACCGCTCTTACTGTGAAGAAGCCTTTCCATATGTGAAGGTTAAATCTAATTTCCTCCAGATGTAAAGGGTACCTTGTCCTCCATTGACCAGAAAGTGAGTATCTCAACACAAAGTTCACTATATGGTCCCCTTGTGCATTTATATGTGAAAAAAAAAATCCAATCTAAACCATTGATGGGCACAAGAAATCTTTACTGTCAAGTTATACTTCCACCTAGAGGAGGTTTTGAACACTGGCAAACAAATCTGTAGGTCAGCCCAGGAAAACCCCTCCCATATTCAGCATGTTTTTTTTTTTGCTAGTGTCCCAGAAGGTCATCTTTAACTAGGAAAAGTCTAACCATGTTATTGGTAGTTTTTTTGCTTCTATTTTTCTTCAGTTCCTCTTCATTTAGGGTTATTTGCTTCATTGCTCGTGATGGTGTCTGCATGAGCGCTATCTGGATTTGCCTTTTTTCAACCTAGCTTTGGAGTTCTGTACCATGTAAATGTACCAATAAAAACTGACAGGGGCTCTAATCCATCTCCACTCTGTCCAAAATGTAACACATGTTTTTTCCCTTTTAGTTATACTTTAAATGTGTGCGTGTTCCAGGTTCAGAGCCACGGGCATTGCCTCAATGCTTGGCTGGTCTCTAAAGACTTATTCTGTAAGTAGGCTGATTAGCATTTAGAAGCTACCTAGTTTCCTGCCTTGCACTGCAGCAGGGGTTAACACTGAGGCCTGACAAAATCCTCCGCTGGGTTAAGTGTTGCACACATACCCACTTGCTCTTTCTTGCCATTTAGCATTGAGGAAGGCTCCCCCAACTGCTGCTCTTGCTTTGCAAATGGCTATACAGTGGAATCTCGGATTACGAGCATAATCCGTTCCAGGAGATTGCTAGTAATCCGACGTACTCGCATATCAAAGTCATAGACGTCAATGGAAACTAAAATAATTGGTTCCGCATTGACCTCAATGGCATGCAATATCGCATGTTGCACTCGGAAACGCCCTGGAAAAGCTTGGCTGTCCTTGGAAAGGCTCGGAACGGCTCAGATCGGCTCGGCTCCTGCGCCCCCGCACCTCAAGCCAAATGCGGTACTGCAGGCCTCATTAGCCCCAATAAAATACGTTTACCTTTTTGGTTGTAACATGACAAAATGTAGTAAATTTCAAGGGGGATAAATACTTTTTCAAACCACTGTAACTCCAGTTTCCAGCCCATTCCAGAAACCCATATACTGTGACCGTAGTCACCTCAAGGTTTCAGACACTTAATGGGCTACCAGGTGTCTGTTTGTGAGCACTTCAGGTCCTGCCTTGTACCCATTTTTAATCTGGAATCCTTCTACCCAGTGGCGGCTGGTGCTCAAAATTTTTGGGGGGGCGCAAAGGAAAAAAAAATTGCAGTCTCACTGTGCCCAAACGCAGCCACTGTTACATGCCATCAAATGCAGCCACTGTGCCATCAATTCGCACCACTGTGCCATGCCATTAAACGCAGTCACTGTGCCATGCCATCAAATGCAGTCACTGTGCCATCAATTCGCACCACTGTGCCATCAATTCGCACCACTGTGCCATGCCATTAAACGCAGTCACTGTGCCATCCATTGTCACCACTGTGCCATGCCATTAAACGCAGCCACTGTGCCATCCATTGTCACCACTGTGCCATCCATTGTCACCACTGTGCCATCCATTGTCACCACTGTGCCATCCATTGTCACCACTGTGCCATCCATTGTCACCACTGTGCCATCCATTGTCACCACTGTGCCATGCCATTAAACGCAGCCACTGTGCCATACATAGTCACCACTGTGCCATGCCATTAAACGCAGCCCCTGTGCCATCCATTGTCACCACTGTGCCATGCCATTAAACGCAGCCCCTGTGCCATCCATTGTCACCACTGTGCCATGCCATTAAACGCAGCCACTGTGCCATCCATTGTCACCACTGTGCCATCCATTGTCACCACTGTGCCATCCATTGTCACCACTGTGCCATGCCATTGTCACCACTGTGCCATGCCATTGTCACCACTGTGCCATGCCATTGTCACCACTGTGCCATGCCATTGTCACCACTGTGCCATGCCATTGTCACCACTGTGCCATGCCATTGTCACCACTGTGCCATGCCATTAAACGCAGCCCCTGTGCCATCCATTGTCACCACTGTGCCATGCCATTAAACGCAGCCCCTGTGCCATACATTGTCACCACTGTGCCATGCCATTAAACGCAGCCACTGTGCCATCCATTGTCACCACTGTGCCATGCCATTAAATGCAGCCACTGTGCCCTTTAATGGTCCCCACTGTGCCCTGTAAATTGCGTTCTCCCCCCCCCCCCCGCCCGGCACTTACCTTTACTGGAGTCAGGCATCCACGTCCCACGATGTCTTCTCCCGCCCTCGATGACTGACAGGCGTCTCAGCCAATCAGGTTACAGGTAGCCAGAACCGGCCAACGTGATTGGCTGAGACGCCTGTCATCTTATTCAAGGGGCGTACAGTCTGTGCGCTCCGAGACCCGAGGGCTGTATTGGGAAAGCCTATCAGAGCCGTTGGCTTTGATAGACATTTCCCTACAGCCAACCAGCTGGCATTATTCAGATGGCCGGACATTGAGCGCCGACCATCTGAATGGCAGCGGCGAAAATAACATAGATTCGTGCAATGCATGAATCTATGTTATTTCACTCAGTGGCGGTGAGAGCCAGAGGGGGCGGCGCTCCAGCGCCCTCTATGGACGAACCGCCACTGCTTCTACCCATATAGGGTCTACCTCATTGGTAGACTTTAGCTCCATGAAATGAGGCCTAATCACCTGCTTATTGTGTTATTGCTGACTGCAAAGATTTTAAGTGTTGCTCACACACCATCCCCTGCAGGTTTGATTTGTGATCTACTAGACGGATTTTACAATTGGCCCCCTTTTTCTGATTTCTGTATAAACTGCGATTGAATCAGTACTGCTTCCTTCAGACCCACTTCAAAAGTCCCTGATTCCTGAAGCATCTCAAATTACAGTGGTAGATACCTTCACATATTTAGGCGCAGTGGTTTTCTGGAATAGATAAGATTTTTTTTTTACCTAAATTGACTCTTAAATAGGTTTAAAAATAAATGTGCCATTTGGTCCAGATTGCCTTTAACGGTAATGTGTTTCTGTCTATGTGTCACAAAGGTATCACTTATTTTTTTTTCTCCCCATTTCATTAAAGGCCTACTCTAGCCCTAGCAGGAACAAAGATTGTCTCTGGACAGCCGCACTCTGAACAAATTGTAGCCTTTATTAGGACAGCACTACAAGTCACAGCAAAATAAAATAAAACCTGACGCGTTTCACACTGAAACTAGTGCTTAGTCATAGCTAAAAAATACAACATTTCCAGTTTATAGTATACACTCAGTAGGACTCACCTTGCTTTTCACTTATTTATTTATACACGGTGTACACATTTGTTTCACATTTGTGTTACATATTACACGAATATTTGGATTACTTATGATACACATACACAACCTTTGTCCATCTTCATCCATACAATTAATACATACATTTTTTCTTCATTTCACTGCACAGCACACTTTGTACATGTATGAGAGATTTCATTATTTCCCTTTTATTAATTTATGTCCTCGTGCTGCAACACACTTCATACATTCATTCACTGGCACATGGGGCTCACACACAGTCACACCAATGTTACTACAGGTGGTTTTGTCGTTTTTGTTTTGTTGTTTTTACATCTGTATAACATTCACCATCTTTTTATAGAGATACTCTCTATATAATTTTTGTATGCACATGAAGGTATATATGTGTAAATCACCAAACGCACATCTTCTCTCTTTTATTAGAGGGTTCTTTCACCAGACACTCACCCACTTATTGGTTTGATTACTAATTAGATAATTAGACACCACCTGTTTTCTTGAGTCTTCAGTTGTTTTGTCTCATTAAGGTTGTATATATATTTGAGATCATTTGTTGTATTTTTTTTAGCTATGACTAAGCACTAGTTTCCGTGCGAAACGCTCCAGCAGTCAGGTTTTATTTTATTTTGCTGTGACTTGTAGTGCTGTCCTAATAAAGGCTACAATTTGTTCAGAGTGCGGCTGTCCAGAGACAATCTTTGTTCCTGCTTTGCTAAGTGCATAGGCCTGCACCTGAGTTGTCTGCAACAGAGGATATTCGTCTGGGTTACCACCTGGAGCGGCTACTCACTTTTCCCCTACTCCAGCCCTACTCTGCTGTTGCAGATCTAGTTCATGCACAAATTGATATATCTATCTTGAAGGATCTTCATGCAGCTGATATGGTGGTGTTTCTTCTTTATTTGAGAATTCTTGTATCCTATACCACATCATGGTCTTCCAAAAGAGGTGGTCTCCTCTCCATTGCTGGATCTCTCTTTACACAGGTCTGCTTCAGACAACATTGAGCATGTGGGTACTTCCGTGTCTTCGCCAACGCTAAGGAACAGGAGTCCCTTTTGTGATGAGGGAGGTAGCTTGGTTCCTCCAGATGTCTTCTCCCAATGGAGTACACCTTATTGGCAGTTCTGACGTTCCTGGCTGTTAACACTTTTGTTCCCCTGGGGTAAGGGGTACAAATTGGGTGCTTTTTAGACTATGGCTTATGCTTTGGTTCCACCTCTGAGTGTTATGGAGCTTGTTTTAGATTTATCCTCCGTAAATTACTTTAAAGTGGAGGTTCACCCTTTAAAAAAAATTCTGACATGACATGGATTTGAGCCATCCTACCGACAGAATGCTGGTGTGTTTCTTGTTTTTTTTTCTCAGCACATACCTCGTTATCACGATTTTCACCTCACGGCAATCCCGCGGGAGTGGGCGTTCCCAAGCACTGCCTGGGATTGACAGGCTTCCGAACGGCGCATACTGCGCTTCACAGGTTGCCGACAGAACCCGACCGTCGGTGCGCAGGCGCCGTATAGAGCCGCACCGACGTTCGGATTTTTTTCGGCAACCTGTGACGCGCAGTATGCGCCGTTCGGAAGCCTGTCCATCGCAGGCAGCGCTTGGGAACGCCCACTCCCGCGGGATTGCCGTGAGGTGAAAATCGTGATAACAAGGTATGTGCTGAGAAAAAAAAAAACACCGGCATTCTGTCGGTAGGATGGCTCGACTCCATGTCATGTCAGAATTTTTTTTGAGGGTGAACCTCCACTTTAATGTTCTTCTATCCTGCCATGTTGGAGCTATACGGTCTAGCTTCCACACCTGCCTACCCTCGTGAATGTTTCTCACACACCCTACTACTTTAGTCAGGTTAACTTTATGGGTTCAAACCTCTGTGTTCCTGAGTGGTCCCAGGAGTCACTTCACACCTCTTGTTAGTGTGTTGTGATGCCACACATGAGTTTGCCTGGCCAGGCAACCACCCTTTTTCATAGAGTTCCATCTCCTCAGCCCTAAGGGTTTAGCATGTAGACTGGTCTTTTTCTGGACCGTTTTTTTTTGTCCTAGGTTTCCCCTAGCGAGAACTGTTCCCTAGCGTTTTCTATTGATTACAATCAGATTTTCTTTTCTACTCGGGAATGTGGTCTTCCATCGGCTCTGGTGGGTTTTGGTTAGCTTTTCATTGGTTCAGTATTGCCTTTTGATCTTTGATATCCTAGTTTTGAGCATGGAGTTGATTCTCAGTGTAGTCTATGGTCGTGTTTGCTGGTTCCCCTATTTAGTAGGGGGCCCCACCTCATCTGGGTTCTGATTTTGAGCATTGGTCTTTCACGCAGCTCTTTGGCTGTAGGCAGTCCCTATTCCTCTTCATAGGACCGGTTAGCGGTTGTTGCAACTCCGAGCTGGCTTTCATGTGTTTTGCACTAAGGCGAGGCTTCCGTCCAGCCACACTGCCATAAAGCCCAGATCTGTGGAGGGCTGCAGTGATGGTTCTTTGTCATATCTCCACACAGGATCTCTGGAGCTCAGTCAGAGTGACCATTGGTTTCTTGGTCACCTCTCTTACTAAGGTGCTTCTCGGATTTCTTATTTTGGCCAGGCGCTCTTGGAAGAGTCCTTGTTGTGCCAAGCTTCTTCCATTTGACAATTATGGAGGCCACTGTGATCTTAGGAACCTTCAGTGCTGCAGAATTTTTTTTTATAACCTTACCCAGATCTGTGCCTTGCAATAATTGTGTCTCTGAGCTCTGCAGTCAGTTCCTTTTGACCTCATGACTTTTTCTCTGATACAGTATGCCCTGCCAGCTGTAAGGCCTTTTATAAAGGGGGCGTGTGCCTTTCCAGATCATGTCCAGTCAGTGTAATTTACCACAGGTGCACTCCGAGGTGTAGAAATATCTCGGGAATAATCGAGAGAAATGGGAGGCACCTGAGCTAAATTGCAAGTGTTGTTGCAAAGATTCTGAATGTCTATGCCAAATAGATTTTTCTGTTTTTCCTTTTTCATAAATTGCAAACATTTCTAAAATTCTGTTTTAACGTTGTGGATATTGGGTATTGAGTGCAGATTAATGAGAGCAAAAAATGTATTTAAACAACTGTATTACATGCTGCAGGATAACAAAAAATGAAGGGGGTCTGAATACTTTATGAATGCACTGTGTGTGTATATATGTACATAAATACACACCAATTTTTTATTTATTTTTTGCTTGATGATTCTTTTAGGTGAGTCAGCTACCTTTTAAACTTGAAACTGAAGTTTTGGAAAATGGGGAGAACTTTTCAGTAGGAGAGCGGCAGTTGCTGTGCATTGCACGGGCTTTGTTAAGGCGATGTAAGGTAAGTGCACACTGATAATCTAAATATTTTGATTGATTTATATCCTATGGTTAGTATAAAAGAATAAGAATAGAAGTAAAATTGCTTTTTTATTTTGTGCTGAATCTCCTACCATATTGTATCAAAAATTTTGGCAGTGAGATCTTTCAGCACTGGGTTCGCACTGGAGAGGTGCGGGAAACCACATATGATTCGGACAGGAATCGCACATCATTCCTATTCAAGTCGCATGCAATTTTTTTGCCGTGTGATTTGAGCCCATTCATTTTGTAAGGCTGAAATTGCACCGCACTGGACACAAAAGGACAAGGCCTTTTATTTTTTTTTTGCTGCACCGGAATCTGTTTGCATGTGTGTTCACACTCATGAGATCCGATTCTGCGTTTTTGTGTCCTGTTTTGGGTTGTCGTTAATGCGATCTGTTGCGGGTGTCAATTTTAAATTAACACGGTGCGATTTTAGTGCTGTGTGGAAAACGCAGCTAATCCTCAGCGTTTCCCACATCGCATATATGTGAACCGAGGCTTATTGTAGTGGCTGTACATCTGGCAGCACATGAGTGACAAATACACTGTGTGTGTGTGTGTGTGTGTGTGTGTGTGTGTGTGTGTATGTATGTGCATACATGAAACAAATTGCCTTTGTCATAGCTTGAGGGGGGACCTGTGCATGCCTGTAGCGGAGGCAGTTGCACTCCTGTTACAATCTTACCACCCCATACTGCTTAATTATTGCCCCCTTATTAACCCTGTAGCCACCTACTGGCCCAACACTCAACTTATAACCCACTTTTTTTTTTTTCTTTTTTTTTTAGATCAGAAAAATATTTTATTGCGTTTCCAATACAAAAGTACAGAAAAGGGGGACAAATACCATTCTGTACATACAGTACAGAAAGGGATATAACATACAAACACTGGTACACATAATAAACGGATATGGGTTTCCCTGACGTACCACTGCCTAATGTTATAGCAGTATGTACTCGAAGAGTGTACATCTGATTGACCTTTTTTTTTTATTAAAAAGATAATGTAAATTAACTAACAAACTTCCACAGGAAGGTAAACCAAGTAATAATAAAATACCGCAACAGCGACCCTAGGGTCTACAGAGTTCTCTTTTTGAAACCAGCCAGTGAAAAGTAACCATAAACCAGTATTATAACACTAGTTGGGGCAAATGCCAATGACTGCATACAATGAATGTATTCAGTTATTGCAGCACCAAGCGCATAAAGAATTAGACCTGCAGGGGTCTGAACAGGACTAATTGGGATGGTGCTAAGCCCGGGTGTCTAGCCATGGTTGCCATATTTTATAAAATTTGCTAGAAGCGTTTCTATGTTATGTTAGTTTTTCTTTAAGGATGACCTTCACTTGTTCAATCCACTGTTTAGTAGTTGTCTGCGGTGATGACCATAATCTAGCAATTTGTTTGTGAGCAATGTATAATAGTACCGCCACGTTTTTGCAGCAGGGGTGCCCACCCCAATTCATTAAATGGAAGATCCCTCAAAGGGTTTAGTAGTGAACTCTACATCTTTCCTACAGACTGAATAATAAACACTGATTTGGGGTTTTTCACTAAATGTAGCAGAATACATTTTGATGTAAATTTATGAAGAAAGATTGAATTTTATAACAAGAACTAAAACACATTTTTTCCAAAATTTTTTCTTTTTAGCAAAAAAACAAACAAAAAATCCCAGTGGTGATTAAATATCACCGAAAATAAAGCGCTATTTGTGTGAAAGAAATTTATTTAAAAAAATCATTCCTTTAAAGTACAGTGCTGCATGTCCGCAATTGTCATTCAAAGTGTGACAGCGCTGAAAGCTGAAAATTGGCCTGGGCAGGAAGGGGTAAAAGTGCCATGCATTGAAGTGGTTTTTGAGTGGAGGTTCCACAGCAAAAAGCATGAATGTGATGCCTACTACAGTGATTTCCAGCATTAATGGGGATTGGCCAGGTATGACACGTGCATACTTACATTGGTCCAACCTGGACCAATCCAACGCTGCAAAAATATGCATACCTAAACTTTAGCTATAAGTTCTGGTGTAGAGAACTACCTTCAAAAGTTAAATTTGGGTGGCTAAAGTGCTGTTCAGAAGGACAATATGACTGATGGGCTTTGCTGTATTTTTGTATTATGCAATAACATATGTTTTTATATGTGTGATTGTTTTTATTCTTAGATTCTAATTCTTGATGAAGCCACAGCTGCTATGGACACAGAGACTGACATTTTGATCCAGGAAACTATTAGAGAGGCCTTTTCAGACTGCACTATGTTGACTATTGCTCACCGACTCAGCACTGTACTTGGGTCTGACCGTATAATGGTGCTAACACAGGGACAAGTGAGTATAGAACATCTGTGATATTAATAAAAAGCAACTTTGTAATTAAACTCTGATGAAAGAAATCATAATCTGATAGGTTTAGGTCAGCTTGCCCCAGATCTAGATGTTTTTGTTTTGTGACATATTACCATTAAATCAAATTTGTCTGTACGCCTGCACAATAAGAGATACCCAAACATTTCTGCTTTGTACATCCTCATTAACGGTCATGGTGATGTATAGTCCAAAATCACTGAGATCCTTTAAAGCAGACATTGGACATCCATCTAAACACCTGCCACTGCTCTGAATGGCTCCATAAGCACTGCCAACTAACAGGAACAGCAATAAATATTTCAAAGAAACCCATGCAAAATATTTCAACGTTATCCTGGTATTTTTATTTGCATCTATAGAACACTGACATCCCACTAATCATGATCCGTCATAATAGGTTGCTATATTGAATGTAGGGTTATAGGTCAGACCTGTGCAGAAAGCCTGGACAGTCCATGTACGGTTGTAATTTAGTGGTTCTAAACCCTTTGAGGGGGGGACCCTGCAAGACAAAGGCATAATGAGCTAGTATGCATAGCATAGTAGCTTGTTATGAATTACTTGCCTTAGACCGAAGCCCCCGAAGTGTCCCGTTAAATGCACGGTCACTGAAGCAACGTCACATATGTGCCATTGCTTCAGTTTGTCCCAGAGCGTCGATGACATTGGCACATGCAGGGGACAGGGGATATCCTAAACCGTACATGTTTATAGGCTTACCTGTGGCATAAAGTGGTCTGTAAGGGTTTACAACCACTTTAAAGGGATTGTAAAGGTACATGTTTTTTCACCTTGTATGCATTAAGGTGAAAAAAAAAAAAACATCTGACGATTAGCGCCCCACTGGTGGGCCGCTAATGGTCAGATGTTTTTTTTTTCACCTTAATGCATACAAGGTGAAAAAACATGTACCTTTACAATCCCTTTAAAGTGGTTGTAAACCCTTACAGACCACTTTATGCCACAGGTAAGCCTATAAACATGTACGGTTTAGGATGTCCCCTGCATGTGCCAATGTCATCAACGCATTGGAACAAACTGAAGCAATGGCTAATATGTGGCCTCACTGTGTCCATGCCTCCACTGACGTTTAACATGGGAGACTATGGAAGGGGTGCTCGGCTTTGAAAAATCGGTGCTCCCCAGCCGTAGGTCCCCCAGACAACAAACTTTGAACAATTGTAGAGGAGAAATAGGGCCGGTACCGGGTCCCCAAATTCACTGGAGAAATAACCGTTTAACATGGTAGTCTATGGAAGGGGTGCCAGATTTGAAAAATCGGTGCTCCCTGGTCGTAGGTCTCCTGGACAACAAACTTTGCACACTTGTAGAGGAAGAGTGGGGCTACATGTGTGCCAATTTGAGGCCCAGAGAACCTACGGACAGCTTATACTGGGCCCCCAAAGTCGGGAGATCAGGCGCAAAAAGGTGACTCGAGTATAAGCAGAGGGGGGCATTTTCAGCACAGAAAAATGTGCTGAAAAACTTGGCTTATACTCGAGTATATACAGTACTAGCTAGGTCTTCCTTCCAAGCATGTTGAAGCGGTGGGTGCTTTTAATGTGTGTTTAAAGTCGAAGCAAGTGTAAATGAGCCCTTAAAGTGATTGTACAGTCTTATTTAAAAAAAAAAAAAAACGTGTTTATACTTGCAGTTGGTTTTGCACAGAGCAACCTGGATCCTCCTCTTCTCGGGTCCCTCATCGCTTCTCCTGGCCCCTCCCTTCTGTCGAGTGCCCCCACAGCAGGCGGCTTGCTATGAGGCACCTGAGCCGAGCCACAACTCTTGTGTGTCCATTCATGTGTCTCAGCCAATCAGGAAGAGAGTCCTGGGCAGCTAAGACACTTGTGGACATTGCTGGAGTGAGAGGAGGCTTCGGTAAGTAATTGGGGGTGCTGTGGAGGCAGCTTCACACGCAATCTTTTATCCCAATGACAAAAAAACCTTCTGCCTTTATAACTCTAAAGTATGATGCACAGTTCTTATTTTTCTTCATTATAGCTAGTTTCACTTTTGTCATGAATTTGACGAATTAGTTAAAATACAGTACATAGCCTTGTTTTCTAATGTAATGAAATTGGTTGTTGCAGGTCACAGAGTTCGACACACCATCTGCCTTGCTGTCCAATGAGAACACTCGATTCTTCTCAATGTTTGCTGCAGCAGAGAATAAGACTACCGTTAAAGGTTAAAGGGCTAAATTACTAGCGTATCCGTTGCCTCACCTAGTGGGGCTGTACGCTGCTTCTCATTCCCTGCCTGTGGCAGGCACACTCCTCCTATTTTTTTTTTCCGTGTCTGACAGGAATATTTTGCCTTTCCTTTCTGTTATAGTTTTTATTTTTTAGCACAAATCAATTTCAGGATTTAGGTTTTTTAACTGTTTTGAAGATATTCATGTTCTATTATATTTATTCCCATTACAAAAGGTTACAAAAATGTGTTTTCGTTAAGAAATGCACTGAAAAGATTAAAAATGGTTCAGGCAACCATAGTTCTGTATGTAGCCGGCTTAGAATGGAGCTTTCTACATGCATCTGTATATAGCTATATTTACTGTGAAGATGTAAGCTGGTTTATTTTATATTAAAATGAGCACTGGGTTAACTAAAAAAAGTGTGCTTGTTCATTATTCTGGTAGAATTTCTCGGTTTTACACCCATTATACACTTTGAAAAAAATAAATAGAAAAATGATCAGTGTGGGTGAGAATCCTATGAAGCTTTCCTTTATAGAAATGTTGGTCAATATCTGTGGACAAAATAACTGTTAAATTGGTTATTCCTCTCGGTCTTTCTTGTTTAATCCTTAGCCCTTTTCATGGTTCCCCTCTATCTTAACAATTGGGGCACATTGATTACTTTATGTTTTCTTTTTTATTCATCCTGGGACACAGAGTTGGGCTAATATTCATTATATTATACTTCATCAGGTGTATGGACACTGGTAGACCAAAGGTTGTTAGACAGGGGGTGATCCCCTAAATATAACCCCTCCCATACAGGAAGCACATCCGTTTTTTACCAGTGTCTGCAAGGTGGATGGTACGGTGTGTTGTGCTCTGAGCTCCAGGTCTTTATTCCCATGAACGGTTCCAAAACTGAATCAAGGGATTGATCGATTGGATTCATTTGACACAGGCATTTATGCTTGTATAAATGGTACACGAGCCTCACAAAGACTACTCAAGATCCTGCAAGGTTTTTCCTGTATTGTGGCCTTAGGGCACGGAACCCTGTGAAGTGAAAATCCTGGACACTACAGCGATGAGGCATTTCCTGCAGGGTGCTGTACTGGTCCAATGGAGTGGACCCCAAGCATGAAAAGGGTACCCAGTCCTTGAAGGTCCAAGTGACTGGAACCCGCCATGAAGATTGGGCTCTTAGTTTCTAAGCTGCACTGCACCTGGACGCGTAAGTGAAACCCCCTTATTTACTTATTGTGAGGTGTCCCAGGGATTGTAACAATTGGTCAAGCTAGCTAGAGGCTGGACACCTGTGGGCGGTGACCATACAGTTGAGTTTTGGGCTAGCTGTGGGTGTTTGCAAAGTGTACTTTTTTTTTTTTTTTTTGCTTGTGTCTGGCTGTTTTTTTACCTGTATGATGGCACACGATCAATCGTGGCGCATGTGCATTTGCAGTTTGTCGGCCATAACGCACGCAGCTCCACCGCAAATGCGCAGAAGCCTTATCTGGGCGTACAAAGATTCCCGTTATACGCGAATATGGACACGCCCATCCGCCGGGACCCCGAACGTTCCGGCGCACACCCAGCTTATTTAATCGCTTGAGGACCACCGCAAAATGGCACAAGGGCGTACATGTACGTCCTCTTTAAGATCCCAGCCGTGGGACCCAATCCTCTTCTCCGTGACCGTCCCCGCGGGAACAGTGGACCCGATCGCCACCCACGATCGGGTCCCAGAGAAGAACGGGGAGAGTTGAGTGTAAACAAACCTCCCCCCGTGCTTCCTAGTGAGCCTGTCACTGATCATCTGTTCCATGTCATAAGGAACGACGATCAGTGATGTCACATGCCCAGCCACACCCCCCCACAGTAAGAATCGCACATTAGGTCCCACTTAACCCCTACAGCGCCCCCTCCTGGTTAACCCCTTCGCTGCCAGTGTAATTATTACAGTAACCAGTGTATTTTTATAGCACTGTTCGCTGTAAAAATGACAATGGTCCCAAAATAGTGTCAAGTGTCCGATGTGTGTCCCAAAATGTCGCAGTCACAATAAAAATCGCTGATCGCTGCCATTACTCGACAAAAAAATTATTAATAAAAATGCAATAAAACTATCCCCTATTTGGTAGACGCTATAAATTTTGCGCAAACCAATCAATAAACGTTTATTGCGATTTTTTTTTTTTTTTTGTAAAAAAAAAAAAAAAAATGTAGAAGAATACGTATCGGCCTAAACTGAAAAAAAATTTTTTTAGAGATTTTTTTTTTTTGGGGGATATAGTAAAAAATATTGATTTTTTTTCAAAATTGTTGCTCAATTTTTGTTTATAGCGCAAAAAATAAAAACCACAGAAGTGATCAAATGCCACCAAAAGAAAGCTCTATTTGTGGGAAAAAAAGGACATCAATTTTATTTGGGAGCCACGTCGCACGACCGCACAATTGTCAGTTAAAGCGACGCAGTGCCGAATCGCAAAAAGTGGCCTGGTCTTTAAGCTGCATAATGGTCCGGGGCTTAAGTGGTTAAGCTCAGGCCCGTCGCTACAGGACAGGCAAAGCAAACAATTGCTTGGGGCCCCGAGCTGGCCTGGGGCCCCCAACTAGGGTGCCCACATACATTGTCCCAGAATGAAAAGAACACTGGGAACATTCAGGAAATCATGGGACAGAGGCGGACTGAGCCACCATAGCTTTGGCTCTGTCTCCGCCTCCACCTGACTATACACCAAATCACTGGTTGCTATAGCCGCCTAGCGTCTGGCAACCAGTGACGTCACTACTTGGCTTGTAAGTGGAGGAGGATTTCACTTCCTCCTCCTCTGCGCTAGTGCTTAGGGTTTGGAATTTGCCCGAGACCCGATCAAATCAGTGGCAGCCCTGTAGCACCAATCCCCCTCTCCCTTATTATCACAGCTTTGACCAATAAGGGAAGGGGGTACTTAAACTCCCTGAACATATTTCTCCCCGCCTCCACCCTCCCCCTTGTGCAGAGCCCGGGATCGTCTGTCCACACTTGGTGAAGGGAGAGAAGTTTCTGCAAACAGCATGGAGAACACAGAAGCAGCAGTGACAGACAGCCAAGAACTGCAGACATCGGAGCTGTGCAGGAATTCTTCCTCATTATCTTGCTGTAAGTCCTCCCCCCCTCCTCCCCCTTTTGGGCTGCTGTGTGTATAATGGCTTTCTGCATCTGTTCAGTCTCTAGTAACCACACACTATTCACCTTCTGGGGGGGTATCTGCAGTCTTCCTGGCCAGTGCTCTTTTTTTCTATTAGAGGGGGTGAGCAGGGTGCTCCCATCACCCCCCTGTAGTTCTCCAAGCTGGGCGTCTTTTTTAACTGGTGGGGGAGGGAGGGGAGTTCCTATTTTCCTGGATGGGGGTCCCCTAATATCACCCCCTGCAATCCTCATAACTGGAGGGGGATTCCTTTATTAGGGTCCCTTCTTATCACACCCCCCACACACACAGTCCTCCTAGCTGGGGGTCTTGTTTATCTAGAGGCAGTGTGTCCATAACGAAGCCACCCCCCTCTCTCCAGCCACCCCCTTTATCAGACAGCGGGCGGGGGCACAGTGGAAGCATTTGATGGAACAGTGGCAGCGTTTGATTGTCAGTGTAGGGATCCGGGTAGCTCAGTGTAGGGATCAGGCAGGTCAGTGTAGGGATCAGGTAGGTTAGTGTAGTGGTCAGTGTAGGGATCGGGTAGGTTAGTGTTAGTGGTCAGTGTAGGGATCAGGTAGGTCAATGTAATGGTCTGTGTAGGGATCAGGTAGGTCAGTGTAGGGATCAGGTAGGTCAGTGTAGGGATCAGGTAGGTCAGTGTAGTGATCAGGTAGGTTAGTGTAGTGATCAGGTAGGTTGGTGGTCAGTGTAGGGATCTGGTAGGGTAGTGGTCAGTGTAGGGATCAGGTAGGTTAGTGTAGTGGTCAGTGTAGGGATCAGCTAGGTCGGTGTAGGGATCAGCTAGGTCGGTGTAGGGATCAGCTAGGTCGGTGTAGGGATCAGCTAGGTCGGTGTAGGGATCAGCTAGGTCGGTGTAGGGATCAGCTAGGTCGGTGTAGGGATCAGCTAGGTCGGTGTAGGGATCAGCTAGGTCGGTGTAGGGATCAGCTAGGTCGGTGTATGGATCAGTGTGGGGATCAGGTAGGTTAGTGTAGGGATCAGGCAGGTTAGTGTAGTGGGCATTGTAGGGATCAGGCAGGTTAGTGTAGTGGGCAGTGTAGGGATCAGGCAGGTTAGTGTAGTGGGCAGTGTAGGGATCAGGCAGGTTAGTGTAGTGGGCAGTGTAGGGATCAGGCAGGTTAGTGTAGTGGGCAGTGTAGGGATCAGGCAGGTTAGTGTAGTGGGCAGTGTAGGGATCAGGCAGGTTAGTGTAGTGGGCAGTGTAGGGATCAGGCAGGTTAGTGTAGTGGGCAGTGTAATGGTCAAGGTGGATGGAAAGTGATCACAAAATGGTAAAATATGAATAAAAGCAATGTGGGAAGCATAAAGATGCTGGCATCTTTATGCTTCCCACATTGCTTTTATTCATATTTTACCATTTTGTGATCACTTTTATTGGCTATATTTACACTGATTTGTAAGATATTTTTATAAAGAAAATTCATTGGTTGATCTACACCATATGGAGCCCTCCTTTTTTATATTTCATGCTATGCTGGGGCACTAGTGATTCATCTTGCCCCACCATCACCCCTTCCATCCACCCGGCTGTTGGTGTTCTGCGCTGTGCGTGCGGGATGTCCATTTTGCTTGGCGCCCCCTAATTCCTTCAAACGGCCCTGATTTAAGTTGTGTAGGCCAAGCATGCAGTGCTTCTAGAAGGCAGCTGTGGGACACAGAGCAGACTCCCTTCTGATGTGTGTTAAATCTACACCCACGTACTCCCTTTTTGTGGCTAGTAAATGTCTTCAAAAAAGAGGAGCAGGACTAACACTACAGGGAAGGACACACCTATGTCATCAGTAGTTCCTGATGAACCTCGTTGTATCCCTAGTGTTGTATCCCCTAAAAGATCAGAGGCTTCTGGGCAATCTGAACCCGCTGCGCCTGTCTGGTATTGTGCCTACAGTCAACTCTGCTGCTTCACCCTTTATCACCAGTGATGAACTGTCCTCAGCCGGGTTAGAGCACAGGATTGCTGGCATGATTGCCTCCATCCTGCAGGGTGGCAAAGAAGTGTGACAGATCATCGCCCCCCCCCCCCCCCCTCCCTGGAGCAGAAATGGGTTGAGGATGGAGAAGAGCTTAAAGCTCAGGATTTGGCTTTGTGACCGGCAGATGAGTCTGCCTCCGAGCAATCTGGATAAAAGGAGGTCCAGGAGATACTTGCACAGCTGAAGGGAAATGGTCAAGGACAGAACAGATTCTGCCCATCGATGTCCTGGAATTACAGGCAGTACGACTGGCCCAACGGTCAGGGATGGTGGAGCTTCAGGAATGCCCTATCAGGGTTCAGTCCGACAATGCCACTCCAGTGGCCTATATAAACCACCAAGGCAGTACCAGGAGTCGTTCAGCTTTGAAGGAGGTGAACCACATACTAGCCTAAGCAGAGGGACAGGTGCCAATTATATCGGCAGTCCATATCCTGGGAGTAGAGAACTGGAAGGCAGATTATCTCAGCAGATCTGCCCGTTAAAATTGTCCCTACACCCAGGGGTGTTTCAGGAAATTTGCCAATGTTGGGGATGCCCATAGGTCGACCTACTAGCATCCAGGTTCCACAACAAGCCACAGCAGTTTGTGTCCTGAACAAGAGATCCTCTGGCAGTTCCATGGAGCCAATACTCCCTGGTTTATGCTTTCCCTTCGGTCCCTCTCCTTCCACATTGTTGTGCAGGCATCTCGGGACCAGTGGTGTCTACCCTAGTGAATGCTAGAAAAGCTGTCACGAGGAAGAGCGGTCATAAGGTCTGGAAGACTTGTATTGCTTGGTGTGAAGCCAAAAAATGGCATCCTCAGAAATACATGATTGGGAGAATTCTCTTTTTTGTTTACAGTCTGTATAAATCAAATTTGGCTTTGAGTACAATCAGAGGTCAAGTTTTGGCCTTTTCAGTATTCTTTCAAAGTCCTCTAGCCTCCCATTCACTGGTCAGAACCTTTATGCAGGCGGGTAACTTGATTGCTTCCCCCCCTGTTAGGTCACCTATGTGTCCTTGGAACTTGAACTTGGTGCTGTGTGTGTTGCAGAAACAACCATTTGAACCTGTTAAGGAAATCCCATTAGACTTGCTGTCACGCAAGCTAGCCTTCCTGATGGCCATCGCCTTGGCTAAAAGGGTGTTGGCAGCCCCTTCATGCAGGGAACCGTTCTTGATCCTTCACCACAACAGGGTCATTTTTACAACCTGTTCCATACTTTTTGCCAAAAGTGGTGTCGGCCTTTCATTTAAATCAGGACATTATTTTGCCTTCTTTTTTTCTCTCAGCCTCGTTCGGCAGAAGAGAGACGACTGCATTCTTTGGACGATGTCTAGGTCAAGGTTTATTTGTCTAGATCTGCGGAGATCTGAGGATCAGACCAAAAGGACCCAGGAAAGGGCAGGCAGCTTCCAAAGCTTCCATTGCCAATTGGGTCCATCGATTGGTCATTTAGGCCTACGGTCTAATACATAAAGCTCCTCCCTTTAGGGTGAGAGCTCATTCTCCTACGGGTGTAGGAACCTCCTGGGCATTTCACCATCAGGTTTCTGTGGCTCAGATTTGGTCTTCAGTGCATACGTTCACAAAATGTTATTAAGTGGATGTTCGAGCAGCCGAGGATTCAGCTTTCAGCCTCGGTGTACTGCAGGCTGCCGTATAAGTTCTGATGGCTATTGCTTGGCAGGGTGTCTCCCCTCCCCTCAAGGCTTTTGCTCTGGGATGTCCCAGCAGGTAATGAATATTAGCCTGACTCTGTGTCCCATGATGTATGAAAAATAAAATAAAATGTTTTCATCATACTTGCCTGTAAAATCCTTTTCTTTGAGTACATCATGGGACACAGAGGTCCCGTCCCTCGTTTTTTGAGTGTTCAGTACAAAACTGATATGCTTCCTGTATGGGAGGGGTTATATAGGGGATCACTTCCTGTCCAACGACCTTTGGTCTACTAATGTCCATTCACCTGATGATGAAGTATAACCCAGTAGGTAATGAATATTGGCCTAACTCTGTGTCCCATGATGTGCTCAAAGAAAAGTGTTTTTTACAGCCAAGTATGACGAAAGAAAATCCTATTTTTAATATTCTTTACTATATATATATATATATATATATATATATATATATATAATGCCTATGAATATCCACCATTATTAACGGTTGTTTAGGAGTGAACTCCTTTCCAACCATTTTAAAGAGGATTTAAATGCCTGGAGATGGAGACGAGCTTTCAGATCTTGTGACGATTATGATTGCTTGTCACAGCAGTCACATGATCGGAAGTTCCCAATCGCAAGTATGCATCAGGAGCTTCCCATGACATCTAAGGCAGCGCATAGATGTTTTTTTTTCTTTGAACCAGAGGGCCGAACAAAAAAACTAGATTCCCCCATCCGCACATTTGAAGTGTATGCCGGAATCCTTCTCACTGAGTTATTTTATTATGACAGTGGGGAGACATCAGTACTGATCCAGCAACAAAAATCTGACAAGGTGGTTGTACTAGTTTATTTTTCTTCATACTTCAATTAACACCTCAACAACAGAAGCAGTACATCCAGATCGGTGCAACCTCGGTATAACCTTGGGAACTGTACCCAGATCCCACACTGTGGGGACCGCCTGTAATGCTGCTTTGAGTACTGGATCCTGCTAAGGCACTCACCCAGCCCTTTTAAAGCAGAGGTCCACCCACTGCTGCAAAAATTAAAAGCCAGCAGCTGCACATACTGCAGCTGCTGACTTTTAATAATCGGACACTTGCCTGTCCTGAAGTCCATCGACTGCACTGCAGCTGATATTTCCATCAGCTGTTAGGTGCATGCCGCCTCCATTGCAAGTAAGCCTTTCAGCTTCACGCCGGGACCCCTACAGCGCATGCGCTCCTCCCTTCTACTGGCCCAGTGGCAGGGGGAGGAGGAGGGAGCCCCAGCCGTGACATCAATTCCCATGGCTGAAGCTCCCTGAAGTGGAGAAAGCATACAAATGTGGCACTGGAGGGGGGGGGGGGAAGAGAGAGTGTACAATGAGCGACTCGCAGTCGTACTCGGGTACATCCTACAGCCCTTATGCGCTGAGGACATAGCTAAAGAAAGGGCTACATACACCTGGGTTGCTGCAGACTCGTTCAGACATGCTTACCCCATTCCCATGCCCTACTCTTGAGTAATGCCCTCACCGATGCAGTGGCAGAAAACAGGCACAGCCACAAAAAAAGTTCAGACGAAGATCTGCAAGACACTCAAATCACTAAGTGACCATGCTTCCCCTGCACCACACCAGAAACCTATTTTTACACCGCTCTTTGCATCCGATTTTAGCTTTATCTTGGGCTCGCAACAAGTGGCCTACCTGACCAAGGCTTACTTTTCTCCAACCATGTCATACTTTCTCAGACATCTAACTACTTTAACCACTTCAGTCCTGGAAGGATTTGCCGCCTTAATGACAGGCCCTTTTTTGCGATACAACACTGCGTCGCTTTAACTGACAATCGTGCAGTCATGCAACGCTGTAGCCAAACAAAATTGCTGCCCCCCACAAATAAAGCTTTCTTTTGGTGGTATTTGATCACAAAAAGACAGTTTTGAAAAAAAAAATGCATTCTACATATTTTTGGTAAAAAAAAAAAATGCAATGGGCTTACATTGATTGGTTTGTGCAAAAGTTATAATGTCTACAAAATAGGGAATAGATTTATGGCATTTTATATTATAATTTGTTTTTTGTTTTTTTATTTTCTAGTCATGGCGGCAAAATTTGATTTTTAGAGGGATTGCAGCAGATTGGACATTAACATTTAAACAGCAATCGGAACTAAAAATAGCCACTGATTACTGTATAAATGTCACTGGCAGGGAAGGGGTTAACACTAGGGGTTGATCAAGGGGTTCACTGTGTGAGTGTGCAGGCTAGTCAAGTTCATACACCCCTAACTCGCTCAGTCCTGACCACAGCTCAATAGAACACCTATGGGATGAATTAGAGTGGAGATTGCGAGCCAGGCCTCTTGTCCAACATCATTGCCTGACTTCACAAATGCACTTCTGGAAGAATGGTCCAACATTCCCATAGACACCCTCCTAAAACTTGTGGACAGCCTTCCCAGAAAATTTGTAGCTGTTACAGCTGATAAACTCAATATTGAACCCTATGGACTAAGACTGGGATGCAATTAAAGCTCATGTAAAGGTAGGCATTCAAATATTTTTGACAATATAGTGTATGTTAACGTATGCAGTGTGCAAACGCTTTTGCATTGTTGCACTCAATTCTTCATCTCACCATGTTCCCTTGGATACTAAGAGACCTGTTCTGTCAAAAAGACATGCCCCCTTCATGAACAAATAGAATGGGCATTTTATGATTGGGCTAACTCTGAACATTTTTTCACCCCTCTGAGAATCATTGTCAAACTATCCAGTTGAAAAAGTTGTATAGGAAGTGGTCTGTTTTGGTAATATACCCTTTCCTCTCTTAAACATCTTATGCCTATGGAAGATGTTTCACCATTTTAAAGGTTCTGCTGACAGAAGACCTGAGACACTTTCAAAGCCTCTTTAACCTTGCAGGCTCAGCTCTGCAACCAGCTATTGCTGTAATTCTTGTTTGACACACTCCAGCTACATCGGCTATATTAATGAACAACCAGCAGAATCATAGTTTCTAAGTCAAAACTTGGTGGAGCATTTGCCAAAGCTGCCCTATGCCTTTTATGTTAATGCCCTGGTCTAATCATGAAACGGCTCTCATCTCTATCCATTAATGCAGAATACTATGGCTGAAAGCCTTGTCTGCTAAAGCTGTTTGCAAATGTTGCCTATGCCCTTTGAAGAGGATGTCTATTTAATGAGAAAAATATGATAGGATTATTTTCTCCTGGCTTGGAAGGGTTAATGTAAAAATGGATATACTTCCGAAACTTCTATATGTATTTCAAACAATCCCAATGTATTTTCCAACTAATTTAATGCATCATCTTCGGAGATCGATCTGGAAATTTATATGGGCCCATAAAACACGTTGAATCAGCAGAGAAATACTGATTAGGGCCAAAAAAAGGGAGGTCTAGCACTCCCAGACCTTTCATAATTTTTACGGTCGGTATTCATGGGAAGAATAGTGGATTGGTTTCACAGCGCAAAAACCAAACAGTGGGTGAAATTAGAGGAGGATGTCACTAAAATCCAACTTAAATCATTACCATGGATCAATCGTAATTTATGACCCTCCATGAAAGAAATGCCGATGTTGGTATCCTCCACATTAAAGGCATGGGATGCAATGTTAAAAAAACGAGAAATGGTCCATGCAGATTGGGTCAATGACACCCTTATTTGGAAACCATGAGTTTACACCAGCAATGAATGCCCTGACCTTTCCAAAATGGTGTAGAAACGAGGACACGAGTGGTCCAGATCCTGATTGAAGGCAAAATTCCCCCGATAGACTCCTATGGTTTAGAATGCAGAAATAAATGGATACAATATCAACAACTCTGGTAGAAAAATAACTAATATTTATAACTAGATGGGAGGAAGAACTGGGAAGGATCATTCCCAGAGTGGAATGGGAAAGAACCTTCCTTTATAGCACATAAACTATCAATATCTAGTAGATATCAGGAAAGAAACTATAGAATTCTAACAAGGTGGTATAGATGCCCAGTAGACATGCATACAATTAATAGTGAAAATAAGGAGACATGTTGGAGATGTCACAATGCAAATGTCTCATATATGGTATTATTGCCCGAAAGTGTTGATATTCTGGACCAAGATCGACAAAATACATCACAAAATCATGGGGATTAATTTTCAACCAGATTTATTGGTTGCTCTTTTATCTGTGATTCCCGGATCTATAGAAGCTATAAAGAAGGGTATTTTAAGACACATGTTGGTAGCAGCACATACAATTATAGTCCGAAATTGGAAGAAAACTGGGACGCTCTCAATTGGAGAATGGATATGCGAAATTAGTCAGATGCATACTCTGGAGCTGACAATAGATTCAGAAGCGGGCCTTAAAGAAATAACTTTAAGGATATGGCGGCAATGGGTAGAATTTAGAGTCTCCAAACAAATATCAACATACATATAGAGTTCCATGTCAGGGAATTTCCCTTTTTTTTTTTTTGCTGGTAATGTTGTGTAGATGGTATGTTAAGATAAAGGGAAGCATGAGAGTAGGAATGTATTGGTGTGATAAACTTTAAAGGGATTTTCCCAATCAATGCTTATGTAATCGGATGAGAATAGATTTATATATGGAATGGATTGGTAAAGGTATGTCGGGTATTGTGATGTCTGCATTGTCTTGTGAAAAATGTATAAACAAGTATTATAAACATAATTAATGAGAATTGATAAATTCATCAAAGATGTTGCAGGAAGAAAAGTACAGTACTTTCACAATGGAAGGCTTCTAAACCCCCTTTCTCATCCTACGGTTTTATTTTTTAAGCCAAAACTCAGTCCTTCCTTTTTGGCACGAGACTTGGAGCACAAAGTCTACCACGTCTAACCCTAAAACCTCTTCACAATGAGGGAGCAGGGGTACATCTGTTTTTCTTCCTCTAGATCACAGATGTCTCAGCCCTGTGGGTTCATTTGCTGGTTTTATAGGGGTACAAAATAATAAAGTTCAAAACTACCTCTCATTTTCTTCTCTTAAACAGATCTGCAGACTACCCTGAACCATCTCTTCCCAGAGAATGTTGTTTTGCTCCTCTGTAGGACAGGTTCAAACGATTCTATAGAAACCTGTTCATGGTGCCAAAACCCAGCAGGAGTATTCATCCTATCCTGGAGCTAAAATCCCTAAACAAGAAAAATTACAAAGGTACTTGAACCTCTACTTGTTGCATTCACACCTGACCTTTTTCAGCTCGCAAAACGCCAGAAAAATGCACAAATCCCATTCATTTCAATGGCAACTGTTCACATCTGAGCGTTTTTGTCACCTGAAGCAAAACGCCTTTAGCTCAAAAAAAAACATGAGCTTCTTCGGGGAAGATTACAAGTGCTTTTTACACTGGTGATCTGTACAAAATCACGGTAATAACTCTTAACTTTAAAAAAACGCTCAGGTGACTATTGAGCTTCTGGGAACTTTGATGAAATTATTCCTGAACCTTTGCGTCAACCAACTTTTGTTGCGGAGCGCCACACTTTTTCTCAGTTGCAGGGGCCCAACTTATGATCCTGCACACAGGCCCACTTCAAAAAATTGCCCCTGATTTGAGCTCATCATTGACATCACATACAAGCACGCGGGCTAGATGCAAGAGGTGGATCAGCAGGATGATTGTGCCAGGACAGGTAGATGTGTCTCATAATAACTGTTTCCTTTCACCACTCTGCATATCACGCAAATCATAGACGAGAAGAGGGTACAGCGGTGGGGCAGATGAGCGGGGAGGTACAGTGTCAGGGCAGATAAGAAAAGAGGTACATTGGTGGGACAGATGAGCAGGGGGAGTACAAAGGTGTGGCAACTGTTCAGAGGAGAAAAGAGGTACAGCGGTGGGACACATAAGCAGGGCGTTACATTGGTGGGGCAATAGAGCAGGGGGAACAAAGATGGGACAGATGTTCAGGAGGTACAGTGGTGCAAGTAGCTTTTCCCTCCATTCCAGAAACACTCATTCCAGAGTTCTCATTCCAGAAACACTCCATCTGCTGCTTCTGGATAATCCCAAAGTGTTTATTTTCCAGCAGCATCTTCAAGTAAGGAATTGTTACAAGCCACGGCCTCACACAATGCCTTCATTTATAGAGAAAATTATACCTAAAAATCAGGAGAATATTGATCAAGCTCTTTATAGAGCAAAATATGCTTCTAGATCAGCATTGTCAGTAACTGAAAATGCATTTTGGCAGGAAGATTTTACATTATTATGAGGGAAAGGGGAGTGGTTACCTGTTCTCATGTGTAGTCCTTGTTGTTTTATTTGTAATAAAAAAAAAAAAAATGTAAAACAAGTTTTTTTTTTTTACTGAATATGCTGTACTTTTTATTTCAAACATTATACTTTTTTTTTTTTTTTTTTTTTTATACACTGCACTACTTTCAATATGTAAAATTACTCCACGTTGAATTTTTTTTTAAATTCTCTGAAAAAAAAAAAAAAAATTCCCATGGCTTCATAATTTCCGGAAATTTTACATCTCTACTTAAGAACAGTTTCTTCAGAGATAAATTGTAAGGGTTTCTGAATCTGAGTCGGAGATGGACACAAGGTACGTCAACCTGATGGAAGATGAACTCTGCAGGGGATCGTGGTGGAGCATGCTCTGCGGCCAATATTCATGAGGTATTGGGTAAATCGGACCACAAAATCCTGATTACAGGGAAGGAGACTAGACCCTATAAATGGGATCACATAATTCCAGATTGCAGGCAATGGTTTTCCTAGTGGATACGGAGCAATGTCCCCAGAACTGTTAAAGTGGAAGTAAACCCTTCAATTTGATAGTTACAAAACAGTTAACATTCCCGGCATGCCGGAAATGCTAGCTGTCACATTTGTTTGTGCTCTCAACCAAACTGCCAAACCATCCAATGGCTGGTTTCATAACAGGTCACATGTACAGCATCATGGCAGTTGCAGATTAAACAGAGGTCAAGATGGCCGCTTCCTTGGCTGAAAACAATAGGAGGGTTTACTTCCACTTTAAGAGAATATGGGCTGGGGTCATCTGTGGCAGCGGGTTTATCTCCTCTGTCTGCAGACATATTGCACCCACATAGCAGTGATGCAAATGGACCCAAAGGGTGAGGCAAAGTCTCAGATACCCAAAACCCAGGCAGCTGGTGCTGATGATGGCTACAGGTGACTGGGTCACTGTAGACAGACAGTAGGAAAAGACCAGAGATAAGAGTTCCACGTGGAAGCATGTCTTCTTCCCTGGGGATGCATATGTGGTACCTGTGTTTATACTGACAGCGTGTTCCGAGCATGGAAACTGAGCGGTCACCGGGTCTCATATTAATGATCAGGAGCCAAGAGGACCGACTCTCGATCATGTGATGTATGCGATAGCCCAGGGGTAGGCAATCTTTTGAGCACAGTGTGCCGAAAAATGTTTTCAAAGAAATCGAGCGTGCCGAGTATATATAACTAAAAAAAATGTGAATTTCACACTATCAATCACGAGAACTATTTTTTATAAAGAAAATGCTTTAAACTACTTCCTGCTGCCCCAATATCTGCAAATAGGGATGAGCCGAACACCACCCCGTTCGGTTCGTACCAGAATCTGCGAACAGACCAAAAGTTTGTGTGAACTTTAGAACCCCATTAAAGTCTATGGGACTCGAACGTTTGAAATCTAAAGTGCTAATTTTAAAGGCTAATATGCAAGTTATTGTCCTAAAAAGTATTTGGGGACCTGGGTCCTGCCCCAGGGGACATGTATCAATGCAAAAAAAAAGTTTTAAAAACGGCCGTTTTTTCAGGAGCAGTGATTTTAATAATGCCTAAAGTGGAATAAAAGTGAAATATTCATTTTAAATTTTGTACCTGGGGGGTGTATAGTATGCCTGTGAAGCAGCACATGTTTCCCGTGCTTAGAACTGTCTCTGCACAAAGTGTAATTTCTGAAGGAAAAAAAGTCATTTAAAATCAATCGTGGCTATAATGAATTGTCGGCTCCCGCCAATTCAGAGAAAAGTCATTCATAAAAATAAAAAAAAAGCATTGGGGTCCCCCCAAATTCAATTACCAGGCCCTTCAGGTCTGGTACCCTTCAGGTATGGTACGCCATCAAATAAAAAAAAAAATGACGTGGGGTTCCCCCCAAATATCCATTCCAGACCCTTCAGGTCTGGTGTGGATTTTAAGGGGAACTCCATCCCAAATTTTTAAAAAAAAGGGCGTGGAGTTCCCCCAAAAATCCACACCAGACCCCTTATCCAAGCATGCAACCTGGCTGGCCGCAGGAAAAGAGGGGGGGCGAGAGAGCACCCCCCCTCCTGAACCGTACCAGGCCATATGCCCTCAACATTGGGAGGATGCTTTGGGGGGTCTGTGACCCCTCAAAGAACCATGTCCCCATGTTGATGGGGACAAGGGCCTCATCCCCACAACCCTTGCCCGGTGGTTGTGGGGGTCTGCGGGCGGGGGGCTTATTGGAATATGGAAGACCCCTTTAACAAAGGGGACCCCCAAATCCCGGCCCTCCATGTGAATTAGTAATGGGGTACATTGTACCTCTACCATTTCACTAAGAAAGTGTAAAGAATTGTAAAAATAAAACGCACACCATGGAAAAAGTATTTTATTTTAAAAAAAAAAATCCAGCGGTGGTAATCGACTCTCGGTCCCCGCTTCAACGTTGTTGGTATCCTGCGACGGGTGATTTCCTCTCCGCCGGGTCTAGCGATGAGAAGATCTCTTCATCCAGGTCCGGGATCCAGAGCGCACGCATCGCCGGCTGCCTGTCTCCACTGGAGACAGCCCGGCGAATTACGCGGCTTGAGCCAGTGACAGCTCTTATATAGGTGAGGCGGGGCCACCCGTCACGTGACCCCGCCCCCTTTGACGCAAGGGAGAGCCTGGGTTTCCCTAGTGACGTAGTCGGAGGGGGACGGGGTCACGTGACGGGTAGCCCTGCCTCACCTATATCAGAGCTGTCACTGGCTCAAGCCGCATAATTCGCCGGGCTGTCTCCAGTGGAGACAGGCGGCCAGCGATGTGTGCGCTCTGGATCCCGGACCTGGATGAAGAGAGCTTCTCATCGCTGGACACTGGCGGAGAGGAGATCACCCGTCGCAGGATAACGACAGCGTTGAAACGGAGACCGAGAGCGGATTACCACGGCTGGATTTTTTATTTTATTTTTTTAATAAAGGAGTTTTTCCACGGTGTGTGTGTTTTATTTTTACAATTCTTTACACTTTCTTAGTGAAATGGTAGAGGTACAGTGTACCCAATTACCAATTCACATAGGGGGGGCCGGGATCTGGGGGTCCCCTTTGTTAAAGGGGTCTTCCAGATTCTGATAAGCCCCCCGCCCGCAGACCCCCACAACCACCAGCAAGGGTTGTGGGGATGAGGCCCTTGTCCCCATTAACATGGGGACATGGTGCTTTGAGGGGTCACAGACCCCCAAAGCATCCTCCCAATGTTGAGGGCATGTGGCCTGGTACGGTTCAGGAGGGGGGGGCGCTCTCTTGACCCCCCTCGTTTCCTGCGGCTGGCCAGGTTACATGCTCGTATAATGGGTCTGGTGTGGATTTTTGGGAGCCAACAATTCATTATAGCCGTGAGTGATTTTAAATGACTTTTTTTCCTTCAGAAATTACACTTTGTGCAGAGACAGTTCTAAGCACGGGAAACATGCGCTGCTTCACAGGCATACTATACACCCCCCCAGGTACGAAATTTAAAGGAATATTTCACTTTTATTGTTTCACTTTAAATATTATTAAAATCACTGCTTCCGATAAAAAAATTACGTTTTTTAAACTTTTTTTTTGCATTGATACATGTCCCCTGGGGCAGGACCCAGGTCCCCAAACACTTTTAGGACAATCATTTGCATAATAGCCTTTAAAATTAGCACTTCAGATTTCTCCCATAGACTTTAACAGGGTGTTCGCGGCTTTTCGAATTTGCGGCGAACACCCCAAATTGTTCGCTGTTCGCCTAACAGGCGAACAGGTAATGTTCGAGTCGAACATGAGTTCAACTCGAACTCGAAGCTCATGGCTACCTGCAACTCTAGTCCTTATATCAGCCTCAATTCATGCACCTTCAAACCTCATATCACTGTCCCCTCTGCAAATCTGTTTCACCACTGTACCCCCCTGTTCATCTGTCCCACCATTGTACCCTCCTGCACATTCGCCCCATCACTGTAACCCCCTGCACATCTGCCCCCCTCTGTACCACCCTGCTTTTCTGCTCCACAATTGCAATCCCTGCACATCTGCCCCACCACTGTACCACCCAGCTCTTCTGTCCCACCACTGTAACCCCCTGCTCATCTGCCCCACCAATGTACCCCCTTTCTCATCTGCCCCACCACTGTACCTCCCTGCACATATGCTGTACCCCCATGCTCTTCTGTTTCACTGCTGAGCCACCTTCTTATCTGTCCAAACACTGAAACCATCTGCCCCACTATTGTAACCCCCTTTCTCATCTGCCCCACCACTGTACCTCCTGCACATCTGTCCCATCTCTTTTCCCCTTGCTCTTCTGCCCCACCACTGTAACCCCCTGCTTATGTGTCCCACCACTGTAACCCCCTGCTCATCTGTCCCACCAATGTACCTCCTTTCTCCTCTGCCCTGCCACTGTAAACCCCTGCACATCTACAGCACCTCTGTACCCCCTGCACATCTACCCCACCTCTGTACCCCTTGCTCTTCTGCCAAACCACTATTACCCCCCTGCTCATCTGTCCCACCAATGCACCTCCTTTCACATCTGCCCCACTGCTGTATCCCCCTGCTTTTCTGTCCCACCGCTGAACCCCTTTCTCATCTGGTCCAACACTGAACCCCCCCTTTTCTGTCCCACCGCTGAACCCCCTTCTCATCCCTCTCACCACTTTACCTCCTGCACATCAACCCCACCACTGTACTCCCTGCTCTTCTGTCCCACCACTGAACCCCCCTACTCTTCTTTCTCAACACTGAACCCCCCTGCTCTTCTGTCCTACGTTGAACCCACTTCTCTTGTCTCCCACCACTGTACCTCCTGCACATCTGCCCCACCTCTGAACTCACCCTGCTCATCTGCCCCACCGCTGTACCCGCTTCTCATCTATGATATGCAGAGTGGTGAAAAGAAAACAGAGATGAGACACATCTACCTGTCCTGGCATAATCATCCTGCTGATCCACCTCTGTGCTTGTATGTGATGTCAATGATGAGCTCAGGTCAGGGGCGTTTTTTTAAATGGACCTGTGTGCAGGATCATAAGTTGGGCCCCAGCAACTGAGAAAAAGTGTGGCTTCAAGTGCCGTTTGTGGCACCCGAGTCGGGGGTTGCCTACCCCTGTGATAGTCGGCGATTGGCTACCCCTGTGATAGTTGGTGATTGGCTATCACAGTGATCAGGTATTGTACAGCTCGCCCCTGTGTTTCCTTTGAATGGAGAAAAAAATACATTTTATGTTTAGTTTTTTTTTTGTTAGAGGAGAAGATTGCAGAAAATATATATATATTTATTTATTTATTGTAAGGGGTTAGCTCGGTAGCGGGGTGTGTGACCCCTTGGATGGGTTCACCACACACTGAATTTATACAGACTGTCAGTTGAAGATGGTTGAAAACAAAGTTTCTCGTTTATTTTTCCATCTTGCTGGAAAACAATTGCAAGCATCCAAACAGCATAAACAAAATCAAACATAAAATAAATCCTAGCCACTCTGGGCATCTACCTTCCACACAGGAACCTATCTATGAAGTCTAACACAGCCTACTACTGGGTAGACAGTGCTGGTCATACAGCACAAAACAATAGTCTTGATTTTGTTTCACACAGAAAAAATCAATCCTCTCCTCACCTCCACAGAAGACCTTCTGGCACTGCTCTCCTACCCACACAGCCTTAGGAGTGATGCAGCCAATTAGTGGTAATCCTCTGGGCTACTTATAGAGGCCTTAATTGCCTCATTCTGAACAGCTGGAGTCTTTCAACGCCCTTAGACCTTGTCTGGCTATTTCTCACAGCCGACGCCTAATAATGATTAGTGTATTGTCTAAGCAAGGCAGAAATGTATGTCCCGTTTGTGACAACACCCACAGATTTACCTGAGTTCCTGTCACAATATATATATATATATAAAATAGCTATATCAGGGTTTGATCTTTGTCAGTGTCAATTATGTATATATATTTTTTTTATTAATAAAAATTAAATAAACACAAAATAAATAGCTAGATGTGAGTTTGGAGAGAAAAATCACCGCTCAAGAGAACCAGAGAGCCAATTTCCCAAGATCCGAACCAAGGGTGCAGGCAATGCAATCAGAATGCAAACTCGAAGAAAAAGGCTGGGACAGCCGCACTCCAAAAAAATTCCTTTTTAATAAAAATTGGTCACAAAATTACATGCCATGGCCAAAAGAATCAGAACAAAAAGCTGACGCGTTTCGCACTGTATCTCAGTGCTTTTTCATAGCATCAGCTTTAAAATCCTCAAGGAAAATTATATAAAATCCTTAAGGAAAATGAACACTTATTGTGATACATATATTTCACAGATGCATATTATGAATATAAAAAAACAATATAACTACATAAAAAGAAATTAAAAGAATATAAAAAGAAAGAAAACATTCTGTGGTTCTAATAACAAAAATTAGCCTAACTTAAAAAATTGTGATTTTACCCTAATCCATCACAGAACAACGATAGCATCCCATTGGTACTCCACAGAAAAAAGCGCAGTAAATGGCAAGTGCCACAATATGCAATCATAGTATGATCGCTTTGAGCAGATTCAGTAAAAAAATCCACTTACAAGGATAAAGAGAAAAAAAAACACTGGTGCTGCTTAGATGTCATGGTGGGAATTCTGTACCCAAATTTGTGGCCAATCAAATGAGAGTAAATTGTGGACTGGCAAAGGGAGAGAGGTGGTTGCCGCTGTAAGCTGGTAAAAACTTGTGCACTGACAGCGCTGAAACCAGAGGTAGCCTCAACCCACTTATATTAATTCTCCCACTTCCCCAGTCGCATCAGATTCAGGATGGGCAGCACAGAGATTCCAGATGCTGCTGATCGAGGGAGGTGAGAGTAGAATCCCCACTCCTGCAGCTGTTGCAGTTTGCATTCTGTGCTCTATTCTCCAGCTGCCTATATGAAATCAGTGACAGCAGGGGTCACTCCTGTCATTTAGGTAGATGGAGAATAGAGCACAAACAATCTCCCAGTGCCCCTTCCTCCTAAGCACAGCATTGTGCCCAGGGCAGATGTCCCTCTTACCCCCACCTTGTCCCGGCCCTGGTAAGCACCCTTTAAATGGTAAATGGTTTGTCTCAACACTCTAAAACAACACACTTACTGGCTGGATCACCTTATTAAAGGAACGAAAGCCTAGAACATTAACACATCCATCACATCTAAACAAATAGCATACACATGAGTAGTATCACTACGATTGTCAAGAGTAGGAGAATTTTTTTGGGGTTGTATTTTGGTGATAGGTCATGGTGATTGTAGGAAATATACAGCTACATTTCTAAAAAATATATTTTTTACTCTTTTGGGCCAGTCTTCCTAACTTAAAATAATCAGGAGATTAACATTTACCTCCAAATAATGGCGCAATTTGTTCTGGAAAAAAAAAGTGTAATTCATCTGGATACACTAATTCCTGGTACCCAACCTGTGGCCCGGGGGTACTTGCAGCCCTTTGGAACTTCTTGTGCAGCCCTCAAGGCCCTGCAGACACTAATGGTTTCTTACTGCCTTGTTACAGCAATGGTCTCTAGCAGTCTTATGTAAGTATTCCCCTGTTTATGTCTCCTAAAGCATCTCCCCAGTCTCCAATAACTCTGAGGCCGGATTCACACTTGTGCGGTGCAAATTTCAGCTCTCTAATCTCTGCAGAGAGATAAGAGAGCTGTTCAGCAGATCATCTCCGTTTTAGCTGCGAATTTGGAGACCTGGGAGGGGGAGGGTGGAAGTGTATTGAGGTGAATGAGAGAAATCCTGAAGAGAAATGAACACATCTGCGAATCAGATGCGTGCCCATAGAAGATAATGGGCCTGAATTTGCACCGGAGCCACACCGCAATGCCTAGAAAACGCACACGTTTTCTTCGGCAATGCGCAGTGCGAATGCATCGCATATATGTGAACCAGCCTCATTGAAATCAATGTATTTTATAATGTTATGCTAATTGGATGCAGTTTAAGCCGCAACCAATTCGCATAGGTGTGAACCCAGCCTCATAGAATACTGCAGTCTCTGACCAAATCTTGTACCCTGCCCATATTATGTTGTGTGTCTGCTGTCTCAGACACTGAATATTATCCACATTATGACTGCCCTACAGCAGTTTTACTTCTACAGGGCAGCTCTCCTGTGCAGGGGGTGCACGTACACCACCAGTGGGCTGCTTTTGCTGTGACTTGTCACAGCAGAAGCCGATCTGTGGGTGCTGGGCACTGGATGACCACCGGCACCCGCCGATCGTCGGTAATACACACAGAGCTGAGATATCCCTATGCAAACAAGGCAGGTCTCAGTTCTCATTGAGGGGGAGGAGGAAAGAATTTTGTGCAAAATACATCTTTTCCCTTAGTAAAAGCACCTAACACAGTACACAAAAACACTGACTAGGCACATAGTTAACTCTTTGATCGCCCTAGAGGTTTAACCCCTTTCCAGCCAGGGTTATTAGTACAGTGACAGTGCATATTTTTTTCACGATCACTAGTCACTGATTCCCAAAAAGTGTAATTTACTGTCCGATTGTCCGTCGCAATATTGCAGTCCCGCTATAAGTCGCTGATCACCGCCATTGCTAGTATAAAGAGATAGAGAAATAAAAATTCCATAAATATATCCCATAGTTTGTAGACGCTATAATGTTTGCGTAAGCCAAAACCATATAGCAGAATACATATTGGCCTAAATTTATGGAGAAATTCGATTTTTTTATTGGATAGGTTTTATAGCAGAAAGTAAAAAAGTCGGCCTTTTTTTGTTATAGCGCAAAAAAAAAAAAAAAAAACAGTGGTGATCAAATACCACCAAAAGAAAACTCTATCTGTGGCAAAAAAAATACATACATTTTATTTGGGTACAATGTTGCATGACTGCGCAATTGTCAGTTAAAGTAACGCACTGCCCTTTTTCGCAAAAAATGGCCTGGTCATGAAGGGGGTAAATCTTTCGGAGGTCAAGTGGTTTAGTGTGACCGTTTGTCAATGTCAGTGGCCACACTTGAGGTCACTCATATCAAGAAAGTTGCCCACCACACCACTAAGTATTATGTGCAAAGTTTTAATAACACATATCAAAGTTTCAAAGCTGCGTTTAGGAGTTAGGATTTGTTTTACCTGTGTCATGAAGGGGTTAAGGTACGTATAACTAAAGTCAACTTTTTTCTTTTTTACTTTTCAATAGAAATTACAACATTATCTGTGATCTTTTGAAAAAAAAACAACAACAATAATTTTTAGAAATATCATTAAAAAAAATTGATTTATTATTTAAATAGTAACACTTTAATGCAAAACTTTTTTTCTGCACAGATGCTCAATTCTGGGTTGAACTTCAGAAGGCGCATTACATGGGGCACATTAAACACATTATGGGGCACACAACAGGGCACATAATGGGGAGCACAGCAGGGAACATTAAGGGAGCGGTTTTCTTCAAATGCAGAGCACTGCAGGGAAGGGGTTGTGATGAGTCCTCTTGTATTGTGCTGTTCCCCAATGTCCCCCCCCCTCTTGTCCATTCCATATGATGTCACATATAAACACCTGGGATGGACAGGAGGGGTGGAGGAGACCAGCACTATAACAGCCGCTTCCCTGCATTGCTCTCTATCATCCGGCAAGGGTATGTGATCTCCCCGTCAGCTGCCTACAATTGACGGATGGATTACTGGGGAACCCTTGGGGACATTTCACGAAATCCAAAACCCTGGGTTCAGAAACACTGAATTAAGGGCTTGCCGGCCCGCTTTTCTTTAACCACTTAACTCCAACCCACAGTACTTTTACTTTGTATGGGTGACAAGGCCAGGTTTACCAATGTAAATATACGTGGCCTGGCACATGCACGCCCGTGGGTATCTGGCTGCATTGAGCGGCTGAGGGATCAGGTGATCTCTATGCGATGACATGATCACAATGTCAACAAAGCTGTTATGAATGAATTTAATTCATACAGCCGTGATTAATTTCCTGTGGAGTGATGGTCAAGTGGTTAAATTTAAAAGTAAAGTCTTGCCCTCGCAGGGGTTTTCCAACAGCGGAACAAATAACGAAAATGCTAAGCCACCTGGCTTACTTTTTAGCAGCCCCGCTGTTCTTGTCAGGATCCCTCAGACTCAGCTCTCTGGCTCACTCAGCCTTTCGATATAACACCTTACTGCATGGAACCACTCCTGGCCTCTAGATAGAGAGCCCAGGGTGCCAGGAGATCCTTTCAGTCCCCCGGGACTTACAGACTCTCTCTGTCTCCTGGACTTACGTGGTCACTTTAGCTTTCCCAGTCTCCCACAGCTGTCCTGACTTTCTTAGTCCTGATGATAGGAAATCTCTCCAGCATGGAATGGAATGAGGATATCTGCTCTCTTAATAGAAGCACACAGCTCTTTCCTGACATGGCCCCTGAGCTATACCCAGGCTTGCTTATAACAGTCATGTGCACTTACACAGCCTGCAGGTCTCCAGTAAGACCTGGATACAGGATTAAAGACTCCATCCCTCCCAAGACAAGGATTAAAGACTTTATCCCTCCCAAAACACTTTGAACTTTCTGTAAGGTAAATGGGATTCCTAGCACCAGAAATCCAGTGCATCTGCTCATGCGTTTACGCTTTGCACACATGCTCATTTTTCCAAGTGAGGAGGCAATGTTAGATGTTCTGTGCCAGTTCGTTATGTGTGCGAGTGCACATACCAATTAGCGTGCACATGTGGCGAACAGTGGCCTATTTAGACTGGTCTGTCACTATGAGCAGTTGCTGAATGGTCTTCAGCTTGTTTCTGAGACCTGATCTCCTGCACCTGAGCATAACCCTGCTTGCCTTTGGACTTTGCTTCTGCTCCTGCTTCACTTAACTCTTTACCTGATTACTCAGACCTCGGCCTGTTTATTGGACTAGTCTCTGTCTGCCGATTCTGTACTGCTTTGTCCAGCTGTTGCTGACCTTGGCCTGCCATCTAGACTTGCTTCGCCTGCTGATTCAGTCCCTCGCTGCTTGGTTGTTGCTGGCTGCTGCCTGTCTCCCAGTCCTGTTTTCGTCTACTACTCTGGTGCCAAGCTGCTCCTGCATCCTGTTCTAAGGACTGCAACTACCAGCTCTAGGGAGTGGACATCACCAGCCAGCTACTACGGCCCTTGTGCCACTTACACTCTCGGTCTCCACCTTCAGAAGTGTTGGGCAGGAGGCGCAAGAGAGGCCTCCACAACATTCCAGTCTTCACCAGGTATGTGATACCTTCAAGCTTCAGACCCTGAGCCAGGATTACAAAACTTGGAGAACACTGACTAGCCAGTCTTCTCCACTCAGAAACATCACTCTGAACCTGTGTCTTCTGCCTATCCTCACACAGTGGCAGGGCCTAGCACTAGGGAAATGAGTAAACTAACTCTGCTAACACCCTGGGATTCCCTTACTCTCACTTCCTGTTATGTCTATGGGATAGCAAGTGAAGAGAAATCTCTGCAAAGGCAAAAACATGACAGGGGTTATAACCCTCCCTTAACCAAATGCCGACTGGGCCATAGACAAACTACATCCTGGTTGGCAAGTAGAATACTGGGGTTATGGCTGCAGCAATATGCCATAAGCCCTGTGATTTTTTTTTCAGTCTGCGATTCTCTACAAGATAAAAGTGGCCCGAGTGGCATATTCATCACTGGATCATTTTTAGAAGCGGCGGTAGGGGTGGTGCCCCCCCTGCTTTCCGGTCTTACCTGATGAAACCCGGGACCCATCTGGGGGCAATAGAGATGAGTAAAGTCAAGATGGCCTTTTGCTCATCTCTGTGGCTTTGGAGGACCGGAGTGACATCACTTCCAGTTCCTCCAGCATGTAAACAAGGCTTTTTTTTGTTAAAGCAAAAAATAAAAAATAATTGTTTTGGTCTTTTGCTTTCAAAGGTAGAGGAAAGATTTGGGGTCCTATAGACCCCAGATCTCTCCAAAAAAAGGACCTGTCATGCTGTTTTGCTATCACAAGGGATGTTTACATTTTAAAGAGATTTTAAAGTACCATAGTTTGGCACCATACAACGAGAGTGCGTAATTTTATAGCAGGTCAGGTATCCAGGGATAGACTGGCCATTGGGACTACAGGGAGTTTCCCAGTGGGCCAGCTTCAGTGACAGCGGACCTCTGCCCCCCCCCCCTCCGCTCCTCTGTCTCTCCCTTCCCGCAGTGCTTACCTGGGGAGACAAAGAAGCAGGGGGAGGACCAGAGGAGCAGGAACGACGACAGGGGTGCATGGGGTAGGGGACAGACGGCTGACTCAACAGCTATGGCCTGGGAGTTTCTCACTTCTGCCTAATCTTGTCCCATAAGGGGGGGCACCGAACTGATTGTTTGCCCCGGGTGAAATAAGGTCTAGCTTCCCCACTGGTACTGCCTATAAGAGTACCAGTACCAGCCGTTCTACTCTAATGAAGTAGAACGGCTAGTGAAGGGGGAGAGGGGGCTTGGGTGGTTGGGCTGGGGGGGGTTGCGGGAGTTGTCCGGCTGCCATGGGTGAGACCTGTCAAAGTGGGCCAGTCTGGATGAAGTCCAGGGCCAGATTTTTGTCCCAGTCCAGCCCTGCAAGTATCTATTTACTCAGCGTAACATCATCATTCATATTTTACAAAAAAAAGGGATATCATTTTTTTTAACTGATAAAAGTGTAGTTTTTCCCCAAAAAAACTGTTTGAAAAATCTCTGTGCAACAAACAGTGTGACATAAAATATTGCAACAACCGCTATTTTATTCTCGAAGGCCTCTGCTAAAAAAAAATATATATTATGTTTTAGGGTTCTCAGTAATTTCCTAGCAAAGAAGAAACTGATTTTTACATATATGAGAGAAGTGTCAGAATTGGCTTGGCAAGTGGTTAATCCAGGGGTGGCCAACCAGTGGCCCGCGACCTCCTGCTCTGGAATCGTGGGTTGGCAAGCCCAGATTGCAGGTTGCCGACCCGTCATACCACAGCATCAGTGTTGTGCATGAAGCTGGTGGTAGAGGAAGAAAACGGCTGCGGAGCAGAGCCCCATGACTCGTCCCCTTCCATCTGGGCGGATCGGAAGGCCTGGAGAGTAGCCGTGACCTGTCATCCACCTGCTCTGCTCATTGTGGCCCGCGACTGGTTATCAAGTTTCTTAAAGGGGTGGTTCACCCTAAAAACTAAATTTTCTTATTCCACTGCCCCCCCACATTACAATCCGATTAAGGCTCTTATTATTTTTTTCATGCTGTACATACCTTAGTACAGCATATTCACCCGTGCATCCGGGTTGTGAGTCCCGCGGGAGTGGGCGTTCCTCACATGCCGGTGATTGACGTTTTGCCCAAAAACGAGCTCCCCCCGTCGCGTAAGCCGCGTCACGGTTGGCGAAAGGAGCCGAACGGCGAGTCGGCGCTATACTGCGCATCGCCGTTCGGCTCCTTTCGCCAATCATGGCGCGGCTTACGCGACAGGGGGGAGCTCATTTGTGGGCAAAACGTCAATCACACACATGTGAGGAACGCCCACTCCCGCGGGACTCGCAACCCGGATGCACGGGTGAATATGCTGTACTAAGGTATGTACAGCATGAAAAAAATAATAAGAGCCTTAATCGGATTGTAATGTGGGGGGGCAGTGGAATAAGAAAATTTAGTTTTTAGGGTGAACCACCGCTTTAAAGCGGGGGTTCACCCAAAAATAATTTTTTAACATTACATTCAGCCGAGTTGTCTTAATGACAATCGGCTGTTTTTTTTCGTACATACCGTATTTTCACCGCTGCTTCCGGGTATGTCTTCTGCGGGACTGGGCGTTCCTATCTGATTGACAGGCTTCCGACCGTCGCATACAGCGCGTCACGAGTTGCCGAAAGAAGCCGAACGTCGGTGCGGCTCTATACAGCGCCTGCGCACCGACGTTCGGCAACTCGTGATGCGCAGTATGCAACGGTCGGAAGCCTGTCAATCAGATAGGAACGCCCAGTCCCGCAGAAGACATACCCGGAAGCGGCGGTGAAAATACGGTATGTACGAAAAAAAACAAAAAAAAAAAACAGCCGATTGTCATTAGGACAACTCGGCTGAATGTAATGTTAAAAATTTATTTTTTGGGTGAACCTCCACTTTAAGTGGCCCTCGCTCTTCAAAAGGTTGGGCACCCCCTGGGTTAATACAAAATAAAAAAAAGTTTGCCTTTAGTTGTATTTCTAATTAGATTTTTTTTTTCTGCCAGCAAGGGTAGATAGTGATCTGAAGAGCAGCCCCTGTGACCTCTACAGGGGAGCTGGGCTGTCTCAGGTCACCTGTATGGCACAATCTGAGAAGGAAATAGGAAATGCTGCCACCTAGCGGCGGCCCGTGTCTGCCGGTTCGTATAACTTCACTGACAGCTCTCCCCCGGTCCCGGGCGTGTACAGCCGTTTGGAAATAGGCGATCATAGCGCTCCAACAGCCGTCGTGTAAACAGGGGTCGCAGCACACACCCGGGGAGCCGCTGTATACCGGGTGGGCTGTTCCGGGCCAGGCCTCGCCTCTACTGTGTCACTTCCTGTCCCGGCCGGTGTCGGCTGTCTCTCCTCCCGGTCTAGGCCTTCTGCGGCCCCGATGGATTTTACATAGTGTGACCTGATCGTTGTCCCGTGTCCGATGGCGTCGGCTGCCCGGTGCCCGGCGCTGTGCTGCTGCCGCCGCCCTCTCCACCCCGGGCCAGGCCCGGACTCCCCGCAGCGTTTTGAACCGGGACCCCCTGACCCAGCTTCGGCCTCCAGCTTCCAGCTCTACCGGCTCCATCACTTCCACCTGGGCCTGGAGCTGCGGCCTGAGAGCCGGGAACTGTCTGGTTGCTTGGTGCTTGAGCTGAGCCCTGTGGTGCCAGGCGGGCCGGCTCTGGTTCTGGACGTTCACCCGGTGCTTAGAGTCAGCTCTGTCCGGTGTAGAAGAGGGGGGAGACCGAGCAAGAAGAACGAGAGACCTTGTTCATGTCCTCCTAGTGACTACAGTGCTCACCACCCCTGGAACCCTGAGGACCCCACCCATGGGTGCCAGTGTAAACAAGACTTGGGGCCCTCACATTCTCCTACCACCATGGACCCTTCATCCTACGCCACCCCTCAGTCATCTACGGTGAGCCCCGCTACAGCGGAATCCTCACCGGTGGTCACCCCGGAACCCCTCGACCTGTCTGTTCCACGTTCAAAAAGTTCTACCACTTTGCCACACCTCGCGCCAGGTGACGACGTTACAGACCACGTTTCTTCTGGTACGGGTTGTCCCATCATCAATGGTCATCAGCCTCCAGGATCTTCCCCTAAAAGTTCTGCTTCAGCTCTGTTTACATCTACTGCTTCCCCCGCCACCGATCTGTCTTCCCGATCCTCTACGTCATGCTGGTCCTCAGACTCTCTCATGTCCCCGACCCGTGACAGCGGCTTTGCCACTTCTAGTATACCCGCTGCCCTTTCCTCAATGGACATTCCTGCGTCGGAAGCACTGCCTTGCACTTTTAGCCAGCCATGTGAGTTCCATAGTGCCAGCGACTCTGCGCCCGCTCACTCCACCTGCTGCTTTCCGTTGGACTTTAGGGTTGAAGAGTTTACAGATTATGGCTCCGCGCTTACCATCACTGTGCCTGAAACCCTGCGAACGAACGAGACGTTCCAGGTCATTGTACACTACGTCACGGGCGAGGGTCCTGCGGTGAGTGTTTAATTGCCACAGGACTGATGATTATTGTTGTTATCACGAAATTCTAGAAAGTCATCCCTCAGAATTCCTGCATGTCCATGATCCAATGTAGTAGCTTGCTCCCTGACTTTTCTGAAAGTCGCTAGTTGCATATTATCAGAAACATTTACATAGAGTATACAGTACTTGGGCCTGGTCATGGATTGCTAAGGTACTCTCCACCGCATTGTGGGGTTGGAAAGGGACCGTCACATTTGTCCCACAGCAGGAAGTGTGGATGTTTTGGGGGAGTGCCAAGGTTATAGAGGTGGGTTGGAGCTAAACCGCAAAACAATATTCTGTAAACAATGGTATTTACAGCGCCACACCCCAATGTATATAGGAAACTAAATGGTAAAGTATGGGGCTTTAATGGTGCTTACAGGAAGGAAACAAAAACATAATATACAAAAACCCAATATACAACAACACAGTAGTTGTAGATTAAAGCGGAGTCCCACCCAAAGCCGTTCCAGGCTTCTGGGTGGATTGCGACCATATGGTCGGGATGGTTCTATCCAGAGCCTGGACCCGCGCTGTGACGTCAACCGACAGTCGGCTTCAGCCCACTTTCTGCTGAGACCAGGTCACAGGAGTGCAGAACGAGCTACACTCCTGTGATCCACAGAAGTACAGGCAAAAAGAAAAACTTTGGCTATACTTCTCCTTTAACCACTTGCCACCCGCCATATAGCAAAGTGGTTGTGTTATCCTGATCAGACGTCATTTGATGTGATCAGGATAGCAAGCCGCTGCGTGCCCCCGGGGGCGAGCATCGCATCGATCGGTGATGCGGCCTGTCAGTCTGACACACCGCAACTCCGATTTAGGTAAAGAGTCTCTGACGAAGCCTCTTTATCACGTGATCAGTCGTGTTTAATCATGGAAACAGGAAAAGCTGTTTACCGTCTTTTCCACACTCGTGTCTGTCAGATGCGAGTAGAGAAGAGCCGATCGGCTGCCCCTCTGACAGGGGGGGGGGGTCTGTGCTGATTATTAGCACAGCCCTCGAGAGGATGCCCACACTGGACCATCAGGGATGCCCACCACTAGTCACCCCAGGGATGCCAATCGGTGCCCACAGTGGATGCCAATCAGTGCCAAATAATGCCTGCCAATCAGTGATGCCCATCAGTGCCACCCATCCATGCTGCCTTTCAGTGCTGCCTTATTAGTGCCCAACAGTGCAGCCCCATCAGTGCCTGTCAGTGAAGGAGAAAACGTACTTATTTACACATTTTTGTAACAGAAAAAAACTAAAATGTCTGTCTTTTTTTTTAATTTGTTTAGCAAAAAAAAATCCCAGAGGTGATCAAATACCACCAAAAGAAAGCTCTATTTGTGGAAACAAAATAATAACAATTTTGTTTGGGTACAGTGTTGCATGGCCGCACAATTGTCATTCAGAGTGCGACAGCACTGAAAGCTGAAAATTGGTCTGGGCAGGAAGGTGTTTAAGTGCCTGGTATTGAATTGGTTAAAGCACCATACTTTACTATTTTTAGTTTCTTGTTAACCGCCAAACAAAAATTTAATTTATTATAGGTATTTATGTAGCACTACAATTTAAATATTTTACATGTACATCAGTCCCTGCTCTAATGAAGCTTACAATCTAAGATCCTTAACGCAAATTCATACATACACATACTAGGGCAATTTAGACAGGAGCCAATTAACCTACCAGCATGTTTTAGGAGTGGGCAGGTATAGGGAGAACATGGAAATTCCAGACAGTAGTGCCATGGTAGGGAATTTAACCAACGACCCTAGTGCTGCTAGGTGGAAGTGCTAACCACTTAGCCACTGTGCTGCTCCAGTATATCAATTATTTGAAATGTTGTGTATTTTTTTTAATTTTTTTTATCTCTTTCATTACAAATTAAATCCTGTCCCGGTTGATTAATTCATCTGCGATGATTCTTTCTCATCTTGCAGTTTAAATCTGCATCTGAGAACTACAAACCAAAAAACCCTATGTGGCTTAGAATGTGGCAGAGAGTAGGTTTAGCGTTAGTTGGTTAGGCTTCCACTTTAACACACACGTGGTCAAGCATCTGCTCCCCCCAGAGCTATCTGACGAAGGCTGGTTTCACACCTATGCATTTTTAGTGCTTTTTTAATTTTGCAGATTTGCACTACAGAACGTGTTCCATAGGAAACCATGGTAAATGGGCCGTAGTGCAAATCCGCAAAAAGCACTAAAAATGCATAGGTGTGAATCCAGCCTAACTAAGGCAGCAGAACCTGTTGTGAAACCGACCAACCCCAACCTCAGCACCTCCAGCACTGAGTTTTTTTCTTCTCCATTTACAAAGTAACCCCAAACTTTATATAATGCTCAAATGACAAAAGTATCTAATTCATGCAGATTATTATTTGGCAACATTGTAGATCTTTATTAGCTTGTATATCTTTTTCAAATGGCACTGAACATTATGGGGCTTTTTTTTTTTTTTTTTTTTTTTTTCATATTTACCTCAGTAGATGGAGCATCAGACCAATGCTGCTGCTGTCCCTTGCGCACCTCTACACTGAGAACCAAGCCACCGAACACCACCGATGGCTCGGTTCCCTGCCCGAGTGGAGAGATGCTGCCTGTCAGTCAGCATATCTCCTGCGCTCATCCTCCACTCTCATCGGAGCGATGTGCTGTGGAGGGGCAGGGAGACTGCCATTGGTCAAGACAGATGGCGGATCCAGACTTCGCTCTGATATATGTGACATCAGCGGAGAGCGGACTTCACACCGTTCTCTGCTGAAAAAGGGTCAAAGGAGTACAAAACTAATTGCACTGCTGTGACCCAGAGGAGAAGTCCAGCCTAAAAAAGCCTCAGGCTGGACTTCTCCTTTTTAAGGCCCTATTCACACCTGAGCATAGCAGGAAGGTGTGTTCCTGCTTGCAGGCTTTTTTTGTGCGCATTGTGCATCATGTATCGCGTGTCGCACCTAAATCGGCACATTACCTTGAGTGGGCTGCCCTACATATGACAAAGGGATTTTTTCAGTGCACGTTGCAAAATATCTGCTACCCATGCTTTAACAATTAATGGCACTGCAAGCGTGACCTGCTATTGCAGCACGTTTGCTGTGCATGTCGGCAACGTGATGCAATATGCACATTTTTGTGTGTTTTGTCACACGTTTAGGAAATGTACAGTTTTGCATGCAGCCTAAAGGTCAACATAGCAAGGAATTCAGAAAACATAAGCACCAAGATGACACAGATAAAAGGCGTAGTTCACCTCTACCAATAAAAATGCCTATGTAGGTACAGGGCATCTGTAGATAAAAACAAGCTATGCAGCTTTGACCAAAGTTGAATAATGTCCTGCATGCAGAACTTTGATGTGCATTCAGTAAAACTGCGCGACATAATAGAATTCTATGGGAAAGTGCAGCTAACCTGCATGAAAACCATGGGAACGCTGCTCCGCAGCAGATCAGCATGAAGCTTTCTTTAAGAAGCAAGCTACAACCAGACCAGATTGCCTTTATTATGAAATTAAAGAATCAATTGCTCCAGAGTGCCTGCAGCTACAGAGGTCGGTGAGGGCTTGTTTTAGGGCCAGTTCTCTCCATGCCTGCACAGGGACTTTGCTGTGTTCCTGTTCAATTTAGATCTCGCATGCATAGTGCATTACATTTGAAATTTGCAGCTTGTGTCAATAGAAAGTTAAAGACACCCCAAACGCAGGTCACAAATGCAGTGTGTTTTCTCGCATCGGATCACATGGTCCTTTTGTATCATGTGACCTGGTTAGAGTGCAATTTAAAAAGATGTGAATGCTCTACTTTGGTGCTGTAAGGTGCGATTTTAGCCTAATTAAAATGAATAGGCTGAAATTGCACTGCGTGTGAATTGCATGGGAACCCACAAAGCATTCCTGTTTGATTCATGTGTGAGCGGCCCTGTGGGGAGACACTGTGTTCACACCATCTCACCGCAGGGATGTAGTCCCAAGGAAGGGGGCGAGCACACTGACTAACCCCCACCCAGAACGGCTCGGATGATGGGGGCAAGCTTACTGAGGAGAAACAGGAAGTGAGAAATTCAGACAAAGGAAGAAAAAAAACAATACTTGAATGACCACAGCCTGGCCACTGATTTGTTATTTTAGTTACAGGTCTAGTAAGCTGTGGTCTCTTCCATACAGTAAAAACTAGCTATGAGATCTCCAGTTCTTCTGTGTTCCAAGTGGCACCCACTTCTCATGGGTGTTGCAAGTGTGAAGACCTGGAGATGTCAGGTGCATACCACCAGAGCCTTCTAGAAATAAAAAAAATATTTTGTTGGTGTAAAAAAGCTTCAGCTTCTAGCAAAAACATAGTTTTACCCATGCTGCATCAGTATTTAAATATTACCTGCAATATATTTCCAACAATGTTTTTCAGATATGGTGGCTGGATCCTGACCTCTCCTATGGAAGCTCAGAGTTGTTTGTGTTTACTCAGGGGCACTCTGTTTGCAATCGCTCCTTCTTCCCATGTTTTGATACACCAGCTGTAAAGTGTACTTACTCTGCCTCTGTTAAGGTAAGTTAAACAGTCTTTGTTTTGATAACCATTTTATTTTCAGCAGCTTTGATGTCCAGTTAGCCTCGGTGGACACTAGAACATGGTGCCGGAAACCGGTGATCTGTGCACGTCTTTGCACGCACTGCTGTCAATGTTTACACGCCAAATAAAGGTCACAAACACAGCACATTACTGTGCAATTCATAGTGCGAACCAGGGCTTGCCACATTCTTGCAAAAATGATCCACTGTTGTGATGGGTTTGCATCGGTAGGGGTGATGGATTTGGGCATCGGTAGGGGTGATGGATTTGGGCATCGGTAGGGGTGATGGATTTGGGCATCGGTAGGGGTGATGGATTTGGGCATCGGTAGGGGTGATGGATTTGGGCATCGGTAGGGGTGATGGATTTGGGCATCGGTAGGGGTGATGGATTTGGGCATCGGTAGGGGTGATGGATTTGGGCATCGGTAGGGGTGATGGAGTTGGGCATCGGTAGGGGTGATGGATTTGGGCATCGGTAGGGGTGATGGATTTGGGCATCGGTAGGGGTGATGGATTTGGGCATCGGTAGGGGTGATGGATTTGGGCATCGGTAGGGGTGATGGATTTGGACATCGGTAGGGGTGATGGATTTGGGCATCGGTAGGGGTGATGAACTCGTGTCAGCATTGGTAGGGGGTGATGAACTCGTGTCAGCATTGGTAGGGGGGATGGACTCGGGTCCGCACCGGTAGGGGGGGATGGACTCGGGTCCGCACCGGTAGGGGGGGATGGACTCGGGTCCGCACCGGTAGGGGGGGATGGACTCGGGTCAGCACCGGTAGGGGGGGATGGACTCGGGTCAGCACCGGTAGGGGGGGATGGACTCGGGTCAGCACCGGTAGGGGGGGATGGACTCGGGTCCGCACCGGTAGGGGGGGATGGACTCGGGTCCGCACCGGTAGGGGGGGATGGACTCGGGTCCGCACCGGTAGGGGGGGATTGACTCGGATCAGGATCGGTAGGGTTGGTGGACTCGGATTAGAATCACTAGTTGCAGTGTCCCAAGTGGCAGTTTACCTCTTTGCCTGGTGTTGCAGATTCCTATTACAGTGATAATTGGCTTCAGTCCTTACCTGTAATCAGAAATTCTCTGCAGTTAATGATATTATTATAATAGGCAGTAAATCTGAGTCCTGATTTTATTTACAGTTGCTCTGTAATGCAAAGTCAGAGACAGATCACCTGCAATAGGTAATCTGCGAGTGATAGTGATATCTTCTATTACTTCCAAACCACAACAGACAAAAAGATCAGCACCTCCTAAAGTTTTACGTTATAGTAAATCCAATAAAAGAATATTGGCCATAGCTAACCCCATAGCAAGGCACCCATTGGAGGAATACTCCTGAGGGTCTAGCAACAACAGTGCCTGCCTTTTGTAGATAAGATCAATTATTATTTTGTATTTTACATTGATTCTCTGTCCAGACAAGTGCCTTTTTTTTTTATTTTATTTTTTTGGGGCGAGCCATTTGGTACGGCTTGTTTTGCTGTGATACTATTATTGCATTGTTATGGACTTAAAATATTGAGGTTGATTTAATTGATGCAATGTGCGTCATCGTTGGTTGGTACAGAATTAAGCATAAAAAATAATTAAATTGCGCTAATGATCATAAATACATGAAAAAATCAATAAAACTTGCGTTCATTAAATTTGGTAACCCAATCAGTCCATATACAAATCCACCAGTGATTAATATAGTGAGTCTTGATTATCCCTGATAAAACCACCATCTCATGTGAACAATGCCGCCACCAACAGTAGAATTTGCTGCTTACCAGCTCCAGTTGATCCCCCCCCCCCCCCCAATTACAAGGGATCAAACAACGCCTATGGCTTATTACCCAGCCTGGGCCTTTCTCCTGGTAATGCCATTCTCCTGTACCCGGGACATCACCCAGGGGTGGACATATCGGCAGTACAGCCTGTGCAGGTGCACGAGGGCCTCTGAGGTCCTGGGGGTCATTGGAGTTCTTGGTACACTCCACATCCACTTGAAAGAGTGATGTCCCGGGTACAGGAGAAAGGCCCGGATGAGGTGGTTGGTGGATTTATCATCAGGGATGATCAAGACTTTTATTATCTTAATCACTGATGGATTTTTATATGGACTAATTGGGTTTCCAATTGAATGAACTCTTTAACTTTTTTTTTTTTTTTATATATCATGTATTTATGATCATTAGCGTGATTCTATTTCTTTATATTATTGCCATACTGTAATTTATGTCAGAAGAGAATTGCCGCTTGATGTTTGTTTTGGTTTTGTTTTTCCATTAGCGCAGTTTTCTTCTTATTTTCCTTACAGGATTAGTCATTGCTGTTATGCTTTTTATTTTATTTTTTGTTGTTTTTTTAAACCCACTATAGTATAGTAGAGAATGGGTTTTAATTTAGATTTACTGACCAAATTGTGAATAACAGTTTTTATGGGCTGTAGTGATGGCGCCTCAATGGAATGACAGCACATCTGACACATTGAAAATACTGGCATATTTTTAGGCCTGGTGTCACAATCATCAGAGTGTGACTTTTGTATACATGAGATGGTATCTATTTATGGGACAGTGGAAGTAATGGAATAAAAAGTGAGGTTGTCCAGCTATGACTGAGGAAGGTATAAGAATAGAATTGTACTGTACAGCGGTGGTCACTACAGGTTTTGTGGTTTTGTTACATGGATAAAGATACTATATGAATCATGTAACTCCAGAGATTGTACCTTCATAAAAATCTCTGTATTTGTATATTGACTGTTCAGTAAAGAGGAACTGCAGTCTGCTCACATAATTTGTAATAAAAAAAACATCTTTGCCATTCTGAAGCTTCCCTCCAACCACTTTGCATATTATTTTATATATACTGTAACCATATGTGGCTGCAACCATTTTAACTGTGGGCAGCTGAAGCTGTTGCCTGTTTACTTCCTGGATTTACACAGAGGCACACTTCCCAGCTTTGAAGCTCTCATTGGCCCTCTTATGACTCCCTTCCTGGCAAACTCTCGCCAGAGTGTGAGAGAGCGCTGTGCATGATGTTATAAGCCTAGGCTTTTTACTAGACAAACAGTGGGCTGTATAAGGTATTTACTGTCAGGAAAAAAAAAATGTTTTACTATCCAAAGTTAAAACAAGGGCAGAGCATTTAATGGAAAGATGAAAAAATGACTGAAGTTCCGCTTTAAGATCAGCTCTTTTTTTTTTTTTTTTTTTTATGTTATTGTATGCAAGCTAAAAATTAGAGCTGTGTGCTGATTGGTTTTGGTAGCAAGGTTCGGAAGAACCTTTATTCCCTGCCATGGAAGCTTCAAGAAAATGTTATACTGAGCAGTGTTAATTGTATTTTCCTATATATACTTTCCTCAGGCTCCAGCAGGAATTCGGGTGCTTATGAGCTGTACTCACAGTTATTACATAGAAGAAATGGGCATCTTTCACTTCTACATGGAGCATCCTGTTCCTGCCTATTTAGTGGCCCTGACTGCAGGTCATTTGCTTCCAGCAGATATTGGCCCCAGGTAACTACATTTCATATGGTTGCATTCATCCACTAGATGCATTTTGTTCACTGTGGTATTTCTTTTTTTCTGCTATTACTTGGGTTTTATGTACTTTACTGTTTGTTTTCTAACAGAAGTCGGGTTTGGGCTGAACCCTGTGTGCTGCCTTTGGCTGTCGGTAAACTAGCTGGGCGAGTAGAGCAGTGGCTTCAGGCTGCAGAGAGCTTGTACGGACCCTATATCTGGGGAAGGTAAGATCAGATGTAACTATAGCTATATAAATATTTTGTACATTTCTAGAGACAGTTAAAGTGGTTCTAAAGCCAGAAGGTTTATTATCTTAATGCATTCTATGCATTAAGATAAAAACCCTTCTATGTGCAGTGGCACCCCTAATACTTAAGCCCCATCTCGATCCAGTGATGTTGCACGAGAGCCTCGGCTGTCTGGGACTATCCCTCTTCATTGGCTGAGACAGCAGTGGGTGTCATTGGCTCCCGTTGCTGTGATTAAAAGTCAGTGAGCCAATGAGGAAAGAGAGGTGGCTGGGTTGAGCCATGGCTCAGTGTCTGAATAGACACAGAGCAGCAGCTTGGCTTGGGTACCCTCATAGCAAACTGCTTGCTATGGGGGCACTGGGCAGGAGTGAGGAGCGCCAGCAAGGGACCCGAGAAGAGGAGGATCAGGGCTGCTTTGTGCAACACCACTGCACAGAGCATGAAAAACAAAAAATTGCAAGCGCTAAAAATGTGAAAACATGTCGAAAAAAGAAGGGGGAATAATAATCAATGAAGTGGGGTCTAAGACCAGTGCAGCTGGATGAAAACCATAACTGAAGAATACGGATCAAATCGGTACTAAACAAAATAATCCAGCACTCCTTGGTTTAAAGAAGCAGGCAGTCCCACAGCAGGTTAAAGGATCATAAAATACATTTATTCAAAATTTTATATAAAATCCAGTCCTGTTGTAAAACAAGGAAATGAAAAAAACAGAGAAGGAAGCTTACGGTGTCACCGAAATTTAGCTGAGCAACGAGGAGCCGAAGAGTGTCCAGTGAATCTCTCACAGCGGGGGTAGAAAGGGCGCCAATACCCCTGTTGTGTTGCAGCCGAAGATGGAGCCCGTGTTCCAACGTGTCGGTAGAGCAGACGGAAGCAGCAATCGGCAGGGAGATGGAAGTGTAGCTCCATCTCACATGTGTCGGTGACGTCAGACCAGCTGGGACACCGATGCAGGAGGAGGAGGAAGCCACAGTGCTGCGATGGATAAGCCGTTAGTCTCTCTCGATCCAGACGAGCATATGACATGCTGATCAATTTAGGATTACAATGAAGGGTACATCTGTTCATATTCGCTCAGTGAGGTGCTGGTCAAACAAGGGGAAGTTGTCTACGCTGCTCTGTAATATCTCCTGGCCAGCAAGATGATGGTGAAAAGAAGGACTAATCCTAAATTGATCAGCATGTCATATGCCCGTCTAGATCGAGAGAGACTAACGGCTTATCCATCGCAGCACTGCGGCTTCCTCCTCTTGCATTTTTTTTTATTTGATCACCTCTGCGGTTTTTATTTTTTTGCGCTATAAACAAAAGAAGAGCGACAAGTTTGAAAAAAACACGATATTATTTTACTTTTTGCTATAATATTCCAATAAAAAAAAAAAACGTTTTTGCCTCTTAGATGGCCGGGAAGCCCAGGACATCATATGATGCCCGCCCAGGATGGGAGATCCCTCCTGCGGACGTCATTTGGCTATGGGCGGGAAGGGAAGTGGTTAAAGTGACCATTAAGCCACTTTATAGCCATAATATAATCGGCTGGATTGGGCTTAGTGATGAAGAGGCTAGAAAACCTGGGCTGATTGGTATTATTTGCGCTTTCAAAATCTGATGCTGAACTCTTTGCAGCACGCCTGTGTCTGCTTCCTCTACCCATTTCCAGGGGCATATACAGTAGAACTTGGTGTGTTTATGCATACAGCACCTAAGTGTTTTACCTGAAATACTGTTGGATGGCACTATTGAAATTGTTGGGAATCACAAGACGTAATCAAGCATTTCTGTGTTTAAAGGGAAAGTAAAACATTAGCTTTATTTAGTTATTTTTACCAAATATGAATTATTCCCCTTCTTTTTTTTTTTTTTTTTATGTATCTATAAACATCTGATTTATTTATCTGATTTGTTTTCTGCTTACTCGTTTTCAGAGATACCCCTTGTTTATATATTCCCTTTAAAAGTCTTTCTCACCCAGAACCCATTTGCCCACTACCCTTCCCTACCTCCATTCCAGGTACGATATTGTCTTCCTGCCCCCATCCTTTCCGATTGTTGCCATGGAGAACCCGTGCCTGACATTCGTCATCTGTTCCATCTTGGACAGTGAAGATTTCTTGCTTATTGATGTGATCCATGAAATTGCACATGGCTGGTTTGGGAATGCAGTCACTAATGCCAGCTGGGAGGAAATGTGGTTGAGTGAAGGTTTGGCAACATATGCCCAGCGCCGTATCACCACTCTTGTTTATGGTAAGTGAATTGCGGTATAATTTGAAATGCCTTTCCCTACTGCTCATGTCTGATAACATGTGGCAAAAGAACAAATTGTCTATCGATGGCCTGTTCCAAACACGTAAACGCCAACTCTAGCAAAACCAATCGATTTTTTTTTCTATATTAATAGTAAAGCTATATCACACTAAGGTCTCTTGCCATGACAAAGTCAAGTTACATTGTCAGAATCCCCCCAAATTTTCCTTTTATATTGTAGAACTAACAGTTGTGGGTTGCGATTGTGGCTTTAAAAAAGTGAAGGGTGACATCTTTGTTATGGATATATGGGGGGGGGGGGGTACAAGCAACCAGTAGAGATAAAATTCATAGTGTGCACTTGCTAAACATATGAGATAAGGCATCAACGGATGGATATAGCACAGACCCAAAACAAAAGTCTACTAAGGACTGCTTTACACATATTGCTTAAAGCGGGAGTTCACCCGAAAAACATTTTTTAACATTAGATTGAGGCTCATTTTGTCAAGGGGAATCGGGTAGTTTTTTTAAAATCGAAGCAGTACTTACCGTTTTAGAGAGCGATCTTCTCCGCCCCTTCCGGGTATGGTCTTCGGGACTGGGCGTTCCTATTTGATTGACAGGCTTCCGACGGTCGCATACATCGCGTCACGAGTAGCCGAAAGAAGCCGAACGTCGGTGCGGCTCTATACGGCGCCTGCGCACCGACGTTTGGCTACTTTCGGAAAATCGTGACGCGATGTATGCGACCGTCGGAAGTTTGACGGAAGCCTGTCAATCAAATAGGAACGCCCAGTCCCGCAGCCCATACCCGGAAGCGGCGGAGAAGATGCATCTCTAAAACGGTAAGTACTGCTTCGATTGTAAAAAAAACACCCAATCCCCCTTGACAAAATGAGCATCGATCTAATGTTAAAAAAAAAAAAGTTTTTTGGGTGAACCTCCACTTTACCATTGCCCAGCAGTTCTGAATCTTGGCTTTCTAAGCTCTGTAAACAAACAACGTATTTATTCTTTTAAAGCCCAATTGAATTTTTAGTTAAAATCGGCTAAAAAAAATCCAGGTTCATCACAATTCTGAGAAAGCCGCCTTTACTTAATTAAAAGGTCTGTCCCCTTCAACCCTGCGGCAGATCCATGCTCTCGGACCTCTGCAGAGAAGCCAATGCCACCATGCACACACTCCATACTGAGTCTGAGCTAGAGCTCCCCAATCCGCAGAGCACATGAGCATTACTGATTAAAGCGCTCTGACTCCGAAAGAGTGTTAAGGTTCTACAAAGAGACCACTTCTTCTGCACAGAGAACAAGGGCTCTCCCCTGAAGCAGACTGGCAGGGCACAGCCTTTTCTATCTTTTTCTCAGAAAGTGGCTATGCTTCTAGTAGAGATGATTGTAGCCCATAACAGAAATGATCATAGGTTTGAAGATGCACAGTAGCTTCTTTGGATATCCACTGATCGCCCAGTCTCAGGGGAATAAGTCCTTGTCTGAAAAAAAAACAAAAAGTCCTGGATGATCTGTATTTTCCTAAGCAGTGCTTAAACAAGACTGTGCAAGTTAATGGAATGATATCTGACCAATTTCTCATATCTAGCCTTCACATAATAGGTATTTCTTCATCATTCATTGAGGGACACAGGAATTCAGAGGCTCTCGGAATCATACCAGCTTCTCGTTCCACCATTTTATAGGGGCTCAAACAGCTTATTTTTCAAGTTTATGGTCTTAATTTAATTTTATATTGTTTCTTCTAATTTTTGTATATGGATGATGGCACTGTAATTATTGTGTTTAAAAAAAAAATTAAAATCGAAGTACCTTTTTCCTAATCGATATACAGCTATATAGAGTCACTTGAGATATCTGCAGAAAAACCTAAGCAGAAGGAGCTTGTAGTCCTCTGCTGCTGGTCACATGTTCAAACTAAAATAAAAAAATGGTCTTTGGAATACAGAGTAAAAATAAATAATATCAATAGACTGTTTTACATTTACATATATACTTTAAATCTAATCTTTATAATTTTTTGGCAATAACATGGTGTGGGCAGATTTCTGCCAGTCACAAGCTGTGTCTTATAATAAGAGGGAGGTGAATCCTCCATTAGTCTACATGTAATATCCCACCCCAATTGTGTTTATCTGGTTAGTGGGCATAGAAGAGGAGGGAAGGTATGGGCTGTCATTTACCACTGTGTATATATACCCACATGTGTGACTCTGTAGTCACGTGGGCTGCCCAGATGTGATGAGTAGGAAATGCTCAGCACAGAAACTCACTAAAAACTGAGCATGTGCAGAGTTGCCACCACAGCTGCAAAATCCCTAGCTGACTTGAGGACAGAGGTAGAGATGAAGAGCAGCAGGATATACCAGATTTTTTGCAGAAAACAAATCTCACAGTGACTGAGTGAGCATGAATGGCATGTAATGCACCATTTATTGATAGTTTTTTTATATCATGACATAATCTGTGAGCCCTTTTTGGCACCAAGCTACTGTTTTCCAGATTTGTAAGGATGCCACCTGGTCTTCTGTCCAGGTGTTCTTGGAGTTTTTCCAGGTGAATGTTTAGGTCCCATCAGATGCCAGCTTCATGTGTAAGGTTCTTCAGGCAGCTCTTGGAGTTGCAAGCTGTCTTCAGTTTTGTTTTTAGTGGGCCTGTTTTTTGAACTTCCCCGCAGTCTCTGAATTCTTCTGTTCCTCAATGACAGAGAGAGAATGTTGATTTTTGTTTGATTTGATTTTTGCACTTGATGTAAAACCAATTTCTTGGAGTTCATTTTGGTACACGGGTCCAATCCCTGTGGAATGTTTAGGGATGAGCTCTGGCGTGTTCACACAGTGCACGTGCAGAGCCCGCCAGGAAGTCGGCACGGCGCTGCGCTAATCACAGGCAGGGAGACATTGTCCCGATGCTGGGCTGCAGAGATTGGGAAATGTCTCTCCCTGCCTTTGGTTAGCGCAGTGCCGTGCAGACTTCCTGGCGGGCTCTGCACGTGGACTGTGCGAACACGCCAGAGCTCATCCCTAGCTATGTTCATGCTCTTAATACTGCTTTTACACAGACATTAGGCATACAAGGGGGCTATACTGGGCTGGCCACCATTTGTATTTGCTTGTGTGCAAGTCCTCTAATAGGCAGCAGTATGACCCTGACAGTCTCTGGGTTTTTGTGTCCCTCAATGAACTAGAAGTAATTTGGATATTTTTATTTATATATTTTTTTTTTGCTTAGGAGCCCCTTGCCAAACATGGGTCAATCCACTTTTGCCAAGTTCATGCTCTTGGATCATGCTTTTCCACAAAATTAAGGCATGTGGGATTAGGAGAGGTTGTATTGGGCTGGCCACAATTGTATGTTTGCCAGCGTCCAAATCCTAAACTAGACAGCATTAACTCCATCAGTCTGAGTGCCTGTGTCCCTTAATAGTAAATACTGCAATCCCACACCCTGACCCATTGTCAAATGGTTGTTTGAAAGCCTATCTTGCAGCACTTTTTTCCTTTTTATAGCAGCAAATGTACATCGAAGTCTAGCAATATAGAAGGCCACTCTAGAATTAAAACAGTCATCTGCTTTAAAAAGTGGTTATTTTACAAACGCACTACTTCCACATAGATCATGACTGTTTTTTTGTCCTCTACAGTTTCCCTTCATTCACTTAGAAACAAAAAACTCCAAATTTCTATTGATCTCTGAAAATCCATGTGATTCATGGATTCTACATTGACGTATAATAAAAGGTCTGACAGGCCAATTTTAATCAAACTGCATGTTTTATCCTAATATGTCCCCCCCCCCCCCCCCCCAAGTTATATAAATCCATGTTCTGTGTTTATCTGTCAGGTGCTGCTTTCACATGTCTTGAGACAACTTTTCGACTTGAAGCTTTGCACAGACAGATCCGAATCCTTGGTCAGGATACACCATTCAGCCGACTGCAGGCCAAACTGGATCCAGGTAAGAAGTCTGTAAGAAACTGTTTAAATGCCAAAGTGTTTGTTAAGAAGCTTTTAATGAGAAAATAAAATGAACATGTGTTCACAACAAGGGGGATTTGATTTTAATCAAGTCGATTTAAATTTAAAGCAACCGTCATCTCTGTCCTGCAGCGGCTCCTCCTCTGACACGCTGTTGACTCACCGACATTCCCATTCACTTTAATGGGACAGCTGGTGATGCAGAAGCAGCTGAGTGGATGCCCGCTAACAGGCTCTAACATGATGGTTTTGAAATGACAGGTGCGCTTTAAATGTAAGGACATATTCTTGCTGGTAGTTAGAATCTTTAATATTTGCAAACAAAATTTAAGGTTTCATATTCAGAGTAAAAAGCTGTCAGGTTAGTAACACGGCGATATCAGAACTGATTCAATAATACAGTTTGTAGTGTACATAGATTTGCAAAACAATTGGATAAAGTAATATTCCTGAACTTTATTTTATCTCATGGTTACTGTGAAATTGTGTCAATGCATCAATGCAGTGCATGTTATCTCGGCTTGCAGAGCATGGATTCATTGAATGAGTTTACGCATGTAAGTCCCACCCACATATGTAAACGCCATTCAAACCCCACATGTGAGGTATCGCCGCATGCGTTGGAGCGTGAGAAACAATTCTAGCACCAGACCTCCTCTGTAACTCGAAAATAGTAACCTGTAAAAAAAAAAAATTAAAGCGTCGCCTATGGAGATTTTTAAGTACCGAAGTTTGGCGCCATTACATGAGTGTGTGCAATTTTAAAGCGTGACGTCTTGGGTATCTATTTACTTGGCGTAACATCATCTTTCACATTATGCAAAAAAATGGGCTAACTTTAATGGTTTGTTAATTTTTAATTAAACCATTTTTTTTCCCCAAAAAAGGTGTTTGAAAAATGATTGCGCAAATAACGTGCGAGGGGAAAAAAAAGTTGCAATGACCGCCATTTTATTCCCTAGGGTGTCTGCTAAAAATATATATATATATATATATATATATATAATGTTTGGGGGTTCTTATTAATTTTTCTAGCAAAATTATTTGGTTTTTACATGAAGCAGAGAAGAGCCAGAATAGGCCCCGGTGGACAAGTGGTTAAATCAAATCCGTTTTTGTTTTTTTGTTTTTGTTTTTTTTCAATTGATTTATATCCACCCTAGTTTACAATTGGGTAACTAACTTTGGCCCCCACAACTAACCTACTTTTTGCTCCCCTGTCACCATGTTTACCTCACCTCAGGAGTGATAGCTTTGGACTCTCTAAACCCCCATATGACATTCTAAGGGCCCTTTCACACCAGAAACTGCACATTTTTTACTGCATTTTGCACTGTGTTTTGTACTGCATTTGCAGTGTATCTTGCTATACGTTTTTTGGGCTTGGCTTAAAGAGGTGCTGCACAGTGCATTTAAAGTGTAAAAAAATGCAGCTTTCTTTTCGTTTCTTTTCTTTTTTTTTTTTCTTTATTTCTTCTGGAAATTCCAGGTATGTTTATTTTACTTTCCTGGGAAAATGGAAAAGCGTGGAAAGAGAATGCAAGAATGAGCAATTTTTGGGGCCTGAGCATTGAAGTTAAAGCGTTTGTTGCCCCAACATTTTATATTCCTGATATGTGCCTGCTGTACCATGTACTTGTATAAGAAAGTATCCTGTTCTCTTTGTATTTTTCCCTTATGTAAAATCCCTGGTGTTCCTGCCAGTCCCTCTGCTTTCCCTTTTTAAAAACTCCAAACTAAGCAGGAGGGCACACTGTGGTTGGTGCTGCACTAGCTGTGCTGCTGCTTATCCTCCCCTCCCCTCAGCTCTTATGCAGCTGAGAACAGAGGGAAGGTGCTCGCCTAAAAAAATTGTATTATGTTTTTTGTTTGTTTTTTATATCTATACACAAATATTTTGCCTTTTATTTATATTTTAAACTGAATAGGTTTACAAGGTGATTGTTTGAATCACTTTAAAGGTTAAGTTCACCTTTACAGAAAAGAGGTGAACTTACACTGGACCCTGTCTCCACCACCACCGCCCCCCCCCCAGCCCTGCTGACCTGGAGCGTGGTCTACACTGGGTTGCTGCCTCACTGGTCCGGGGCTTAGAAATTTCCTTCGGCTTTATCGCCAAAGTGTACCTTGTCAGGAGGTATGTTTAGGAGCATCAGAACCCATGTAGCCTGTACTGTCACCGCGGGTGAAGAAGAGAAAAACCATGGGGGGATATCTGATGTGTCAGAACAATCGATTGCCTGACTCCAGGTTAGCGGGACCAGGGGAGATGGGGGCAGGGTCCATATTTTCTGTAAAGGTGAACTTGCACTTTAACTTGTTTCGGGTTCACATTAACATTTTCTTTTTAATGTTTACAAATGTGTAAAAATTAATATCCTGTACTATTTCTTTTATTTTTTTCTTTTAGGTGTAAACCCTAGTAACCTCATGAACTTATTCACCTATGAGAAGGGCTTTTGCTTTGTGCACTATTTGTCCCAGTTATGCGGGGACCAGGACAACTTTGATGCCTTCCTCAGGGTAAGGATAAACTGGGAAATTGATTAAGCTTCTGCACCATTAAAAATCAATGTCAAGTGGCCTGTGCCACATTAAGCAGATAGACTTGTTTCGCAGGTCTGCTCCTACTTCACAGATGGAATACGATAGTTTACCATATAGAAAACTGCCACAGATTCTCTACAGGTGTAACCTTGACGTTTGGAATATTAGCTGTCGGCTCGCATCTCTTTCTGCCCCTGCAGTAATTGCACTACCCGAGCAGAGCCTGCAGGGCAGTGTTAAAGTGGTTGTCAACTCCCCAAAAAAAAACACAACCTGCAAGACAAAGGCACAATGAACTAGTATGCATCGCATACTAAATAATTATGAAATACTTGCCTTAGATCGAAACTGTTGTAGCGGTCCTTGTACACCGCAGTGACCTGCGACATGTCTCCCGGAGTTATTTCTGGGTTCGCGGGCTCCGGCGATGTGAATGGCCGGAGCCGCGATGACGTCACTCCTGCAAATTTAAATAAAGCCATAAGATTTTAGTAGACTAAAATGTAACAGAGATTTTAGTCAACTAATATACAACTAAAACAATCCAGATGACTAAAACTAAAATAACATTTTAGTCAAGATCGTGAATAAAACTACATTGAAATTTGACGACAACATTTATACTGCTCCAGTGTTGACAGCCCTCCTCCTTCCTCTTACTCAGAGCTTGACAGGGACGGGCAGAGGGATTGGAACATGCAGGTCCAGCTCTCTGTTCTCTGTACTCTATTTGTCATAGCCACATAACCAGGGCTGGTGCAAGGATTTTTGACACCTTAGGCGAAACCTCATTTTGCCGCCCCCATTGGCTTCACCCCCTTTGCCCTGCCCATGTGACAGGAGGTGGCGCTATACATGAAGCATCGGCTCTGCTTCCTCTAGCGCTGGCTCCAGTGCTGCACTGCACCTTGGATGGAGCAGCTGCCTGAGACGGAGTTGGTTACATACTGCAGCCTGCAGAGCATGCAGACACGGAGGGAAACCAGTGGCTGAGCGCCCCTAGGCAGCAGTGCGCCCTAGGCCGTTGCCTAGTGGTAGCATCGGCCCTGCACATAACAGAGAACTGATTGCTTCTAATTAACAAAGTGTCTTGCTCTTCTTTTGTTAGTTAGGAGCAACATCTGCTCCAGTTTTTATGTTTAGAAGAGTAGTGCAAGCTTGTGCTTGCCATCACTCTTTGTTAAATCTTCTCAAAGTCTTTTAAAGCAGAACTAAATCCTCCTATCATTTTCAGCCATTGAAGATGCCATCTTGGCCTGTCAACTTCGACTGCCCTGAGGCTTCACATGTGATCAGTTATGACACTGGCAATTTTCTGGTTTGACAGTTTGATTGAGAGCACAACCAAAATGATCGTTACATTCTCAGCATGTGCTGGGATAGCAGCTGTTTTTTTTAAACTGTTAAAACAATGGGTTTAGTTTTGCTTTAAAGGTAACAGCATTCTTTTAATTATTGTACAGATATATGTGGATGAAATTAGCTTAATGGTAGTAACTTTATCTGTAAGAATTGGTTTTAAAGTGTAACTCCTTGAGAAAAAAAAATCACCATGGTCTGTTACATACAGATTTTATTGGAGAGTCTTACCTGTTGCTGTTTTTTTTTTATTTATTTTTTGAACGTATGGGTTCTACTAACTTCTTTTCATTCCCTGGTGCTGAGTTATAGTCTGCCTGTCCCATTGTTGCAGTCGGTGAAAAACTGCTGGAAAAAGCAGTCAGCCAATTTCATGAGCAGGATGCTGTGTACACAAAATAGTGAATGCCCCCATTAATGCCAGGGCATAATAAAGACACATTCAAATTCTATACCATTTTTAGAAAGTCACAGCTACAGATTGCAATGGAAAAGTAACATAAACTCTTTGACTTTTAAATTCACCAACAGAAAATACAACAGAAATAGTCTTTGTGCTAGAAATGTCCAATCCAAAGTAATAACACGTTGACCATGGAATCCCTTAATGAGAATGCTTAGAGCCCTTTCACACTGAGGAGTTTTTCAGGTGTTTTAGCGCCTAAATACCGCCTGAAAAACTCCTGCCTTGCAGTCTCGGTGTGAAAACCCAAGGGCTTTCACAGTGGAGCAGTGCGCTAGCAGGACCGCTCCAAAAGTCCTGTTAGCAGCATCTTTGGAGCGGTGAAGGAGCTGTGTGTTTACCGCTGTTCCACCGCTTCTTCCCATTGAAAGCAATGGGAAACCGTAAAACCGCCGGCAATGCGCCTCTGCAGAGGTGCATTGGCGGTGGTATTAACCCTTTTTCGGCCGCTAGCGGGGTTTCAAACTGCACCGCTAGTGGCTGAATACTGCCGCAATTTCAATGCAATATCGCCGCTATACCGTCAGCGCACCTCCCGCCCCAGTGTGAAAGGGGCCTTAATGTGAAACAATCTGGCCAGCACCATACTCCTTGCCGCTTAGTGATCAATAAGAAATTGATGGCTGTGAAAACAAAAGAGAAATCTGAGCGCACATTCTCATGGTGTAATAACGTCTTTTATTAGATGTAAAAGAATTAAATCAATACGGGCTATGGGCTGGCTCCACAGACACAGGCTCATCAAGTAGCTGCTGACAGGTAGGTAGTTGTCAGGATAACTACAGCATCCTCTATCGGTTGGCTTTACCAGAGCTGTCCCTGGGACAGGTGCCCCACAGCCCTCTCCTGACCAGCTGTTTCTTCAGTCAGCGGCTCACTTGCGGCCTGTCGGCAGCTGCTTGATGAGCCTGTGTCTGTGGAGCCAGCTCATCCAGCGGTCTTCTCATCCACTCTGAAGCACGGATGTGTCCCTCGCTAGGGCTGTCTTTTGGAGGAACTGTTTGACGTTGTTTATTCACCTTCACCTGTGAGTGTATTGATTTTATTATTTTATATGCAATAAAATACGTTATTGCACCATGATCCTGTGCGCTCGTATTCCCTTTTGTTTGAAACTAACCAGCATCAGCCAAAATCTAAGCCTAAAGCCCTAAATGTGAGTACCACAGGACAGCGCACAGATTCAACACATATGGGCTTTATTATTGATTTTTGGTTGCTGACAGTGTGCTGTACGCTGCACCTGTGCCTCCCTAGTGCCCAAAAACAGCAGGATTTATCCTGAACAGGCCCATTATACATGAGCTCTAAGGAGGTAAGATTTCAGTGCCTCTGAACGTTCAAGTTGATTTTATCCTCCGTGCCCTCATTGATGAATAAGGGCTTGGTTTTAAAGGTATTTTAACAGCTTGTTTGGAATACATAGGTGTTTTAGGCTACACTACTGCGATCCAACCTTGATGGAATTTACAATGTGATTATGTGGTGTGACTAAGCGTATTTTATGGGGTCAAGTTGCACTGTAAATTGCATGTAGTGCAGGAATCTTTTCCAAAATCCCACCATTCTGAGTCGGATTATGGATTATAACGGGCATCATTAAAAGCAATGAGTTTCACCCTTGTCATGCAATTCTGTGAGACTCAAGAAGTCGTACTAGTGTGAACCAGTTCTTAGTGTGCATATTCTTAGCCGAGATACCCTTTACAACTTCAGGTTATTAACTTGCATATAAACATTGTACATGCATTGTAATTAGAGGTGAATATTCTGAACTACTGTACTAATTCCAAGGATCATTTTAATTTCAACAGATTTTTATGTGCAGTTTAAAATGTAGCAGTTTCTTCCAAGATTGAGTTTTAGCATAACTATTAACATTTTAGGAACAAACTTTCCATGTTGCTGGGATCCATTACCAAAGTCTATGTTTTCCCATGGCAATATAGTTTATACTGATATCGTTTTAAAGTGGTTGTAAAGGTACAATTTTTTTTATTTTTTTTCCCCTAAATGGCTTCCTTTACCTTTAATGCAGTCCTCCTTCACTTACCTCATCCTTCGATTTTGCTTTTAAACGTCCTTATTTCTTCTGAGAAAATCCTCATTTCATGTTCTTCTGTCTGTAACTCCACACAGTAATGCAAGGCTTTCTCCCTGGTGTGGAGTGTCGTGCTCGCCCCCTCCCTTGGACTACAGAAGAGTCAGGGCGCTCTCTACGTTTTAGATAGAGAAAGAAGCTGTGTGTTAGTGGGCGTCCTGACTCTCCTGTAGCCCAAGGGAGGGGGCGAGCACGACACTCCACACCAGGGAGAAAGCCTTGCATTACTGTGTTTTGTTACAGACAGAAGAACAGGAAGTGAGGATTTCTCAGAAGAAATAAGGACATTTAAAAGCAAAATCGAAAATTGTACCTTTTACAACCACTTTAAAACGATTATCAGTATAAACTATATTGCCATGGGGAAAACATAGACTTTGGTAATGGACCCCAGCAACATGGGAAATTTGTTCCTAAGATGTTAATAGTTATGCTAAAACTCAATCTTGGAAGAAACTGCTACATTTTAGGGAAAAAAAATTATACCTTTACCTTTTAAGCCATCAATGTAACTTTACACTATCCTCTCTGGTTATGTATGTAATATCCCCCTGTAATTTTGCTTTATAAAAATAATGCATTATATACCTTGTTTACCGAGCGTTGATCTGACCCGCCGCCTCTTGGCCTGAGAATCCCCCGCTGACATCAGTCAGGAGGGAAGGAGCGGTGGCCCTGCATACTGCAGCCGTCATGCGAGAGAGGAGTGACATGGCGGGTCAGATCAGCGCTCCTGTAAATAAGGTATATACTGCATTATTTTTATAAAGAACAATTACAAGGGGACAAATATAACCAGAGAGGATAGTGTAAGAAATTAATAGTAATTAGAGCAGCCGGAGCAGAGTGGACAGGCAGGGAGGGGGGAGGGAGGACAGAGGACACAGCGGATGACGGAGGCACGTAATCTGACCACGGTGTCGGGGCTCAGCAGCCATGTTACACTGTTGTCAGCGTACAGAGAGAAGGGCAGAAACTAGCAGGATCAGCCAGGTAGTTCAGGTGATACAGGGGGCCAAATCACACAGCACAAGTACTGTGCTGTTTAACATGCTTTAAAGGAACAGGATCTTTATTTTTATATTTCAGGTTAACAAACGCTTTTAACAAACTTTTGCTAGTTGCACTTTAAAATACAATTAACTTACATTTTTTGTTTTTCAGGATTATATTGAGAAGTTTAAGTTCCACAGTGTTGTAGCTAATGATCTGCTGGAGTCCTATCTCTGCTTTTTCCCTCATTTAAGGGATGAGAGCCCATCATGTAGTGAAGGTAAGGCGAGTAATAGTTAAACATATACTACTTCTCATATATAAAATGTGTTCTCATTATTTATTTTCCCCAATGTCAGGTCTGGATTTTGATCGCTGGCTTAATGCTCCAGGGCCACCCCTGACCCAGCCAGATCTTTCTCAGGGATCTGTGTTCACTTCTTCAGTGGAAGCTTTGAGTCAACTGTGGATGGCTGAACCTCTGGATATTGAAGCTGCTGCCACCTTTGTCAATATTGCAGACTGGCAAACCTTCCAGACTGTACTCTTTTTGGACAAGCTGTTAGATCAGTCTCCACTGCGACCAGGTGACTGCATGCTATATTACAATTATTTTACAAGTGGCTTTGAAATTTATAGTAGCTATACATATGCTGAAATGCTAAAATGACTGTCTTTCTTATGGTTATCAGTACAAGGATCCTAGTATCACCATATTTTAACATTGTAGTATACCTGAAGTTAACATTGACTGTCAAAAAAATATTATGTACAACAGTAGGGAACAGTAAGCCAAAAATAACATTTGTCTTGGTAATTGAGCTCTGTTTGTAAAATTGTAGGAATGCCAGTAACAAATACAGAGCAGTTGCCCATAACAACCAGACAGTTTTTAGTCGGGATTAAGAATTAACTTTTTTTTACTGCCAACGCTATTACTACTAATACAGTGCATAAAATAAAATGGTATAAATAGACTCAAGGCAACAATAGCAGCCATGAGTTTTTATACATTTCCACTGCAGGTTGTTAGCTTTCTTGTAGAAATGATCCAGGCAGCTAGATTTGAGTAAAGACACTGGTAAGACCATTTAGGTCAGGGATATTCAATTAGCGGACCTCCAGCTGTTGCAGAACTACAAGTCCCATTAGGCATAGCAAGACTCTGAAAGCCACAAGCATGACACCCAGAGACAGAGGCATGATGGGACTTGTAGTTTTGCAACAGCTGGAGGTCCGCTAATTGCATATCCCTGATTTAGGTGGTGATATGCCTACTAGGTTTGAACAGTGTTAAAATCGATGTCCAGGCATGTTGTATCTGAGCCTTTTTTTTTTTCTTAGAGGTGATGCTTCAGCTTTCCCTGTGCTATTCTTCTGATCTGGCTACTATGAACACAGAAATCCGGATTCGCTGGTTACAGATTGTGGTGCGAAATAACTTCCAGCCAGACATGCCCCGTGTGCGCCATTTTCTACTCTGCCAAGTAATTTAAATCTTTATAAAGTACCTAATGTGACTTAAAACCATTTATCGTCTGTGTGTACTTAGCATGCATCAACCAAGAACACTCAAGTTACAAGGAATAGGTTTCACATTCAAAAAACATCTTTATTAAAACCACTTTGGTTAATTGCAATGTACACGGATAGTAAACATATCTGTATTACGTCACAGAGGCCAATTGAGCGTGCATGCAAGTCTGCAGAAGTATGGGTAGGAGAACATAAGATCATACAGGAGGAAATTTACGGTTCACAATTACACATTTACAGCAATGTAGCAAGCAAAATATTGGCAGGTCTTCCTGAACCCATCTAGACACCTTGTAAACTTACAATAATAGGTCTTTTAGTTACAGGTTTTGTGTATTGCTAGCCACCTATCCCAGAACCCCTCACCAAGCGGTTCCTTTTTATAAGGTGGTATAATAGATTAAATAGAAAAATAATAGGGTTTGTTCTAAGCCTATACTAGATAATAGGCTGTTATATAAATGATCTACGAGTAGTTGCCCAGTGTGTGGCACAGTAAGTCCAGCATATTAACTTGCCATGGTGCATAGTCGCTTAACCACTTAAGGACCGGACCAATATGCTGCTAAATGACCCAAGGGGTTTTTACAATTCGGCACTGCGTCGCTTTAACAGACAATTGCGCAGTCGTGCGATGTGGCTCCCAAACAAAATTGGCGTCCTTTTTTCCCCACAAATAGAGCTTTCTTTTGGTGGTATTTGATCACCTCTGCGGTTTTTATTTTTTGCGCTATAAACAAAAATAGAGTGACAATTTTGAAAAAAATTCAATATTTTTTACTTTTTGCTATAATAAATATCCCCCAAAAATATATAAAAAAACATTTTTTTTCCTCAGTTTAGGCCGATACGTATTCTTGTACCTATTTTTGGTAAAAAAAATTGCAATAAGCGTTTATCGGTTGGTTTGCGCAAAATTTATAGCGTTTACAAAATAGGGGATGGTTTTATTGCATTTTTATAATTATTATTTTTTTTTTTACTACTTATGGCGGCGATCAACAATTTTTTTCATGACAGTGACATTATGGCGGGCACTTCGGACAATTTTGACACATTTTTGAGACCATTGTCATTTTCACAGCAAAAAATGCATTTAAATTGCATTGTTTATTGTGAAAATGACAGTTGCAGTTTGGGAGTTAACCACAGGGGGCGCTGTAGGAGTTAGGGTTCACCTAGTGTGTGTTTACAACTGTAGGGGGGGTGTGGCTGTAGGTCTGACGTCATCGATCGTGTCTCCCTATAAAAGGGATCACACGATCGATGCAGCCGCCACAGCTCCGGGGACTGATCGCCGTACTCCAGCGGCGATCGGGTCCGCGGGACCCGCGGTCCCGGAGCTTCGGACCGGGTCGCGGGCGCATGCCAGCGACCCACGGCTGGGTACTAGTACAGGACGTACCTGTACGTACATGTGCCCAGCCGTGCCATTCTGCCGACGTATATGTGCAGGAGGCGGTCCTTAAGTGGTTAAGAATGTGTATTTTTCTTTTATGTGTAGTTATTGATATCTTGGTATAACAATTAAATTTATACTTGATATATTTATAAAATTTTATACAGTGCATGTTATTTATACAGTAAGAACGGTTATACTTTATAATGTCACTGTTTATCTTCTGTTTTATTTTAGACTTCTAGGATGTACACTATCCCACTTTATGAAGATCTTAGTGCAGGAGCACTGAAATCTTGCGCCCTGGAAATCTTCTGTCAGACTCATGGGCGATTACATCCAAATCTACGTAAAACCATCCAGCAGATCCTGGCTCAGGGAGGTTCTTTGGTGCAGCCAGACTCTGCATTGCCGGTGCTGTCTACTGAACTCTATACACAAGGCTCTTCCTCTCTCAGGGATGTGAATGTGACAGCCTGACAGAGCTCACCCAGCAATGACGCATCTGCTAAGTAACTTCTAATCCTAGCTGGCTGTGCCTCGCCCAGACCCAGCAGACGAGTAGGAGTGTTGTGGAAATTTGCACTGGGATGGATCATGCATAGTGCTATCCAACCCATTTCTATTTAGTGGGGAGCAATGAAGCCCCAAGGACTGAACTTTTAAATAACTAGCCTTCAGATGGCAGTTAGGTGCCAATGGTGCATATATTTTGTGTGGAGTAAAGAGATCCTGCTGTGGGTCTGCTAAAGTTGATTTAAACACATCTATGCATTTTATATCTCATTTGCAGTACATATAGACAACTTCTTAGTGAAGATATTTGTTAATCTAAAGTCTCCCTGGAAAAAAAAAAGTTTTTTTGTTTTGTTTTTATTTAACATTGTTTAAAAGAGCCCTTGAGTTATAACGGATTACTGGATTGGTATGCCCGTGCTCCTTTTTTTTTTTTTTTTTTAAAGACCTGGTCCAAGCCACTTCAAAACACACACTTTGGGCTATGCCTCCACCTTCCTGGGTATAAAATGTTTACAACGTATGTGGCCCTGACACCTACTAGAGGTTAAGACCGAGGCTGTGGTAAGTCCAGGATGAGGTTAAAACGGACACAGTACAAAATAAAATGTATGCTCCCCTTCCATTTTTCCACTAACGTTTTCATTGTGGATTTGATATTTTGCTGCTTGTTCTGGCAAGCCATTTATTTTGGTTTCTTTTGATTATGATTGTTAAATGGGCAGAGGGATAATTATTTCTGCTGAATCAAGAATGTCATTTCTAAGCTTACTCTAACTCTCCAGCACTTTTGAATTTTTAAAACTCTGCTTAAACATTTGGAGTATTGTTTTTATTTTACCTGATTTTAATTTGATTGCTAGTGGTGCAGAATAACCGTTTTTTTTAAATGTGTTTTAGTGTGATAGCAAGTTAAACCCTTACCTTAAATTGACTAGGGCACATCTTTCTAGCTGCACTTTAATTTGCCTGCTCATTCTATTTCCTTTTTGTAGCAGCCCATACTGGTGTTATCAACAAGGCACTTTTTGTGATTGGCCCTGACTAAAATGGATAACCAGCATGCATATTTTTCTTCATATTTGGCCAGTTGACTGTCATTTTTTTTTTTTTTTTCTGTGACATTTAGATGATTGGTCCAGAGGCAATATTCCATTTATAATTTATTCCCCCACCCCTATGGCTCTTTTTACTCTCATGTACCAGCAAGTCATTGCCCTTTTGCTATACTAATTACCAATTTTAATACTATTTTGTATTGCTGTAAGCATTGTTTCTCAAGGAGAGACAAGGAATAATAAAAAAAAAGTTGTTTTTTTAATTGTTATTTGTAGATGGCATTCGGACTGCGAAAATTAAACAATGCTTACATGTCTATAATTTGTATGCTTGTCTACATTTTTAAGAGATACAAATAAGACAGTCTTTTATGAGCAAAGTGCAGTGGTACTCCCAACCTACCCAATGTACAGTTAGTTATCTGCCTGCTAATGATCCAATTATCCTACAGCTAGCCCCTTTCACAAAGCTAGTATAAAACTGGTCAAGACTCCCAGTCTACATGCTTATTCCAGATCAGTGACCCAGTAAGTGTTAAAGCTGGAAAATGAACATGGAATGTCAACAAGGAAACTGGAAACCTCTAATGCCACGTACACACAATCCGAAAATCGGACGACAGATCGTCCGACTTTTTTCGTTTACTAGTCGCAAGTAGAAATTGAATAGGTTACTAAAGTCACGAAAATTCTCATATTAAGGCGAAAAAATCGGAAGTGATGTCATGTGTTGTAATATATTTGTGTTGTATTTTCGAACGACAACTGTACTGACCGAATGAAAATCGTACAATCTGGTATCGTACGAGGAAAATTTTCGTGCACGTCCGAAAAAATATCGGATGAACTGTCAGGAGCGGCTTACAGAAGCCCTGTACTAACGATCCGATTATCGGACGATTCTTCCTCGGACGACATTTTTCGTACAATATTCGGATCGTGTGTACGTGGCATTAGGAAGGTCTGTAATTGCAGTGCACATATTTGTCTCCTATTTGTTTCCTTTTGTACAGCATTCACCATACAGGCTTGTCTCCTGGCCAGTAATAAAAGGTGACACACCAACATATCACTAAACCTGTCTAAGGCCATTTTTTGTTTTGCCCCCCAAAAAAATGGAGATGGAATAGTGTACCATACTTTTTATCTTAATTTTTTATTTATTTTTTGGTATGTTTTTGTGTGCATTAAATAAGCATTGCATATGAACAGTTCTGTATACTGTTGTGTGTGTGTGCCCTCCATCACTTTCCTGTTTCCCAAAGCAGTGTACAATTCTGTAGACTTGCCTCACTGGCTACACAGCTGTAATTATTTTTCACCATTAAATGTCCTCAGTGTCCTGAAGTCAAATGAGGCCTGGAATCCTATGTAGGGTGTCATGGACCCACCACCTGATGGGTAGTCCTCATAGTATAAACTGTACTGTACAACATTTTTAGTCAGGTGTGCAAAAATGTTTTTTAAATTAAAAATGATTTTAAAAATGGAAGTTTTAATTAAAAGTTTATTTTTATCAATTCCTAAAATGGAAAGTAAAACAACAGAAGAGATTTCCAAATCAAAACGATATTTGGTGTGACCACCCTTTTCCTTCAAAACAGCATTAGTTTTTTTAAGGGTACTCTTGTTCACAGTTTTTGAAGGAACTTGGCAGTTAGCTTGTTCCAAACATCTTGGAGATCTTCTGTGGATGTAGGCTGCCTCAAATCCTACTGTTTCTTCATGTAATCCCAGACAGACTCAATGTTGAGATCACTTCCAGGACTCCTTGTTTGTCATTATGCAAAGATAGTTCTTAATGACATTGGCTGTATGTTTCGGGGTCGTTGTCCTGCTGCAAAATAAATTTGAGGCCAATCACACACAACCTGATGCTATGGCATGATGAATAAGTATCTGACTGTATTTCTCAGCATTGACAACATTGATCCTGTCCAAATCTCCAACTCCATTTGCAGAAATGCAGCTTCCTCTTGCAAGGAACCTCCGCCATGCTTCACTGCAGACGCTCATTATTGTACCTCTCTCCAGCCCTTCGGTAAACGTGCTGCCTCCTGCTAAAGCCAGATGTTTCTTTTGACTCCTCAGTCCAGAGGATCTGCTGCTACTTTTCTGTATTTCAGTTACTATGTGTTGGTGCATGGTTGAGTTGCCTAGCCTTGTTTCCATGTTGGTGGTGTAGTTTTATGCCCACAATTCTTTCATGAAGACCACTTCTGGACAGACTTCTCCAAACAGTAAATGGGTATATCTGTGTCCCAATGGTTTTCGCCATTTCTGTGCTAATGGCGCTGCTGAACATCTTTCGACGTAGAAGGGAAGTAAGCATGATGTCTTTCATCTGCTGCATTTAAGTTTCCTGGGCCGACCACTACATCTTTGGTCCTCAACGTTGCATGTTTCTTTGTGCTTCTTCAAAAGAGCTTGAAAAACAGAGTTAGACTTACCGGTAACTCTATTTCCAGTAGTCTTTCAGGACAGCCCTTGAGAGATGGAGCCCCTCCCATCGCTACAGGAAACACATTGCCATTTAGTTCAAAGGGCGGTCCCTCAGGCCCATGGTCAGTCATCACCAAGAACTGAAGGATGGAACTGAAAAACACAATCGTAACGGATAATACCAATTCACCAACTTAAATCAAGGGTGGGATTGCGCTGTCCTGGAAGACTACTGGAAATAGAGTTAGTCTAACTCTGGTTTTCCTTTGTCTTTCAGGACAGCCCTTGAGAGGATCCCCAAGTACTCACAAGATTAGGGGGGGACCACAGCTTGGAGGACTTTAATCTCAGAAGCCTGGTCCTGACTAGACAGTAGGTTGAATCAGTAATGCCTTGTAAGGGTAGTAAATCTTAACCATGTGGCAGCTTTGCAGATCTGCTCCGAGGTGGCACCAGACTTTTCTGCCCAGGACGCTGAGAGTGCTTTTGTGGAGTGTGCTTTAATACCCCCATGAGGTTCTTTATCTAGTATTCTATACCCCTTTGCAATGGCTAAACTGATCCATCTAGCTAGAGTGACTTTGGAAGCTTTTTGACCCTTACGTTTCCCGGAGAACAGGACAAAAAGTGAATCCGCACTCCTAAATGTATTGGTTGCATCTAAATACCCTAGAATACATCTTTTCACATCTAGCAAATGAAATTGTTTTTCTTTGTCGTTTTGAGGCATTTTGACAGAATGTAGGCAAGACCATGTCCTGGGACTTGTGAAATTTAGATGCCACTTTTGGAAGGAACCCAGGATCTGTCCTTAGGATGATTCTATTGTCCAAGATCTGGAGGAAAGGCTCTCTGATGGAAAGAGTTTGCATTTCACTCACCCTACGGGCTGACATGATCACAACTAGGAGTACGGTCTTAAGCGCGGGCAGTCTTAAAGAGGCCATTGAGATTGGTTCGAACGGCACCCCTAGAAAAGCCCTGAGGACAACAGATGGGTCCCAGGTTGATGTCTTGTTCGACTGGTCTGTGTCTTGCGACTGCTTTACAGAACCTTGCGATAAGTGGATCTACCTGCAAGCGTTTTTCTAGGTAAACGCTGAAGGCCGCGACTTGTACTTTAATTGTACTTTGCAGCAACCCCTGATCTATCCCTTCTTGAAGAAACTCTAGGATACACATTGTATCCTTTCTTTCTTTCCTTCCTACTACTGTCTATCCAGGAATTAAACTTTTTTCAGATTTTGCCATAAATAGCTCGGGTGACTGGTTTTCGACTCTGAAGTAAAGTTTGTATAACCCTCTCTGATAGTCCCTTGTTCCTCCCAGGATTTCTTCCTCAGTTAGCCACGCTGATAGTTTTAGTGTGGTGGTTTGTGGATGCAGTAGAGGTCCTTGCGAAAGAAGGTCCTGTCTGAGGGTAGCCTCAGAGGAGGTTGATCTTCTAGCTTTTGAAGCATTATAAACCACGGTCTCTTGGGCCAGAATGGCGCCACCAAGATTCAACGTGTCTCTTCTACTAGAAATTTCGCTCAAACCCTTGGAATGAGGTGGAGGGGTTAAAAAGCATAGGCCAAGCTGAAGATCCAGGGGTTCTGCAAAGCATCAACCACTAGGGGTTAATCTGCTGGGCATAGCGAAGAAGAAACTTGGAACTTTTGCATTTTTCTTGGTTGTGAAAAGATCTACCTTTTTGGTTTCACCTCAGTTAGCCACTATGTGGTCGAATACTTCTGGATGCAAAGACCACTCTTGATTCAACACTTGCTGTTGACTCATTAAGTCTGCAGTATCGTTCTGCTCCCCCTTTTAGATGTACTGCAGAGATGGATTTTAGGTTGTTTTCTGCCCACTGAAAAATGTACTTGGCTGCTATCATCAGCCGGGGACTCCTGGTACTCCCCTGTTTGTTGAGATATGCTACAGCTGTCGTATTGTCAGAACGGACCTGTAGGTGGTGACCCTGGACTGTTTCCTGAAAGGACAAGTAAAGCTCTAAAGATAGCTGTCAGCTATATCCAATTGGAAGAGAACTCTTTCTCCTCTGGAGTCCACTTGCCTTGGGCCCAGTGCGGATTGAGATGGGCTCCCCATCCCCCAACGGATGGTGTCTGTGGTCAGTATGGACGTGATGGGTAGTATCCCTTTGTGTAGGTTCTCCTTGTCCTTCCACCACCATAGAGATCACTTTACTTCTGGTAGGGATGGTTATTTACTCTTCTAGGTCTTTTGTCTTTTAGTTCCTCCAACAGAAACCCCTGTAGGCTTCTTCGGTGGAAGCGGGCCCATTGTATGGCTGGTATTGATGCTATCCTAAGGCCTGATGCTGACATCACTTCTCTTACTGTGCAGTTGTGACTGGTTTCAAGGTAAGACATCCTCCATTTCAGGTTGGATATCTTCTCTTCCCGTAGCACTATCCTCTCATCTATGGATTGAATGCTGTAGTCCAAAAAGAGAATGGTATATGTTGGGTTTGGATTTTTCTTGATTTATTATCCACCCCATTTCAGGCTGAGTTGTGTTATCTCCAAATCCTGACAAAGCTGCTTCTGAGTGGGCCATGAGGAGTAGATCGTCCAAATACGGTATGATCCATATGGACTGAAGTCTTAGAGGGACTAGTGCTTCGACGAGAACTTTTGGTGAAAATTCTCGGGGATGACGACAGTCTGAATGGAAGTGCTCTGCACTGGAAGTGATACATTTTGTGTTAGATTTGAATTGCCAAACAAAGGAATTTTTGTTACACTAGTAAACTTATCCCCTGAGAAATCCTCAAGTGCCTCTCACTGCAAGGATGACCTCGGGCGAGCCCCCCAGGACTCTGATAGCGCGCAGTGAATCACTGCCACCAATCACAGGCACTTAGACACTGAGAGCTCTGCAGCTGTGGACCTGGAAATGATTCAGTGTCTGTTATTGGCGCTGTCAGCTTCCCAATGGGCTTTGGAACATGCCCCAGCAACACGCCCAACTTATCAGTGAGAGGTGCTCAGGGATTAGAAAAAAAAATATATATAGATATATATATATATATATATATATCTATATATTTTTTAAACCTAGCTCATCCTTACCCTGTGCGAAGCTTTGGGGGGGCCACAAAAGTGATAAAAGCAAATTGCAAGTGGGGGCCGTATAAAACCGGACCGCGGGCCGGACTTTGGAAATGCTTGCTCTAAAGGATTTAAAAGTTGATGCCATCTCGACCTTAAAAGAGTTGAGGAACTTAGCCAGGGGGGAGTCTGCTAATGATTTAAGCAGGTTTGCAATACACTGGCTGAACAAGGCTCTATTAGAGCTTGAGGATAGCTTGTTCCCACAATTTGGGCACTTTTTGCAGCCAGACTTGTCCTCCCTGGGAGTCTCCTTTGCCTGAAACACAGAAAAGACTGGTAGGGGGTGTTAGCTAACCAGGCTCCCCCCTTTTACACCTGTGCTGCACCCACCAATGCTGCAGATTCCCAAGACAGTGAGGCGTCCACCACCATGGGGTTCCCTAATCCAGCCTTACAACCACCAACACATAAGGTGAATAACACAGTATGGGGCTTGCCTTTCAGCCTACCTGTATTTGGCTGGTGCTTTCGCCAGAGTATCCTGAGGATTTACCTACATGGTGTCCCCCCCCCCCCATCTGTGCTGATCCAGCTGCTAGTTTGGTTTAGCTGGACGCTGGTCGGGTATCTTCTGGGCCCCTCATCTTTTGCACCCTGGAGACCCGGAACCAGAAGTCTGGGCGCCCAGTGATGACGCGGTTCCGCAGGAAGTGACGCAAACGGTATCAATGGCCCCACCGTGACTGTAGCCCGGAGATGAGAAGGACGGCGCATGCCACTTCACCCGCACCCTTCTGGAACCTGCATCACCCTGCCACTGGCACTGGAAGGAGGGGGGCGACGGGTCTGCTCCTGTCTGCCGGATGGTACCCGAGCCACAGTTACATGGTAAGAACCTTACTGGAGCTAACGGCTAGGACCCAGTCCCCCTGTACGGTCTACACTCCCTTCAGGCAGCCCCTGAGAGAGTAAGTCCTTTCTCCTGGTCCCTCTGCAACATGTTCCTTCGACGGAGGAGACACAAATGATTGACCATGGCCTGAGGGACCGCATTTTGGATAGAATGGCAATGTGTTTCCTATGGCGATGGGAGGAGCTCCATCTCTCAAGGGCTGTCCTGGAAGACAACTTGGGAAAACCCCATCCTGCTTTAAATTTTTTGCCTAAGGGAGACCTTGCTGATGCAGTATTGTTGCTCAGTGCCAGGACAAGGTTATCTAGAGCCCAACATGCCAAATCCCCCCACCCTCAAGATGTATGTCCTAGCACACATCCTCTACCCCTCAAATTTCCCTCTCCCCCATTCTCCAAATCCCCTCTAGCACACATTCTCCCTAATCCCCCATCCTTGCACATATTCCCCCTCCTAGCACAAATCCCCTTAAATCACCACTCTTGGCACATCTCCCAAAATGTGTTTATTCAAATCCCCCCACATGATACCACTGTGCCCTGGGCAGCCGTCCCTCCTGCCCACTCCTTTGTTCCCTTGTGTTTTGTTGCTGTGCTCAGTCTTGCCATGGTGTATGACTTGTGACATGAAACTGTATTTCACAACCTCATCTTAGTAATGTAGATTTTGGATGTTCCTCACTCAGTTTTAAGCCTCCTACACCACTGTTTTTGTTTAAGTGACCGTTTCAACTTCCATATGAAATTGATGATCATTAGCACCTGCTTGGTATAATTGATTAATCGTACACCTGATTCTTATCCTACAGCATGCCTAAGGGCCCTTTCACACTGGGGCATTTTTCAAGCGCTTTAGCGTTAAAAAAAAGCGCCTGTAAAACGCCTGAAAGAAGCTGCATCTGCAATCCCAATGTGAAAGCTCGAGTGCTTTCAGAGGCCTTTCACACTGCCAGCGCCCGAAAAACGCTGGTAAAGCGCAGGCAGTTTATTCCAACGTAGTTTTACTTGTGAATATGTAGTATGTGGATGTTAATTGGTCAAATCAAAGTGTAAACGGACAATGATCTTCTACAGGGGGTCTAGGTAAGAATTAAACCAACTAGTGCAGACATGCAGGTGGACTGGATTGTACCGTTTTAATGTCTATAAAATAAAAATAAAAAAAGTTTCAGTTATTGAAATTGACACTAGATGTCACCACAGAGATATTTACATTCCATAAATCCAAATTGGGTATTCATCACCTTGTTCCAGAACCTTCCCATCTGAAATAGTCAGTCAGAGTTCAAGAATAAACATGACATGGCTTTAGCCCATAACCGATGACTAAGGAATATGAATGCATCGCTAATCTCCCCGAAGACATGATCAATGCAAAGAAAATATAATGACAATGACAAATATAATGACAATATAGGCTCAACCTAAAAATGTGAGTCCAAAGCAAGTGCAATATAATCTCTACATAAAAACAAAATCAGTAAAGAAACTCGAAAAAAAATGTGCAAGTGAAATCCAGAAAACATTCCTCCAATACATAAATTCTTCCAAGTGATATCCACAGCACCCCTGTGCTATGAGTGAGTGAACTCTTACCAGAAGGAGAGTAGTCATAAACAGCATGATTGGTATATAGCCATAATGGACCCACAGGATAAATATAAGGCTCCACTGATGTTCACTTAACTCAACCACATAGGTAGCTTACAGCAGTCATGTGACCTCTTCACCATCATCCTGGTCCAGGAAATAGATCCTGATGTTGGATGATGTGTGGAATTTTTTGGTTGATAGTGTCAAGCTTTGAGCATTGTTGGGCAATGACAAGCCTCTTCTCAAAGTCAGATGGGTCTGTAGCGCTTTGGCTAGAAAGGTGATGGTCAACTCTCTTGAGGGGCAAGATACGGACGATGCAGACATGAGACAAAAGCTGGTCAGAGACTGTGGAGATTATACAAGAGATGATCGGTGGCTGTAGACATGATACAAGAGATGGTCAGAGACTGCAGACATGCGACAAAAGCTGGTCAGAGATTGTGGACATGATACAAGAGATGGTTGGTGGCTGTGGACATGATATGGTCAGAGACTGCAGACATGATACAGAATATGGTCAGAGACTGCGGACGTGATACAAGAGACGGTCAGAGACTCTGGAAGTGATATAAGAGATGGTCAGAGATTGTAGACGTGATACAAGAGATAGTCAGAGACTGCAGACATGACACAAGAGATGGTCAGAAACTGAAGATATGATACATGAGACGGTCAGAGACTGCAGACGTGATAAAAGATGGTCAGACTGCGGACGTGATACAAGAGATGGCCAGAGACTCTGGATGTGATACTGCAAACATGATACAAGAGATGGTCAGAGATTGCAGACATGCTACAAGAGATAGAGATTGCAGACATATTTTAAAAGATGGTCACAGATTGCAGATATAACATAGGAGATAGAGACTGCAAACATGATGCAGGAGATGGTCTCAGACCGCAGACATGATACAAGAGATGGTCAGAGATTGCAGACATGATACAAGAGCTTGCCAGAGATTGCAGACATGCTACAAGAGATAGAGATTGCAGACATATTTTTTTTTTCAAAATTCTTTATTTACTCACAGCAAAAGGCGCGTCCACAAGGACCACATTAGTAACACATAAACAGTAACATCTTCATACGTACCAGCTTACCTCAGTATAATACGTTAAGACAGTGGTTATAACAAAGTAAATGGATCTACAGCGTCTCGACCATGAGTCTGAGTGCGTCTAGTCCCCTTCCGACGGACTTGCCATCAAGAGGACATCTACCTATGAGGTGCGGTACAAAGTCAGGGGTCTGCAGACCCGCCCTTCTTTTTCCGTTAACCAAAAAGTAGAAGAGAAAGAAGAAAAGCAAAAAAGTTGGGAAGAAAGAAGAGAGTAGCAGAAGGAAGAGGAGAGGGGGGGGAATGGGGGGGAATGGGGGGGAGGTGTCCGCGAGCATGGAGTTAAGCAGCCTTCCGGCCTACTATCTCTTTACCGAGTGGTCGGGCCAATTCCTCCCAGACAGGGGGGATGTAGGTCGAACCGTCTATGTCAGTCCCCTGAGCATTTGTCCTTCGTCTGAATAGGTAAAAACGTTCCACAGCTGCCACGTCTGCTTGTACGATTCTTGCCTGTCTCGGTCTGTGAGGATGAGATCCTCCATTCTGTTGATGTCATCAACCCTCCGGAGCCACATTGCCACCGTGGGTGGACGTGGGGATTTCCAACAGGCGGGGATGCACGCCTTGGCAGCGTCTAATAGATGTCGTACCACTGATTTTTTATACACGCGTGCGGGGTAGGTGTTAGCATGCAGCAGGAGGTATGCCGGGTCGTTCGGGATCTGGCGCTCGGTAAACTTCTGTGATATTCTCCTAACCTCCGTCCAGTAGGATTCCAACAGTGGGCAGGACCAAAAAATGTGGGACAATGTCCCTACATCTGCCTGGCCTCGCCAGCACACGTCCGATGTGGACCTAAAAAATTTGTGAAGTAGGGCCGGGGTGCGGTACCAGCGAGTCAGGAGTTTATAATTTGTTTCCTGTATTTTAGCACAAATAGAAGATTTGTGTGTGAAGGTCAGGATCTGTTGTTTTGTTTTGGCCGAGAATGTGCAATGTAGTTCCAGTTCCCATTTCGCAATACAGGGGAGCTGGTATCCCTCCTGCGGTGTGATCAGTATGTTATGTAGGATGGACAGTGCATGTGGTAGTATGTCTGTCTCCGAACATATCTCCTCTATCGGCGTAAGAGTTGGGTTTCCTGCCTGGGGGGGAGTCATGGTGCGTAAGAAGTGTTGAAGTTGGTTTGCCCGCAGAAAGTCTAACCGGAATCCCCCCTCCTGATCCATCAGTTCCGCGAGTGTTCTCCAGCGGCCCATTACACTAAAGTGGGAGACTTGACTCACACCCGACTCCCTTAGGGCTCGGAATCTACCGTCATGGACCCCCGGGTCGAACTCCGGGTTGCCTATCAGTGGGTGAGACCTCAGGGATCTGGGTAAAGTCGCTTCGCACCAAGGGGCTCTCTGCAAGGGAAACTCGCTCTGCGCCTGCTCTATGTGTGGCCATAGTTTGGTGCTCCTATGTCGGCACCAGTCTATGAGCCGGTTTAGGTGTGCCGCGTGGTAGTAAGTGCGAATATTGGGCATGGCCAGTCCGCCGTGTGCTTTGGGTAGAGACAACACTGTCCTGTGGATTCTGGGATGTTTTCCAGCCCACAGAAAGTTTTTAAACATGGACTGCACCTGCCTGAAGTAGTCCGCCGGTATGTGTATAGGGAGAGCCTGGAGGAGATATGTAAATTTAGGGAGAATGGACATCTTAAGTATTCCGCACCTCCCGAACCAGGAGTGGAGGCCGGTTGTCCATTGGTCCAATATGCAGACATATTTTAAAAGATGGTCACAGATTGCAGATATAACATAGGAGATGGAGACTGCAGACATGATGCAAGAGATGGTCAGAGACTCTGGTCGTGATACTGCAAACATGATGCAAGAGATGGTCAGAGATTGCAGACATGATACAAGAGATAGAGATTGCAGACATATTTTAAAAGATGTGGAAACAAAAGTGTAGCACTAATCAAAATATGTAAATGAATAAATAAATATGAAAACTAAAATGAATAAATACGTAAAAACTTGATAAATAAAGTGCTCAAATATTGATAGTGAACAATGTAAATAGAAATGTCCCCATAAGCACACTGTGAAAGTCTATATGCAGGAACGTCCTTGGAGTGATCAAACTTCGGTGTTGACAAAGTTCAAAATATGGTGACGACTTTAAACCATGCAGATCTGTGCGAGTGATGAAGTGATGAAGTGAAGGGAACCACCCCACAGGTAAAAGGCTTACCAGAATGTATGGACCCTAGAGAACATACGTTCAATGGGTCAAAAAGACTTGCGTGGTGGAACCACAGTGTAATTTGGGCGATCCTATGGACTTCAGGATGCTGTGCCAGAGATGACAAAAAACACCAGCAGGATAGAGAAAATCTCAGGGAAAGGTGACTTCCTAGTGTGTTGTCTCATAGAAAATGATGGTCCAGGGAATCCTAAAATCCTAGAAGGATTGTGTCATATAATAGAAGAAAAAAACGGCCACATAGCGTAACTCTATATTACGTGTTTCGTCCGCTAGGACATCATCTGGGGTATTACCCCAGATGATGTCCTAGCGGATGAAACACATCGGGAGGACTCCATTGTTGCCACATTTTATACAAAGCGCTTGAATATCATCACAAATGTAAGTGTTCTGACTTCATTAAACTTTTGATATGTAATATAGAGTTACGCTATGTGGCCGTTTTTTTCTTCTATTATATGGCATACCCTTTCTACATCTATTTGGGATTCCCTGTACTATCATTTTCTGAGACAACCCACTAGGAAGTCACCTTTCCCTGAGATTTTCTCTATCCTACTGGTGTTTTGTCATCTCTGGCACAGCATCCTGACGTCCATAGGATCACCCAAATTACACTGTGGTTCCACCACGCAAGCCTTTTTGACCCATTGAACGTAGGTTCTCTAGGGTCCATACATTCTGGCAAGCCTTTTACCTGTGGGGTGGTTCCCTTCACTTCATCACTTCATCACTCGCACAGATCTGGACGGTTTGAAGTCGTCACCATATTTTGAACTTTGTCAACACCGAAGTTTGATCACTCCAAGGACAGATAGTCTTTGCATTTTTGCACCCGTTTTGAATTTCCTGCATATAGACTTTCACATGGTGCTTATGGTGACATTTCTATTTACATTGTTCACTATCAATATTTGAGCACTTTATTTATCAAGTTTTTACGTATTTATTCATTTTAATTTTCACGTTTTTAATAATTTACATATTTTGATTAGTGCTACACTTTTTTTGTTTCCACATTGTTGCAATTTGTGTACTTGGTGTGTCAGCAGCTTACCCTTAAGGCAGCACGGAATTATTCTGTATACCATATTTTAAAAGATGGTCAGAGATTGCAAATATAACATAGGAGATAGAAACTGCAGACATGACACTAGAGATGGTTAGAAACTGCAGATATGATACATGAGATGGTCAGAGACTGCGGACATGATGCAGGAGATGGTCAGAGACTCCGGACGTGATGCAGGAGATGGTCAGAGACTCTGAATGTGATACAAGAGATGGTCAGACTCTGGTCGTGATACTGCAAACATGATACAAGAGATGTTTAGAGATTGCAGACATGATACAAGAGGTGGTCAGAGAATGCAGACATGATACAAGAGATGGTCAGAGACTGCAGACATGATACAAGAGATGGTCAGAGTTTGCAGGCATGATACAAGAGATGGTCAGAGACTGCAGACATGATACAAGAGATGGTCAGAGACTGCAGACATGATACAAGAGATGGTCAGAGACTGCAGACATGATACAAGAGATGGTCAGAGAATGCAGACATGATACAAGAGATAGAGATTGCAGACATGGTACAAGAGATGGTCAGAGATTGCAGGCATGATACAAGAGAGAGTCAGAGACTGCAAACATGATACAAGAGATAGAGATTGCAGACATATTTTAAAAGATGGTCAGAGATTGCAGATATAACATTGGAGATAGAGACTGCAGACATGATACAAGAAATGGTCAGAGACATGTGAACATGATGTAGAAGTTGCTAAAGTCTGGTAACCAGCTTCAAGAGACTGGCAACATTACATTAGACTGAGATCACTGCGATAGGTTAACGAACAGGTCAATGTCTGTAGGAGCCCAGAGGCCTCTGGCCCGTGGGTTGGGCACCAGGGGGGCTAGCTAGTGGGGGTGCAGTTCAGTCGAACATACATAATATGGCACTATAAGCCTGGACCTGAGGAACATGAACTGTTCTTAGATTATACCTGAGCATCAGTTAGACCACAAAGCAATAGAAAAGGCACATGCAATGTAGCTGTATCCTAGAGCAATGGACACAATAGAGATTCCGGGTGGCTTTTAGGATGGACCATGCAAGATCAAACAAATGAGGGCAGAAGCTGATTAATTACTATGTACAAGCTAGCCTATTCTCCCCAGATATCACACACGAGTGAATGCCCAGTCTATCACTGAAACCAAACGTGCTGTCACAACCATCATAGGAAAGTGGTACATAAAGGTTACAGCAGAGCCCCGCCCACGTGTGAGGGGCAGCCAATCCCCGTGCGCGGCGCTCAGCCCAGTATTAGCTCCCCTCTCATGCAGACCTGTGTGTGAAAGTTTGTGATTGGCTGGCCGCAGGGTAGCTGGTGGAAACAGATGGGGATGGGAGGATGTGGAGAGTGTCCCCGTGTGATGGTGTGTCAGTGCACTGTGCTCGGGGTCACACCGTTACCGTGTGTATTAGTGAGGGGGGCCTGATGGAGATGCCATACATGGTGACATGTCGGGGCTCTTTGTGGACCCCGAATTCCCTCCCTGTGTGTCGTCCTTAGTCCGGAGAGGGGGTACTCCTCTGTCCCCTCTGTGTGACCGCATTACATGGCTGAGACCCCAGGTGAGCCGTCCAGTCACAGTGTCCTCCTCCCTGCACCGTGCACAGTGATTAATAGGTGTGTTTTCTTCCCCTCAGGAGATCTGTCCATCCCCTCATCTATTCGCAGAGAAGGCCAGGCTTGCTTTGGGAAAGCAGGGGATATTGGGGGACTGCTGGTTTATATGTGCCTGCTATGCTCTTCACAAATCTACAAAGCTTCTTCACCAGGTACAATTCTTCATTTATTCTATACTGTTGCATTGTGGGAAAGTGTGTGTTTTTACGTGCTTTGACGCCACATGAGGTACCCTTCCACGCTACTTGCAATAGGGGGATACGGTGCCATTCGTTCACAATGGCTCCCCGCTGGCCGAGCTGCACTGTACAGCAGCAAATGTGCGCTGCCGTGGGCACGTCTGATTTCAGGGCCGCTGACGTGTGTGCCAGGCCTGTCCTTTAGGAATGGACGGCCTAAAGTGTGTAACAAATAAGGATGAGCTCCGGCCTGTTTGCAAAGCCCACGTGCAGAGCCCGCCAGGAAGTCTGCACTGCGCTAATCACAGGCAGGGAGACATTGTCCCGATGCACGGCTGCAGAGACCGGGAAATGTCTGCCTGCCTGTGATTAGCGCAGCGCAGTGCCGACTTCCTGGCGGGCTCTGCACGTGGGCTTTGCAAACAGGCCGGAGCTCATCCTAAATGTGTGATGGAAGGGTTTTGTTGGATAATCTGACCGTTTGCATGCTCCATCGGACAATTGTTGTCGGAATTTCCGACAAAAAAATGTTTTATAGCATGCTTTCAAATTTTCCGACAACAAATGTGTCTTGTCGTATTATACAAACACATCATGCTCCAAACCAATGCTAACCATAGCACAACATTAGCAGAAGTTGCCCAAAGGGTGGCAGGTGACAAGTCCATGTCCGCTCCTCCATACAGAGCAGACAAGGACAGAGCCCGCTCTCCTCTGTAGGGCAGTATTAGGGCCCCTTTCACATCAGCGGACCAATCAGGTCAGCCTGTCTGTTTTTCAGGTAGACCAGATTGAATCTCCCATTGTCTGCCTAAAATCTGCTGAAAACAGATGTATGGCGATACGTTTGCTAACCGTCCAGCAGGTCTGATCGGATCACGATCAGATGGGAACTGACAAGCCGTCTGTTTACATCTGATTATCATTTGATCAGACCTGCTGGACGGTTAGCAAACGTCTGTTTTCAGCAGATTTTAGTCAGATCGGATGCCCCGCTGGTGTCAGCAGACATATGTCCGATGAAATCTGCCACCACATAGAGGAAGATGAGAGAGAGGTTCAGTCGGGTCCACCTGATTGGTCAGCTGATGTGAAAGGGGCCTTAAACAGAGTTCGATCCGCTCTCGGGTGCTGCCGCCGCCATTGCCTGTAGAGGGAAGCCGGCAGTAAAGCTTTGCGGCTTCCCTACTGCACATGCGCAAAGCATGCTGCACTTTCTGAATGGGAAGGGGGAGGAGCGATGAACTTCCAATTGATCTCCTACGATGTGCGCATGCGCCATGGTTAGATCAGGCCAGTTGATCGGCAAATCAGCTGTTGTGCTATGACGTCCCAGGCACTATTCGATGGGGGGGGGGGGGCACTTCTCGACAGAACACTGGTCAAAATCTCCTGCTATTGCCCGGCATCCAATTTGCAATAGTGTAAACGCAGCCTAAAGCAGTAGTAAAGTCTGCTTTTGATTTCTACCTACAGGAAAATCTATATTAAGGCTTTCCTCGAGGTACAGTAAATATTTCCTAAACGTACACCATTTAGAAGATATTTAGTGCTGTGTGCCACGGCCATGACTCCTGGGCGCAAATGGCTAAAGCCCGAGAACCCAGAAGGAAGGAAGACCAGGTGAACATGGAAGCCTCAGCAGCAGTGTCAGCGCACCACTGGAGGTCTTTGTTTTAAAGCAGGGTTTGACAAATTTGCTTGGAATCTAGGAGCCAGCTAAAAAAGTTAGGAGCCAGAAAACGCACCCCGTCCCGACAAGCTTGCGCGCAGAAGCGAACACATACATGAGCAGCGCCCGCATATGTAAACAGTGTTCAAACCACATATGTGAGGTATCGCCGCGATTGGTAGAGCGAGAGCAATAATTCTAGCACTAGACCTCCTCTAACTCAAAACATGCAACCTGTAGATTTTTTTAAACGTCGCCTATGAAGAATTTAAAGGGTAAAAGTTTGTCGGCATTCCACGAGCGGACGCAATTTTGAAGCGTGACATGTTGGGTATGAATTTACTCGGCGTAACGTTATCTTTCATAATATAAAAAAAAATGGGGATAACTTTACTGTTGTCTTATTTTTTAATTAAAAAAAGTGCGCTTGTAAGACCGCTGCGCAAATGCGGCATGATTGAAAGTATTGCAACAATCGCCATTTTATTCTGTAGGGTGTTAGGATAAAAAATATATATAATGTTTGGGGGTTCTAATTAGAGGGAAGAAGATGGCAGTGAAAATAGTGAAAAATTACATTAGAATTGCTGTTTAACTTGTAATGCTTGACTTGTAATACCAACAGCCACCACCAGATGGTGCCAGCTCACACAAGGAAGAGCTGGGGACTTCACAAAAAAAAAAACATTTTTTTTTTGCCCACCTTTCAAGCCAAGTCACCAGGAGGCTATTTCTAGTCGCCATGGCGACCGGGATTTGTCGAGCCCTGTTTTAAAGGATTGACATCCTATTTTTAGAGTAGAACATGCAACGTTCCCAAATGCCATAAAGGTATGGCGCTTGGTTCTAAATAATGATAAAAGTGACGTGACCGTACAGTAACACAAGTAATGTAATACAAATATAAGTCATTATATAGTCCAGTGTGATAAATTCCCAACACCAAAGTCAATCTTCCAATGCAATTTTCAAAAATCCTTTGCCGCTTGTGCTCAAAACTATATGTGATTAAAAGAAAATAACATTAAATGTAAAAAGTTTAATAAAATAAAACTTTTTTTTTTTTTAACCTTTACCCCCTGCTGCCACACAAGATTTAGTGTGAACCGGCCCTTATAGGCAAAAATGCAGATTTTTACAAAAAATTGCTCTAGTACCAGGGTAGTTTAAATATGTACCTCATATGTTCCCTTTCCAGACTATGCTTTATGGTCCTTTTTTTCCCAAAGGTGTTTCCCAGAGGACAGTGTACATGGAATGAACCTGGATACACCGGACGTTTTACTTGCCGATTTTGGAGATTTGGACGTTGGGTGGAGGTGACCATCGATGACTGCTTACCATGCTTGGGACAAAAGCTCTGCTTCTCCCATTGTCAAGATCAGGGAGTCTTCTGGCTTCCACTCTTGGAGAAAGCTTATGCCAAGTATGTCATCTGTCTTCTTGCTTTTCTGATCTGATTTGTGATTACTAATTTTCTAAAGGTGAAGTTATAGATAAATGTTATACAGTAGGTATCCTTAAATGGTCCAGACTGAGTGACAGTTCTATCTGGACTGCCAGTCCCCAGCAGAGGTCTCCTCTTGCTCCTCAGTGATTGGTTGTTAGAACCCCTGGCATCCTAATAACTATGTCACATGCCTGCCACACCTCCAGTACAGGAGGATGGTAGTGGAATTTGTCCACACCTGCAGTTGGCTCCTCCTGTCAGCTCCCACCCTTTCCACGCCTGGCTCTAAAAGGTACAAAAGCACTGTGCTGGGGATACCTGATGTAGGGACGCACCGTGATGGGGATGTAAGATGGGTGAGCATAGACAACTGGAAATTTGGCATATTGCCAGATCGACTGAAATTCAAGCCACGGGTGGACCTGCAAGCACCACCCTGCTCAACAAAATAAGTTTTAAAAATTGACTGAGCCAGGTAGCAAATCATGGGCCGAACAGAGACTGAATCTTTTTATATTCTGTCAGTATTCGGCAGCACCACTGTGTTTAGGCAGCTGTGGGTGCTGGGGCTGCTCAATGCATCAGTCGGCAGTGGAGATTCCGCAATTCACATTGTTTAATGTGGAAGGGGGTGTTACTTCATTTTTTCCCCTTTTTAGCTTGTAGGTTGAACAAGAGAAAATGTATAGCTAGTTTCCTCTCACCTGTGGGTTGATCCACCTTTTAATATCTAATCAAAGGATTAGGCTGGCCTTTGTCAAGCTGCAGTTCTTCCAAGGTAGCAGAGAAATCCTGGCAGTGCTGTTTTATGAAATGTCTAGATAACATAATGAACTCTCATTTGCTTCCTTTTGCTACCAATGAATCCATTATTATTATATCTGTTTTAGAAGTCCAAATACCTGTTGATATGGACAAATATATCTTGTGAATTGATAACTTCTTGTGCTCTCTGCGTGTGCTGCAGCTTGTCCCACAGCTTTCTGACGTGTCTTTGACGTGTCCCAGAAGGCTCCAGGTGAATAAGGGGGGACGAATTTTCGTTTGGATCGCCACAGCAGGTATCCGCCCCCCCCCAAAAGTACCAAATGTGAAGGAGTAGGGGGGAGGAGGAGAAAGAGCGGAACTTGCCCCTCTTCTGTGAATTTTTACTTTAAGTTTACCGACCAAAAAAAGGAAATAAAAAATTAAGGGACATTCCTTGCCTTGCCTTGAGGGTGCAGGTTTTTTGCGGATTGGGTGCGGGTTTCTCGCATCCAATTTGCAATAGCAGGAGATTTTGACCAGCTCTCTATGGAGCCGATCCACATATCTCCACTGCGAATTTGCACAGTAGCCCTTTGCATCTTTTGGTCCATTTCAGGTCCGAATTCAGCCCAAAATTTTAACTGAAATCAGACCTGAAACTGTGAACCAGGACACACACACCGGACCCCTACTGGGAGCCGCATGCGGCGTTGGTGTGCACCCAGCCTCAGTGTGATGTGTTCCCCTTGTGCTGTTGTCTTTAAGTGAAGTAATAACTTTTGGTATGCATACTTGTTTTGAGTCAGTACCTCTGAAAGTAGGAAAGCCATTGGGTCGACAGGGCATCCAGGCAACTAGCATTTATTGACAGGGAGGGCAGAAGTGGCAGCTCATGCACTTTTATTGGTAAAAGTCACCTTTAAGTATAAATATACAATTTGAGAACCTCCTTTGGAACATCTAGCAACAGCGCAGGGTAGGGTTGCACTGATACCAGTTTTCTGTGCCAGTACTGAGCATTTGCATAAGTACTGGTACTCGTGCAATTGCACCGATACCTAAAACCGATACCTTTGCAGTGTGATTTGAGCTCATACAAAATGAATAGGCTCAAATCGCAATGCTAAGAAACACATGCAATTTGAACAGGAATGCAGTGCAATTTTTGTTTGAATCATATGCAACTTCCCCCCACCACTCTTGTGTGAACCCAGGCTTGTCATAGTAACTTAAGCCTTGGTTCACACAAGAGTGGTGTGGGAAATCGCATGCGATTCAGACAGGAATTGCTCAAATCGCACTGAAGGTATTAGTCCTCCTATTCATCGGCAAAAAAAACAAACAGAATCGGCGCAACCCTAGAACAGGGAACTGAGAACTCCCCATGGCTATCCCAGCATTCTACTGTGTATTTTGTGGTGATAAATAGTCTCCACAGCACCCCAACTTAGTTTGCTTCAGAAAAGTGAATGACATTAGTAGTAACAAGCCTCAACCATCAATTGCTGGCGGACAAATTGAGTAAGTTGTTCTCAAGTGACCTTTTTTTGGACAAATTCCAGGTGACGTGTTAAACCAAAGACCTATACAATCCTAGGCAGGGTTGTTTGGGCTGAAAAGTCATTTGTATCTGGTGCAATATAGTCTCTTAGAAAGGGCTGAAAAAATGAAAAAAAAAGAAAGGGCTTCACTTGCGATATAGATCAACTTTACACATGTACTTTGCACACATTTAACAAGCACGCTTTATTTTGGATGTTTGTTTTATGTATTGGCAGGTTACATGGCTCCTATGAGTCCCTGTGGGCAGGTCAGGTTGTTGATGCTTTGGTAGATCTGACGGGCGGATTGGTAGAAAGGTGGTCCTTAGAAGATGTGGAGGACAGCGCCCAGAAGAAAATGCTTTGCAGAATGTTGGACCTGAAGGATCGTTGTGCAATAAGTTGTTCTGTGCTCCACAGTAAAGAAGGTAGAAGAGAAATCTATGAAGTGGTTTACTGCATTCTTACTTTTTTGGTGCCTTTAGGGCCAGTTCACACCATAGAAACGCAGCCCGGATGCTTTTCTGCATGTGTGTTTTTGATGTTTTTTGGTGCATTTTTTTCTTCTTCCTAACCTTAAATAAGGACATGTGTGCTCCAGGACATTGTTGCGTTTTAGGTGCATTTTTGATGCATTTTATCTCGTTCCAGTACAGTCCAGTGCAAACAAAATTCAGCATGTACTTTTTTTTCACTGGACCTGACCATACTGGTGTGAACTATGCCATTGAAAACCATATAACTTACTATCCATGCTTTTTTCTATGCAGAAAACTGAACTGCATGTGGTGTGAACTGGCCCTTAAAGTGGAACTTCACTCTCCCAATCAACATTGATTATTTTTAATCCTTATACTTCAAGCATAATTAAATGGTTGGGAAAGTATATCATATTTACTTGTTTTAAACTTGCATGCATGCATGCTTGAGCTAAGGGCAGATAGATTCCAGGAAGGAAATACTACATGAATAATTTCCCCTTATTCAAGATGTCCATGGCCAGAAATGTTAGGGGTTGTTTTTTAAAGTGATTTATCAGCAAAATAAATCACGTAGACATGGATGGATGGGGGGGTTTGCTTTGAATATTAAAAATGAATTAAATAGAGTTTTTGGTTTGTTGTGCTCAAATACAGCGAAGATCCACTTTAACCACTTGACCACTGGGCACTTAAACCCCCCTTCCTAACCAGACCAATTTTCAGCTTTCGGTGCTCTCACAATTTGAATGACAATAACTCAGTCATACAACATTGTGCCCATCTTTTTGTCCTTTTTTTCCCACAAATAGAGCTTTCTTTTGGTGGTATTTGATCACCTCTGCGTTTTTTTATTTTTTGCGCTATAAAAGAAAAAAACACTGAAAATTCTGTAAAAAAATAAATAAATAAAAAAAATTCTCGTTTCTGTCATATTAGCAGGTATTGCAGAGTATGGGGGGTATTGCAGAGTATGGGGGGTATTGCAGAGTATTGCGCAGGGAGGGATGGCTGTATCTGTGACTGCATTTGTCACAGATCCAGCCCACAGCAGCTACTGCTGCTTCCGCTCTCCCCCCTCTCCTCTCACACTGTACCGATCGGTACAGAGAGGAGAGGGAGGAACCGGCGTCATCACATGACGCCGGTTTGTTTACAAGTGATCGCTCCGTCATTTGACGGAGCGATCACGTGGTAAACGGCCGCTATCATCAATTGGCTGAACAGCCGCTATGATTGTTTTTACGGTTCATGGAATCGTCGGCTGTAAAACAAGATGTTTGAATGATGTCTGTATCTGCAGGCATCATTCAGATATCCTCACTCAAAATCTGCAACGTCATATGATGTTGTGCGGGCGGGAAGCGGTTTAAATTACAAATCAATTTATAACTTTTTTGAAATGCATTTTTCTGGATATTTTTGTTCTGTCTCTTCTTATAAAAAAAAAAAAAGACCTACCTCCTAAAATTATAAACTGATAATTTCTTTGTCCGTAGGCAAATGTACAAACTCAGCAGGGGATGAAATACTTTTTTCCCTCACTGTAGATGTGGTGGCTCTGTTTGTTAGTTTTCTTCTTTTTTTCCCTCTCTATTTTTACCTGGTGATCTAGCCAATGACACACCTCAGTCTGGGGGAGGATAGTGTTAGATGTACAAGCAGATTTAGATGTACTCACAAAGTGAAGCAAAAATCCAGCTCACACTGCAGTTACACAAGCATTTACATCAATGGCTTTTTTTGTTCTGTTTCCTTTGTCCCCTATGACTCCGTGAGATCAGGAACTGCTGTTTGGACTCCTTTTTGAGGTAATTTTGTTCATCATTAAATGTTCTTTTCCTGGTAGTCATCGCCTCTGTGGGGTCAGTATCTTACCTGATAGCCATCTGTGGACAGAATGCCATTTCATTTTAATTAATGTAATGGGAACAGAGTTGAGGTCTATGTCTTTTTTTTTTTTTTCCTGAACTAGGGTAGATTTCAGATATTTCTCTTAACAGGTCATCATTCTTAACCGCTTGCCGACCAGCTGCTAAGTTTTACGGCGGCAGGTCGGCTCCCCTGCACGAGAGCACGTAATATAACGTCGGCTCTCACGCAGGCCACTAGGGGCCCCCCGACTCCCGTGCGCGTGCCCGGCGGGCGCGATCGCCGCCGGGCACACGCGATCGCTCGTTACAGAGCGAGGAACGGGAGCTGTGTGTGTAAACACACAATTCCCGGTCCTGTCAGGGAGAGAAATGCTGATCTTCTGTTCATACAATGTATGAACAGAAGATCAGTCATTTCCCCTAGTGAGGCCACTCCCCCTACAGTTAGAACACACCCAGGGAACATACTTGACCCCTTCTCCGCCCCCTAGTGTTAACCCCTTCACTGCCAGTGGCATTTTTATAGTAATCCAATGCATTTTTATAGCACTGATCGCTATAAAAATGCCAATGGTCACAAAAATGTGTCAAAAGTGTCCGAAGTGTCCGCCATAATGTCACAGTACAGAAAACAAAACGCAGATCGCCGCTATTACTAGTAAAAAAAAATATTAATAAAAATACCCCCTATTTTGTAAACGCTATAACTTTTGCGCAAACCAGTCAATAAACGCTTATTGCGATTTTTTTTTTTTTTTTTATGAAAAATATGTAGAAGAATACGTATCGGCCTAAACTGAGGAAAAAATTTTTTTTTTATATATTTTTGGGAAATATTTATTATAACAAAAAGTAAAAAATATTATTTTTTTTCAAAATTGTCTCTATTTTTGTTTTCTAGCACAAAAACTAAAAACCGCAGAGGTGATCAAATACCACCAAAAAAAAGCTCTATTTGTGGGGAAAGGACGCCAATTTTGTTTGGGAGCCACGTCGCACGACCGCGCAATTGTCAGTTAAAGCGACGCAGTGCTGAATCGCAAAAAGTGCTCTGGTCTTTGACCAACAATATGGTCCGGGGGTTAAGTGGTTAACTTCCCCTGTCTTTTCACCAGTTCTTTGAGAATAGCTTTCTTTCTTTCTTGCTTGACTATGGTTCAGACTGCCTCATGGCTACATATTCTTCCCCTTTGGTCTCCCTGGATTTGTAGGGTGATTTTATTTTTATTTATTTTTTCTCTACCATTCCGGGTTATTCAAGTAGACTAGCTGCAAGCTTATGGTCCTAGAATAATTTACTCCTTTTCCTGTCAAGACATACTTCACTATGTGAGTGTTCAATCCTTTGGCATTGCATAGGTTTTTCCAGTGTTGGGCTACCACCTGATCTGTTCTTATATATTTACTACCAGGCAGGGATGCTGATAGGGGGTAACAGCCAGTCCTCTTGTGCCGGGCCCAGACCCCATCAAGTTAGCGGGGGGGCCAAGACACAGCAGGGGCTGCCCATGGCTCTCGCCTCTCCCAGAATGCAGTTTTCTTGGTCTCCTGTACATCTCCTCCCTGTCGGTGCACTATAAGATGCACTCTGTGGCTGGCAGTCAGTGGGCTATCTCTGAGTTCTGCTTCCTCTCTGGGGAAGGCGGGCTAAGATGTGGCTACCTCCTCCTCCCTGCTCAGACAGATGGTTGACTAAAGCCTGGTACACATGGGCCAAATATCAGGCAGTATCAGCTGGTTCAACAGAAACTGACCGACATTTACCCTGTGTGTACGTCGGCCTGTCTGACAGAAGACGGCTTCTGTTAAGCAGGCATCCTGGAAAACCGGCATCCAATTGGTATCTGATCAGTGCTGGCAGCTAATGGCTACAAAGGCTGACCGATGTGCTCTGGCAGAGGGGCAGTCCCTTGTCAGAATTGTCCAAAATTATGACCCCAATTGGTACTTTTAAGGCAGATTGTGTAAAATAGTAAAGATATATAACAAAAGTTTTAAAAAGTATGCAAAATGTTATTAGAATTGATAAAATAAGTTTGACCATATGGTCTAAACTACATCAAATCGTTAAATCCATTACACGAGGACACCAAAGATACATATACTTGGAGCACCCTAAAGCTTGGATCAATTAGAACGTCACGTTTGCCCTGATATGGTGAAGAGCCAAAATTCTTGTGGATGTTCACTGAGAAACCTTTGGAAATTTATGTTTCTTTCTTCAGGGGAAGAGATGGATGCATATTTATAGAATCCTTATAGGTATAAAATAAATATATGCAGCAATAGCATGCTCCAATAGATGCACCGCCAAGCACATCAAGGCCAAACATGGTGGCACCGGGTACACAGGTTCCCGCACATACAAGGATATAAATAGGGGATGCGTGTGTGTGTGTGTGTGTGTGTGTGTATATACGAAAACTGGGAATTTTGTTAACCAGGTCATCAGACGTGTACTGGTCGGTGGAAAATTGTGGGTCCCCCTGTCGGAACACAAAAGTTCAGCGGGGAACATTGCATTTTTAGTACAACAAACTCCTCCCGAGCTCCTCCAGGTTTTTTCATTTCGCTGAGTGTGTACCAGGCTTAACTTCTGCACAATGCTCTGCCACTTGATTCCCACTGCCCCACACTTTCACTCCACACTGCTTTGCTTTGCACTGTTCACTCTCCACTGCCATTGCACACTGTCCACTGACTTGCCACTCCACACTGTGCTGCAACTACATACTGCCCTGCCACTGCTTATTGTTCTGCCCACTACATGCTATTTGCCATCTTACCACTACATGATTCCTTTTGCCTACTGTCCACTTCCCAGCCACTACATACTGCCCACTGACTTGACCCACCACTCCCCACTGCTCTGCCCTACTACTACATACTGCTTGCTATCCTACCATTGCCAGAACACATTTCACTGCTTGCTTTGAACTGCCACTATGTACTGTGCATGGCCTTGTGCTTCTCTACTACTACATACTGCCCTATTATTTTATTCTGCTACATGCCACACACTCTACAGCTCTTCACTACCATTTCTTACTGCTCACTGCCCTGCAGTGCATAATATTCATTGTACTTTCTTTACATGCTGCTTAAAATGGACACTGAATATATGATTGTCGCACATGGTACACACTATCATTTACAGTCACACTGAGCAGGGGGTGGCTGGTGAAGATTGTGGCATCATTTGATACCAGCTTCTGAGCCTACAGTTTTTAGGTTAAGAGTGTCCATTCCTCCAGTAGGCAGCAGTATAACCCAAAGATAAAATACTTTCTGTGTCCTTCATTGAAGTTCAGGAAAAGGATTTTACAATGAACAACAATCCCATTCTTTCGTTTGTAAATTTTAATATGCCAATATCTCAATCTAAATGTATTTTAGGTGCTGGAGATCTGGGTGAATTTCATGCCTTTACAATCACAGACATCAAGGCTGGAGTCACAAAGTATGGACATGAGTTGATTTTATTATGTGTGCATAATCCTTGGGGGCGAAGCCGCTGGAGTGGAGCGTGGGGGAGGAAGTAAGTAGAAATTGCAAATTTTTATTAAGGAATTATGTTTTTTGAACACTTTTTTTTTTTTTTCAAGTAAGCAGAAGCTGTATTATACTCGCCTGTTTATGGTCCAGCATCATGTTTTTCACTTGTGTGAGGCCACTTGCATGCAGCCAATCATTTTCTGACAGCAGATCAGCAAATCCATGGCCAGGCTTAAAGGGGCTGGGTGCACATTTCTCTGCATTTCTCATGTTAGTAGCTGGACACCCTGTGGTCCCTTGCGACTTTTCAAGTGGTTTCCTCTGCCTCCCAGTGTTATTTCCATTATTTAAATTGCCTGCCCAGTCTGTACCCAGCTCCTGTGCACTTTCAATGATCCCCAGCGTGTCTGCGTTGTTGGTGATTCCAGCCCTGCGCTCCCAGTGTTTTCACAGCCTTCATCCAGCCATGTGATCCCAGTGTTCCCCAGTATCCTGCTTTGATGACCCTGTGCATGTTCATTCCAGTGTGGAAAAGCGCAAAAAGTATGGCAGAACAATTTTTTTAAACCACACCAGACCACTTAGTACTGTGTTTCCTTGCGATTTGGTGGCCAAGAATGCACCTGTGTTTGCCAGATGCATGGGAGTGCCAACAACAATGGCACCCATACACGTCTAAAGATGACAGAATGTACCTGTGTGGTGGTGTGAACAGGCCCTAACACTTCTGTAGGTAATAACACTTATGCGTTACCTACTGTCAAGTCAATCCAGTCCACTGGCGCTACAAGCTGCTGTCAGTTGCAGCCTTCTTGAGTGTGTCAGAGGACTGTAATCTGGGTGTCAATTGCATCATGACATCTCCACCCCCTAGAAGCTCTGGTGGAGACAAGGCGGTACTGTGGACTCTGCGCCTTGGTTCTTCTCAGGACTTGTATCATCACTAAGTGAGTGGGCACACTGAGCTCTCTGGGTTTACTCCACAGTTTTCTCAGCTGCTAAAGCTAAGTCTTCTCTCCTGATTCTGCTCCTAGTAGGAAGGGATTCTCAATCTGTGACAGATTGTAACCTATAAAGTCAGTCATTTTGTTTGCATAGTTTAATAATGTGTTAAAATATGAAGTACAGACAGATTTTGACAGAGAATAAAGCCACCATACCTCTGCTGTGACCAGAGTGCTGTAGGCTTTGTGTAGCTGCATCCTATGGCTATTTAGCTGTGAGGACTTGTGTATTAAACTTACACTTTACTGTTTACTGTTTGTATCATAACATTTGGTTTATGAAAAAGTAAGTTTTACTCTGCTTTTTTTCTTCAGAGGTGATAAATGGGCCTTAATGGACAAGTCCGAAAGTGATAAGTTTCTTTATGGTCTTCAAGATGGGGAGTTCTGGGTAGAGAAAGAAGAATTTCTGCAAGAGTTTAATGAAGTTATTATGGCGTTTCCCATGGATGAGATAGAGCACATACAAAGCATTTGGACAGGTGAGTTAATGTGATTATAGAATGTCCATTGTGCAGATATGCTGGAAAGCAGTTTGCAGGCTGTATTGTCCTCATAGTGATAGCCACATATTGTGGTGTAACCTTCTTTCTCTTACTGGGGGAACCCAATAGGCTCCTTTCACACGAGTGTTCCGTATGTCGTGTGCGACAAGGAAGGTGGCTATGTGTGCAAGGAGAGAGGCAGGAGAGGAGCAGTGTATATAGTGAGGGCACAGTGTGAACAGACAGGCTCCCTCACTTGCCGGCGCTGACTGTCATCACCGGATTTAAATGTAGTTGCCGGCTCCCTTTTTTAATTTACTTTACTTTATAAAGCTGGAGAAGGAGTTGTAATTTGCCCCACCGCCAAAGTAAACCAAGGGGAAGGGTTACGGGTGATGTCACCAGCCTTTGCCGAAGAGGAGGAGCCAGGAATTCTGGCTGGGGACCCCAGAAGAAGAGATTCGGAGCTGCACTGTACAAAACTATTGTATAGAGCAGTGTTTCCCAACTCCAGTCCTCAAGGCACACCAACAGGTCATGTTTTCAGGCTTTCAATTATTTTGCACAGGTGATTTGATCAGTTTCACTGCCTTAGTAATTACCACAGCCGTTTCATCTGAGGGAAATCCTGAAAACATGACCTGTTGGTGTGCCTTGAGGACTGGAGTTGGGAAACACTGGTATAGAGCAGCTAAGTATAACTTGCTGCTTATTAAAAACAAACAAGGTTTAGAATCACTTTAAAGAACATTCCAGTGAAAATGAAACCTTGGCATGCAAGAAACAGACTACCTACTATTTTTTTACAGGCATAGCCGATGAATCCACCCCATTCACATTTGTTGGTGATCTGTGGACACCTTTTGCTGAATTGGTTGTAATACGGGATTAGTAGTCCTAAAATCATCTTCTTAAGACTTCTTGCTTTTTCATAATGTAGCACTAAGATATTTCATGCAGTCACCAGTGAGTCAAGTCTACTTTGGAAGTGTGAAACCGACTGCTAATACATCAAGCAGAAAAGGGACATGTTGCACAGCACACAAAGTACATTTACCCAGCCTGTATATGAAGAGCTCTGTGAAATCTTATTGCAGTGGAGAACACAGACCTGTAGCACAGTTGCAGTTTTCACCAAATAGTAATAGGGTCTCAATAATTGATTTCACATGTTGGAATTTTTTAATTTTGCGTGTCACCAAAAACAGGCACTAGATGAGTATTCTTCCTCTTTTTTTTTTTTTTTTTTTTACAGAAGGTACTAGATGAGTATTCTAGACTGAATTTGCCTTACTCACCCACCCCACGTTTCCCCATTAGTATGCTTTTTCTTTAGCGGCCTTTCCCTTGTATTCCAAGGAGAGTGAACAAGGAAACTTACATGTTTTAAAAACAATGACTGACATTAGTAATGATGTTTTTAATACATTGGATGTATCATAATCAGCAATCAATGTATTTGTTCTATGGTACCTACATGTTAATTTCTTGTGTTACAGATTGTCCATTGCCCCACGCTCAACAGTTGTATGGTTCCTGGGTCAAAGGTCAGACTGCAGGTGGATCCCGTAATAATGTCAGTTTTACTGACAACCCTAAATTCTGGTTGGTTGTTAGGGAGCAAAGTGAGGTGTATCTAGCACTTATGCAAAGGCCACAAAGTGAAATATCATCTGCCGATGGTACACGCAGAAACCAGTCAAGAAGTATGATTTCAAAAAGTACTCTCCTGTATGCTATTGGACTTCATGTCTGGAAGGTAAGTATAAGAAATTACTGTAGGGTTCTTTATAAATGAAGAATAATATGTTACTCAATAAACCAATATTTAAGATTTAATCGCTGCGTAAGGAAAAAGGTAAATACTGCGCTAGTGGTGCTTATATGTCAAAATTAAACTAAGTGAATAATAAACTGCGACATAAAACATGTGATAATCATGTGGAAACAACTGTGCAAAGGAAATAGTCGCGCTAAAGTAACATTTAGAGTGTATATAGAAAAAGTCCAGGTGCTTATTGAAATATGAAATGGAAATATTCTAATAAAATATATGTTAAACAAGTGCATATAACTGCTACACAGATAAGTGACAGTGAAGAGCACCAAATGTATATAAACGCAAAATACAGGTGGTTCTCAAAAAATTTGCATATTGTGATGAAGTTCATTATTTTCTGTAATGTACTGATAAACATTAGACTTTCATATATTTTAGATTCATTACACACAACTGAAGTAGTTCAAGCCTTTTATTGTTTTAATATTGATGATTTTGGCATACAGCTCATGAAAACCCAAAATTCCTATCTCAAAAAAATAGCATATTTCATCCGACCAATAAAAGAAAAGTGTTTTTAATAAAAAAAAAGTCAACCTTCAAATAATTATGTTCAGTTATGCACTCAATACTTGGTCGGGAATCCTTTTGCAGAAACGACTGCTTCAATGCGGCGTGGCATGGAGGCAATCAGCCTGTGGCACTGCTGAGGTGTTATGGAGGCCCAGGATGCTTCGGTAGCGGCCTTAAGCTCATCCAGAGTGTTGGGTATTGCGTCTCTCAACTTTCTCTTCCCAATATCCCACAGATTCTCTATGGGGTTCAGGTCAGGAGAGTTGGCAGGCCAATTGAGCACAGTAATACCATGGTCAGTAAACCATTTACCAGTGGTTTTGGCACTGTGAGCAGGTGCCAGGTCATGCTGAAAAATGAAATCTTCATCTCCATAAAGCTTTTCAGCAGATGGAAGCATGAAGTGCTCCAAAATCTCCTGATAGCTAGCTGCATTCACCCTGCCCTTGATAAAACACAGTGGACCAACACCAGCAGCTGACATGGCACCCCAGACCATCACTGACTGTGGGTACTTGACACTGGACTTCAGGCATTTTGGCATTTCCCTCTCCCCAGTCTTCCTCCAGACTCTGGCACCTTGATTACCGAATGACATGCAAAATTTGCTTTCATCCGAAAAAAGTACTTTGGACCACTGAGCAACAGTCCAGTGTTGCTTCTGTGTAGCCCAGGTCAGGCGCTTCTGCCGCTGTTTCTGGTTCAAAAGTGGCTTGACCTGGGGAATGCGGCACCTGTAGCCCATTTCCTGCACACGCCTGTACACGGTGGCTCTGGATGTTTCTACTCCAGACTCAGTCCACTGCTTCCGCAGGTCCCCCAAGGTCTGGAATCGGTCCTTCTCCACAATCTTCCTCAGGGTCCGGTCACCTCTTCTCGTTGTGCAGCGTTTTCTGCTACACTTTTTCCTTCCCACAGACTTCCCACTGAGGTGCCTTGATACAGCACTCTGGGAACAGCCTATTCGTTCAGAAATTTCTTTCTGTGTCTTACCCTCTTGCTTGAGGGTGTCAATGATGGCCTTCTGGACAGCAGTCAGGTCGGCAGTCTTACCCATGATTGCGGTTTGGAGTAATGAACCAGGCTGGGAGTTTTTAAAAGCCTCAGGAATCTTTTGCAGGTGTTTAGAGTTAATTAGTTGATTCAGATGATTAGGTTAAGAGCTCTTTTAGAGAACCTTTTCATGATATGCTAATTTTTTGAGATAGGAATTTGGGGTTTTCATGAGCTGTATGCCAAAATCCTCAATATTAAAACAATAAAAGGCTTGAACTACTTCAGTTGTGTGTAATGAATCTAAAATATATGAAAGTCTAATGTTTATCAGTACATTACAGAAAATAATGAACTTTATCACAATATGCTAATTTTTTGAGAACCACCTGTATATTGAAATGCAAACCATCACACAGATCCCTTCTGCGTGAAACAAAAATCTGTGAATAAAGATGGCAAATGTTCATGCGTGTAAAAAAAAAAAAGTGGAATAATAAAATGCAACATATATTGAAATAAAAAATATGACAATAAAAATAGCCTAATATATCTAAAAAGAAGAAATACAATTCCAGTCCCACAATGGAAAATCCATATACGTTAAAATTGAAAAAAGAGAGGGATAAAATGGCTGTTCACCACCACCAAGATGTATTCCTCCTCCTACTCCTACGGTACCCACAGGTAAAAAATTGAACCTTACCAGATCATAGAGGCTTGCAGATGAACCTCTGCGGGGTCTTAGTACTCCTCCACAATGTTGAGATCATCCGACTTAGAAGAAAGCCTGTTGGAGTCTGCAAAAGATTTGAGATTGGGGCAAAGATTCACCTTCTAGCAGGACAACGACCCTAAACATACAGCCAGAGCTACAATTGGATGGTTTAGATTAAAGCATATTCATGTGTTAGAATGGCCCAGTCAAAGTCCAGACCTAAATCCAATTGATACTCTGAGGCAAGACTTTAAAATTAATAAAAAATAAGGTACAGCGCTAAGTGAAAATGAGAAATTGTGAAATGAACATATATAATGAAAAATGTGTTAAGAAATTAAAACTTATATGAAAACAAAAAACCGTGAAGGTCAAGTTTCAAACTAGAAAAGTCCATAGATTGTGATTCACATCATAATAAGGGTTAAACGAATGGATCTTCTTCCACCAAGGAAACACCCAGTGAGTGAGATGTAGTCTCCTTACCGCAGATGAATGACCGTCATTACAGCGGTCTAAGCAGACACAGGGATAGTTAAAGTCTTCCCAAATAGACTTGCTTCAAAATAGACAATGACTCCAAAAAAACTTGCTCCAAAGAATAAGTAGATGCTTCAATCACTCATGAAATGAGAAACAAAAAGGGAACCCATAGCGTGATACTGCTTGAAAGTGGGTTTAATGGGCTAATACAAATTGCACTTACAGTTAATTTGGTAAAAACGCGCGATAAGTACAAATGTGGAAGGGATGCAGCGTCTCCTCGGATCCTCTCCTGTTTGCTAGGCTCCGTAACTGCCTTTAAAATTGCTGTTCACAGACGCTCTCCATCCAATCTGACAGAGCTTGATCTATTTTGCAAAGAAGAATGGGCAAAACTTTCACTCTCTCTAGATGTGAAAACTGGTAGAGACAGACCCAAAAAGACTTGCAGCTGTAAGTGCAGTGAAAGGTGGTTCTACAAAGCATTGACTCAGTGGGGCTGAATACAAATGCACACCACACTTTTCAGATATTCATTTGTTGCCAAATGGAAAAAAGTGGGTATCCCTCTCTCCAAGGAGGTGAATCCCATACGTGGAACAGGGGGGTGCGTTATCTCACCATTGTAGTTTTTTCTCACCCCCCTGTTCCACGTATGGGATTCACCTCCTTGGAGAGAGGGATACCCACTTTTTTCCATTTGGCAACTCTGAGTGGAGACGAGGAGGACTACAGGAGTCGGATGATCTCGACATTGTGGAGGAGTACTAAGACCCCGCAGAGGTTCATCTGCAAGCCTCTATGACCTTGCCCTAGGAATGTCCACCTTATCTGGTAAGGTTCCATTTTTTACCTGTGGGTACCGTAGGAGGAGGAGGAATACATCTTGGTGGTGGTGAACAGCCATTTTATCCCTCTCTTTTTTCAATTTTAACGTATATGGATTTTCCATTGTGGGACTGGAATTTTCTTTCTTCTTTTTAGATATATTGGACTATTTTTATTGTCATATTTTTTATTTCAATATATGTTGCATTTTATTATTCCACTTTTTTTTACACGCATGAACATTTGCCATCTTTATTCACAGATTTTTGTTTCACGCAGAAGGGATCTGTGTGATGATTTGCATTTCAATATATTTTGCGTTTATATACATTTGGTGCTCTTCACTGTATGTCACTTATCTGTGTAGCAGTTATATGCACTTGTTTAACATATATTTTATTAGAATATTTCCATTTCATATTTCAATAAGCACCTGGACTTTTTCTATATACACAATGTTACTTTAGAGCGACTAAAGCGCTGCGTAAATTGTTGGTGCTGTATAAATCCTGTATTATAATAATAATAATAATAATAACTGCCAGGTTGGTCATAGCCTTTCTACATCTGAGGATGTTCTGGCCTCTATAGATTTCCAGGATGCTTACTTGCACATTCATTCTTATCCCCCCAAGCTTTCACCAAGGTATTTGACCTGGATTTAACTCTGTCCTATGCTCAAGGTTTTTGCAAGACAAAGGCATAATGAGCTAGTATGCATAGCATACTAGCTCATTATGAACTACTTAACTCACATTGCAACCCCCGCAGCGGTCCTCATACCCCCCTTCGGCGGTGGCATTTCTCCTGGGGCTTACGTCCGGGTATCGCGGCTCCGGCACTGTGATTGTGCTCCGGAGCAGCGATGACGTCACATGTGCACAGGAGCCGCCGGTAACGGCACACTGACTGAAGCAATGGCACATGCATGCCATTGCTTCAGTTTGCTTTAGTGCGCATGTGCCGATGACATCAGCACATACAAGGGATATCTCCTAAACCGTGCAAGTTTAGGAGCTATCCTGGTTAGCTACAGGTAAGCCTTATTATAGGCTTACCTGTAGCATAAAGTGGTTGTAAAGGATTTACAACCACTTTAAAGCCCTCCCTGTTTCGGTTGGCCAGCATCCAATAGAGTGCAGACTCTGCAGCACATAGATTGGATGCTTGATCTGGAGAAGTCATCGCTGGATGCATTTTGCAGATTCGAGCACCTAGGCGTGACTCTAGATATTGGCTCTATCCAGGATCTTTCTGCCTCAGGACAAACTTCTCTCCCTTCAGTCTCATGTTTGGGACCTCTGGACCCAGGGGAAGCTTGCAATTCATATCTGCATGAGGGGTTTGAGTCTAATGCCCCGTACACACCATCACTTTATGTGATGAAAAAAAACAACGTTTTTAAAAACGTCACTTTAATTGACCGTGTGTGGGGAAAACGTTGTTTTATGTCTTGTAAAAAACGACCAAAAAAATTGAAGCATGCTTCAATTTTATGTGTCGTTTTTCAAAATGTCGTTTTTTACTTCACAGAAATTGACCGTGTGTAGCAAAAAACGTTGTTTAAAAAGACGTTTTTACACCCGCGCTTGCCCAGAAACTAGTTATGAAGCGAGCTTCAATGGTAAAACGTGGTGGAACGTAACCTCGCTTTGCTAGAACATTGTGAGAAAAACGATGGTGTGTATGCAACTTCGTCTTTGAAAATTGAAGTTTCAAAAAGGTCATTTTTTACTTCACAGAAAATGTCGTTTTTTTTCATCACATAAAGTGATGGTGTGTACGGGGCATAATGGTTTGCTTCTTCAAGGAAGTGCTGTATGCCCAGTTTCACTCCAGACCATTGCAACTCAACATTCTGGCATTGTGGGGTGAAAGTCTCCTCTTTGGACTGCCCCATTTATCTGACCTCCAAGGCCAGACTTTTCCTAGTGTAGGGCTTTCAAACCCAGCGCTGGAGTTAGGGAAGCCAGTTGATTGCAACCAAGATTTTTGAATTTGCACACACAAAAATTGTTATTTTTTTCAAAATTGTCGCTCTATTTTTGTTTATAGTGCAAAAAATAAAAACCGCAGTGATCAAATACCACCAAAAGAAAGCTCTATTTGTGGGAATAAAAGGATGCCAATTTTGTTTGGGAGCCACGTCGCACGACCGCGCAATGGTCTGTTAAAGCGACGCAGTTCCAAATCGCAAAACCTGGCCGGGTCCTTTAGCAGCATTTTGGTCCGGGTCTTAAGTGGTTAATGAATAATTAGACTGAATTCTTGTTAATTAGGATTTTGTTGTCCAAAATGTAGCCTTGCTCCGAAGACTTTCATTGGGGTGTATTAATTTTTGAAACATGGTCTTGAACTAATTTGTCAAGAAAAATACATATTTTTTGCTTTTTGCTATAATATCCCCCAAAAATATATATAAAAAACATTTTTTTTCCTCAGTTTAGGCCGATACCTATTCTTCTACCTATTTTTGGTAAAAAAAAATCGCAATAAGCGTTTATCGGTTGGTTTGCGCAAAATTTATAGCGTTTACAAAATAGGGGATAGTTTTATTGCATTTTTATAAAAAAAAAAAAAAAAAATGTATTTACTACTTATGGCGGCGATCAGCGATTTTTTTTTTTTTATTTTATTTTTTTTCTCTTCCGTGACTGCGACATTATGGCGGACACTTCGGACAATTTTGACACATTTTTGGGACCATTGGCATTTTCACAGCAAAAAATGCATTTAAAATTCATGGTTTACTGTGAAAATGACAGTTGCAGTTTGGGAGTTAACCACAGGGGGCGCTGAAGGGGTTATGTGTCACCTAATGTGTGTTTACAACTGTAGGGGGGTGTGGCTGTAGGTGTAACATCATCGATTGTGGATCCCTATAAAAGAGATCACACGATCGATGACGCCGCCACAGTGAAGAACGGGGAAGCCGTGTTTACACACGGCTCTCCCCGTTCTTCAGGGGCCAATCGCGGGACTCCAGCGGCGATCGGGTCTGCGGGTCCCGTGGTCCCGGAGCTTTGGACCGGGTCGCGGGCACGCGCCCGCGATCCACGGCTGGACATCAGCACAGCACGTACAGGTACGTGCATGTGCCCAGCCGTGCCATTCTGCCGACGTATATGTGCAGGAGGCGGTCCTTAAGTGGTTAAACAGGTGTCCAGCAGACAGTTGATTATAAAAGAGCATTAAATTAACCACTTCAATATAGGGCACTTATACACCTTCCTACCCAGACCAGCTTTCAGCGCTATCATATTTTGAATGAGAATTGTGCAGTCATGCAACGCTGATAGGCAGCACTGATCAGGAGGCACTGGTAGGCATCACTGATGGGCACAAATGGCATCCCTGGTGGGCTTACCTGGTGGTCATGGTTGGCCATCCCTGGTAGGGTTGCCACCTCATCCCTTTAAACTCAAACACATATTAATTACTGTGGCTGATTAAAGCGGTTCTCCACCCTAAAGTGGAGTCCCGCTGATCGGAACCCTCCCCCCCTCCGGTGTCACATTTGACACCTTTCAGGGGGAGGGGGGTGCAGATACCTGTCTAAAGACAGGTATTTGCACCCACTTCCGGCCACACGCTACGGGCGAAAGACGGGTTTTTCTGACTTCCCGTCTGTCGCCCGTTGTGTGCTGGGAACACTCGGCTCCCAGCACACAGCGCGTGAGCCAATCGGTGGGCGCAGCGCGACTCGCGCATGCGCCGTAGGGAACCGGGCAGTGAAGCCGCAGCGCTTCACTTCCTGGTTCCCTCAGCATGGATGGCGGGGGGAGCAGCAAAGAGACGAGCAATCGCTCGTGCTCTGCTGCGATCAGCGCTGGACTCCAGGACAGGTAAGTGTCCTAATATTAAAAGTCAGCAGCTGCAGTATTTGTAGCTGCTGGCTTTTAATATTTTTTCCCCATGGCACATCCGCTTTTAGTTGGTGCCTTATCTGCATCTTTCATAACTTATGTCATAGGCTCTTTACCTTGATCAGAGATGCGGTGTGTCAGACTGACACACCACGGATCGCCTCGCTGCACGCAATCGCTAGACGCCCAGTCAGGGTAAAAAAAACACCTTCCGGCTGTCATTATGCTATATGGCAGGCGGAAAATGGTTAAAGAAAACCCCTTCCTATTTCATTTTATCTACAATGACACTACATAGAAGACTAAGGTCACAAGGCCTGAGAAAAAAAAAAATGTTATTTACACAAGAAAGGTGAAGGCTGCAAGATAATCAGCAAAGCTTTACTTATCAGTCAGAATACTGTAGCGAAAGTAATAGAAAAATATAACAAAGATGTAACTGCAACCATCTCACAGATGTACAGGCCTTCTGCGGAAGTTAACACCTTGACAGGAGCATCTTCTGATGGAAAGGGTTGAAGAAAATTGACATGCAAGTTCGCTGCAGTTGGCTGAAGAAGTAGAAAGCCATACTTGGGTGATTTATTTTTAGTGACACAAAACGGCGTACACTGCAGAGTAATGGCACGAATGTTTTTTGTTCATGAAGGAAGCCTCTCCTAAAGCCCATGCACAAAAAAACATGCCTAGAATTTGCCAGGGCCCATGCTGAAAAAGAAGACTACTGGGAATTTGTACTCTGGAATGATGAGACCAAGATAAATGTTTTTGGAACAGAAACAAAACGAAAAATACATGGTGCCTACTAGGGTTGTCCCGATGCCACTTTTTTTAGTACAAGTACCGATACTTTTTTTCAAGTACTCACCAATACCGATTACCAATACTTTTTTTTAATGTCATGTGACAATTTGACTAATTGGCAGTCATAGGTGGCACTGAAGGGCACTGACGGATGGCACTTATAGGCACTGATAGATGGCACTGATAGGCGGCACTTATGGGCACTGAAAGGTGGCACTGATAGATGGAACTGATGTCACTTATGGGCAGGCACTGAAATGCAGCACTGATTGGCAATTGCATAATAAATGACATGAATGATGAGAGGAAGGATTTTGCAATGCTTTATGGCATATAGAATTGCAAAATCCTTCCTTTCCTCTCATCATTCATGTCATTTAACTTCTAGTAAGTATACTGCGACGCCCATATTGGTACACCTTGCACTTGGCTGCAATAAGCCAGCAGCAGACATCTTGTTACACCCAGCCCAAACTATATGAGCTGGGTGCAACAAGATGTCCGCTGCTGGCTTACTGCAGCCGAGTGCAGGGTGTACCAAAATGGGCGTCGTGATGTTTACCTTCCGACGGAACGTCACTTCCTGTACCGAATGTGACTGCTCCGGTCACCGCTTTGGAAGGAATATGCAGCACTGCCCCGGCCAGCTTACCCCCGTGATCCGCTGCTGCCAGACCGATCTCCTCTCCGTCCGCCGACTTCCGGTTCCAGGTATCGGATCTGGCATCGGGAGCATTTGTGCGAGTACAAGAACTCGCACAAATGCTCGGTATCTGTCCCGATACTAGTATCGGTATCGGGACAACCCTAGTGCCTACAGTGAAACATGGTGGTGGCGGCAGTGTCCTGTGAGGCTGCTTAAGTGCTGCTGGTGTCGGGAAGCTGCATTTCATTGATGGTATTATGAATTCACAGATGTACTGCTCTATATGGAAAGAAAAGATGCTACCATCACTCTGTGCCTTGGTCATCATGTATTTTTCCAACATGACAAAACACATTTAAGGCCATTGTTGCATTCCTGAAGAACAGCAGAGTAAAAGCGATTCACTGGCCAAGTATGCCTCCTGATCTGAACCCAATTGAACTCCTATGGGGAATTCTAAGGAGAGACAAGTTGAGCATCGCTCTCAATTAAGCATCCAGGCTCTAAAATAGGTAGTTCTTGAAGAATGGAAAAAGATAGATGTTTTAATATTTCGCCAACTTTTTTATTCCATGTCTAGAAGACTTGGTGCTGTCCTTACAAATCATGGTGGTCATACAAAATACTAGATGTAGTAGTTTTTGTTGTGGAGTGTATTTATTTTTGCATCAACTAATTTGAGTAAAACTGAAGATTTTGCAATCTAAGTTTATATTAATATTTTTTCATTTATGTAATGAGCTGAACAAATGTTCTATAAAACTCAGTTTTGTCAAAATGTTGGAAATTGTTCTGGTGTTCATTGATATATTGATTCAAATCTTACTTTTCAATAGGGGTGTACTTATTTATGCTGAGCACTGTATCTTCTTAAATTAGTTAGCACTTTTGTAAATTTATGGGGAAAAAAATGTAATGGAAATTTTATCTCCTTTTCTCTGTAGGTAGAAAAACGTCGTTTTAACTTGCAGAAGACTGTACTGTCCCCTGTTGTTGCTGGCACCTCCTCACATTCCTATGACAGACAGCTTCACCTGCGCTGTGAGCTTTCTCCTGGATATTACCTGGTTATACCCAGCACTTTCCTCAGGGACACAGAGGGGGACTTCTTGTTGCGAGTCCTATCTAGTGGACCAATCACCCTCAGGTTGCATCTTTTAAACTATATATTAAATTTACTACTGTCAAAGCAGTATGAAAAGGGTGTCCTGAAAGGACACTAACAGCGCTAAATGAATGTCAATGGGATTCAAATGAATCTAGCATTCATAATCTGCAGAATATCACATCACAGCAGATTATGAACGCTAGGTTCATTTGAATCCCATTGACATTCATTTAGCGCTGTTAGTGTCCTTTCAGGACACCCTTTTCATATATACTTACCTTTTATAATAGCTGCTTTTCTGCGTTTTATATTTTAATTAATCCTTACACCCATAGAGCGCTTGGATCAGGGAGGTCTTTGGATATACTCTGATATTTTTTACACTGTCAAAGCAGTATTGGTGCCAAGGTCTAGTTTACATGCAGTTAGAAACTTAAATATCCCTACATCTTTTAGTGCACCAAACATAGATCACAATCAAGTCAAAAGCCAAACTATACAATAATCTAAAAATTGCTAGATTAAAAGATAAGTTCACCTTTTCAAATAAATAAATAAATGCACATCATTTTTTATTTTTTTTTGCAGGTAAAAAGGTGTGCATTTATTATTTCTTTTATTGGGAGTCTGCAAAGCATTGCACCCACAATCAGCAGTTTGTGGGTGCTATGCAGGACTCTTGCAGACTGTCTGTGTAAGCTGTGTGCTCGTACAAGCATTCAGTTACACACAGACAATAACTTTTAGTGAATTACCACAGCGCTCAACATTGCCACAGTAGTTCAGTGAGAACTACAACCTGACAGCCGCCAAAGCTGGTAATTGTAGTTTTCCATTCACAGCCCCGAACGGCCACGACTTTTTTCAATTGTGACAGCAGACACTGGTCTGCTGTTATAGCAGGGATCAAGAAGAGGAGGGGAGGATCACAGGGGCAGCTGCAGAACTAACATGTTACACTCTGAATACAGATGTAACATGTTAGAAAAGGTGAACTTATCCTTTAACCAATTCAGCTTTCACACCTGTACACTACCTATGGGCAAGAACAGTTTTTACGTTTGTCATGGGCCTATTGATTGAGCAATAAATCTGTCATTACTTAAAGCGGAGTTCCACCCAAAAGTGGAACTTCCGCTTTAAGGAATCCTGACCCACATGACATGCCACATTTGGCAGGTACCCAGCTTCCGCTTGGGTGGCCCCTACTTCCCTGCAATTTTCTTGGAAACGTCCCAGGTCCCAGAAGATGGCCCGACCATTCAGGATGCACAGCATGACTCGCACATGCAACACAAGCTGTCACAGCTGGGTGCCCACAGTAGTGATGCCAGCGGAGAGGGAGAGAACTGAGGCTTTGTGTTTATTAAAAGTCAACAGCTAAAAAAAGTGTAGCCGCTGACTTTATTAACCGGCTGGAACTCTGCTTTAAGACAACAAAGCAATGTATATGTTTTTCCTATTTTGGGACAAACAAGGAATTTTGGTGATATTGCCTTGCATAAACATTTTATTTTTTTATACGATCTATGAAGAAAAAAAAAGGATTGTTACTGTAGATACAATGTATACATTTTATTCTTTCATTTGTCTCATTTAAAATGAACTCAGGGTACTTTGTATATACGGTACATTTGGAGTCTATTTATAAAAAGGGGAAAAAATAAATAAATTCTCAGCATTCGCATAGCCTACACCAGGGGTCTCCAAACTTTCTTACTAGAGGGCCGGACTGTGGCCAGTGGAAGTAGAAAATGCCCCCCTGTGTCAATGTGGGTAAAGAATTCCCTATCATTGATATTAGTGGGAGTGTTGGTATTAGAGGAAGAAATAAGGCCCCATCATTGGCGTCTTTGGGAGGAATTGGGCCCCCTCATTAGAGAGAGGAATAGTACCCCATTGTTGGTATCAGGGAAAGGAATTGTGCCTCATCATTGGTGTCAATGGGATGAATAGGGCCCTGCAGTTGGTGTCAGTGGGATGAATAGTGCCCTATTGTTGGTGTAGAAGAAATAGTGCCCAATTAATAGTGCCTTGTATCAGTGGGGGATTAGGGTCTCAAGGGCCTGATAAAGGCAAGCAAAGGGCCATATCTGCCCCCCGGGCTGCAGTTTTGGAGACCACTGGCCTACACAAATAGTGCCTGTAATATGACTGATATGTTTATTATGGCCACTAGATGGCGTTAACAATCCTAGTAACTTTATTGTGCACTCTAGATCTATGGTTTCTGCACTTTTTTACTCTCCTTGTCAGGAATATGGGCAGCATCGAAAGTCGGCGAGTGACATAGTCCTTTTTTCATGATGCAAGAAGACTGATCACTGTCACTTGTCATATGTATCATAATTGTCTCCTGGGCATTATTTATAACAGAAATCAGTGGCTAATCGTTGTAGGTCATTGCAGTAAATACTCCACACTGCTCCTGCATTTTATGTTTCATTTGTAAAATGTAGAATGCATTGTGGAGGTTGCAGTATCCTTCTCCATAACGCTGCAGAGAACACTTTGGGATAGGAAAGTCTTTTTACATGTCAGTCATGTTTTTTTTTCTTTTTTTTTTTTTTCTTTTATCTCCCTGACCTTAATTGTTGTTCCTATTAGAACTAGTTGGGTTTTTTTTTTTTTTGTGTGTGTGTCTCAAAACAAAATGGAAAGCACATTTGTGTAATACAGTTTTTGGTTATGAATGTGCTGGAGATTTAACTGATATTTTCCTAATTTTGTGTGTGTCTCCTACAGTGAAATAACCTCCCATCAGCCACAGTTAAACACAAGTGAAGATGATGTAAAAGGAACTTGGGAGACCCGAGAAGTAAAAGGCCAGTGGAAAAAGGATGTTAATGCCGGAGGCAGCAGGAATTTTCCATCTTACTGCCTTAATCCAACCATCCCTTTTATAGTGCCCAGTAAAGCCCGACTGGTGAGGGTGACACTAAAGCAACATTGTCAGGGAAAACACTGCCATGCAATAGGGTTCCATGTGTACATGGTAAGAATTGTTTAAGTGTTACTGCACTTTTGTTGAGAAAAAAAATCCCCTCTTCCCCTGGTCAGTTATACACATTGCAATTGCATTGGTTTGGGAAACATAATTGTAATGTCTTACCCTCTATTCTTTTGTGTGAGCTTCAATACAAACAGTACACTCATTTCTTAATTGCAGAGTTGAAGGGTCTCCCTTCTGTACTCGAATGATCAGTCCATGTTTTTAATAAAATAATCTGGTAGGAACTGCAGTGGGTGGAAAATTACAACCCCCAATTCCAAAAAAGTTAGGACGTTATGTAAAATATACCTAACAATAGAAAATGGCAAACATATCAAATGTTTAAAATGAGAAAATGTACCAATATAAGAAAGAAAAAAAGGTAATAATGGGAGTCCTGAGCTATACTTGGGCTTGGCCTCTAATAGGGTGATTAGAGGCCAAGCCTAAGCATACTGTATACTTGCACAGCCTGCAGGCCTCCAGTAAGAACTGAACAACGGATTAAGAACTTTTCCCCACCCAAAATTTTTCAAAGCCTTCAAGCTCCAGGCCATCCGGGACTACAAAACCCAGAGAAATCTATAACTTTCTGCACAGAAACAATAATCTGTAACTTCTCACAATGTGGCAGGGCCTTGCACTGTCAAAAAAAAGGAGAAAAAAATTATACTCTAAGCACAACAAACCAAAAACAATGTGTAATACATTTTTAAAATTCAAAGCAAATTTCCCCTTACTATCCATGTCTCCATGATTTATTTTGCTGAAAAATCACTTTAAAAAACCCCCCTAGCATTTCTAGCAATGGCCATCTTGAGTAAGGACAGATGAATAATGTAGCCATAGGTGTGTGCAGCCTATTGCATTAGGGCAGGGGTAGGCAACCTTAAAGGGGTTGTAAAGGAAAAAAATGTTTTCATATTAAGCATCCTTTACCAGACATTCCTCTTTTCACTTCCTCATTGTTCGTTTTTGCTCAGAAGTTGCTCTATTTCTTCTCTGTTCTGTTCACTTCCTGCTTGTCTGATTTTACTGACCACCGTGATGGGAGGCTTTACTGCAGTGGTCAGTAACGTGCTCACCCCCTCCAGGAACTACATCTGTGTGGCAGGATGCTCTCTACGTGTTAGAGACTTCAAGGAGGTGTGAATTACTGGGCGTGCCGCAGTTCATACTGGGAAATGTAGTTCTTACATGAACGAGCGCCGCAAACCAGGAAGTGAATGAGAGAACAGAAACTAGAACGCCGGAGGTGATATAGATGAAGGAATGTATTTACTCATTCATTACACTATTCTGTCTGTCTACCTTGCAGACATTAATTTTAGGCAAAAAAATGTTTTCCTTTAAAGAGATGAAGATCTACTTAAACAACACTGATGAAGTCAAAGATCACCGGGCACAGTGTCCTGTTGTTTGGGGCCGGTTCACACCAGAATGCAGTGCCAGAAAGGCATGTTCATGTGTGTTTTCTGCACTGTGTTCAAAATGCACTGCCTTTGTGATCTGCTGTGTGTGATGATTAATTGTTAACCCCAAACTTGGATCGTAAATGCAGTGCATTTGTGAGCACAAAAATAAAATAAGGGCCCTTTCACACGGGCGGATCAGTAATGATCCGCTCCGTGTGTCCGCAAAAGCTCAGCGGGGATCCTCCGTAAAATCCCCGCTGAGCTGGCAGCTGACAGGGTGGTCCCCGCACACTGTGCAGGCACCGCCCTGTCTTTCCTCCGCTCTCCCCTATGGGGGATCGGACGAACACGGACCGTATGTCCGTGTTTATCCGATCCGGCAGACGGAAGAAAAATAGGATTTTCTTCCATCCACAAATGCGGATCTTTGCGGAGGCGGACGATTACGGGTGTCAGCGGATGGTCATCCGCTGACACCCGTAATCACATAGGGACCAATGTATGTCCCGTTTTTATCCACAACGGACGGATGAAAATGCAGACATACGGTCCGCACGTGTGAAAGGGCCCTAAGTATTACTAGAGAGTGCAGGGTTCATGAGTGTTTTGCACTCAGAATGCTAGGATCAGGAGTGCGTTGCGCTCAGAATAACGCAGGGATCAGGAGTGCATTGCGCTCAGCGTAACGCAGGGATCAGGAGTGCGTTGCGCTCAGCGTAACGCAGGGATCAGGAGTGCGTTGCGCTCAGCGTAACGCAGGGATCAGGAGTGCGTTGCGCTCAGCGTAACGCAGGGATCAGGAGTGCGTTGCGCTCAGAATGCAGGGTCAAGGAGTGCGCTGCGCTCAATGCAAGGATCAGGAGTATGTTGCGCTCAGAATGAAGGGTTCTGGACAGATGGCGGAAGCATGCATGCTTTTTTACTTTCTGGTCGGTTTGTAAATTGGACTTAAGATCTTTTATGCAATATTTATTGGGACTTTTTTTTTTCCTGTAAATACCGCATAATCCTTTTTTTTTAATGAATTTAACTTAATTTTTATGCATGCAATAATTTATGCAAACGAGTAACATGATTTCCTTATTGCATGCAGTAAACGTGAGTGAATTGACCCCATTATGTTTACATGCATGCACTTCAGTGTTGGCTGCATGGCATTTCTTTGGGTGAGTTTTGTGATGGTGACACAAGTGTCAAAATTGGCCGTTTTTAGTCTCCATCCGAAGCCAGCATGACCATGCTGGAGCACAGTTTGAACACAGGGACAAGGCATTGTCACCCTATAACAAAGTGCCAAACCAATGTTTAACAAATGTTAAATGTGATCTGAGCTTTAGTGCATGAGTTTTTATATGTTGTGATATGATCTTCATTTCATATTAACTTTAACTGGCAACTTTTTTTTCTTTTGCTCTATTTAATGGACTAATGGGCATATTTTTTTCTGTAACTTTTTTTTTGTTTGTTTTTCATTTACAATCCTATTTAGTATACTGTTGTGTTGATTTACTAAAACTGGTAAGTGCGAAATCTGGTGCAGCTCTGCATAGAAACCAATCGGCTTCCAATCAGCTTTTTTCCTCAAATTTAAATGAAGAAGCTGAAGTTAGAAGCTGATTGGCTACCATGCACAGCTGAACCAGATTTTGCACTCTCCGGTTTTAGAAAATCAACCCCAATGTTTTACAAAATTGTAATATGTTGCCCTTTTGCAGAAGTGATTAATTCACTATTTAAATATTCTGTAGTAAATAAATCTACCATAAAATTACATGAATGGAAAAATATGGTCTTGTTATAATCCTAATGGTTGTCCTCTGATTTGTGGTTGAAATCACTGTTGGTTATTTTAAAATGCTATGTGTGTAACCCATCTGTAGGTTCCTTCTGATAGCAGCCTTTCACCTTTTGTACAAGAGCCACGTGCCAGTTGTGTACCACACAGTTACTCACATGAAGTGTCCATGATGTGTGACCTTTCTCCTGGGCAGTACATCATTGTGCCTTCCACTTACTTGCCTAATGAGGAATGTGACTTCTCTGTATTCATATCTACCAAGATGGAGCGGTAAGTGCAATGTTCATTCTTCAGCTTCAGTTGTTAAAGCGAAGGTCCACCCTTAAAAAATAAAATAAAATAAATTACATAAAATGGCTCCAAAGAAAATGGGAAAAAAAAAATTGTACTTACCAGAAATGGCTGTTGTTGGCAGATCTTCCTATTCCGCGGTAGTCTTCCTTCTTGTCGTCCCCTCGCTGTTTTCTGGGACCTGTGTGTGGGTGTCCCAGAAGACAGCCACCTAATCACAAAGCACCGCACGACTCGCACATGTGCAGTAGAAAACAGGCAGTGAAGCCGCAAAGCTCCACTGCCTGTTTCCCTTAGTGAGGATGGCGGCGCCGTGACACGATACACGGATCGGCTTCCGGGGGGCGACTTCCCAGACACCCAGGACAGGCAAGTGTCCTTATTAAAAGTCAGCAGTTTGTAGCTGCTGACTTTTAAAAAAAAAAAAAAATTGCGGCTGGAACACCGCTTTAACTTGTATGAATCTAATGTGCCACAAAGAGCTACTTTCAGTTTCAAATACAGTAAAACCTTGGATTACAAGCATAATTCGTTCCGGAAGCATACTTGAAATCGAATCAAAGCAAATTTTCCCATAGGAAATAATGGAAACTCAAATGATTCGTTCCTTCAGTCTATAGTCTATATAAAACGATTATAGCAATGTGACCAGGTTGTGTAACCATAAAATGTCCATCCACAAATGGCAGCCTCCCCAAGAGGATTATAGGAAAAATCCAGCAGGAGCTCCAGAGTATAAAAGAGAAGAGAGACGCCTCTATGGTTACATTTAATGAAGGTACAACATTTAGCAACTCACATGGTTGATGATTAAAAGAGGCACATCTAAGTATGGAGGCATCCGGGGTAAAGCTGTCCACATAGCCCATCCCCCTCACCGCCGTCTCTCACCGCTGTCAGTCTGCAATTGTGACCGGGAAGACTACCCTGCAGTAGAGCGATCTGAAAGTGAGGCTTGAACCGCTCTTGAAAGGGACTACATCAATGGCGAGGAGGAGAATGGTCTATGTGGACAGCTTTACCCCGGATCCCTGCATATTTGGTGTGCCTCTTTTATTCATCAACCATGTGAGTTGCTAAATGTTGTACCTTCATTAAATGTAACCATATTGCTACACTTAGAGGCACCTCTCTTCTATTTTATACTCGGCTGTGACATGATGCTACTCTTATATCAAGACATAATTGTCAAATTGTATTAAAACATTTTTGCTTGTCTTACAAAACGCTCTCAAACCAAGTTACTCTCAAACCAAGGTTTTACTGTACATTAAATGTCAAGTTAAAGATGTTTACTGTTAAAACACAGTGCACCGTGTACCAGCATAGTGCTTTCATCCTAGCATTGATACTGTGCAGTGTGCACCAGGCATGCCTGCTTTGTAAATCCATGTACCTGCTAATAACCAGCTCTCCTGGAGTTCCTTCTGTCTGTGCTTGGAAATGTACAAGTCAGTGCATCCTAGTTCCCAGAATCCCAACTCTGCCCATCTATAATTGGGTGGTTTTGTTTCTTTATGTACACCGGGGACAGACCTAATGCTCTATAGCATTTAATGTCATAAAAATAGAGTAAGAAGGCCTCATTCACATGGGCATACTACAGCATACACTCCAGCAAGTATCATGTTTACCTGCATGGAGATGCACTGGTGGTTCGTGCAGGCAGTTTTTGTCTATGCAGAAGCTGCATGGACACTGACGCTGCTCCCAGTATGACTTCATAGCCCCAAACATATTGAGAGCAGTGGCTGTGTGTGCAGCTACTGTATCCCAATGGACATGAATGGGGATACATGAAACAACTATGCATCCTTGTGCAGGTATACATGGCCTTTACACAGGTGTACACTGTAGTACTAATGTGTGAATGAGTCCTAATTATGTCATGAAAAAATGCTCCTTTATTCAACAAAATAGAAGTATAAATCTATATATTGGATTTTGCCTTTGCGTGGATAGTTGTGACAAATACTTTCAAACTTGCATTTTAAGGCTTACTGTCTACTTTTATTCATATGGAAGCCACTTAGGAGTTACCCACAAGGGGTGTTTTCGGCAAAGAAAATATTCAGCTTCCTGTTCATTTTAGATTCTCAGCTTGGCGCCCTGCCTCTTCAGGCAAAGTCTCTCTTGCTCTCAAGATAGTGTTAAAGGGTCACTAAAGGAAACATTTTTTTTTGCTGAAATGGTTGTTTACAGGGTATAGAGACATAAAAGTTAACTGATTCCTTTTAAAAATGATTAAAATTTTTATTTAATCTATCATATAATGTGCCTCTAGTTTCACTTTCGGTTTTAAATGTACATACATGAAGTTCCGTGTGAGAGGTGAGTCGGGAAGACTCACAGAACAAAAACAAACAAATCCAGGGCAGTGTTTTGTTTTTAAAATTAATCTGATTGGTTCTGAGGAGTTTTAGACACACAGTAATGACAGCTTAGACCACCGTGAAAATCTCCCAGTACTATGGTTATAAGGAAACAGGCAACCAGGAAGTGTGGAGATCACAGCAGAATTACAGCTACTTCAAAGCAAAAACGAACAATGAGGACATGAAACCAGTACTGCAGTAAGGTAAAGGAAGCTATTTAGCTAAAAAAAAAAATTCCTTTAGTGACCCTTTAAACAATCCTTACCTTCAAATGTCAGTCTGGTCATAGCACTGGCCTGTAGGGTTACTCCTTGTGTGTCCACACTGCCCTGCTGCCTCTGTAGTGCACATCTCCACAATAGGTTACTGGCTGAGTGGAGACTACTCTCTATTCAGAAATAACCTTGTTCTGTCCCATGTAGTCTCCTGGAAGCAGCGTTGCCACACAGAAAAACTTGCATAGTGGTCCTCTAATAACTTTGTCTGCAGTGGACTATGGTAAATTCATCTGAAATCCAATCTTCGATTTATTCTCCCTACTTTTCTATTTTAATATGGTCACAGACATTAGCATTGTGTGTTTTTTTTTCTTGTCTTTTACATGTTGTCTCTTTTTGTTTTTTAAACCTAGTAATTTTTATTTTGAACAAAAAAAAGTTAATAATTTTTTTTTCAAAATGTTTGTTTTCTATGATAAAATCAAATGGTAAGTTGTTTACAGAAAGCAGAGTCCACTTCAATCACAATATATGCAGTATCAAAATAATGTGGAAAGGTAAAATAAGACCTCCTAACTGCAGTCAATATCCAGGTATTAAATATGCATTAAATAGACCAATGAGCACAAGTAATAATTGATTTGCCCTTTTAACATTAGTTTGTTTTCTGGCTACAGGAAATCCATCCAGAGCCAGGAGGCTCTTGGGAAAATCCTGAATGAGGTGAGAGAATGCATTTCTAATGCACATAAATGATATTATAAAACGTAAGCCTTCCTCTCCAGTGATCCATAAGGCTAAAGCAGCGCTCTTGTGTGTTACTCCAAAAATTACAATGATACACTCTGTCACAAGTGAGTCCAGCTGAAAAACATGCTCTGCTGAATGTTCGTTGGGGCCTTTTTGGATGTGTAGTAATAAAACCTTCACCCCACCTAGCGATTCCACTCCCCTCAGAGTTTACACTCACCAGATCAATATAGGGTAAACACTTGTTAGGTATGTCTTTCCCATTTAGCAGTCAAAATCCAGAGAGGCCACACCATAGATATTTCAGTCAGGTCACATGAACAGTTGATTCATATCCTTCAATTAAGCTCGGAATTAATGCTCACCAAACACGAAATTAGCAGAAGGGGCCCAAAGGGTGGCGCTCAAGAGCTGAAATTCCTCGTAGTATGTCACTACGTTCGTGTCATGACAATTGTGTACCGTTGGTATGCAAGACAAGATCCTAGCACACGCCCTTGTCCAACAATCGTACCGTGTGTACGAGGCTTTAAGTATGCTCTGTGTGAATGAGGCCTAAAAAGTAACTTCAGACCAGCAAAGCCAGATGAAAACAAAATGAACTTGGATACATTTAAATCTCATTCCCTAATGTAACAGCCAGCAGAAAACTCAGAGCTCCATGGTCTCTATAGCTCATACAATCTGATCATTATGTGAATATTATAATCCTTTGTACATGACATGCTTTTTAGAGAAGCACACTTTACAAATTACACATAAAGGTGAATTTATAGTTTGCTCAAAGTCAAAAAATAGTTTGGAGTACTTCTTCTCTTAAAGCGGAGGTTCACCCTCAAAATTAACTTTTTCGCTAACCTATCTCTAGCCTTAATAAAGGCTTGTAGTGTTGTCATTTTTTTTTTTTATGTGTACACTTACCTGTCTTCAGCCGCACTTCCGGGTCTTCTTCCTTGCGGGGAGTAGGCGTGTCGCTCCCTTTCCCCGACGGGGAGCTCTGCGCAATGTCTCCAGGGAGTAAGTGTTGATCCTCCCAGGAGACGATTGACGTGCGGGTAAAGCATCGTCGCCTTCCGAAAATATCCGACGGGGACTCGGCTCTTTACCGCGCCTGCCGTGTAGAGCTGACTGCGCAGGCGCCGTAAAGTGCCGAGTCCCCCTCGGATATTTTCGGAAGGCTATGACACGCTTTACCCGCATGTCAATCATCTATGCGTCGTCTTAGGAACGCCTACTCCCCGGGGGAGCGAGAACTCGGAAGTTGGGTGAAAACAACGAAAAAACGTAAGTACAGCGGGAAAAAAAAAAATCCAGCATTCTGTTGATGTCAGCAGTATGCTGGATGTAATGGTATGTAGATGTTTTAGGGTTGAACCCCAGCTTTAATGTGTGTTTAGGTTTCAAATACTCTGTTTCTTTGTTTTATACTTACATTGGACAGCCATATGTGTGCAAACGCTGAACTTTGTTTATTTTTTATTTTTTTATTTTTTTCAGGTTTCAGTTGTCACAGTGATGAAATAAGAAGATTTTGATATTTTTGAATCCAGCCAACCAATATCAATATCATTATTGTTAAGAATGCAACAATCTATTTATTATAAATTTCTAAACTCCGTTTTCCAGATTCTTTCCTAGTGGTCTTGAAAAGGACCTGTAAAGCTAATAGCTTTTTAGACCCTCTTGAGCGTTTTCTATGAATTCTGTTTAAATGTGCTCTGGTATTACTAATCCTTATAAAACTGTACACTGCCTACCTTTGCGCCATGACTGTGTTTATTTTGAACTGTTGTTTACTGTGGAGGTAAATTAAAGCTGGAGAAAATGTGACTCATTCTTTGTCCAAAATATATTTTAATGCTATAGTTAATATTTTCCAAGCTTAACCACTTTGCGCCTGCGCTATAGACAAAACATCTACAGCGCAGCGCTCAATTTCTGGCTCAAATCCTCCTGTTTACTAGTTCCCTGCGCGCCGCCGTGGGCGCGCATCGGGTAAAAGCTGTGCCTGGTGCGTCACGTGTGTGCCGATGCGCGTGCCTGGCAGCCGCGATGTCCGCCGGGTACCCGCGATCGGCATTTATAGAGCCAGGGACGTGGAGCTCTGTGTGTAAACACAGAGCTCCACGTCCTGTCAGAGAGAGAGAACTGATGCTGTGTCCCTTGTACATAGGAACACCGATCGGTCCCCTCCCCCCACAGTAAGAATCACTCCCAGGGAACACATTTAACCCCTTGATCGCCCCCTAGCGTTAACCCCTTCCCTGTCAGTCACATTTATACAGTAATCAGTGCATATTTATTGCACTGTTTGCTGTATAAATGTGAATGGTCCCAAAATAATGTCAAAAGTGTCCGATCTGTCCGCCGCAATATCGCAGTCCTGACAAAAATCGCAGACAACCTCCATTACTAGTAAAAAAAAAAAAATCATAAATCTATCACCTATTTTGTAGGCGCTATTACTTTTGCGCAAACCAATCACTATCCTTTTTTTTTTTTTTTACGAAATATGTAGTAGAATATATATCTGCCTAAACTGAGAAAAAAATTTTTTTATTAAAAAAACGGGATATTTATTATAGCCAAAAGTTAAAAATATTGAGTTTTTTTTTTTTCAAAATTGTCAGTCTTTTTTTGCTTATAGCGCAAAAAATAAAAAACGCAGAGATGATCAAATGCCACCACAAGAAAGCTTCATTTGTGGGAAAAAAAGCATCTAAATTTTTTTTGGGAGCCACGTCGCACGACCGCGCAATTGTCATTCAAAGCGTGATAGTGCTGAATGCTGAAAATTGGCCTGGGCAGGAAGGGGGTGAAAATGCCCGGTATTGAAGTGGTTAAAATATTCTTATGAACTTTGACAAATTACACTGTGGAGAATTTACTAAATCTCAAGCAGACCGTATTTGGATCTGTCCCAGAGATGACCGTTTCCTGTTCCAGTATTGCAAGGAACTCTTGTGTCAGCCTGGGTTCACACATATGCGAACACAGACATCGCATGTGATTGGCACCCAAATTGCTGTACCAATTACTTGCGATGTTGTGCAATGCAAGTTCAGCTGCATCCAAAAAAAAATTTAAAGAAATTGAATTTCTTCATAAATTTAGGTCAATATGTATTCTGCAACATATTTTTATTTTTTACTAGTTATCAGCGACCTATAGTGGGACTGCGATATTGCAGTGGACATTCTGACACTAACTTACACTTTTTGGGAACCAGTGACACTAATATCAGTGCTAAAAATATGCACTGTCACTGTACTAATGACACTGGCTGGGAAGGGTTTACACATCTAGGGCGATCAAAGGGTTAACTGTGTGCGCAACCAGTGTTTATGTGTACTGTGCTTTTATTAGGGGAAGAGGTGGAATTTATTCAATGCTTGGCTGGTGTCGGTGGACATTGAGTACCCCGACACTCACCGTTTAACTTGTGCTGTATATAATGACAGCTAAAACGAGCCGCCAGCAGCACGCATGCGAACCCTCTACCCAGAGATGCAGGATCATGTGCAATTATGACCCTCCTGCATTTCTGTCAGACAATGCACCACTTTACCCAGACAATTGTTGCAATTAACCGTTTGCCGACCAGCCACCAGTTATACGGCGGCAGGTTGGCTCTGCTGGGCGAGATCACGTAGATCTACGTCATCTCGCTGAGCAGCCAATAGGGGCGTGCGCCCCCCCCCCCACTCGCCCCTGACGCGCGTGCCCGGCGGGTGTGATCACAGCCGGGCACCCGCGATCGCTCGTTACAGAGCGAGATCCGGGAGCTGTGTGTGTAAACACACTGCTCCCGGTCCTGTCAGGGGGAGAAATGCCTGATTGTCTGTTCATACAATGTGTGAACAGCGATCAGTCATTTCCCCTAGTCAGTTAGAACACACCCAGGGAACATACTTAACCCCTTCCTCGCCCCCTAGTGTTAACCCCTTCCCTGCCAATGGCATTTTTATAGTAATCAATGCATTTTTATAGCACTGATCGCTATAAAAATGCCAATGGTCCCATAAAATGTGTCAAAAGTGTCCACCATAATGTTGCAGTACTGATAAAAATCGCTGATCGCCGCCATTACTAGTAAAAAAATATATTATTAAAAAGGCCATAAAACTATCCCCTATTTTGTAAACGCTATAACTTTTGCGCAAACCAATCAATAAACGCTTATTGCGATTTTTTTTTTTTTTTTTTTTTTTTTTAATGAAAAATATGTAGAAGAAAACTGAGGAAAAAAATTTTTTTTTATATATTTTTGGGGGATATTTATTATAGCAAAAAGTAAAAAAAAATTATTTTTTTTCAAAATTGTCGCTCTATTTTTGTCTATAGCGCAAAAACTAAAAACCGCAGAGGCGATCAAATACCGCCAAAAGAAAGCTCTATATGTGGGGAAAAAAGGACGCCAATTTTGTTTGGGAGCCATGTCGCATGACCGCGCAATTGTCAGTTAAAGTGACACAGTGCCGAATCGCAAAAAGTGGCCTGGTCTTTGACCAGCAATATGGTCCGGGGCTTAAGTGGTCCCCATACAGTATCGCTCTTGAAACAGTCCTTCAAATTTACCTGGAATGACACCTCAATTTGTTACTTAGGCATCTCACTGACGGCTAAAACGGAAACCCTATACAACCTCAACTATCCCCCTCTTTATAAGAAATTGGAGGCAGATCTCCAACTCTGGTCCAAACACGGGCTCACATGGTTAGGTAGGATCAACTTGGTCAAAATGACCTTACTCCCAAGAATCCTATATTTCTTCTGCTCCCTGCCTTTCCCAATTAGGAGAGATCACCTTTGATCCCTTCAGAGTAAAATTTTTAAATTCACTTGGGGAAACTTGGGATATCGCATTCCTCAGAGTACACTTTTTATACATAGACGTAGGGGAGGACTGGGCCTTCCTAACCTATACAAATATTTTATTGCAGCCAGATTGGCCCAACTCTCCACACTTTACTCCAAGTTCGAGAAACCGGATTGGGTGACAATCGAAAGACAGGCAACTCCCACCTTTACTTTAGTCTACCTCCTCTGGTGCCCTCCAAAGTCACGACCGAATATACTTTCTCCGGTTTTATCTCACTCATACACCCTGTGGCACACCCTCAGAAACAATCCATCCTTGGTCTCTGCAGGACGCCCTCTCGCACACCTCTTTCGCAACCCCGATTTCCCGCCAGGCTTAAACATTACAGAATTTAGGTGGTGGTTGCATAAGGGGCTATACCGGATAGGTCACTACTTTACCACCAGCGGCCCCATTTCTCTCAGTTTCTGCGCCAACAATCTGGAGCTCCCGGAATCAGAAAAGTTCATCTTTAGAAAAATTTCCCACTTCCTACACAAAATATGGACGGACAAACCCCTACCTCCCAAATTCACAGCATATGAGATGTGGTGTGGATGAGCCATGGAGCAGAGGGGTGGTATCTCGGTGGTTTACTCTGCACTCTCACTCACCCAAGGGAAAAGACCTCTTACATGATAGCGTGGGAGGCAGACTTCCAACGCAGCTTTGATTTGGAGACCTGGCAGACGGCATTCACTAAATCCTTCAAGGAGATCCAAAATGTCTCCCTTATGGAGGCAAGCATAAAAATTCTAACCAGGTGGTACCTTACCCCTACCAGGTTAGCGGGCATTTACCCTTCCTCTGACCCTTTATGCTTCAGAGGCTGCCAACTGCGAGGCTCTATGGCCCACATCTGGTGGGAATGCCTCAAGATTCGCACATTTTGGAGATTGATCTTCAACATGATCTACAAGGTGACAGGTTGCCAGGTTCCTAGATCACCCAAGGTAGCTATACTTAACCCCCCCCTGGCGGTATTCCCGAGCGTGACTCGGGGTGGGTTTTTCATGTTACGATCAGTAACCCCGAGTCACGCTCGGGGTAGCTATGCAGAGCCTGCAGCGTGCGCTGGCTTACCTTGTCCTGGATCCAGCGATGTCACCACGCTGTGTGAGCGAGCGAGACCTCGCTCGATTCACACAGTGTCCTCCTGTGCCGCCGATCTCCGTTCCCTGCGACGTTACGATGCACGGGAGCGGAGATCGGCGCCAAATTCAAAAAAGTAAACAAACACATTACATACAGTATACTGTAATCTTATAGATTACAGTACTGTATGTAAAAAATACACACCCCCCTTGTCCCTAGTGGTCTGCCCTGTGTCCTACATGTACTTTTATATAATAAAAACTGTTCTTTCTCCCTGCAAACTGTAGATTGTCCATAGCAACCAAAAGTGTCCCTTTATGTCAAAAATGGTTTTAGATCAGCTAGAAAACAGCGATAATAAATTATAATAAAAGGGGGGTGAATCCGCGCTTAGGATTTGTTTTATTTGCTGCTGCCTCCCTAGGTAATCACAATATGCGATTAATGTTAAATAGTGCTGGTAATAGGATGATGGCGCTGCAATTGAAATTCCACTGAGTTGATTCCAAATACTATGGGAAGTAACAAATGTTGGGTAATCCGATTCAGGGGTAGATCCAATATAGTGAACCTCCCCTATTGGAGAACGCAAGTGGATTTTTGTTACCCTGTTTGCTGGTGCCAAAAGTGTATGGCTACCACATAAGTGGCGGGTGGAAAAAAGGAGAAGCCCTATCCAAGTCCTTACATTAGTCTGGTACCCCAGTAGTGTGGGCGTTCGTTGTGAATGTTATTACAAGTGATTAGTTTGTGCCAGAATTGTGTAATCAAAAATAAAATAAAAACCACTGAGTGACTTTGGAGGACAACTTGGAAAGGATCACATTCACCTTGCAGCCCCTGGATAAGGAGATAGCTGAGGATCTGAGCCAAAAGGTCGTGACACCACAGACATCGAGGTACCACTACCATCCGCTTTTTGCCCCCTGGGGGGTGACGACATTCGGTGAGTGGGGACCTATGTGGGGGAGCACAGATGTCACCGCCCTAACCATGTGTAGCGACACCCTAAAGTCACAAGTTTGAATCTGTTAACTCGCATGCAGGAATAACATCTTAAAGGAAGAAAACTGCTTTGACAGACTTTGTTGAGCTCCTATGCAATTAGTTTAAACACCGCTTTTGATTGACCTGACTCTAGAGTGGATGTTAATTACTACACCTGCTACTAGCATTGAATATATGGGACTTGTGTCTCTTTCTATTCTCTTTTTTTCGTTTTGTGATTTTTGACACATTTTTTGTTTAATCTTCTAGTCCCAGGAGGGACAGTAGGATTTACACTTTCATTTTTACATAAATATTTCTTATATATGGTTTTTTTCACTTATATATATGTTTTATGGTATAGCTACACCTAATTAAGAAGCACAGCTTAGGATATTATTAGGTAATAGGGATTCACATTAAGGTGTGCCCTACCCCTTGGACACCCCTTAAGCACTTAGGGACCACTTATTGCGCATGATTCAATTATTTATCTTGCAGTGCATGCAGATGCACATAGCTTAAGGCATTTTATATTATATATACTAACACAGTGCAATTTACCACTAGTGATCTCCAGGATACCCACATAGGGTCGAGTCTTTAACAGACACTCATTCATGTTTTGTTGTTTGTTTTTTTCTTTTTTATTTTTGATTACACAATTCTGGCACAAACTAATCACTTGTAATAACATTCACAACGAACGCCCACACTACTGGGGTACCAGACTAATGTAAGGACTTGGGTAGGGCTTCTCCTTTTTTCCACCCGCCACTTATGTGGTAGCCATACACTTTTGGCACCAGCAAACAGGGTAACAAAAATCCACTTGCGTTCTCCAATAGGGGAGGTTCACTATATTGGATCTACCCCTGAATCGGATTACCCAACATTTGTTACTTCCCATAGTATTTGGAATCAACTCAGTGGAATTTCAATTGCAGCGCCATCATCCTATTACCAGCACTATTTAATAAATTATAATCACTTGCAGAATTGTGCGATAGCGATTTGCGGGGAAATTCGTCATAAAAAAAAAAAAAATAATGACAGCAACAATTCTGCAACTGAGAAAATTTCTGTGATTTTGAGTTGATTACATTATTGAATAATTTTTATTTTAATTATATTATTACTTGCTATAATTATTTATAATTATTTATTATATTATAATTTAAAATTTTGTTTTTAAAAAAATGTCATACCCGGGATGCCTATTAGATTCTTGTTTGGTCAGATTTAAGTGAGTTATTCCTAAAAATCACAGACCTACAATATAAAACACCAAATTTCCTTGCAAAATAATTGTACCGCTTTCAGCATGTTTTTTCAGACAGAATCATACTGCCAGGGAGGTTAATGCATGTATCCAACACCTTCTTAAAGCTACACAATCAATGATCCACTTTATTTTGCTTGGAACGAAAATTACGATCGCTAAAGCTTGGAAACGACCCAAACCATCCATCCTAGCTGTCAAACGGAAAATATCGTGGATTATGACACAATAAAAGCTCTCCAGCATATTGACGGACTTCTCCACTAAATTCCAAAAGATATGGGAGCCCTGGGCCCCAGTATATGGGAATCTCTCTTATTCCCGGTTCCCCCACAGTTGCTCACCACTCCTAAGCCTGATATTAGGTACTCATCTTCCCCACACACTTTCCCCACCCTCTCCTACTCTTTCATTCTCCCCTTCTCTTTCTACATTTTCTTTCTATGCCTCCTTCGTTCACACAGGTTTTTATTAGGATTCTTTTAAGTATTCAGATGGGCTAGGATTACCTTTCGGTAGTTGAGCTGATTCACATAACTCCTCCTTCAATCCCTGCTAGCATGTCACGACTGTGGCGGGGGACCACACCTCAGGCACAGCATGATCCCTTCAGGGGTGCCGGGGTGGAGCGAACCTCGCTGCTCTGGAGGACTGGCCCAGGGAGTGCTGCTATGTGGCCAAGCTCCGGCGGGACTTTAACCACCGCCGAATAACTATGGCAGGGTGGTTCCTTAACTCTGGGAGGACATTATATAACGTCCTCCCAGTATCGCGCACACGGGAGTCTCCGTAACCATTTTCCATCACGGAAAATCGCCGCTAATAGCGTCCGTTTACCACGTGAACGCTCCGTCCAATGACAGAGGGATCACTTGTAAACAAACCGGGGTCATGTGATGACGCCGGGTTCTCCCTCCCCTCTCTGTACCAATCAGTACAGTGTGAGAGGAGAGGGGGAGAGCGGAGGCAGCAGCACTGTGGGCTGGGGATCTGTGACAACTGCAGTCACAGATCCAGGCAGCCATCCCTGCCCATACTGTGCCATACCCAGTGCCATACTCTGCCATACCCTGTGCAATACTTTGCCATACCCTGTGCAATACTTCGCAATACCCCACAATACCCTGCAATACTCTGCCATACCATGTGCAATACCCAGCAATAATCCGCAATACTCTGCCATACCCTGCGATACCCAGCAATACTCTGCAATACCCAGCAATACTCTGCAATACTCTGCAATACTCCACAATACCCTGCAATACCCACTTCCTGCCCGCCCGCTATCATATGACATCCTTGAGCTTGTGCTGGGATATCTGAACGATGCCTGCAGCTACAGGCCTCATTCAGATATCAGCTTTTTCAGCCGGTGATTCCCTACACCATAAGAACGATCTTAGCGGCTGTTCCACCACTCGATCGTTCTTACGAGAGGCGAGAAGGGACGCCCCCTCCCACAGTCCTCCGGTGCTTCTACCGACTCAACGATACGATCGAAGCCAGGGTTTTTATTTTATTTTTTTATTTCAGGCTTCCAGCCTAGTAGTGAGATGTGGGGTCTTATTGACCCCACATCTCACTGTAAAGAGGACCTGTCATGCCATATTCCTATTACAAGGGATGTTTACATTCCTTGTGATAGGAATAAAAGTGATCAAAAAATGTATTTTTGTGGAAAAAAGTGCCAAACTAAAATAAATAAAGTAAAATGAACAATAAAATATAAAAAAAAAATTTAAAGCACCCCTGTCCCTGTGAGCTCGCATACAGGAGCGAACGCATATGTAAGTCCCGCCAACATATGAAAACAGTGTTTAACCACACATGTGAGGTATCTCTGCGAACGTTAGAGCCATTTTGGCCCTAGACCTCCTCTGTAACTAAAAACATGTAACCAGTAAAAATATTTAAAGCGTCGCCTATGGGGATTTTTAAGTTGCGAAGTGTGGCGCAATTCCACTAGCGTTTTCAATTTTGAAGGGTGACATGTTGGGTATCTATTTACTCGGCGTAACTTCATCTTTCACATTATGCAAAAACATTGGGCTAACTTTACTGTTTTTTTTATTTAAGCACAAAATTGGTTTATTTTTTCGTAAATAAAGCGTTGCAAAAAATTGCTGCGCAAATACTGTGCGAGATAAATCGACCACCATTGTATTCTCTAAGGTCTGCTAAAAAAGTATATATAATGTTTTGGGGTTCTATGTAATTTTCTAGCAAATAAATGATGATATTTACATGTAGGAGAGAAATGTCAGAATTGGCCTGGGTGCTCCAGAACGCCTGAGAGCCGGTTCACACTGGGGCGGCACAACTTTGGGGGCGACTCGGCAAGGCGTCCTGAAGACGACTTCAGAGGCGACTTGCAAAATGACTTTTGTTTAGAAGTCAATGCAAGTCGCCCCCAAAGTCGTACAAGAACCTTTTTCTAAGTCGGAGCGAATTGCGTCGCTCCTATTAGAACGGTTCTATTGAATAGAATGGGATGCGACTTGTCAGGCGGCTAAGTCGCCTGACGAGTCGCCCCAGTGTGAACCGGCTCTTAAGGTGCTGTCTGTATGTGGCCATGCTGTGTAAAAGTCTCACACATGTGGTATCGCCATACTCGGGAGGAATAGCAGAATGTGTTTTGGGGTGTAATTTGTGGTATGCATATGCTGTGTGTTAGAAATAACCTGCTAATATGACAATTTAGTGAAAAAAAAAATAAAGAATTTTTTTTTTTGATTTTGCAAAGAATTGTGGGAAAAAATTACAACTTCAAAAAACTCAGCATGCCGTTTTCTAAATACCTTGGAATGTCTTCTTTCCAAAAAGGGGTCATTTGGGGGGTATTTGTACTTTTCTGGCATGTTAGGCCCCTTTCACATTGGACCTGTAGCCGCGGTGGCGGTATATCGCCGCTAAAAAAAGCGGCACTATACTGCCGGGATTGCCACGAGAATCGGCCGCTAGTGGTGCGGTATTAACCCCCACTAGCGGCCGATAAAGGGTTAATACTGCCCGCAATGCGCTTCAATAGAGGCGCATTGCGGGCGGTATTGCCGCGGTTTCCCATTGTTTTCTCCTGCCAGCGCATCGCCTCAGTGTGAAAGCCCTCCGGCTTTCGCATTGAGGTAGCTGGGCAGGAGTTTTTCAGGTGGTATAGCAGCGCTATATTTAGCGCTGTACCGCCTGAAAAACTCCTCAATGTGAAAGGGGTCTCAAGAAATGAGATAGGCCGTCAGTACTTCAGGTGTGATCAATTTTTCAGATATTGGCACCATAGCTTGTGGACTCTATAACTTTCACAAAGACCAAATAATATACACCAATTTGTATTTATGTTTACCAAAGATATGTAGCAGTATAAATTTTAGCCAAAATTTATGAAGAAAAATTACTAATTTGCAAAATTTTATAACAGAAACAAAGAAAAATTCATATTTTTACAGAATTTTCCGTCTTTTTTCTCTTATAGCGCAAAAAAATAAAAAACCCAACGGTGATTAAATACCACCAAAAGAAAGCTCTATTTGTGTGAAAAAAAGGACGAAAATTTCATATGGGTACAGTGTTGTATGACTAAGTAATTGTCATTCAAAATGTGAGAGCACCGAAAGCTGAACATTGGTCTGGTTATTAAGTGGGTTTAAGTGCCCAGTTGTCAAGTGGTTAAAACAGCCCACACACCTCTTAGTCTCTATTCACACCTGAGCGACAGCCGCGTTCGGCGGTAGCGGCGTATTTTGCCGCGAGTGTGAAACTTTCAATTTTTTTTTTTTTTTTGTTCAAAGTCTTCCCATTGCTGTCAATGGGCAAACGCCAATGTCACCTGAAAAAAGGGTCCGGGACTTTTTTTCAGGCGACAGGCGTTCGGCGTCTATGAGATGTGAACCATCTCCATAGACAGCAATGGGAATTCTCCCTTCTAGCGGCAGAAGCGTCCGGCGTCGGGCGTTTTGTCGCTCAGGTGTGAATGCAGCCTTATTCCTGTGGTAGTAGTTTCATTTTTGCATACTCTAATGTAGTGTATTATCCTTTGTTTCTCCGGGGGCCGCTCCCCTGGTGCCTTATTATACGCTATAGTCCGATGATGTATGTATGCTTGTTATCAATAATGAAAATTAATTGAAAGAAAAAAAAACGCAAAAAGCACTGCAGAATCTCTCTTATTCCCGGTTCCCCCACAGTTGCTCACCACTCCTAAGACTGATATTAGGTACTCATCTTCCCCACACACTTTCCCCAAACACTTTCCCCACCCTCTCCTACTCTTTCATTCTCCCCTTCTCTTTCTACATTTTCTTTCTATGCCTCCTTCGTTCACACAGGTTTTTATTAGGATTCTTTTAAGTATTCAGATGGGCTGGGATTACCTTTCGGTAGTTGAGCTGATTCACATAACTCCTCCTTCAATCCCTGCTAGCATGTCACGACTGTGGCGGGGGACCACACCTCAGGCACAGCATGATCCCTTCAGGTGTGGCCAAGCTCCAGCGGGACTTTAACCACCGCCGAATAACTACGGCAGGGTGGTTCCTTAACTCTGGGAGGACATTATATAACGTCCTCCCAGAATCGCGCACACGGAAGTCTCCATGACCGCCGGTTCACCCAAAAATCAACTTTCTGCCATTAGATCCAGCATACTGCTGATATCTGCAGTATGCTGTTTTTTTTTTTTTTTGTACTTATCGTTTTACCAGTCGTTGTTATCCGGCTCCAAGCGGGGATTTCTGCGGGGAATAGGCATTCCTAAGCCAAGCGGATTTGATTGACGGGCTGCTAAAGCACGTCACGCCTTCCGAGAATACCCGAGGTGACACTCGAGTGTTTACGGCGCCTGCGCCTGCCGTGTAGAGCTGACTGCGCAGGCGCCGTGAACATCCGAGTGTCACTTTGGGTATTTTCGGAAGGCGTGACTCGCTTTAGCAGCCCGTCAATCAACTCCGCTTGGCTTAGGAACGCCTATACCCGGAAGGAATCCCCGCTCGGAGCCGGATAACAACGGCTGATAAAACGATAAAAAAAAAAAAAAAAAAAAAACAGCATACTGCAGATGTCAGCAGTATGCTGGATCTAATGGCAGAAAGTTGATTTTTGGGTGAACCCCTGCTTTAAGTGTCCAATTTTTTTCCCTGCAATATCGCAGTCCCGCTACAAGTCACTGATCGCCGCCATTACTAGTAATGAAATAAAAAGAAATAAAAATATCCCATAGTTTGTAGACGCTACAACTTTTGCTCAAACCAATCAATATACGCTTATTGGTATATTTATTTTTACCAAAAACATGTAGCAGAATACATATTGGCCTAAACTGATAAAGATATTCAATTTTTTTTTATTTTTTATTGGATACGGTTAAAAAAAAATATTGTTCATAGCGCAAAAAATAAAAACCGCAGAGGTAATCAAAAACCACCAAAAGAAAGCTCTAATTGTGGGAACAAAATGACAAAAAAATGATTTGGATACAGAGTCGCACGACTCTTAGTTAAAGTAACGTGCTGTATCACTAAAAATGACCTGATCAAGAAGGTAGGGAGCTGAAGTGGTTAACAATTTTTCAGACAAACATCCATTCTTGTGCAATAACTTGGACACCGCGTGGAACGTAGCACACATGCGCACTTTCACCAAGAAGCCCGCCTTGAGTTGGGTACAGCAGCAGTATTCTCAGCCAGCAGAGGGCAGTGTGAGGGACCATTCCGGTTACGTGATTCCGGTTTTGCACTGAGTTGTTGGTTGAGGCCTAGTCACGGAAGATTGGGGCTGTAATAGAAGTACGGAGCGTGTTATCACCTACACGGGGAGAAGCAAGCTTGTGCAAGGAGCGTTGTAGGCGGACACCGGGATGGTGCCGCAAACAGCTAACATGGATGAAGTCATTGACAAGATCGACATGTCTCTTGGTATGTATGTGTATCACAGATAGGGGGGCAGTGGGTAGCCCAGATTATGTGGAGCGGGAAGACACTGACCATCCCCCTATATCTGGCAGTACACAGGGCCTTGTGTCCGCATTGAGCAGACATGACAGAGGCTCTTCATATGAGGTGCTGGTCTTCTGTCTCCTCCTCATTGAGCAGACATGACAGAGGCTCTTCATATGAGTCCCTGGTGGTCTGTGTCCTCCTCATTGAGCAGACATGACAGAGGCTCTTCATATGAGTCCCTGGTGGTCTGTGTCCTCCTCATTGAGCAGACATGACAGAGGCTCTTCATATGAGTCTATGAGGTCCTGGTCTTCTGTCTCCTTGTGTCCTCCTCATTGAGCAGACATGACAGAGGCTCTTCATATGAGTCTATGAGGTCCTGGTCTTCTGTGTCCTCCTCATTGAGCAGACATGACAGAGGCTCTTCATATGAGTCTATGAGGTCCTGGTCTCCTTGTGTCCTCCTCATTGAGCAGACATGACAGAGGCTCTTCATATGAGTCTATGAGGTCCTGGTCTTCTGTGTCCTCCTCATTGAGCAGACATGACAGAGGCTCTTCATATGAGTCTATGAGGTCCTGGTCTCCTTGTGTCCTCCTCATTGAGCAGACATGACAGAGGCTCTTCATATGAGTCTATGAGGTCCTGGTCTTCTGTGTCCTCCTCATTGAGCAGACATGACAGAGGCTCTTCATATGAGTCTATGAGGTCCTGGTCTTCTGTGTCCTCATTGAGCAGACATGACAGAGGCTCTTCATATGAGGTCCTGGTCTTCTGTCTCCTTGTGTCCTCCTCATTGAGCAGACATGACAGAGGCTCTTCATATGAGTCTATGAGGTCCTGGTCTTCTGTGTCCTCCTCATTGAGCAGACATGACAGAGGCTCTTCATATGAGTCTATGAGGTCCTGGTCTTCTGTGTCCTCATTGAGCAGACATGACAGAGGCTCTTCATATGAGGTCCTGGTCTTCTGTCTCCTTGTGTCCTCCTCATTGAGCAGACATGACAGAGGCTCTTCATATGAGTCTATGAGGTCCTGGTCTTCTGTCTCCTTGTGTCCTCCTCATTGAGCAGACATGACAGAGGCTCTTCATATGAGTCTATGAGGTCCTGGTCTCCTTGTGTCCTCCTCATTGAGCAGACATGACAGAGGCTCTTTATATGAGTCTATGAGGTCCTGGTCTTCTGTGTCCTCATTGAGCAGACATGACAGAGGCTCTTTATATGAGTCTATGAGGTCCTGGTCTTCTGTGTCCTCATTGAGCAGACATGACAGAGGCTCTTCATATGAGTCTATGAGGTCCTGGTCTCCTTGTGTCCTCCTCATTGAGCAGGCATGACAGAGGCTCTTCATATGAGTCTATGAGGTCCTGGTCTTCTGTGTCCTCATTGAGCAGACATGACAGAGGCTCTTCATATGAGTCTATGAGGTCCTGGTCTTCTGTGTCCTCCTCATTGAGCAGGCATGACAGAGTCTCTTCATATGAGTCTATGAGGTCCTGGTCTTCTGTGTCCTCATTGAGCAGACATGACATAGGCTCTTCATATGAGTCTATGAGGTCCTGGTCTTCTGTGTCCTCCTCATTGAGCAGACATGACAGAGGCTCTTCATATGAGTCTATGAGGTCCTGGTCTTCTGTGTCCTCCTCATTGAGCAGACATGACAGAGGCTCTTCATATGAGGTCCTGGTCTTCTGTCTCCTTGTGTCCTCCTCATTGAGCAGACATGACAGAGGCTCTTCATATGAGTCTATGAGGTCCTGGTCTTCTGTGTCCTCCTCATTGAGCAGACATGACAGAGGCTCTTCATATGAGGTCCTGGTCTTCTGTCTCCTTGTGTCCTCCTCATTGAGCAGACATGACAGAGGCTCTTCATATGAGTCTATGAGGTCCTGGTCTTCTGTGTCCTCATTGAGCAGACATGACAGAGGCTCTTCATATGAGGTCCTGGTCTCCTTGTGTCCTCCTCATTGAGCAGACATGACAGAGGCTCTTCATATGAGTCTGTGAGGTCCTGGTCTTCTGTGTCCTCATTGAGCAGACATGACAGAGGCTCTTCATATGAGTCTATGAGGTCCTGGTCTCCTTGTGTCCTCCTCATTGAGCAGGCATGACAGAGGCTCTTCATATGAGTCTATGAGGTCCTGGTCTTCTGTGTCCTCATTGAGCAGACATGACAGAGGCTCTTCATATGAGTCTATGAGGTCCTGGTCTTCTGTGTCCTCCTCATTGAGCAGGCATGACAGAGTCTCTTCATATGAGTCTATGAGGTCCTGGTCTTCTGTGTCCTCCTCATTGAGCAGACATGACATAGGCTCTTCATATGAGTCTATGAGGTCCTGGTCTTCTGTGTCCTCCTCATTGAGCAGACATGACAGAGGCTCTTCATATGAGTCTATGAGGTCCTGGTCTTCTGTGTCCTCCTCATTGAGCAGACATGACAGAGGCTCTTCATATGAGGTCCTGGTCTTCTGTCTCCTTGTGTCCTCCTCATTGAGCAGACATGACAGAGGCTCTTCATATGAGTCTATGAGGTCCTGGTCTTCTGTGTCCTCCTCATTGAGCAGACATGACAGAGGCTCTTCATATGAGGTCCTGGTCTTCTGTCTCCTTGTGTCCTCCTCATTGAGCAGACATGACAGAGGCTCTTCATATGAGTCTATGAGGTCCTGGTCTTCTGTGTCCTCATTGAGCAGACATGACAGAGGCTCTTCATATGAGGTCCTGGTCTCCTTGTGTCCTCCTCATTGAGCAGACATGACAGAGGCTCTTCATATGAGTCTGTGAGGTCCTGGTCTTCTGTGTCCTCATTGAGCAGACATGACAGAGGCTCTTCATATGAGTCTATGAGGTCCTGGTCTCCTTGTGTCCTCCTCATTGAGCAGGCATGACAGAGGCTCTTCATATGAGTCTATGAGGTCCTGGTCTTCTGTGTCCTCATTGAGCAGACATGACAGAGGCTCTTCATATGAGTCTATGAGGTCCTGGTCTTCTGTGTCCTCCTCATTGAGCAGGCATGACAGAGTCTCTTCATATGAGTCTATGAGGTCCTGGTCTTCTGTGTCCTCCTCATTGAGCAGACATGACATAGGCTCTTCATATGAGTCTATGAGGTCCTGGTCTTCTGTGTCCTCCTCATTGAGCAGACATGACAGAGGCTCTTCATATGAGTCTATGAGGTCCTGGTCTTCTGTGTCCTCCTCATTGAGCAGACATGACAGAGGCTCTTCATATGAGGTCCTGGTCTTCTGTCTCCTTGTGTCCTCCTCATTGAGCAGACATGACAGAGGCTCTTCATATGAGTCTATGAGGTCCTGGTCTTCTGTGTCCTCCTCATTGAGCAGACATGACAGAGGCTCTTCATATGAGGTCCTGGTCTTCTGTCTCCTTGTGTCCTCCTCATTGAGCAGACATGACAGAGGCTCTTCATATGAGTCTATGAGGTCCTGGTCTTCTGTGTCCTCATTGAGCAGACATGACAGAGGCTCTTCATATGAGGTCCTGGTCTCCTTGTGTCCTCCTCATTGAGCAGACATGACAGAGGCTCTTCATATGAGTCTGTGAGGTCCTGGTCTTCTGTGTCCTCCTCATTGAGCAGGCATGACAGAGTCTCTTCATATGAGTCTATGAGGTCCTGGTCTTCTGTGTCCTCGTCATTGAGCAGACATGACAGAGGCTCTTCATATGAGTCTATGAGGTCCTGGTCTTCTGTGTCCTCCTCATTGAGCAGACATGACAGAGGCTCTTCATATGAGTCTATGAGGTCCTGGTGGTCTGTCTGTCTTCCTGTGTCAGTAGCTGGAAATCTCATTCACACTGCCCAGGCTGCTGGTGACTGGACACTGCTTCCATCCTCCAGGGTACATGCAGATTTGTGCCATTGTTTTCACTTATTACTGTGCTTATTTATCCTCATGAGCATAATATACACAAAACGCCAGCTACACAGCGGGCGCCAGCTCCAAATTCGCACCATTAGGCCCCTTTCACATGGGAAATCCAATCAGGCCACTTTGTCTATTTCAGAAAGATCCGTGGATCCCTATAGACCAGCGGGTGTAAACAGACTTCTTTCTGTTTACACCCACCTACATCCAGGTCAGTTCCTGTCTGCAAACGCCCCCCCCCCCCCCCCCCACAAAATAACAGAAATGGAACCTTCTTCTTAAAGCGGAGATTTACCAAAAAATGGAACTTCTGCTTTTAGTGCAGGTGACCTCCTGACATGCCATATTTGGCGTGTCATTTTTTTTTTTGGGGGGGGCAGATACCTTCTTTTTAGATGGATCCAGCTCCCACTTCCTCTCGAGGTGCCGGAAGGAAGTTCACCTCTCATCTCTCTCTGCAATCATCTGGGACACGTCACATGTCGCCGGGCCAGTCACTGTGCATAGCACGTGCCTGACTGTGAAGCCACAGCTGGCTGCCCACAGTGACAATGTCGGTGCCGCAGAGAGGAGCAGAGCTGTGTACGCCTGCATCACTGGAACCTGGGACAGGCGAGTGTCCGATTAATAAAAGTCAGCAGCTACGCTTTTTGAAGCTGCTGACTTTTATATGGGTGCAACTCCACTTTAGTTAAAGCGGAGTTCCACTCAAAAGTGAAAGCTTCCCTTATCTGACCCCTCCAGTGCCACATTTGACACGTTTCTGGGAGGGGAAGCGGGTACCTGTTTTTGACAGGTACACGTCCCCACTTCTGAGAGAGATCATTTGGAAGTTTTGGTCCTCCCTCCTTCCCCAGCCTTTCAGAAAGCACAGCGCTCTTCACATATGCACAGTAGGAAACCCTCACCACGAATGGTGGCGGCAGCACCCGAGAGCCGATGGAAAGATCAGCTGAGGTGCCGACATTGCTGGATTCCAGGACATGTAGGTGTCCTAATATTAAAAGTCAGCAGCTTCGGTGTGTGTAGCTGCTGACTTTTTTAATATTTTGCTTGGGTGGGGGACGATGACGACGCAGAACTCCGCTTTAGCCCCCTTTCACATCGGCACGTTTTGACATATTAAATCGCAGCCTTTTGCCGGCAATGGCAGTGTTCCAATTGGTGTGACGCCACGCTGATTTCCACAAGTACTTCCTGCACCCCTTTTGGTGATTTCAATAGACATCTGTGAATGAACCCGCACAGATGTCTTTCAAATCGCCCCCGAACTTGCATTGAAATGCCGGTTTGAACAAGGGCTGAAGCAGATCTGATCGGAGGTTAGTCAGGTGTAAGGTCTGATTCACACCTATGCATTTTTTGTGCTTTTTGCATTTTGCAGATTTGCACTACAGTCCATTTAACATGGTTTCCTATGGAACACGTTCTGTAGTGCAAAAAGCACTAAAAATGCATAGATGTGAATCCAGCCTAAATGGACATTGAAGTCTGTCTACTCCCAGCCGCCTATAGAGAAGAGTGGACAAGAACAGATCTCACTCTGATCGCTCTGCCCTCTTTTTCTCTCCTTTCCCTATCTGTGTTGTCCGCCTGCTCTGCCCCAGTCAACAGGATCTGTGAGCTGATTGGAATGGAATCTGTAGAGCTTAGGCCACTGTAAAGTCAGTCGCACCCATTTAACCACTTCCCGCCCAGTCAATAGTATATTGATGTCCGGAAAGTGGTCGTGTTATCCTGACTGGACGTTTATTGACGTCCAGCAGGATAACATGCCGGCTCACGCCCGTGGAGGCGCGCAGCGATCAGTGATGCGGGGTGTCAGTCTGACACCCTGCATTTCCAAACTCGGTAAAGAGCCTCCGGCGGAGGCTCTTTACCACGTGATCAGCCGTGTCCAATCACGACTGATCACGATGTAAATAGGAAGAACCGTTGTGGGAACAAAATGATAAAAAAAAATTGTTTGGGTACAGCGTAGCATGACCGCGTAATTGTCATTCAAAGTGCGACAGCGCTGAAAATTGGCTTGGGCAGGAAGGTGAGTAAGTGCCTGGCATGGAAGTGGTTAACCACTTAAGACCCGGACCTTTAGGCAGCTAAAGGACCCAGCCAGGTTTTGTGATTCGGCACTACGTCGCTTTAATAGACAATTGCGCGGTTGTGCGACGTGGCTCCCAAACAAAATTGGCGTTTTTTTCCCCCACAAATGGAGCTTTTTTTTGGTGGTATTTGATCACCTCTGCGGTCTTTATTTTTTGCGCTATAAACAAAAATAGAGCGACAATTTTGAAAAAAACGCAATATTTTTTACTTTTTGCTATAATATCCCCCAAAAATATATAAACAAATTTTTTTTCCTCAGTTTTGGCCGATACATATTCTTCTACCTATTTTTGGTAAAGAAAATCACAATAAGCGTTTATCGGTTGGTTTGCGCAAAATTTTTAGCGTTTACAAAATGGGGCATAGTTTTATTGCATTTTTATTAATTTTTCTTTACTACTAATGGCGGCGATCAGCGTTTTTTTTTTTTTTTTTTCGTGACTGCGACATTATGGCGGACACTTCGGACAATTTTGACACATTTTTGGGACCATTGTCATTTTCACAGCAAAAAATGCATTTAAAATGCATTGTTTACTGTGAAAATGACAATTGCAGTTTGGGAGTTAACCACAAGGGGGGCGCTGATGGGGTTATGTATGACTTCATCTGTGTTTCTAACTGTAGCGGGGTGTGGCTGTAGGTGTGACGTCATCGATTGTGAATCCCTATATATAGGGAACACACGATCGATGACGGCGCCACAGTGAAGAACAGGGAAGCTGTTTACACACAGCTCTCCCCGTTCTTCAGCTCCGGGGACCGATTGCGGGACTCCCGCGGCGATTGGGTCCGTGAGTCCCGCAGAGTTTCGAGCCGGGTCGCGTGCACGTGCGACCCCACGGCTGGACTTAAAGGGCAACATACAGGAACGTTGATGTGCCCAGCCGTGCCATTCTGCCGACGTATATCGGCTTGAAGGGGTCCTTAAGTGGTTAACTCAAAAACAAAACCCACAGATTCTGTTCCTTTAAAGCATGTTACACAGCACAGTGTTTTTGTGCTGTGTAATTTGGCCACCTGTAATGCACTTCCACTTAGCAGCATTAGGGTCGTTAGTTCAAATCACAACCATCTGCCTGGTGTTTGCGCGAGTTTTATCTGGTATCCTCCCACGCACCAAAGACATGCTGGTCATATGAATAGGATGCTGGCTGTTGAATTCGCATCCTAAGCAGAGGTTTACTTATGCCTTACTTTCTTCGAGTTGTCAATAGTCTACTTACCAGCCCTTAGGTCCGGTAAGGAGATTTTTTTTTTCATAAAACACAGACACGGGGGCACTCTATTGGTATACAGAACGGATAGTATATAGATATATTTTTTATTCCTACAGCGGGGGATGGGGAAGCACTGTCGCTAGGTGACACGCAAAGAGGGGAGGAGGACAGAAGAGACAGACACAGGATAGCAGGCTGCAGATGATGGAGGCACACAAACAGACCACAATGTCAGGGTTCAGCAGCCATGATTATTGTGGTCTGTTTGTAGAGGGGAGGGTTTAGCCAGGCATTACAGGTGGCCAAATCACACAGCACAATTAAGTTCAGCTGCTGAAGAGGAGGTCAAAAACCTGGCTGAACTTTCTGGCAGAGCTTTCTAGATCATTAGATCAGTGAATGAAAATGACCCTTTGGCTGTTAAACATTTCCCATATATGTACTGCAAGTCTGTCTCTCGCTTGCCTGGAGAACTAACTACTGATAAATATTTTGCAATAACTATTCTAACGATGTCTGTGAACTTACAAAGTTTTTGTTGATATTATTTTTCCTGTTAGATGACATTATCAAACTGAACAAGGAAGAACAAAATAAAGCCGCCTTCAATGGGGGAGCGCAGACCAATTCCTTTCAGTGGTTTCAGAACAAATGGGGTTCTCGACAAGCAACAGGTAAAAAAAATCATCGCTACCTAGGTAATTTTACAATAAGGCAGGTTCACTGCCCCGAATGGACCTTGAGTGTGTTCAGGGCTGTGCACCCGCATTGATGTCACATTTGGGAGCAGCGGTTATGCCCGTGCAGCCACTACATCCCAAGTGACAGTAATGGGACTGCCAGCACGGGGACAAACGTAATGCTCCCATTCCGGTAAAACATTGCCCTGCATGTGGCCTAGATTAAAATGCCTCATGTAAATGAGGCCTTATGCCTAGTACACTCGATGAGAAAATCGGACGAAAAATAAAAAATTTCAGAGCGATCGATAATCTGATCATGAGTACACACCTTTTGGAAGCCGATCACGACAGTTCATGCAAAATTATCCAAAGGGACAAACCTGAAAGTTTTTCTCGTATGATAACAGAACAAACTATTTTCGTGTAATTGGTATAGTATTAGCCACAGGGCTGCATGACCAATCTCCCTTCAATCTGTGCCTACACTTAGAGTCCCGATGAGATTGGCGGCCGAAGAGGAAAGGTGCATGCTCGGGAAAAGTAGTCTGGTGAGCCGCGCACAGGCAGAGCAGCACATAGGTGCTCTCCTTACAATTCTTATTAAGCCATGGGACCTACAGTATAAATTACCACTCCGGTGCAGTGCTCACTGAAAGTTGCCCTGACATGAGAGCGACAGCCTTCTAGTTTGTGCCGTTTTCTTCTCTTGTGCTGTATGTAAGTGTCCAACAGTTTAGCCTGAGCACTGTGATCAGACTGGTCTCAATGTGTGCTGTGCGCTGTCAGTGTGCGCTGTGCTATGGTGTCAACGGCTGTGCAGTTGTGTGGATCTCAGCGCTGGATTGTACTCCCTCCCGCTGTGCTGCAGCTCCTCTCCTCACTGCCAGCCTGAATAAAAGGGGGAAGTGGGGACATGCAAGCGTGGAGCCGCACACACAGGCTCCTGATGATGAGATGAATGGGAGAGAGAGAGAGGATGGATGGGAGTTGCAGAGGAGACGGCAAGAGAATGGGGAAGAGACCCAGTTCTAGTACCCTGTCCCTCTGGTCTGTCCCCAGTGCCCTGTCCCATTTTGTTAAAGTTGTTGTTGGTAATATTTAATTTTGTAACTTGATTCTGCATAAAACATTGTCATTCCATGAGATAATCTACGAGGGCGTGTTTACGGGTGCAATTAGGCGCAGGGCAGTGTATGAATTAGGTGGGGCAACTGGTGGCGAGTAACTCTTGAGGCCTGGCTAGTAGCTCAGGACTTGAAATTTTGAGCCCTGGTATTAGTATGGGGAGAAAACGAGACCAAGATCACGCATGCTCGGAAATGAAAATACATGACATTGCTTCCGAAAGTTGTATGCTGTCGTACGAGAATTTTCGTAACTTTAGTAACCTATTTATTTTCAATATGAGATTAGCATGCAAACAAAAACCCAATGGCCTGGTTCACATCTATGCATTTTTAGTGCGTTTTAGGTTTTGCAGAAACGCTACAGTCCATTTAACCACTTAAGGATCCAGCTGCTTTCTGAGATTTGTTGTTTACAAGTTAAAAACTTTTTTTTTTAGCTAGAAAATTACTTAGATCCCCCAAACATTCTAACTTTTTTCCAACACCCTAGAGCAGGGATCCTCAAACTACGGCCCTCCAGCTGTTGTAGAACTACACATCCCATGAGGCATTGTAACACACTGACATTCACAGACATGGCTAGGCATGATGGGAATTGTAGTTCCTGAACAACTGGAGGGCCGTAGTTTGAAGACCCATGCCCTAGAGAATAAAATAGAGGGGGTTGCAATACTTTTTGTCATACCGTATTTGCGCAGCGGTTTTACAAGGGCACTTTTTTTAATGAAATAAGACAACAGTAAAGTTACCTCCCTTTTTTTTTATATTGTGTAAGATAAAGTTGTGTCAAGTAAATTGATACCGAACACCCGGAATGGCGACAAACTTTTACACTTAAAAATCTCCATAGGCGACGTTTAAAAAATTCTACAGGTTGCATGTTTTGAGTTATAGAGGAGGTCCAGGGCTAGAATTATTGCTCTACTGATCATGGCGATACCTCACATGTGTATTTTGAATACCGTTTTCATATGCGTTCGCTTCTGCACGCGTACCTTTTTTATTTTTACACTGTTCTTTAAAAAAAAAAAAAATGGTGTCACTTTTATTCCTATTACAAGGAATGTAAACATCCCTTGTAATAGAAAACAAGCATGACAGATCCTCGTAAATATGAGATCTGGGGTCAAAAAGACCTCACATCTCATATTTACTCTAAAATGCAATAAAAAAAAATTGACACTTTAAAAAAAAAAAAAAATGTCACTTTAAGAGCTATGGGCGGAAGTGACGTTTTGACGCCTCTTCCGCCCTGTAATGGTATAGAGCCAGGTCGGGGCCATCTTACCCCTCGTCTCCATACCCAGCCAGCAGAAGGATCTGGTCGCCTCCACTGCTGCCGACGGCTCCGGAAAGCGGCGGACAGCACCAGAGTGCGGCGGGGGAGGGGCCCTCTCCTGCCGCCGATTAAAAGTGATCTTGTGGCGAATCTGCAGAGACCACTTTTACCTTAAACCGAACCGCTCACTGAAGAAGAGGATACCGAGGTTATGGCACCTAGCTGCTACCATAACAAAGATATCCCTCTTCAAAGTGCCGACGTATATTGCCGTGAGCTGGTCCGGAAGTGGTTAACATGGTTTCCTATGGATGTAGTTCACATTTGTGCATTCTATGGAAAGGGCCAGGGATTTGTTTCTGGTTTTTAGTTCCATAGACTTCAATAGTTCAAAAAATGTGTATAGCAAAATGCACCTGGAATATGCAAACTGCATCCTGTGTAGGTGTGAATCGAGCCTTTAAGATTGTCTAGTCTGACTGATTAGCAGTAAAACTATACAGGTGGGCATCTGACAGCGTTGGGATTACCAGAGTAAGACCTTTTCAAACGAATGTTCCGATCGGTTCCAGTTTTTCAGCCAGGTCCAAGGGGAATATCCATTCTCCTCTATGGAGCGTTAGGTTTAAAGGGATGGAAGGTCCGTTTACATCCACCTACCTCCAATCCGATCCTCCAAAAACAAACTAAAGAGTCATCCATCCATTCCTTTCCATCTGGGCAGATCTGATTGGAGGGAGTCGGGTGTAAATGGACAGCCTGACTATTTACATCTAACTGCCCATAAAGGAGAGCAGGCTGTGTCCATGTCCGCTCTGCAAAAGTAGAACGACCGAATATCTGCTCAGTGGACAAATCCCCCACTGAGCAGTCCGCCCCATGTGAAAGGATCGTAACGGCTTCTCTGCACTGTCACTTATTTTTCCTCCTTGATGTATATGCATAACTACCCCTGTGAATCCCAACTGTGTGGGCATGGTTATATTGTAGTTATAAATGGATGTATAACCTAACTGGAACATTTTCATTTATTTGTTCAGACAATGGCATACAGGGAAGGAAAAATGGCACGTTCGGGGTTAAAACCGGCTTGGCATTACGGAAAATGAATTCATGGAAAGGTGTCAGCCCGCTAAACCGCCCTCCACTTAGCCTAAGGGTAAGCAGTTTCTGCCTTCTTTTTGTGCCTTTTGTATACTTCCGTATAGCGCAGTGGGCTCCAGTTCCTTCCTAAAATGTTAGTTGCTTGGCTGCCATGCTAATGCTTTGGTTTTTGTACTTTGAGTTGGGCCGACCATACATGGTTTGAATATTGGCTGGTTCAGCAGGAACCAGCCTAGGTTCAAACCATTAGAGGGCAGACTGAATATACCAAGTTGATTGATTCAAATTGGGTACAACCAGCCTGTCGGATTTACTTTAAACTTTCACAAGAAGCTGCTATAGCCACTAGCGATAATCGTGGTCTTCTCCCAGCTGGGACGGCTTCCCCAGTTGCAGCCCGCTGAATAAATAAAGTTCCATGGGCGTGTCTACAGGCCAGAGCTTGGGAGGCAGAGTCGAGATGCCGCACCCAATGCAGTATATTCACAGCGGGTAGCTGAGCTGTCTGTGATAAAAATTAATTTCCCAAACTCGGTGTGGGAGAAGACCTGATTGGGACAGCTGACAACAGTCTATGAATGTACCTGGAGCTTTGGGAATGTTGGCAATTATATGAGTGAGTTCAGCTAGATTAGAGTGCGACTTTGTTCCAATTTTGCTTGTGTTTTTGCTCACTTTGATTGTGCAAAGAGCTTTGGAAACAGCAGGTCAAATCGCACACTGAATCTCACCGCTCATGTGTTACTCAGGGCTGATGGTCATGGTCCAGAGGAGCTAAGCTGGCAGAAAGTGCCATTACAGACACTTCCAGCTCCGAGCTCTGTCATGCTGAGGCTGCTCATGCATGAGTCTCTTCTGCATGTCTGTAAATCAAAGGGGAGGGGGCGTGGTGACTTTTTTTTTTTTTCTCCTGTTGCAAATCGGGGAGGTTTACAGATTACGGGCTGCTCTTTTCCAAGCCAGAGTGAGCACTTGTGCTGCTTTGCGGAGTATGCTACAATGTTCAGTTAAATTTTTTGCAACCACTTGCCGACGGCTACCCATCATATGACGTCCTGGGCTATATCTGAATGATGCCTGCAGTTTCATGCATCATTCAGATAAAATGACCGCCATTGTATTCTCTAGGGTCTCTGCTAAAAACATATATAATGTTTGGGGGTTCTATGTAATTTTCTGGCAAATAAATGATGATTTTTACATGTAGGAGAGAAATGTCAGAATTTGCCTGGTTGGCAAGTGGTTAATGGCTCCTCATTTAAAGACCCCCCCCCCCCCCCCTTTTTTCGTCTTGTACGTTAATCAAATGTGCCATTGACTTTCACGTTCTATTTCATAAACGGACGTATACACTGATGTATGTAATCGCATACTTAAATGGACATATAATGATTTGTACTGATAGTAATGGGTATCCATCTGCATTCCCATTGGAATATATTACTGTCCATTTCCCATCCACAAAAATGGTAGAAAAACAGAAGAACATAACACTAGGGCTGCAACTAACGATTATTTTCATAATCGATTAGTTGGCCGATTATTGTTTCGATTAATCTGATAATAGCCTTAAAAAATAAATAAAAAAATTAGATATTTTTTTTCTTTGGGCCAATTTGTTGTTGGGCAGATTACAAAACACAAATTGCCGCAAAAACACATTGCATGCTTTTCTGCAGCTTCTCCATTGAAGTATATTGAACCAATAAAAAAAAAATAGCACCGTTTTGCGTTAAGTCCTTGCCCTTTCCAAATACTCAGCAGCTGAAAAAAAAATCATGGATGTGAACGTGTCCCATAGGAACATGTAAATAAACTGTAGTGTGTTTCTGCAAAAAACAGAGGTGTGAACCCAGGCCTGAGATGTTTAGTAACATAATGGGGTTAAAAAAACAAAGAGCAAATAATCGCTACTGTAAGGGGTTCATTTTTTTTACTGTGGGACAGTGACTGTAATATTTACAGTAGCGATTTGCTTTTTGTACTATAAAGGGCTCATTTTATTTTTTTAACCCCATTATGTTACTGGCCGATTAATCGATTATGAAAATTGTAATCGAATAAATTCATAATCGATTCGTTGTTTCGGCCCTACAGAACACCTGTTGAAGGAGACTTGAAGGGGAGGGGGCATTGTCTATACAGTTGTAGAATTCTCAAATAAAAAAAGTATTCTAACTATATTGCCTTTTAATCATTTTATGAAGAATTCAGAAGGTCAATGGTCACCCTTCAGGAGGCGAACAAATCTTTCAAGACGTCTAGGGTTTGTACCTTCTACGAAGAGAAATTATTTTCATAGGTAAGGTGGATATGCAAGTGTTTTAACCTCATGTCAAGGCAGTCTCTAACTTTTTAGGGATCTGTTCACTACGCATTTAATTCTGCTTTTTATCATCAACTTTGGCTGTGTTTTTATCGGTGCTTTGCTGCCTCTAGCATGTGTTTTGGGGTTTTTAATTCTACGTTAAAGTATAATTAAAAAGTTTTTTGATAGAGTGGAAAGGGATTAGAACATATGTCATATATATGTTTTATTTTACTTTTTTCTGTGTCCATTAGGGAAAATCCCAAATTTTGGGTTGTCACCAGAACAGCATTGGAAGGGACAACTTCCAATGGGGACACCTGTTCTGGTGACCCAGTTGATATCCAGGAACTCATTCACTTTGGAGGTATTTCCTCTCTCTTTTCCTATTTTGGCTATAAGACAGGAAGTGGAGGGAAATTTCTCTAATGGGACACAGATGGCCATATATCTAACAGGGTTTATAACCCTCCCTTCCTCTATCCAAAGTGGGAAAATACTTTTGCCTTTAGTTCTACTTTAAAATAGAACTAAACACTCCCATCCTTTGAGCGTGAATCAGGGCCGTATTTGACCATCCCCAGACAGGTTGTCAGGATCAATCAAGGATGTGTGCGGCATGGACAGAGCTCAGGCGACTCACGTCCTCCCATCCCGGTCGTACTGAATATTTCACTTCTCGTGAATTAGTGTATGGAAACTCTGTGGGTGATAAAGCTGAACTCCTGCCTTACCTCCAGTTTACCTACTGTACAGGCTTCTCTTCTGTACTAAAATTGCCCACGGGCTGCTGGAAGGTTTTTAGGGAGCTATACACAGCACCCTACTGGCCCCAACTGCTTGCATAACGAACCACAGAGGCCCATTAATGTCACTGGGCCTAAAATAACATATGTAATGAAAATGGCTAGGTTTTATTGAATTTAATTAGTGTGTTGTTGATTGGGGGTGGGAGCAAATTAAACATCGGCTTTAGGATTCAGACTCTTTCTCAGTAGTAATCTTCTTCTTATCTTTTTATTTTTTTTACACTGCAGTAGTTATACTCAAGCATCTACTTTTAGAAGAGGACTAAGGACAAATCAACAAAGAGACCAACGACAAGCAACATATTTCCAGAAGAGAGGCATAAAGGTAATGAAATTCGCAAAAACTACAAAGTCTAAATGTTTGTTAGGCAACAGCTAGCGTTATGTAACATAATTGTAGATGTTGTACTAGAAAGGCAGAAATAGAAAATCAGAAATGTTGTCTGATCTGATGGCAGATAATATAGAGCATTAATTACAGTACTCCTTTAGGTTAGATTCACATTAAGGCCCTGCAACCAGCATTTTGTACCGGCATGGAGGCCCTTCTATTTGAATAGGCTGCCCCACCTCCTGCAATGCAGAAAAAGGCCCCTTACGCCATTTCTGGAATCGCAGCTTGCATGGAAACCACAAGTGCAGTGCGGTTTCCAGTGCGTGCGGCATGCAGGATTTTTGTCACCCGCACGCATCTAGTGAACTTTTCTGTGTGTGGCTGCAGAAGCCACCAGCACAGATGTCAACCTAGTCTTGTGTAAGATGGTTTAAAAAAACAGAACTACACATACTGGGGAAATATTTATCCATCCCCACTGGATACCTCAATTTTGTAGAAAAGCACTACTAATGGCATTAAGCAAAGGGTAGCAAGTACAAAAATCCTATTTTCCACTTATCCTCTTGAGGGGCAAGGAAGTACCATGCTGTCAGAACATCCAAATGCAGTTAGCTGAGGGGAGATGGGAAACAGCAACACCTGTAGCAGGCTCAATAATAGCAGAACTAGAGGACTACCTAAGGACCAACATTTAAAGCTGAAACTATATGAGGCCAAACCCTGCATATATAATATTCATTTTTTTAAAGTTTTGTGGGCCCTTTAGGGTTTTACCTAGGGGATCACTTCTGACAAGTTCTCAGAGAGGGGAGCCTGAAGTTTCACAGGAGAGCTCTGCAAGTCTGCCTATATGGAATGTGGGTGTGTGCCTTTCCTCCAATCAGCAATCTCCCAATGTAATCCAAGCTGCACTGACTACAGCTACACTGACTGCAGGATGAGGAAGTAAACATTTCTTGACAAGATGTAAGAATTCTAAAGAATATAGAAAGGGGAAGACGGCAGATATACATGTAAAACTTAGGTATGGAGATTTGTTTCATCTCCGTGTACCATCTGAGGCTGTTCACTTCACTGGGTATATGTGAGGGTTTACATACACTTTAAATAAAAATACTATAGAGGTTTTCCTTATGCTTTTATATATTCCTGTAGGTTCAGACTAATGCTTTATATATTTCTGTAGGTTCAGGCTACTATGGACGTAGAGCAGCTTGAAGAGTTGCCAGAATTAACGAGGACTCATCCGTAAGTAGCTAGCACTGTACAGCTCCTTTAGCAGTTGCTTAACTAGTTAGTTACCGACCGCCCACCGTCGTTATACGTCGGCACTTTAAAGATGGATATCTCGGTAACGGCAGCAGCTGCTGCCACAACCGAGATATCCATCTCTTCAGTGGGCGGTCCTGTCAACGATAACGGCGGTCTCCGCGGCGGATTCGCGCCCTCCGCCGCTTACCGGCTGCTGACTGGGGACGCGAGTGAGTGAAAAATGTCCTTCACCCGTCCCCATAGCTCTGCTGGGTGGATGTAACGTCAGTCCCGCCCAGCGTCTTAAAGAAACTTTTTTTTTTGTCATTTGAAAAAAATGACAGTTTCAATTTTTTTTTTTTTTTTTTTTTTTGCATTTAAGCCTAAATATGAGATGTGAGGTCTTTTTGACCCCAGATCTCATATTTAAGAGGACCTGTCGTGCTTTTTTCTATTACAAGGGATGTTTACATTCCTTGTAATAGGAATAAAAGTGATCATTTTTTTTTTTTTATTTCAGTGTTAAAAATTGTAAAATAAAAATAAATACGAAAACAAAAACAGAAGCGTACTCATACGCGAGTAGCGCCCGCATATGAAAACGGTGTTCAAACCACACAAGTGAGGTATCGCCGCGATCGACCTACTCTGTAACTCAAAAAATGCAACCTGTAGAATTTTTTAAACGTTGCCTATCGAGATTTTTTAGGGTAAAAGTTTGACACCATGCCACGAGCGGGCGCAATTATCTTTCACAATATGTAAAAAAATTGGGCCAATTTTATTGTTGTCTTATTTTTTGATTTAAAAAAGTGAATTTTTTCCAAAAAAGTGCGCTTGTAAGACCGCTGCGCAAATACGGTGTGACAAAGTATTGCAATGACTGCCATTTTATTCTCTAGGGTGTTAGAAAAAAATATATATAATGTTTGGGGGTTTTAAGTAATTTTATAGCAAAAAAAATGTTTTAGTCTCGTAAACACCGAATCTGAAAAACAGGCTCGGGGCTTAACTAGTTAAACCACAAAGAAGGCTCAGTAGTGCAGTAAACCTGTGTTTTTTTTTTTTTTGTTTTTTTTTTATGTTTTTTTTACGTTCAGCCTGTACAATACTGTAAGATGTTTGTTGCAGAAGAAGAAAAGTTGATGCATATTCCGTAGAAGATATTCTTTTGCCTGTTTGTCTAATAAAGTGCGTGCCCTTCTACACAGGCAGACAAATGTGTTGCCACTAGTGTTCTATTAATTGTACAGCCATCGATTTAGCTCTGTGTCAAATGAAAATTGGCTCAAATAGGGCTTCAACACTCAAACTTTTTGATACTCAAGTCTACACCTATACGAAATGTCATGTTTTTCTGGCATGAGGATGCATTGGTGTTCCATGCATCTGCGTGCAGGCAGTCTGATTTTTGTCAATTGACACAAAGGCTGCCCAGATACTGCTGCTGCACCGATTTGACATCCATACAGGCGCTTGTCACCGAATTACTATGTTTGCATTTGGCGACATGCACCCACACCAAAACTGATGTCGAATTGGGAGTCCCCACTGCATCCCAATTGATGTGAATGTGACTGCCTGTATGCTAATGCACTGAACAACACTTGTTTGTCCTATGTGGGCAAACGCAGCCCTCACACAGTTGTATGCCTAAGTACTCTCATGTCTACAAGGCCTTATAATATATAGAAATTTAACAGTGTTGTGCTGCCATATGTGTATAATACACAACTCAAATGTGTATAAATGTTGTAAAACCATTAATTAGAACATTAATCAAAAGCTACAAAACAAATATAATCATACAGTGTGAGTGCAAGAATCTAGTGCACAAGATAGGAAAAAGTGTTCACATAAAATTGAGTCCAAGGAAATTCCATTAGGTAGTGATGCAAACAGTTCCAGGTGGCTCTTATTTCAACTTCAGTGAATTAACACTTGGGCCCCTTTCACACGGGTGGACCGTTCAGGTCCGCCTGTCGGTTTATTCGGTGGACCTGAATGGGCGCTCCATGCTTGTCTATGGAGCATCGGATGTCGGCGGTGACCATGTCCGCTGACATCCGATCTGATAAAATCGGACGGATGGCGATACGTTACCATCCGTCCTATCGGATCGGGTGAGATCTGATGAAAACGGACATGCTGTTCGTTTTCGCCCGATCTCTCCATAGACAAGCAGCGGCGCTTAACAAGGCCCTCGGTGAGCAGAGAGGGACCTGTCATCCGCCAGCTCAGCGGAGATCAACGGAGAGATCTCCTGCTGAGCTGGCGGACGCCGCTGACGGATCCGTCCCTGTGTGGAAGGGGCCTTGGTGCTCCCCTTCCAGTTCAAACGCACCTAGGGCCTGATTTACTAAGGCCCCATGTACGCTGCTGCTAAACGGACGATCAGAGGCAGTTGGACACTTTTTTTTTTTTTTTTTTTCCAACTGCCCCTGAACTCATTTAATGTTATCTTCTGTGTACATCATTTTTAGGAAGTTGTGTTTTATAGGCTTTTTTTTTTTTTTTTTTTAAGGCAAAAGAGTTCAGGCACCAAAGTTTCCCACATTTCAGACGCCAAAGGCGGCATGTAAACGTGGCAAAAATTATGTTTTAAACGTGGCTTACTATCTGTCAATTTTAATCATTTAGGAGCAAGCGTCCCATGTACTTTATGCTGTATTTAGTTTCCCTCTGTACATGCTCAAACAAGCAAGAACATGTTGTAGCAAATTATATTTTACTTTATTCTAGTTGGAGGACATCTATGAACAGCAGTGGCATTCTGACAGTATCCATCGATAATCCTACTGCAGCTTTGCTCCCTAGGTTTGTGTTTTAAATATAAAGAATATCCTTCTTTTTTTTTTTTTTTTTTATGCAGATTTTGGATTTACCCAAGTTTGATTTTTATTCTATAGTACAAGATTGCCTCGACCCCCACTGCCCTTTTTGTTGAAAAAGGAGGGTTCGGAGCCTAAGATCCCCAAAGGAGTCCCTTTAGACTTTGATATAAACAGCGTTGTAAAACAGGTATGTCATTACCTGATTGAAAACTAAACTCTTACTTACTGTGTTACTTTCAAGTATAAAAAAAAAGTTCTTACTGGTTTTTTCTTTTTGTTTTCTAGACTGGGATCACATTAAATGAACGTTTCAAGATTCTAAAAGAACAAAGACTGTCTCAGTCTATGAGCAAAGGCAGCAGATTTGTGACTGTAGGATGAGGCCTGTTTTGTGCCTAGGATTGTTGTGTTTACGTTCCTGTTTTTTGTTTTTTCACTTGGCTTTAACAGCAGAGACGAAGACTTGTGTCTCCTATGCTGAGGATGCGGCTCCTCCGTTCCTTATTTTTTGAGATAAACGAAGTGGGAAAACTTTTGTATTGTTTTTACTGTAAATACACAAAGGAACATTTGACCATAGAAAAGTGAAGCGTGACTTGGAATTGTTTAGCTCAGGTTCTCTTCTAATGTTTTTCTGAAGAACCAAGATGAGTACAGAGTACATAGTCACTACTTTTGATTTGACGGACATAAATATTTCCATACTAAGATGTAGAATTGTTTTTTTTATTTTTCCTTTATTGTTATTGTACAGTTTTAATGTACAGTTTTATTTATGCTTTATACCGTGCCCCACCTAACTGATAATTGATGGCTAAAATGACTCCTAAAAACAAGGCAAGACATTGTTCAACATAAATATGGTTTCATCCGCATGAAGAGCTTCAGTAGAAGTCCTGTTACTGCATTTCTATTACTCATGAAAACTGAGGTAATGTCCACTGAGTGCTTCTGGCACTCTTTCAGTTGCGTTTGTTGGGTCCAGTTTAACTGTCTTTGACATCCTGTTGCTAACCCTATTTGAAGAATAAAGGTATTTGCGGTGTTTTTGTTCAGAGCCAAAGCACACCTTTTGGAATGTTAAGAATACCACAAATGAGAAGTATACTGCGAAATACAGCGTAGCATTTGTGAAATTCTGGAAGATTTGTTAACAAGTGTCATTGGGATGTTGTGTCCCCCCCCCGCCTGAGCTGAGGTTCTAGGCTTGCAGCACCCCTATGGAAGATGCTTTCCATAACGTTTGTTCAAAATGTTGAATGACCCTTTTGCTATGATTGTTCAATTCAGTTGAGGAAACCATGTTGTATATCTTATCTTTCCTTTCTTTTACAAAATAAAAGGTTATGCACAACTGATTGTTTGCACTGCGAATGAGTTACATTTCAGAGCTTCTATATTTATATTCAAGTATTGGATTACAATTCACTGGGCTCTGGTCAGTAAAATGTTTCTTTCAGCAGAGGTCCAAATCCCACATTTGTGCTATGACTCAGATCCTTTACATTATAGCCCTATCCCTTTCACATCATTCCCTTTACGTATTAAATCCCCCTTGACATCACAGTCCTCCCATTTACATCACAGCGCACCCCTATAACTCTGTCTCCCTCTTTACATAGCAACCCCCCTTACATCACAGTGCCCATTTACAGTGTCTCTCTCTCTCTCTCTCTCTCTCTCTCTCTCTCTCTCTCTCTCTCTCTCTCTCTCTCTCTCTCTCTCTCTCTCTCCTTCTCTCTCTCTCTCTCCTTCTCTCTCTCTCTCTCTCTCCTTCTCTCTCTCTCTCTCTCTCCTTCTCTCTCTCTCTCTCTCTCTCCTTCTCTCTCTCTCTCTCTCTCTCTCTCTCTCTCCTTCTCTCTCTCTCTCTCTCTCTCTCTCTCTCTCTCTCTCTCTCTCTCTCTCTCTCTCTCTCTCTCTCCTTCTCTCTCTCTCTCTCTCTCTCTCTCTCTCTCTCTCTCCCCTTCTCTCTCTCTCTCTCTCTCTCTCTCTCTCTCTCTCCCCTTCTCTCTCTCTCTCTCTCTCTCTCTCTCTCTCTCTCTCTCTCTCTCTCTCTCCCCCCCCTCCATTACAGAGCCCCTTTAGAATGAAGTCCCCTCTTCACATCACAGACCCCCATTTGCATCGCAGTCCACCCTTTTTAATGACAGCCCCTTTCACATCACAGTCCCTCCCTTTACATCTCAGTGTACCCCTTTTAAATCAGTCTTCCTCTAAACATCGTAACCCCCCGCCCTTTACCTCACGGCTCCCTTTTACAATACAGCCCTCTATTTACATTGCAGTTTCCCTTTTACAACACAGCGCCCTTCTTTACATCACAACCCCCTTTACATCACAACCCCCCCCCTGTACACTGCAGCATCCCTCTTTGCATCACAGCCCCACTTTAGAATACAGCGCCCCTTTACAACATAGCACTCCCTTAACATTATAGCCACCCCCCTTTTATATCAAGCCCTCACTTTATATCACAAACCCCTTTGCGTCAAAATCCCCCTATTTGCATAACGGCGCATTCCTTTAAATCGGTTTTCCACATTATATAGCAACCCCCCCTTTATATTACAGTGCCCCTATATACACCACGGCCTCCTCTTTACATTGCAGTTCCCCCCTCCTTTTACAAACCTGCACTCTTCTTTACAATACAGAACCCCTTTTTACATCACAGCATCCCTTTTTACATTGCAGACCTCCCCTTTTATATTGCAGCACCTCCTTTTACATGAAGCCACCATTTTACATCACAGAATCCCTGATTTTATTGCAGTCCCCTTAACGGCACATCCCTCCTTCCTCTACAATAGTGACCTCCGTTCCCCTTTCCTTTACATCACACCCCCCTTTCCAGTCTTACCTATGGTGTACATAATATATTTTATTTAGATGTTATAAAGTGCATCTGGAAAGTATTCACAGTGCTTCACTTTTTACACATTGTTACAGCTTTATTTCCAAAATGGATTAAATTCATTATTTTCCTAAAAATTCTGCAAACAATACCCCATAATGACAACATGAAAGAAGTTTGAAATCTTGGCAAATTTATTAGAAATGAAAAAAATCACATGTACATAAGTATTCACAAAAAGAAAAGAAAGGAGGGCTCACCGACCTTGTGCATTGCCACTTAAAATTTTATTAAAAACAGAATAAAAAGCAATGGTCCTACTCACGCAAATACACCCGCACTTCCTGGTTGCGCCTGTTTGACATATGCGCGCACATTAGAGATATGCGCGCATATGCGCACAGATGAGAAGGTGACCTTTGGTACAACCGCAAGTGCGGGGTGGAACGCAGGGGGTACCCGCACTTCCTGGTTGTACGATGGCGTGTGCTCCAACGGATCCATGCAATGATTGGGGACATGCGGCGCATCGGGGTGTCGGCTGTATATGGTGCCACTTCGTTTTTGCCTTTCCTGCAGTATGAGGGGGAGCAGGTAAGGACCTTTACGTTTGGTCTTATGTGGTGTCCCCTACTTTGGATCAGGCTCACCTCTCCCATCTCCCTGTGACTTAAATCAATCAAGAAGACTATCCACTATGTAGCTGTCTATTGATAGCCTAGGGGTCCCCCTGATAGAGTATATGCCTTGTCTACTACATCTGTGCCTGTTACCCTGAGGTGACAGTAGGGATGGGTGGGGTTGTGTGAGGGGGGCGAGGCCTGCCAATCAGTGGCCACCAGTGTTGGGGGCCGTCTTTGAACATGTGCACGCACACACACACACACACATACCTATATTAAGGAGGACACACAGGAGAGAGGTACCACGGACCACTTAGGCTTTGAAGAAGGGGGTACGCCCCAGAAACGCTTCAGCCGTTCAGATGTCTGTGGTTCTACTGGCAGGTGCCGTGAGGTCCAGTCCAGCTGTCTGAAAAGCGCTTACTCAAAATTTCCTTGTGAGTAGGACCATTGCTTTTTATTCAGTTTTTAATACAATTTTAAGTGGTAATGCACAAGGTCGGTGCGTCCTCCTTTCTTTTCTTTTAGCCATATGAACACCCTTTGTTCTGTGGAGGGCTGCAAGACTTCAGACTTTGCCGTTGGACTATACTGCTGTACCCGGTTTTGGCAAAACACCAGAGCGCAGGAGGTTTTTGTGTTACAAAAGTATTCACAGCCTTTGCTCAATACTTTTGTTGAAGCACCTTTGGCACCAATTGCAGCCTGAAGTCTTTTTGAGTATGATGCTACGTGCTTGGCCCAACTATTTTTGGGAAGTTTCTCCCATTCTTCTTTGCAGGACCTCTCAAGTTCCATCAGGTTGGATGGGGAGTGTAAGTGCACAGCCATTTTCAGATCTCTCCAGAGATATTAAATCAGGTTTAAGTCTGTGAATGTCCTTGAGTCGCTCAGCCTGAGCCCAGAGTTGTCCCGTAAACACCTCCTTTGTTATCTTTGTTGTGTGCTTAGGGTCATTGTCCTGTTGGAAGATGAACCTTCGTCCCAGTCTGAGGTTCAGAGTGCTCTGGAGAGCAAGTTTTCATCAAGGATGTCTCTGTACATTGCTGCATTCATCTTTTTCTTGATCCTGACTAGCCTTCTAGTTCCTGCCGCTGAAAAACATCCCCACAGCATTATCATGCTGCCACCACCATGCTTGACTGTAAGGATGGTGTTGGCCAGGTGATGAGCTGTGCCTGGTTTCCTCCAGACATGAAGCCTGCCATTCAGGCCAAAGAGTTCAATCTTTGTTTCATCAGACCAGAGAATTTAGTTTTTCATGGTCTGAGTCTTTCAGGTGCCTTTTGGCAAACTAGCTGGGCTGTCATGTGCCTTTGACTGAGAAGTGGCTTCCGTCTGGCCACTTTACCATACAGGCGTGATTGGTGGAGTGCTGCAGAGATGGTTATTCTTCTGGGAAGTTCTCATCTCTTCACAGAGAAATACTGGAGCTCTGTCAGAGTAACCATTGGGTTATTGGTCATTTTCCTGACCAAGGCCCTTCTCCCCCAATCGCTCAGTTTGGCCGAACGGCCCACTCTAGGAAGTCCTGGTGGTTCCAAATTTCTCCCATTTATGAATGATAAAGGCCAATGTGCTCATTGGGATCTTCAATACTGCAGACATTTTTCTGTGCCCTTCCCATAAATCTGTGCCTTGATACAATCCTGTCTCAGAGGTCTACAGATAATTCCTTGGACTTCATGGTTTGGTTTGTGCTCTGACATGCATTGTTAACTGTGGGATCTTGTATAGACAGGTGTGTGCCTTTCCAAATTATGTAAAATCTACTGAATTTACCACAGGTGGACTCCAAGTTGTATAAACTAAATTTTGAGTGTCATGACAAAGGCTGTGAATACTTAAAGCGGAGGTTCACCCTCAAAATTTACTTTTTAGCTAACCTATCTCCAGCCTTAATAAAGGCTTGTAGCGTTGTCATTTGTTTTTTAAATGTGTACACTTGCCTGTCTTTAGCTGCACTTCCGGGTCTTCTTCCTTGCGGGGAGTGGGCGTGTCGCTCCTTTTCCCCGACAGGGAGCTCTGCGCAATGTCTCCTGGGAGTGTTGATCCTCCCAGGAGACGATTGACGTGCGGGGAAAGCGCGTCATCGCCTTCCGAAAATATCCGACGGGGACTCGGCTCTATACGGTGCCTGCACCTGCCGTGTAGAGCTGTCTGCGCAGGCGCCGTAAAGTGCCGAGTCCCTCTTGGATATTTTCGGAAGGCGATGACGCGCTTTACCCGCACGTCAATCATCTATGCCTCGTCTTAGGAACGTCTACTCCCCGGGGGAGCGAGAACCCGGAAGCCCGGTGAAAACAACCATAAGTACAGCGGTACAAAAAAAAAAAATCCAGCATACTGTAGATGTCAGCAGTATGCTGGATGTAATGGTCTATTGGTGTTTTAGGGCTCTTTCACACGTCCTGTCAGTTTCCTGTCAGTTTCTTTTTTCGCTCCGTCGGCTCAGCGGGGATCCCCGCTGAGCTCTCGGTGGATAGGGCGGTCCCCGCACACAGTGCAGGGACTGCCCTGTCTCAGCTCCGCTCTGCCCTATGGGGAACCGGATGCAGACGGACCGTGTGTCCGTCTGCATCAGTTCCGTTCCGCCGGACGGAAGAAAAATAGGGTTTTCTTCCGTCGGAAAACCGGATCCCGACGGACGCGGACGCTAGCGGATGCTCCATCCGCTAACGGACGTGTTCCCATAGGGATTCATTACAAGTCCGTTAACGGACTTGTAATGAACGGACAGGCGGAACGGACATGTGAAAGGGGCCTTAGGGTGAACCCCCGCTTTAAGTACATGTGATTTTATTTTATTTTTTTATAAATTTGCAAATATTTCAAACAAACTTCTTTCACGTTGTCATTATGTGGTATTGTTCGTAGAATTTTTAGGAAAATAATTTAATCCTTTTTGGAATACGGTTGTTACAATGTTGAAAAAATGTAAGCACTGTGAATACTTTCTGGATGCACTGTATCGTTTTAAAGCTTGAGACCACATGTACACCCCATGTTACCCAATCAGTACTGTTCATATCTGTGCGACTTATTCACAGCGACTTTAAAGTAGTTCCTGTAGTGTCAAATTCAACAAACTACCAAGCGCATGTGTGTAACAACGTAAGGCACTCAGCGATGAAATGCACCCTGATCCTCTGCAAAAATGAAAAACATACATAGGTCACTTATTTTATGGATGCCAATTATGGAGTGTGTTTAAGAAATCCTGTTTACCGCTGTATGACATATTTTTTAGGTAAATTTAAGGGGATACTTCAGGAATAAAAAAGAGAAAGCAAGATAAGAGTCCGAAGAAAGGGAGGGCATCTTCCTTCCATCCCAATTCCTCTGGGTCATGCTTCCTGTAGCAGGGAAGACTGCATATTCTGGTGTAATTTAGAACCCAAATTTCAATAGGACTAAGCTTTCAACAATCTGAGGCAATGAAGTCCTCTGTATGTCTTGATTTAATTTTGGTCATCCATCCATGGATGGATGGAGCCTGGGGTTGTTTCAACATAGGGACTCCTGGCAATGTTTATCTAATGAGGGAGGATATAGATTTCACTTAAAGGGACACTAAAGGTTCCTGTTAAAAAAAAAAAAAAAAACGTGTTATACTTGCCTCCACTGTGCAGGTCGTTTTGCACACAGTGGCCCCGATCCTGGTCTTCTGGGGTCCCTCGGTGGCTGTCTCTGCTCCTCCACCTTCATGGGAAGCGCTCTCCCATGATACTGCCGATGGCAAAAGCAGCCGACTGTATTGCACGGCCCTGCCACGCTGCTTCATTGCATGTGATTGACAGCAGCGCAAGCCAATGGCTGCGCTGATATCAGTCTAGCCAATCGATGGCCAGACTTCGAGGAGAAGAGGACACGCACAACAGATTCGGGGCTCAGGTAAGTAAAACGGGGGGGCCGTCATTGCCAGGGTTTTTTTATTCACCTTTATGCATAGGATGCATTAAAGTGGTTGTAAACCCACTTTTTTGACTTTATACCTACAAGTAAGCCTTATTATAGGCTTACCTGTAGGCAAAAGAATATCTCCTAAACCTGTACGGTTTAGGACAGGGATATGCAATTAGCGGACCTCCAGCTGTTGCAGAACTACGATTCCCATCAGGCATAGCAAGACTCTGACAGCCACAAGCATGACACCCAGGGTCAGAGGCATGATGGGACTTGTAGTTTTGCAACAGCTGGAGGTCCGCTAATTGCATATCCCTGGTTTAGGAGATATTCCCCTCGCAATGCGCCGCTGATTGCAGCGGCGCATACGCAGGGGGGATCCTTGGCTGAAGGGCCGACCCATGCCGGAATGAAATCTCCCGCGCATGCGCGGGAGTGACGTCATCGTCGCTCCAGCCAATCACAGCGCTGGAGCGGCGATACCCGGAAGACATGCTCGGCGTGGACCAGGTAAGTTCCCTACCTCGTTCCGAGGTAAGTATTTCATAATGAGCTAATATGCGGTGCATACTAGCTCATTATGGCTTTTGCCTTGCAGGTGTAAAAAAAAAAAAAAAAAAGTATATGCGGGTTTACAACCGCTTTAAGGTGAAAAAAAAACTAACCTTTAAAACCCCTTTAAGACTTCACTTCCTAGAGATATTGTTATGGTATAGTAAAAAGAAGGCCTGGTTGTTTAGCAGTGGGAAGTCGGTACATTTTTGGGTGATACCACCTCTACCCAAAATGGCTGTGAAGAAAGGCAAGACCAAAACATCTCCCACATGAGTTCAGTATAGTTGAGATCATATGGAGGACTTATGGCATCCTATGCCATCTTGTAAGGATCTTAAAGCCAGACTCTGTTTTGTGCCTATAATATTTATTTACATTTTTTTAACTTTCTTTCACCAGTCAGTGTCTCTGATAATCGGCACCCCATTATATATAACACTGTACTGCGCTGGTGACAGCATCTTTAACCACTTGCCGTCGGCACGATTCTGTGAACCATCGTAGCTGTATGTCGGTCCCTTAATGCGGGATAGCAGGCATAGTGGGGGTGCCGATGCTCGTGACTGGCGGTCGCGGGCAAGAGAGGCGGAACAGGGACACGTGTGTGTGTGTGCTGAGGAGAGGCATCCCTGTTCTGTGAGCTGAGGAGAGGCAGATCGTGAGTTCCTAAGGGATAGGAACCATGATCTGTAATTTCTTCTAGGTCATTCCCCTACCCTTACAGTTAGAAACACACTAGGGAACACAATTAACCCCTTGATCGCCCCCTAGTGTTAACCTCTTTTCTGCCAGTGACATTTTTACAGTAATTCGTGCATTTTTATAGCACTGATCGCTGTATAAATGCCAATAGTCCCAAAAATGTGCCAAGTGTCCGATGTGTCCATCATAATGTCTCAATCCCAATAAAAATCGCAGATCGCCGCTATTACTAGTAAAAAAAAAAAAAAAAATGTTGTAAATCTCTCCCCTTTTTTGTATACTATAAGTTTTGCGAAAACCAAACAATATATGCTTGTATGCGATTTTTATTACCAAATATATGTAGAAGAATACATAACGGCCTAAACTTAGAAAAAAATATATATATTTTTTTAATGGGGCTATTATAGCAAAAAGTACAAGATATTGTGTTTTTTTTTTTTCAAAATTGTCGCTTTTTTTTTTTTGGCTAACTTTACGGTTGTCTTATTTCTTAACTCAGTGTATTTTTTCCAAAAAAAGTGCGTTCGTAGGACCGCTGCGCAAATACGGTGTGACAGAAAGTATTGCAATGACCGCCATTTTATTTATGTATTTTATTCTCTAGGGTATTAGAAGAAAATGTATAATGTTTGGGGGTTCAAAGCAGTTTTTCTAGCAAAAAAATTAATGTTTTTAACTTGTACACAACAAATCTCAGAGTGGTTAAGCAGGCAGGCTCTGGGAAACGTGTGACACAGCAGTGCCTGTCAAAAAGGGCATGGAGAATGTGTCTCAATTCAAGGAAGTAAATGTGTGAACATTGTAACAAAGTAAGTTTACAAACCTCTTTCAGATTAACATAAGTAGGCTAGAAATAATTAAAATACAATGTGCAGTAGAAATGAATATAAGATTTTACATTTTGATCACAGATACGCTTTATGGTCTTGCATTCCCCCTTCTGAGTCCCATAGCTCTGCATTGCTCTTGCTCTCTGTAATTTTGAGAACGCTGACTCGGCAGGGGGCATGAAAGCCCTCTGCAGAGAGACCACTGCTTGCCCACAAAGAGCAAAAGTCTTGTTATGACGCATGCTGGCAGGGGATATTCTGGCTGCTTTAGAAAGCAAACAAGCTAAAACATTGAACACTGTTAGTTTTAATGTACCGGAAATGTGTTTAATTGATTTATACTGATGGTTCAGTTGTGCTTTTAAAAGACCCTGTCATCAATGTACAAAATTGCAGGTAAAAGAGCAGTAAAAATTATTTTTTTACACGCTCCCTTGCAGTGTTTTTCCCTTTCATAATTTATTTGCAAAGTGCTTTTAAAGAAAATGTGACTAGTCCGCACATCATGGCTCTCTTTCCTCCTCTGAGAGTTTTGTGGTTACTGTCCTTGCTGGCAGCTCCTCAACCTTTAGCTACATAATCTGTTATGTAGATGCCATAGTAGGAATGAAGGGCAGTACTATAGAGAGAACAAATGTGTAAAAAAAAAAAGTCCCAGTGGTAATAATGTGAACACACAGGTGCAACTAAACTAAAAGTGCTCTACTTCTTGCACATTCCAAATGGTGAATAACAGTGATTGGTGTTTCTTCTTTTTTTTCAAATCTTTTATTTATTTAAAGGGCGAAGAAACACAAAATACAACATCCATCAGAAACATAATAACAAAGATACAGCGGTGTAAAGCGAGTTGAGCTATATAATATAACATAGATATGGTATCAAACATGGACTGACATGTTATCTATCCATAACATCTAACATCTCCTTGCCCCCGGTTTCAAATATTCCAGAATGGCAGAACAGTATAGGCCTATGGGGACAGAAATTGGAACCTCATAAACCTGAACATAGAGAGGCAGAGAGAGAAAACAAAGAGCAAGAAGAAGAAAGAGGGAGGGGGAGAGGATGGAAAGGGGAAGTGGGGGCGCTGGGAGGCAGCGTACACGCACCTCCCGGGCCATGAGCGCCGACCGGCTGGCAACATCGTCCTACTCCACCCGCCAGGCAGCCCACAATGGGGTCTCACTAATTTGGTGTGTCACTTTCCAGGAGATTGGTGTTTCTTCTTATAGTGTGTGTGACATCTCAGTGCTCACAAGCCTCTCACCTTACTGCATTAGGTATAGATATCACTTATGGGGGATCCTTGTGCCTCCTCTTATCTTTGGGGATCTCTTAGTGATGAACGCTGCCCTAGAAACTTGATGCACGGCAATACCTCCTTTGGATGTAATTCTGGAGTTTCCACCTAGTCTCCTCCATGGTGGTGGTATATAAACAAAAGGGCTCTGATAAGTGTGATATAGTTTCTCAAATGGTGTTTTATTTAGCGTAATTTTACTTGCATTTAAAACCGGTCAGCAAGGAATATAATCCACGAGCATCGAGCACGTACTCCTACGTCACATCCGATCAATGAGATTGGGCGACAGACCAGGGCCTAAAGGGTACCTTTAGGCCAAAATGTAAAATCGTATATTAATTTCCACATTGTTCAGATTAATAAGAGTAGGCTAGAAATATTTGAAACACAATCTTGAAGTTTGTATTTTGTAAAGATCCCCACAAATTTAGTTCCTAGAATTCTATGACTCCTATTCGGTATGCACTGTGAGAAGACACTGCTGTATCACATTTCATAGAACCTGTCTTCTAAACTACAGAGGTGCTAGTCTGCAAAACAAAACAAGTTAATTGATGCTGGGACAACCAGAGGTATGGAATAGAACTGAATACCAGGAAGGCAGGGCATTATTGCCCATATCTAACCTCTAAAACTGACCAGAGGAATGGTAATCCAAGACATCCCAAACACATTTTCTGTTTTGCATCTATGCAAGTGTATACACAGTACACACAATGGTATGTGTCAACAAAACCTGTTTCCACTGTCACAGTTTTGTTGTGTAGGGAATTTCTTTTTTCTTGTCATCTTAGGGAGACTAGTCTTCATTTCTCTGTTGCGTTTTAAGTTTGTGTCCTGTTAATACAACTATGGCTATACTCTCTTTGGGGTTCATGCACTTATCCTTAAATATTGGGGTGGATGAATTACATTTTGAGAAAAGATAATGGAGTTCCATCTTTCATTTTCCTGAATAATTAAGGATTCCGATTGGTCACCAAGATCAGCAGTCTGTCAGGAGTGCAGAAACGCATTGACCTTTTATACACACACACTAATTACAAGCAAACAGATCACAGGTGAGGATGGTTACCTTTAATTGCCATTCAAACCCATTTGTGTCAACTTGTGTGGATGTTATCAGGTCAACATCACCAGGGTATGTAAACTTTTGATCAGGGTCATTTGGGTAGTTTCTGTTATCATGATTTAAAAAAAAAAGTAAACACAGTTGACTGATAATAAATGGCTTTATCCAAACACTAACCATGAGTCAAAGAAATGTTTTTATTTTATTCATATTCTCTGAAAAATGGCCAAGAAATCATAAATTCTGCCAGGGTATGCAAACTTATGAGCACAACTGTAAGACACTTTGTGAGATGATTTTTTTTTTTGTTCATTATTTGCGAGTCGTCATCCTATACATATATGTGTAAGCTTGGTTATAAATAATTATACTGTATTTCCTTTTTTTGTTTAAGCTTTAGGGGCAACTGTTGCTGATCAATTGCATTAACTTGCATACTGCATGATCAGAGGATGGAAAATGGTGTGTGAGGTCAGGCAGTTAACAAGCCAGCAATTGTCAGACTTTAGGTGACCTCTGCCTCAGCAATGGCAATTCACATATTTCTATCCTGACGGGTTACTTTTGTGTCAAGCGGCAAGCCAGGCATTCAGTGGTTTAGCCTTAGTTGACAGCAGAGAGAGATTTTAATTAAAGATGGATCTACGGGGGGACACAGATTTTTTGATATTTTATTAGAGGAATTGTCAAAAAACTGTCTGTCTGTGTTTTTATTACTTTTTGACACATAGGGGGATGGCCTGGATCTGGGGGCCCCCTTATTAAAGGGGCTTCCAGATTCTGATAAGCAACCTGCCTGCAAACCCCACAACCACAGTCCAGGGTTGTGGGGATGAGGCCCTTATGCCAAAGCACCCACCCCCCATGTTGAGGGCACGTGGCCATATATGGTTCACGGGGGGGGGGCTCGCTCATCTCCCCCCTTCTCCTGCCAGGCTGCATGCTCAAATGAGGGACTGGTATGGAGTGGGGGCACACTGTTTTTTTTTTGTTTGTTTTTTATTGCTGCCAATGTATTTTTTTTCTTATTCAGATTTCAGCGGGGAAGCCCATTGACAGCTGATGACTCATCGGTTGTTAAAGTGGAGTTCCACCCAAAAGTGAAACTTCCACTCATCTGCTTCCTAACCCCCTTCGGTGCCACAATTGGCACCTTTCGGCGGGAGGGGTGTCATGGTCTTACCTCTCTCCTGTCTCCTTCGTTTGACATGTGCTGGCGGCCATCTTGGTTTCTAGGTCTCTTGTAGCCTCCCACCCTGCGGCTCCTCCTTCCCACTGGGAGGAGCTGGATACCTGGCTCACATATATAGGAGGTCTGTGACTTCAGTTCCTTGCTTGGTCCTCCTGTGTGCACATGCTTCTAAGACTGCTGCTGCTTCTGGTTCTGATCCTGGCTTCGTCTGACTTCTCTGCTGGTTCCTGATCCTGGCCTCGTCTGACTTCCCTGCTGGTTCCTGATCCTGGCTTCGTCTGACTACCCTTCTGGTTCCTGACCTCTGGTTTCACCATCCGTTGGACTTTTGCTTTACAGCTTGATTTTCAATAAAGCCTTCTTATTTTCACTTATCTCTTGTTGTACGTCTGGTTCATGGTTCCGTAACATTAGGACCAAGCCATGAATTTTGACGGTACAGAGCCATCCTCGCTACCCACGCTGGTTGCCAGAATTGATCAGCTGGAGTCCCTGTTGGGTCAGTTCGCCGTGGCGTTGCAAACCCTGCTTGAACGCACGGCTCATTTCGCTCCCGTTGCCGATGGGTCGGTCGTCGCTCCTGGGCCCGCTCCTACGGCCGATCCGACTGTTGCGCCAGAGTCTACCTCGACACCTGTTGTTGCGCCTGCGGTGTTTCGGGGTATGTCCGGTTCTGCCCCCCTTCCACAGCGATTTGGGGGAGAGCCAACTCAGTGCCGAGGTTTCCTTAACCAAGTGGGCATTTATTTCGAGTTGCTGCCACATGCCTTTCCCACTGAGAGATCAAAGGTGGGGTTCTTGATCTCGCTGCTCTCGGACAAGGCCTTGGCCTGGGCCAGTCCTTTATGGGAGAACAACAATCCGGTGGTTGCCGAGTTTTCCGGTTTTGTTGCTTCTCTTCGGAAGGTATTCGATGTGCCGGCTCGCGCCGCCTCTGCTGCGAAGCTCCTTATGTCCGTCAGACAGGGTTCACGATCCGTAGCCGAATACGCCATTGAGTTTCGTACCCTGGCAGCAGAGGTAGGTTGGAATAATGAGGCCCTGGTCGCTGCTTTCTCTCATGGTCTCTCGGATGCCTTGAAGGATGAGGTTGCAGCTAAGGACCTACCAGTGGAGCTCGAGGCTCTAATTTCTTTCCTGATTTTGATTGACACCAGACTCAGGGAGAGACCTTCCTTTAAGGTGAGCCTGCGGAGGCCTCCTAACAGTTTGGCGCCTACGTTTGCTGTCCCACCCGTGCCTCCCTCTCCTCCCACGCCTCCTGGTGTTGACTTGTCTGGGGGTGAACCCTCGCAGCTGGGGTTTGCTCGCTTGTCCGAGGGGGAGAGGGTACTCCGGAGACGCGAGGGCCGATGCATGTACTGTGGTCTCGATGGGCATTTTCGGTTGGCATGTCCGAACCGTCCGGGAAACGCTCGCACCTGAGATCCTGTCGGGGGCAGATCTTGGGTGGAGTCTCCTCGTCCCCGGTTTCCCGTGTTGATAAACCACTGATCACTGTTGTCCTCTCCTGGGTCGGGGGCTCGGTGACGACCCAGGCGTTGGTGGACTCTGGTGCTGGCGGTTTTTTCATTGATAGTGAGTTCGCTGCCGCCAATTCCATTCCTCTACAGGCTTGAGGTTCCCCGCTGGCTCTAGAGGCGATAGACGGCAGACCCCTCCAACCGTCACACGTGACTCATGAGACCCTTCCAGTGGGGGTAGCCATTGGTGCCGCTCACAGAGAGTCGGTCTGCTTCCAAGTTATTTCGTCTCCACACTACTCGGTGGTCTTGGGGTACCCCTGGCTCCAGAAGCATAATCCGACTTTTGACTGGAGATCGGCCGAGATCCTCTCATGGTCACCACAGTGTGGGGCTAAGTGCATCCACGGGCCTGTCAAGTTGCTGTGTACTTCCTCGGACTCTCTGTTGCCTCCTGAATACGAGGAGTACCGGGATGTATTCGATAAGGTACGCGCAGTTGCCCTACCTCCGCACCGCCCATATGATTGTGCCATTGAGTTACAACCTGGTGCCGTTCCTCCTCGCGGCAAGGTCTATCCACTGTCGGTTGCGGAGAATGAGGCCATGGAGGAGTACGTGATGGAGGCGCTGTCCCGTGGTCACATTCGCAAATCCTCGTCCCCGGCAGGGGCTGGATTTTTCTTTGTGAAAAAGAAGGGCGGTGAGTTGAGGCCTTGCATCGATTACAGGGGTCTCAATCGCATCACGATCAAGAACGCTTACCCGATACCCTTGATTTCCGAGCTGTTCGATCGCCTTAAAGGGGCCACGGTCTTTACCAAACTCGACCTGAGGGCGGCATATAACCTGGTAAGGATCAAGGCGGGCGATGAGTGGAAGACCGCCTTTAACACCAGGACCGGTCATTATGAATCCTTGGTTATGCCCTTTGGGTTGTGCAATGCGCCCGCAGTCTTTCAGGAATTCATCAACGATGTTTTACGTGACCTGTTGCAGCAGTGTGTGGTGGTCTATTTGGATGACATCTTGGTATATTCTGAATCCAGGGAGGCGCACATTCTGGATGTCAAACGAGTGTTGCAACGGTTACGAGAGAACAAGCTGTTCGGTAAGCTTGAGAAATGCGAATTTCACCGATCCCAGGTAACCTTCCTAGGTTACATCATTTCCGCTGAGGGGTTCTCCATGGATCCTGAGAAGGTTTCGGCTGTCTTGCAGTGGCCTCAGCCCAGTGGTCTTCGTTCCTTGCAGCGTTTTTTGGGCTTCGCCAATTATTATCGGAAGTTCATCAGGGACTTCTCCATGCTGGCCAAGCCTCTCACGGATCTGACCAGGAAGGGCAGTAATTCCCAGGTCTGGCCGCTCGAGGCCATCCGGGCTTTTGAGGCCCTAAAATCCGCCTTTGTGTCAGCTCCGATTCTGTCTCATCCCAACCCTGGGTTGCCCTTTGTCCTCGAGGTGGACGCGTCCGAGACGGGAGTAGGCGCCCTTCTGTCTCAGCGCAGGACACCAGAGGGTCCGCTGCTTCCTTGTGGGTTTTACTCCCGGAAACTGTCACCCGCGGAGTGCAACTATCAGATTGGGGACAGGGAGTTATTGGCCATAGTGCAGGCTCTCAAAGAGTGGAGGCACTTGCTCGAGGGCTCGGTGGTTCCGGTTCTCATCCTGACGGACCACAAGAATCTGACCTACCTTTCTGAGGCCAAGAGATTGACACCACGTCAGGCCAGATGGGCTCTGTTCTTGTCACGTTTTAATTACGTGGTCTCCTACCTACCTGGTTCCAAGAACATCAGGGCGGATGCCTTATCACGGCAGTACTCCGAGCTGTCCAGGGAGGAATCTATACCGACTTCGGTCATACCTCCGAATCAGATCCTGGCCGCCATTCGCACCAGCCTGACCTCTCCCCTTGGTGAGCAGATTTTGGCGGCTCAGTCTGGTGCTCCCTCTGGGACACCCAACGGCAGATGTTTTGTGCCTGAGGAGTTGCGCACTCGGTTGTTGCGAACCTACCATAACTCCAAGACCGCGGGGCATCCTGGTAAGAATCAGCTGTCCTGGGCTGTTTCACGTCTGTTCTGGTGGCCTTTCCTACGTTCCGACATCGCCGCATATGTAGCGGCATGCTCCGTTTGTGCCCAAAGTAAGTCCCCTTGGCACCTTCCGTTGGGCCTGCTGCAACCCATAGCCACCGGGGAGCGCCCATGGTCACACCTGGGGATGGATTTCATTGTGGACCTCCCTGCATCCCGAGGCCATACGGTCATTCTCATGATTGTGGATCGGTTTTCCAAAATGTGCCACTGTGTTCCTCTCAAGAAGTTACCCTCTGCACAAGAGTTGGCCACGATTTTTGCCCGGGAGGTCTTCCGGTTGCACGGTTTGCCCAAAGAGATAGTGTCGGATCGGGGGAGTCAGTTTGTGTCCAGGTTCTGGCGCGCCTTTTGCTCCCAGTTGGGGATTCATCTCTCCTTCTCCTCGGCCTACCACCCTCAGTCCAATGGGGCCGCAGAACGATCCAATCAGGCCTTGGAGCAATTCCTTCGTTGCTATGTCTCCGATCACCAGGACAATTGGGTTGACCTCCTGCCTTGGGCTGAGTTTGCCAGGAACACGGCTGTGAACTCTTCCTCTGGGACGTCTCCCTTCATGGCCAATTATGGGTTCCAACCTGCCGTGTTACCGGAGGCATTCTCTCCCCAGGATATTCCGGCTGTGGAGGATCACCTTTCTGCTCTACGTGCTTCTTGGGTACGGATCCAGAGGTCCCTTGAGGTCTCTGCGCAGCGCCAGAAACTCCAGGCTGATCGCAGACGAGCGCCTGCTCCTTCCTACCAGGTCGGAGACCGTGTATGGTTGTCCACCCGCAACCTCAACCTTCGAGTGCCCACTCCCAAGCTGGCTCCTCGCTTTGTTGGTCCCTTCCGAGTGCTTCGCAGGGTAAACCCGGTAGCCTATGCCCTTGCGCTTCCACCTGGCATGCGGATCTCCAACGTGTTTCATGTCTCCCTGTTGAAGCCACTGGTGTGCAATCGCTTCACTTCCTCGGTTCCTCGGCCTCGTCCGGTCCAAGTGGGTAATCACGAGGAGTATGAGGTGAGCAATATCCTGGACTCACGCCTGGTCCGCGGTCGGGTGCAGTTTTTGGTCCACTGGCGTGGTTATGGTCCTGAGGAGCGTTCCTGGGTTCCCTCCGCAGATGTCCATGCTCCTGCCTTGCTCCGAGCCTTCCACGCACGCTTCCCTCAGAAACCGTTTTTTGCACCGCGGAGGAGGGGCCCTTGAGGGGGAGGTACTGTCATGGTCTTACCTCTCTCCTGTCTCCTTCGTTTGACATGTGCTGGCGGCCATCTTGGTTTCTAGGTCTCTTGTAGCCTCCCACCCTGCGGCTCCTCCTTCCCACTGGGAGGAGCTGGATACCTGGCTCACATATATAGGAGGTCTGTGACTTCAGTTCCTTGCTTGGTCCTCCTGTGTGCACATGCTTCTAAGACTGCTGCTGCTTCTGGTTCTGATCCTGGCTTCGTCTGACTTCTCTGCTGGTTCCTGATCCTGGCCTCGTCTGACTTCCCTGCTGGTTCCTGATCCTGGCTTCGTCTGACTACCCTTCTGGTTCCTGACCTCTGGTTTCACCATCCGTTGGACTTTTGCTTTACAGCTTGATTTTCAATAAAGCCTTCTTATTTTCACTTATCTCTTGTTGTACGTCTGGTTCATGGTTCCGTAACAAGGGGGGACAGGATACCTTACTTATCACCCTACCTCACTTATGGGAGTCCGGGCCGCGGCTCGTGACGTCACCGCGGGGCTCCTTCCTCCTCCCCCAGCCGATGGGCCAATAGGAGAGAGAAGCGGGGCCTCGCGCATGTGCAGTAGGGTTCCCGGCATGAAGCCGAAAGGCTACACTGCTGGGTTCCCTTACCCGCAATGGCAGCGGCAGCAGCACCCGACAGCTGATGGAAACATCAGCTGCGGGTGCCGACATCTCTGGACGCTGAAGTTTCCTATTATTAAAAGTCAGCAGCTGCAGTATGTGTAGCTGCTGACCTTACATTCTTTTTTTTTCGAGTGGAAAACCGCTTTAACCACTTAAGCCCCAGACCATTTTTCTGGTCAATGACCGGGACACTTTTTGAGATTCGGCACGCTATAAACAAAACTAGAGCGACAATTTTGAAAAAAAAACAATATTTTTTACTTTTTGCTATAATAAATATCCCCAAAAAATATATAAAAAAAATGTTTCCCTCAGTTTAGGCCGATACGTATTCTGCTACATATTTTTGGTAAGAAAAATCGCAATAAGCGTTTATTGATCGGTTTGTGCAAAAGTTATAGCGTCTACAAAATAGGGGATAGTTTTATGGCATTTTTAGTAATATTATTTTTTTTATTACTAGTAATGGCGGTGATCAGCGATTTTTATCGTGACTGTGATATTATGGCGGACACTTTTGACACATTTTTGGGACACTGGCAGTGAAGGGGTTAACCACTAGGTGGCGCTGTAGGTGTTAAGTGTTACCTAGGGAGTGATTCTTACTGTAGGGGGATGGGCTATGTGTGACAAGACAGTAATCACTGCTTCCGATTACAGGAAGCGGTGATCACTGTCATTGTCACTAGGCAGAGCGGGGAGATGCTTGTTTACATCAGCATCACCCCGTTCTTCCTCACCGTGAGACAATCGCGGGTATGCCCGCGGACATCGAGTCCGCTGGACCCGAGGTCGGAGTCACGGAGCTCTCGGCAGGCGCACGCGCCCACAATGCTGGCTTCTTAAAGGAGACATATACGATCTTCTGCCTGTCTGTGCCATGCTGTTGACGTATATAGTCGTGCGCTGGTCGGCAAGCAGCTAAGGACGCCATGCTGCAAGGCGATGGGCGGGCTAAACTCTTGGTCGACCGAACCGTTTGCTCAATTCTATACATGGGTGATAACCATATTTAAAATCAAATAGCCAAATTACTTGAAACGTCTGAATATACAACTGTATGATTCATTAAAGAGACGAGAACACCTTTTAATACCAGTGTTAGTCTTTAATTAAATCACACTATTAAATTAATACGTCATTCATTATTACTTTAGTTGCTGCAGACATTGAGATACTTTGGTCGGTATCTATTGCTTATCTTCAGTTTATGAATTGACCTCAGGTAGAGTTGGCCAGCATTGCTTTAGTTAGTCATTACAAGAAACACGTTGCTGTGTTACACTATAAATATTTATTATGTCTATTGTGAATTACAGTATCTATGTCAGTATGCATTATTTATATTACATCCAAGACTATACTCACAATCCCCAACAGTGCAGTCTTAAAGTGTTAATGTTGGGTGTTTAGGCTGATATAATTAAGGGTCTGAACAAAGTAAGAGGACCTAAGAGATGAATTAGGGTTAATTTATTCAAGGACATATAAATCAAACCACTAACATTGCATATGAATGTCCTTGTTTAGGCAATTTCTGTTTCCTGTTATGGGGTGTTCCCGCCTCCCTGTAACATGTGCTTCTAGTGAGAGGGATATAAGCAGCTGTGGCAACACACGTAAAGTGATGTACCAATCTTTTTACGGTTAGGAAGGTCACTCTAAAGCAGGCCATACATGCTTCATTGTTTTTTATTTAACCAGCAGGTTGAAAAAAAAGCCGAAGCCGCTACCACACACTCAATGTGGATGGGGAAGCCTTTCTGCCTGAGCTATTGTATTCTACAATGATCAGTTTTGCCAGCTATAGCCAGCGGCACTGATCGTTCACGAGAAATCTGACAGGTTGGTTGTACATAAGTCAATCAACAGTTGGACTTGTGTACAACCAGCTGGCCCATATATGGATCATAACTAGGCTGTTAAGCTGGCTGAATTTCGTTCTATGTATGGGCGGCTTTATGTTATAATGTACAACTGATATTGGATCAAAGGCATGTAGACAGGAATCTAGAGGCGATTAGCAGCATTGGAATGCAAAAAAAAGGTAAAAGGGCATTTTATATATATATATATATATATATATATATATATATATATATATATATATATATATATAATATATATGCTTTTTCTGACACTGTGTTATATGTTGCACTGAGTAAATACAGCTGGATAAAACAAAAACGGTGTCTGTCTTAATTTCAGGCTGCAAAGCAACAAAATAGGATTATTTTAAAGGGGGTGAATATTTTTTATTACCCACTGTATCTCATTTCTCAAGGTCTGAAAATGCCAGGACAATACAAACATCCCTCAAATGACCCTTTTTGGAAAGTAGACAGCCCAAGGCATTTAGTAAAAGGAAAAAGTTGGAAAAAAGATCACCCCCCTCTTAAAAATGACTTGAAAAATTAATAAAGTGTAGCTAATCACCTTCTCAATGGCAAACTAAGCCATTTGACTTTCAACTGTGATCATTGTGATTAGCTCAACATGAAAAGAGCTTTCCTGGAGCAATTTAAATCCCTGATAGTGCAACTGAAGCAAACAATCAACTATGGGCGACAAGATACTGCTAAAAGATCGCAGGGATAAAGTTGGACAGGCACAAGTCAGGAGATGGATACAAAAAAAAATTCAAAAGCTTTATCAATGCCTAGAAGCACAGTGAAGTCTATTATTAAGAAGTGGAAGGTATTTGGTACAACACAGACTCTCCCTGGATCAGGACGTTACTCCAAACTGGATGAAAGAGCCAGAAGGAAAATGGTCAGAGAGGCTACCAACAGGCCTACAGCAACTCTGAAGCAGTTGCAGACATTCATGTCAAAGATGGTCATTGTGTGTATGTGACAACAATATCTCAAATTCTCCACAAATGTGGCTTGTATGGGAGGGTTGCAAGAAAAAAGCCACTCAAGAAAGGTCACATGCAGTCAAAACTAAGCTCTGCCAAAATGCACCTTTTTCTGACGCCACATGGAAAAAGTGTTATGGTCAGATGAGACAAAAATGTTATGATTTGGCCTCAACACCAAACGATATGTCTGGCGGAAATCCAATACAGCTCACCATTCAAATAACACCATTCCTACAATAAAGCATGGAGGTGGTAATATCCTGTTATGGGGGTGTTTCTCTGCAGTAGAGACTGGAGCACTTGTCGGGATAGAAGAAAAAATGGATATGGCAAAATACCATCAAATTCTTAAAGAAAAACTGATGCCCTCTGCCAGAAAGTTGACAATGGGAATAAGGTTTACCTTCCAACGACAATGACCCCAAAGACCAGAGCAAAAATGATCACACAGTGGTTGAAGGAGAAAAGGGTGAATGTCTTTGCATGGCGAAGTCAGAGCCCAGACTTAAACCTTTCTGTGGAACACCATAGGGAAACTTTGAACCCTGCAACTCCTCCCATGTCACCTCTCTCCTCATCGCAGCCGGATCCGTATAGTCTGGATGGTGCCGGATCCGTATAGTCTGTTAGTCGCCTTCCCTCACTCCTGCTTCTCCCCCTCTTCCCCCCTGCCACCCATCTTTATCTGTCAGGACTCAGCTTACTAAAGGACCTTGTTCACCGCCCCTATACTGTTTGGCATCATAGGTCCCCCTACCGCCCACAGTGTGTTCCCTTTTGGGGTGGGCGGGTGCGGGGATGCTGCTCAATGGTCCAGTGCCTTTCCATGCACGCGTTGGAACCCTCACCCCCGATCCCCCCTGTTCTCGGCCTACTGACCAGCAGAGTCCTCACGTTTCCTCTAGTAGGTCCCCCTGACGGTTAGGATATTGGATGAGGATACCTCTTGTGTTTTGCGATGCCCTGTAATAATATGTATTACCTGTTTTGATTCCTCATGAATGTTTTTTATGCCACAACGTGCGTTTTAAAATCTGTAAAATGTATTTTGTGCCATGTATGTACTTGCATAAAACCCAATAAATTTCTTGGAAAAAAAAAAAAAAAAACCTTTCTGTGGAAGTTGTACCTAGAGGTAAGCCTATATTAAGGCTTACTTAAAGGTATTGTAAATATCTCCTAAACATGCGCCGTGCCGCTTCTTCACGAGCGAGTGCCGTGACTGGTGGCTCCTGCATGCATGCGCAGGAGTGACGTCACACGGCTCTGGCCAGTCACAGATCCAGAGTCCATAGGGCCCGGAAGGAAGAGGGGCGAACTGGGATGCCGCCTGCAGCGGGGACAGCGCAGGCTTTGTTTACAGGTAAGTGTCACATAATGTGCTAGTATGCAATGCATACTAGCACACAATGCTTTTAGTATTCAGGGGCAAAGGAAAGAAGTAAAACCCATCGGGTTTACTTCCTCTTTAAACCTCATTGAAAATCTGTGGAATAACTTGAAGACTGCAGTCCACAAACGGTCACCGTCAAATTTAATTGAACATAAAGCGTTACCCCAAAATGTCATATTCATGATATGTGCCTGCTGTACCATGTACTTGTATGAGAAAGTATCCTGTTCTCTTTGTATTGCTTCCTTTGTGTGAAATCCCTGATGATCCTGCTAGTCTCTGGTTTCCTATTAAAAACTGACCACAGTAGGCAGGAGAGCCCAGCGTTGTCAGTTCTCTAGCTGTGTTGGGAACTCAGCCTGCTCTTCTCCAATGATCAGACTGTTTCTGCCTCAGGTTTAATTTGAGGGTAAGTACATCCAAATCGGAGGAATAGTTTGGGAATTACAGCTAAGAATAGCCACCCCCTTTGTCAAGGGACCAAAAGTAATTGGACAATTGAATTAAAAGCTGTTTCATGGCCAGGTGTGGGCTACTACTTCATTATTTCTTTATCAATTAAGCAGGAAAAGGTCTGGAGTTGATTCTAAGTGTGGTATTTGCATTTGGAATCTATTGCTGTGAACCTACATCATGCGTTCAAAGGAGCTGTCCAAACAAGTTAAACAGGTCATTGTAAGGCTTCAAAAACTAAACAAATCAATCAGAGAGATAGCAGCAACATTAGACGTGGCCAAATCAACAATTTGGTACATTCTGAGGAAAGAAGAATGCACTGGTGAACTCAGCAACATAAAAAGCCTGGATGTCCATGAAAGACAACAGTGGTGTATTATCGCAGGATTCTCTCTATGGTAAAGAAAAACCCATTCACTACATCCAGACAAGTGATGGACACTCTCCAGGAGGTGGGCGTATCATTGTCAAAGTCTACAATCAAGAGATAGTCTTGGTAAAGCATTCTCTGGACAGATGAAACTAAGATATTAATCTGATCCAGAATGATGGGAAGAAAAAAGTGTGGAGAAGGCTTGGAACAGCTCATGATCCAAAGCACACAACGTCATCTGTAAAACATGGTGGAGGCAGTGTGATGGAATGAGCATGCATGGCTTCCAGTGGCACTGGGTCTTTGGTGTTTATTGATGATGTGACAGAAGCAGCTGTATAAATTCCACAGTGTTTAGAGATATACTGTCAGCCCAAGGCAGCAAAGTCGATTGGACGGCGCTTCACAGTACAGATGGACAATGATCCAAAACACACTGCAAAAGCAACCCAGGAGCTTTTGAAGGAAAAGAAGTGGAATATTCTGCAATGGCCGAGTCAATCACTTAATCTCAACCCAATTGAGCATGCATTTCACTTTCTGAAGGCAAAAACTAAAGGCAGAAAGACCCACAAAGAACTGAAGGCAGCTGATGTTGGAGCCTGGCAAAGCATTAGAAAAAAGGAAACCCAGTCTTTGGTAATTTCCATGGGCTCCAGACTTCAGGCAGTCATTGGATTGGAGTAAAGGATTCTCAACAAAATATTAAAAATTAACATTTTATTTGTGATTATATTAATTTGTCCAATTACATTTGAGCCCCTGAAAATGGGGGGACTGTGTATAAAAATGGTTGCAGTTCCTGTTTACTTGATATTTACATTCAACCCCTTGAATTAAAGCTAAAAATCTGCATTTCAAATTAATTTGGATTTTCATTTTAATTTTATTCTGGTGGCATAAAGAGCCAAACGTATGACAATTGTGCTTGTGTTCAAATATATATGGACCTAACTGTGTGTGTGTATATATATATATATATATATATATATATATATATTGTGACAGGAAGTCAGGTAAATCTGTGGGTGTTGTCACAAACGGGAGATACATTTCTGCCTTGCTTAGACAATACACTAATCATTATTAGGCGTCGGCTGTGAGAAATAGCCAGGAAAGGTTGGAGGGCGTTGGAAGACTTCAGCTGTTCAGAATGAGGCAATTAAGGCCTCTATAAGTAGTCCAAAGGATTACCACTGAATTGCTGCATCATTCCTAAGTCTTTGTGAGTAGGAGAACAGCACTGAAAGTCTTCTGAGAGGTGAGGAGAGGATTGATTTTTCTGTGTGATAAAAATCAAAAGACTATTGTTTTCTGCTGTATGATCAGCACTGTCTGCCCAGCGCTAGGCTGAGCCAGACTCCATAGATAGGTTCCTGTGTGGAAGGTAGACGCCCAGAGTGGCTAGGGTTTATTTTATGTTTGATTTTGTTTATGCTGTTTGGATGCTTGCAATTGTTTTCCAGCAAGATGGAAAAATAAACCAAAAACTTTGTTTTCAACCGTCTTCGACTGCCAGTCTGTATAAATTCAGTGTGTGGTGAACCCATCCAAGGGGTCACACACCCCGCTACCGAGCTAACCCCTTACAATATATATATATATGTAAGGGGTTAGCTCGGTAGCGGGGGTGTGTGACCCCCTGGATGGGTTCACTACACACTGAACGATACAGAGAAACAGCCGAAGACGGTTGAAAACAAAGAATTTGGTTTATTCTTCTATCTTGCTGGAAACAAGTGCAAGCATCCAAACAGCGTAAACAAAATCAAACATAAAATAAACCCTGGCCACTTGGGGCGTCTACCTTCACCACACAGGAACCTATCTATGGAGTCTGGCACAGTCTACTGCTGAGCAGACACTGCTGGTCATACAGCAGAAAAACAAATAGTCTTTTTGATTTTTATCACACAGAAAAATCAACAGCACCTCACCTCTTCAGAAGTATTTCTGTTCACTGCTCTCCTTCACTCAAAAAGCCTCAGGATGCAGTAATCAGTAGTAATCCTCTGGATTACTTATAGAGGCCTTAATTGCCTCATTCTGAACAGCTGAAGTTTTCCAACGCCCTTAAACCTTTCTGGCTACTTCTGCAGCCGACGCCTGATAATAATTGGTGTATTGTCTAAACAAGGCAGAAATGTATCTCCCATCTGTGACAACACCCACAGATTTACCTGACTTCCTTTATATATATATATATATATATATATATATATATATATATATATATATATATATATATATATATATAATCTCACAAAAGTGAGTACACCCCTCACTTTTTTGTAAATATTTTATTACATCCTTTCATGTGACAACACTGAAGAAATGACACTTTGCTACAATGTAAAGTATTGAGTGTACAGCTTGTATAACAGTGTAAATTTGCTGTCCCCTAAAAATAACTCAACACACAGCCATTAATGACTAAACCACTGGCAACAAAAGTGAGTACACCCCTAAGTGAAAATGTCCAAATTGGACCCAAAGTGTCAATATTTTGTGTTACCACCATTATTTTTCAGCACTCCATTAATCCTCTTGGGCATGGAGTTCACCAGAGCTTCACAGGTTGCCACTGGAGTCCTCTTCCACTCCTCCATGATGACATCACTGAGTGGATGTTAGAGACCTTGCGCTCCCCAATCTTCCGTTTGAGGATTATCCACAAATGCGCGGGAGACATGCTTGGCCAGTCCATCACCTTTACCCTAAGCTTCTTTAGCAAGTCAGTGGTCGTCTTGGAGGTGTGTTTTGAGTTTTTATCATGTTGGAATACTGCCATGCGGCCCAGTCTTTGAAGAGAGGGGATCATGCTCTGCTTCAATATGTCACAGTACATGTTGGCATTCATAATTCCCTCAATGTACTGTAGCTCCCCAGTGCTGGCAGCACTCATGCAGCCCCAGACCATGACACTCCCACCACTATGCTTGATTGTAGGCAAGACACACTTGTCTTTATACTCCTCACCTGGTTGCCGCCACACATGCTTGACACCATCTGAACCAAATAAGTTTATCTTGGTCTCATCAGACCACAGGACATGGTTCCAGTATTCCATGTCCTTAGTCTGCTTGTCTTCAGCAAACTGTTTGCTACTTTCTTGCGCATCATCTTTAGAAGAGGCTTCCTTCTGGGACGACAGCCATACAGACTGAGTTCTTTGCCAACGAGGTGCCATGTTGAACTTTCAGAGATCGGTATAAGAGTGATAACGATAACACCAAATTTAGCACACCTGCCTTCAATTACACCTGAGAACTTTAATACTAACGAGTCAAATGACACCGGGGAGGAAAAATGGCTAATTTTGTTGCCAGCGGTCTAGACATTAATGGATGTGTGTGGGGAAAATAATATACACTCATTTGGGTTATTTTCACCGTAGAAATTGTAGCAGAATACATTTTGGCAGAATGATTATTTATTTGCAAAATGTTGTAACAGAAAAGAAGACACATTTTTAAAATGTTGGTCTTTTTTTGTTTATTTAGCAAAAAATAAAAAACCCAGGGGTGAATAAATTCTACAAAAAGAAAGTTCTATTTGTGTGAAAAAAATGATAAAAAAATTGAGTACAGTGTTGCATGCCGCACATTTGTTATTTAATGTGCAACAGCGCTGAAAGCTGAAAATTGGCCTGGGCAAGAAGGGGGTACATGTGTCCAGTATTGAAGTGGTTAAAGCCAAGAGACACCTGTGTGAGCCGCATAGAAGAAGTAATGTAGCTATGACACCTTTCCCCCCCTGAGAGGCTCCAGGAAAATGGCGCACAACCGCTGACACATACGACTACAAGAATCAGTCCCCAGTGCCCGCTCAGTGCTTGACTGCCTGGGCTGACAAATGATTGGTGTTCTGCTGAAAAATCCAATGGCGTCACTTCTGGTCGCAGATGTTGAGGAGTTGTCTCTACTGCACATGCGCACATGGCCTGTGCACACAGATATTCAGAGTTTTCGGCAGAACAGGTGGCTCTACTGTGCATGCGCACGCATGCACACATGCCCCCCCTACTAACATTAACAGGAAGCCTGTGCACACAGCTATCCACCACAGTGGCTGTGGGTTTAGAGATTTCTGTGAAATCACATGACAAGTCGCAGCCTATGCTGCCAATGGCACAGTTCCAATCAGTGTAACGCCGACTTTACAGGGCTGCGTATTTCTGGTGGGACTTTAATAGACTTCTGTGCATGAAGCCGCACAGATGTCTTTCAAGTCGCACCCAAAGTCGTACTGACATGCGGCTTTACATAGTTACATAGTTACATAGTTACATAGTTAGTCAGGTTGAAAAAAGACACAAGTCCATCCAGTTCAACCACAAAAAACAAAATAAAAAAACACAGTAAAATCCTATACACCCAACTCCATACCCACAGTTGATCCAGAGGAAGGCAAAAAACCCCAGCGGAGCATGATCCAATTTGCTACAGCAGGGGAAAAAATTCCTTCCTGATCCCCCGAGAGGCAATCGGATTTACCCTGGATCAACTATACCTACAAATCTTAGTACTCAGTTATATTGTGTACATTTAGGAAAGAATCCAGACCTTTCTTAAAGCAATCTACTGAGCTGGCCAGAACCACCTCTGGAGGGAGTCTGTTCCACATTTTCACAGCTCTTACTGTGAAAAAACCTTTCCGTATTTGGAGGTGAAATCTCTTTTCCTCTAGACGTAAAGAGTGCCCCCTTGTCCTCAGTGATGACCGTAAAGTGAATAACTCAACACCAAGTTCACTGTATGGACCTCTTATATATTTGTACATATTGATCATATCCCCCCTTATTCTCCTCTTCTCAAGAGTGAATAAATTTAGTTCCTCTAATCTTTCCTCATAGCTGAGCTCCTCCATGCCTCTTATCAGTTTGGTTGCTCTTCTCTGCACTTTCTCCAGTTCTCCTATATCCTTTTTGAGAACTGGTGCCCAAAACTGAACTGCATATTCCAGATGAGGTCTTACTAATGATTTGTACAGGGGCAAAATTATATCTCTGTCTCTGGAGTCCATACCTCTCTTAATACAAGAAAGGACTTTGCTCGCTTTGGAAACCGCAGCTTGGCATTGCATGCCATTATTGAGCTTATGATCAACTAAAACCCCCAGATCCTTCTCCACTACAGACCCCCCCAGTTGTACTCCCCCTAGTATGTATGATGCATGCATATTCTTAGCCCCCAAGTGCATAACTTTACATTTATCTACATTAAACCTCATCTGCCACTTAGTCGCCCAATCAGACAGAGCATTGAGGTCGGCTTGTAAATTGGAGACATCCTGTAAGGACGTTATTCCACTGCATAGCTTGGTGTCATCTGCAAAGACAGAAATGTTACTTTTGATCTCAGACCCAATATCATTTATAAATATATTGAAAAGTAAGGGTCCCAGCACTGAACCTTGGGGTACACCACTGATAACATTGGACCATTCAGAGTAAGAATCATTAACCACGACTCTCTGAATTCTGTCTTTCAGCCAGTTTTCTATCCATTTACAAACTGATATATCCAATCCTGTAGACCTTACCTTACACATGAGCCGTGTGTGCGGAACTGTATCGAACGCTTTTGCAAAATCCAAATATATCACGTCCACAGCCACTCCTCTGTCCAGGGTTTTACTTACCTCTTCATAAAAGGAAATCAGGTTTGTCTGACAACTTCTATCTTTCATGAATCCATGTTGTCTGCTGCTTAAATAGTTTTTTTCCAGCAAGAACTCATCCATGTGGTCTTTTATTAAACGTTCCAGTATCTTCCCAACTATAGAAGTTAAACTAACAGGTCTATTGTTTCCTTTTTAAATATGGGCACCACATTGGCCCTGCGCCAATCCAGTGGTACTATTCCTGTCTTTAATGAGTCCCTAAATATTAGATACAGTGGCTTTGAAATGACAGAGCTCAACTCACCTAGGATCCGTGGATGGATGCCATCAGGTCCAGGTGCTTTATCCACCTTTATTCTGTCTAAATATTTCTGGACCATATCACTTTTAAACCATTGTGGATTTGGGGCTGTGTCACTCCCACCCCCATTTTGGACATGAGCTCCCCCATGCTCCATTGTATACACAGAGCTGAAGAAAACATTTAGTAAATTTGCCTTCTCTTTGTCCCCAGTCACCCACTCTAGATTATTTTGTAAGGGGCCTACATGCTCAGACTTCACCTTTTTACTATTAATATATTTAAAGAATTTTTTGGGGTTTGTCCTACTATCTTTTGCAATCTGTCGTTCATTTTGAATTTTTGCATCCTTGATTTCCTTTTTGCATATCCTGTTATATTCTTTGTAACATTTAAACAACACTAGTGTTCCTTCATTTTTATATTTTTTAAAAGCTACTTTCTTATTGTTTATAGCTTTTTTAACTTTGACCGTGAGCCACATAGGTTTTATTTTTAGCCTTTTAAACTTATTGCCCATGGGAACATACTTTGCAGTGAGGTTCCACACAGTCTTTTTGAAGAATTCCCATTTCTGTTCTGTGTTCATCTGTGCCAATAGTCCCTCCCAGTCCAAGTCCTGGAGAGCAGCCCTCATCCTTGGAAAATTTGCTCTCTTAAAATTTAGTGTTTTAATATTTCCTGTATGTATTTCTTGCTTATAGTTAACATTAAATGAAATCATGTTATGATCACTGCTACCCAGGTGTTCCTTTATCTGAACATTAGTAATAAGCTCTGCATGGTTTGAAATTATCAGGTCCAACAGGGCATCATTCCTAGTTGGGGCCTCAATAAACTGCACCATAAAATTGTCCTGCAATAGGTTTTTAAATTTTTGTCCTTTAACTGTCCCAGAAGTGCCATTAATCCAGTCAATTTCTGGGTAGTTAAAATCCCCCATTATTATCACCGTCCCAGACCTTGCAGCCCTTTCCATCTGTGCAAGGAGCTGAGTCTCCACCTCCTCATTAACATTGGGTGGTTTATAACAAACTCCAATGATTAATTTTGAACTACGCACATCTGTATGCAGTTCCACCCATAATGCTTCAGCCTCATCACACTCTCCATCAACCAGGTTCTCTTTCACGCTTGCTTTGAGGTCACTTCTCACATAGAGACAGACCCCTCCACCTTTCCTTTTTACCCTGTCTTTCCGAAAGAGAGCATAGCCAGGAATATTAATAGCCCAGTCATGTGAGGATTGAAGCCAAGTTTCAGCAATACCGATTACATCATAGCTCTCCTCATGCATCAGAGCTTCCAGCTCACCTGTTTTGCTTGGCAGACTTCTGGCATTGGTGAACAAATTGTTTGATTTCAAAGCCGCGTTCAATGTGAACGAGGGCTGACTGTGTTTTCTGTCTTGTAATGTCCTACATGAGCTCCTGAACCTCACCTTTTCTGCTTCACTTCCATTTGTTGAGAATGGACAGTGCTTGATAGTTGCGGTCATGTGCACTGCCCTATGGACACTATACATCCCATAGTCCATCTGGAGGGTGAGCTAGAGAGGGTGGCTCTGGTCCTGCATACAGTGGGACCACGGAGAATGAATGTAGCCACCCTCTAACAGGGAGGTGGATCGCAGTAGCAAAAAAATATATTACCCCCCTTCACATATCCCCCCACACAGTATTACCCCACTTTACATATCCCCCACACAGTATTACCCCACTTTACATATCCCCCCACACAGTATTACCCCACTTTACATATCCCCCACACAGTATTAACCCCCTTCACATATCCCCCCCACACAGTTTTACCCCACTTCACATATCCCCCCACACAGTATTGCCCCCCTTCACAGTATTACCCCACTTCACATATCACCCACAGAGTATTGCCCCCTTCACATATCACCCCACACAGTATTGCCCCCCTTCACATATCCCCCCACACAGTATTGCCCCATTACATATCCTCCCACACAGTATTGCCCCTTTACATGACCCCCGTCACAGATACCCCCCACACAGTATTGCCCCATCACATATCCCCCCACACAGTATTACCCTATCACATATTCCCCCCCCACACACAGTATTGCCCCATCACATATCCCCCCCAGACAGTACTGCCCCCTTTACATGATGCCCCCTTTATATGACCCCCCCTCCAAACACACAGCACTGCCCCCGCTCCCCATCCTTAACATTTTGATACATTTTCCCCCCCTTCCCTCTCCACTCCTACCTTTCACAGAGCGGAGAACAAGAGGCGGGACCTGAACTGAAGGCGCGGGAGCTGTAGGGTTGACTTTTCAGCGAACTGCTGATTGGCTGCTAGGACCACCTCCCATCTAACATGACAGGCAGCTACCTCTCTGGTCCCACCCACAGTCCAGAATTGTCCCGCCTCCCGCCGTCGGCTCCTCTACTCTGCTAATAATAGCGGAGGCGGCTGGGGACAAAAGCGGAGACTAAATGGCGCGATCGCCGCGGTCCGGAAAGAGCAGCAGCTCGGGCCGGACGGGGACCGCCATTTAGTGTTGCCCACCCTATTGGATCGCCAGCCTCCCATTGGCTCTCCTCAGATGGACTCCCCACCGAACAGCTATAGCGCTTGGGATCTTCAGGATTGGGAACCCAGTCGACCACTGGGCTCACTGCCACAGCTCAATTGTTCCAGACCAACTTGGTCTCGGGAACCAGGAACTCCACGTGGAACACACGCCCCAGCCCGGTAGGCCATAACGCCGGGGCGTGTGATGCAGACACCCTAAAGGTGGATGCCGCACTTGAAGAAGAAGACCCAGAACGAATGGCGTCTGCCCCATAAATACCCTCCCCCAGCATGCACAGGGAGGCCCAACCCTCCTGATTGGCTGCTGGGGAAGAGCACCCAAGCCTTGACTCCACTGCTGCCACCTACTGCCCTGGGGTGGGAAGAACACCCCAGTACAACAGAATGAGCCCACAGCACAGCCAAGCTGAGACAGAGACCCAAGTTTGAACACATTAACCAGATCAGAGTTTAACTACACTCTGATCTCCCTCTAAATTTAAATAGCACGGGTACTTTGAAGTAACCAGGCGCTACACTCAGTTTAGGACAATATGTGTTCTTCTACATATTTTTGGTAACAAAAAATCGCAATAAGCATTTATTGATTGGTTTGCACAAAAGTTATAGCGTCTACAAAATAGGGGATAGCTTTATGGCATTTTTCCTGCGCACACCTCGCAGCGCAGGAAACTTATTAGGTTGCCATCACAACGGGTGGCGTCGTTGAAAGCTCCCGCCCGTTGTGATGGCAACCAACCTTTGCTCGCGTCATTTCAGGTTTAGAAAGAACGCAATGACACACATCTTCCAGGAGCACTAGTAAGCACAGGCGCCAAGGGAAATTACATCACGTGCGGCGGAGAGGAAGTGGCAAAATACAAGGGACCCCATATAGCAACAGCCCTGAACGAGTGAGTAAAAAAAAAAAAAACATTTTTTTTTTTTCCAAATGATGTTGCTGATGGATATTACTGTTGATTTCTGTAAAGTTTATTCTATGGGTGAAACTCCGCTTTAAATTTGAGTTTTTGTCAGGTTAAAGAATTTGACGGGTTGGATAATTTGACAGAACACCGGCCGCCCGGGGGCGCAGCTTCTCCGACTTCCCCATTATCACTCCGACTACATAAAACTCTAACGGCGTCACTTCCGGTCGCAGATGTCTCTAATGTCATGACAGCAATGTGGGCAGACCTCCCTACTGACATCACCGCTTATACTACGCATGCTCAGTCGCACATCCGGGCCTTAGGAAGGCTGTGGTGTGTTAGTGCTGCGGCCTGTGCTCTCCTCGCTGTCACCAATGAGTAATAGTTTCCCCCAATCTTCAGTAACCACAGCCACACATCTAGAGGGGAGGGGGGAGGCGGGCGCTGCTGGTTCTCCTTACAGACTGCGCTGCATACAAGCCGTCCCCGCCCCTGTCTGTGGCTTCCCGTCAGTGTGCTAACGCAGGCGCAGTTCAGAGTCGGTGTGATGGCGGCCGCGGTACTGGCCGAGAGTTCTGCCGTGCCCGGATACTCTGCGGCGGTGTTTAATGGACACGGTGTGCCTAGCGCCCCCAGTGCGGGCCCCGCTGCCTGGAACCGTTCCTTGGAGAGAGCTCTGGAGGAGGCGGCGGTCACCGGATCCCTGAACCTGAGCGGCAGGAAATTGAGAGAGTTTCCTCGGAGTGCCGTCCGCCAGGACCTCAGTGATACCACCCAGGCCGGTAAGGAGGTGACAAGGGGTGGGAGGTGACAGGGGTGTCCGCCCAGCTGTCACTGGAGGGAGAATGGACAGTCTTAGGCCCATACACTATACAATCTCTTCTAGGGCTCATTCACAGGGGCGCTTGTGTCGTGATTTTAGCACCCCCTTTAATGGGCGCACAGCGGCTGGGTGAAGTTGTGTACGCGCCGCCGCGACAATCTTACCCGTCTTATTTGGTGACCACTGCTACTGCCAACTGTCACTTGTTCCTGTGAATGGGGCTGCGTCACAATCAGGTGTAATATGCGCAGTTTCACCGGTGGTGCTGGTCAGGGAGGAAGTGACATCGCTTGCTAATCCCCCCTCTGAAATGTCATGAACTGTGCATCACTTTTCAGAGGGACAGCAAGGGCGGCTACAAAGTACAGTAAAACCTTGGTTTGAGAGCGTTTGTAAGACGAGCAGAATGTTTTTTTATAAACTTTTACTTGCTCTACAAGCGATGCCTTGCTCTACAAGCGATGCCTTGCTCTACAAGCGATGCCTTGCTCTACAAGCGATGCCTTGCTCTACAAGCGATGCCTTGCTCTACAAGCGATGTTTTGATATAAGAGTAGCGTCATGTCACAACTGAGTATAAAAGAGAAGAGAAGCGCCTCTAAGTGTAGCAATATGGTTACATCAAATGAAGGTACAACATTTAGCAACTTATTGCTACACTTAGAGGTGCCTCTCTTCTCTTTTATACTCTGTAAAAAAAATGCTTTGATATACAAGTGCTTTGGATTACAAGCATGTTTCTGGAACAAATTATGCTCTCAAACCAAGGTTTTACTTTTTGCCGACACCCGCAATCTCATAGGGACCAATGTATGTCCCTTTTTCATGCTTGTATGTGTGTTGGTGCTTTGAACTATGGAACATGTAGTCCTGGGGAGGGGAATCAAGATGGCTGTGAAATGAAGTAGAATTATTGGCTACCTGTAAATTCAAACTAGGAACATAGAGAAATTGGTTCTGAGGTCCCCAAACCAGAGAGCCTCTGGTTTGGGGACCTCAGAACCAATTTCTCTATATCTATATTCTGGATGATGGTACGACCCTTTTTTAAGTTTCTATTGATCCTTACCTTCAGAGATTATAATCCAAACCAGGAACCTGATGTAGTCTGTAAGATCCGAACCTACATACTGAAACTCTCCTATGAAGAAGACGGTTACAGATGAAACGTGTTAGCTTGTTGACAGTGTGTTTCAGTTTGTAGCCAATAAAGATTCCGATTTTACAGACTACAAGTTGCCATCTTGAACTTACTATGTTTTGATTGTCGGAGTGCGGGAGCACTAAAGCCAAAACGTCAGCCATCAGAAGCTGAACTTGCATTTGAGCTCGGGTATTTATCTGCTAGAATTCAAGGCTAAACCCAACTAGTCTTAAAAATGTCCCCTCTCCCTTTCCGAACACCTATGCGGACTTACCTGTGTAAGAAAGATGTATGTACTTATTTTCAGCTCTCTCCAGTCTGGTCACAAGATCCCCTGTGTCAGCCAGCAGCACTGACAATGGCTGGTAAAGCCTGGAGCTGTGATGTCACCCATAGGCTCCTATGGCCAATTTGTTGTTGGCACCTCCTCCTCTCCCCTGTAGCTGCCACTGACTGACACAGGGGAGCTGGATCTTGTCAGGCTGAAAATAGGTAAGTACATACAGTATTCTTACACAGGTTAGTCTGCATAGGTGTTAGCAGGGGTGAGAGGGTAGTTTTAAGACTTATGATTAGCCGGGTATTCTCCCTTATGTAATGTGTGCTCACTCCCTTACCTGATGTTTGGGATCGCTGCACATGCGTTACTGAAGCTGTGGCTATAATAAAATCAAAGTGTTTAATAAGAACTTTTATTTGTGTTGTGCTGAATTAATCTCTACCGATTTCTTTTAGTAAGTGGAAAATGAGAGAAACAATGTAAACAATAGCTTAGTAAGGGGATATCCATCGCTCTATCTATCCTATATTCTGCCAATGCATTCAAGTGTGTTTTAACACATAAGCGCACAAAGTACACTCCCTTTCGACATGATCTGGGTAAATGCATACAAATGTTAAAGAATTCAAAATATGTTCGATTCTGTACTGAGAAAAGGAGGCTGATAAGTGAAACGTATTGCATTCTTCAGAAGAAAAAAAAATCCTCACGTTTCTGCATTGTCTTTGTGTAGAACATCTGAAGCAGCTCAGTTTATACCCGTCCTGATTGGGGTCAGTTGTCATGTTTTGTTTCTTATAGACACGGTTTGATGTTCTTTTGGATGCAGTCAATGAGTGTTTTACAGAAAAACAGGTATATTTTGACCTAGTGTGATTATGTTGAATTGCCACAGTAGATGGGAATTTGTAATAAAACAGATACCCTTTGTGAGAAGTCAGTGACATAAGCAGAGATTCTCTGACCCCTGATGGTGCTGACTGCATTCTGCAATCTTAGATTTACTGTCGGCTTTGTGCTGTGAAGTCATAACTGACTAGATAGAAAGTAAACTGATGACTGCCCCAGCTTTGCATAGTTGGCAAACTTTAAACTTTCAAAGTGCTAGATCACTAAAAGATTCTGACCTGCTATCAGTTCCTCTGCTTGTGAATGAAGACTAACGCCGCGTACACACGATCGGAATTTCCAATGGAACTTTTCGTCGGAATTCCGATGAAGCTGACTTTTATCTGACTAAATGCAGACTGTCCAAAAGGCGGTGACATAAAACACGACGACAAGCCAAGAAAAATTAAGTTCAATGCTTCCGAGCATGCGTTGACTTGATTCTGAGCATGCATTGTTTTTTCTCTGGAGTTCCACACAGACAATCAAAATTTACTATCGTGTTTTTTTTTTTTTTTTTTATCGGAAACATTTAAAACATGTTCTATTTTTTGGGGGAAAAAAGTCAGATGGGGCCCACACACGATTGGTTTCTTCGATTTGAAAAAAGTCCATCAGACTTTTTTCATCTGAAACGATCGTGCGTGCACGGCATTGGTCTACTTTTTTTGCAATTGGTCTACTTTTTTGCAAAAATAATAGAAATAAAATAGAAAAATGCACCCACATTGCAGGGAAAAAAATATGTATTGATCTTTTTATGAAGGAGCCTGAAAAGCATTGCAACTACGAACAATGGATTGTGGGTGCATTGCACAGACTTATGTAGACCCTTTGGTTACCTGGCTACTGGGGGGCAAACGGGTATTACATGATATGAAAGGTGGAGCTACCCTTTGATGGAATTTTGTACTGTGTCCACTCTAAAGCAGGAAGGATAAAGGGGCATATTTGCTTCAGTTGTTCAGGAACTACAATTCCCTTCATGCCTAGTCATGTCTGTGAATGTCAGAGTTTTACAATGCCTCATGGGACTTGTAGTTCCGCAAAAGCTGGAGGGCCGTAGTTTGGAGATCCCTGCTCTTAAGAAAACCTGTCACTCACAGGTAAATATCTGCATGCACCCAGAGGTGCACCTACCTGACACAGATTTCATTACCGCCTGCCTTGTCGAATGTTGAGGTGTTCTGACAGAAAAATCGTCGGCACTTCCCAACCATGTACATTCCTCTTGACCAGTGAGGCAACCCATACTTGTGATGAGAAAATAGGAATGTTGAGGGGCAAGTTCTGACACTACCTTGGATGTGCCTGTACTTTTTACCTGTCAATTTGATTTCTTAAAGTCACACTCTTTAAAGGAAAACTTCCCTTTTTAACCACTTGCTTACTGGGCACATATACCCCCCTCCTGCCCAGGTAAACAAACAAAATTGACGTCCTTTTTTCCGCACAAATAGAGCATTCTTTTGGTGGTATTTGATCACCTCTGTGGTTTTTATTTTTTGCACTATAAACAAAAAAAGAGCAACAATTTTGAAAAAAAAATCAATATGTTTTACTTGTTGCTATAATAAATAGCCCATTTTTTTTAAAAAAAAAAATTTTTCTCCGTCTAGGCCGATACGTATTCTTCATATTTTTGGTAAAAAATAAAAAAATCGCAATAAGCGACTGGTTTGCGCAAAAGTTACAGTGCCTACAAAATAGGGGACAGAATTATAATTTTTTTTTTTACTAGTAATGGCAGCGATCTGCCATTTTTATTGGGACTGCGACATTATGGCGGACACATTGGACACCTTTGACACATTTTTGGCACCATTCACATTTATACTGCAATCAGTGCTATAAATATGCGCTAATTACTGTATAAATGTGACTGGCAGGGAAGGGGTTGACACTAGGGGGCGAGCAAGGGGTTAAATATGTACCCTGCATAGTGTTTCTGACTGGGGGAGGTGACCGATCTGTGTCCCTATGTACAAGGGACAAAGATCTCTTCTCTCCCTGACAGGACGTGGATCTGTGTGTTTACACACACAGATCCACGTCCTTGTCTGTGTAACCGCCGATCGCGGGTGCCTGGCGGACATCGCGGCCGCCAGGCACGCTAATCGGCATCTCAGTGATGCGGCGGGCTAGCGCACGCCCCTAGTGGCTGGAGGCCGTATATAGACAGCCTCCCGGCAATTGGGATCCACACTGCGACCGTAGAAAGTCGTACGGCCGACAGCAAGTGGTTAAAGAACAAAAAATATATATCGGTCCTAAGATGCACTGGTTGCATTTTTTCTTTATTTAGCCTCCCCCCCCCCCCCTCCACTTAATTTCATCTTGTGATCCTGCTAGTAACAACGTTGAGGCAGGAGCAGCACTTGCCCTGGGTGCTGTGGTAGGGGGATGCAGTTGGGAGAGGAGCCTCTCTTCACTCTGTGTCACCCTGGCCATGTCCTGTACTCTGCAGGACCAGGCTGTCAAAGTGACAGCTCACGTTTGCGTTTGACACTGGGATAGCAGCTGTCAGTGATGGCAGAGCTCGGCTGATCACTCCAAGTCACTCTCCTTCATTCTAATATGCAGAACTGGGCTTCAGTGTGATGGTATAGTTCTGCTTTTTATTAGTTATGACTTATTGCTGCATTTGTAGCCTTCATTTCATAATTTAGTGTTGTGTGTATTGTAAAAATAAAATACAAGTTTAACCCCCTGCAAACTTTTTTACCCCTAAAAGGTAAAAGTTTTTTTCACCTTTAATGCATTCTATGCATTAAGGTGAAAAAAACTCAGAGAATACTGGCCCCCCCCCCCCCCCCCCCCCCATTTACTTACCTGACCGCTCGAAAGTCCTGCGTTGGGATCTTGGCCAGCTTCCTGGCTCATCATTGGTCGATTGAAGCACCGCAGCCATTGGCTCACGCTGCTGTCAATCACAGCCATTGACGAGGTGCGCCAGAGGGCGGGGGCGAGTGATACTATTGGCGGCTATAGCCGTCGGCTGTATCACAGGAGCGCGCCCGCAAGGACTCCACACCATGCGAGCTCTCTCGCATAAATGTGTGAAGTTCTTGTGGGAAGGACCGAGACAGCCGCTGAGGGACCCCAGAAGACGTGGATCGGGGCCATTCTGTGCAAAACGAACTGCACAGTAGAGGTAAGTATAACATGTTTATTTTTTTATATTTATTTTTCCCCTTTACAAACCCTTTTAAGGAAGTATGAACTAAGACCACTTAAAAATATTGTGTTGGTATCCACACCTCCCTGAACAAGCAATGAAACACCTTCTAGTGGTACTCTTTACCATTCAGCCTATAAGTAAACCTTCATGGAAGTATTGCAGTTTTATCTTTCTGCTGCTCAGATTGTTGGCAAAAAGCAGGCTATCCGCTGGGAATTTCAGAGATCCCACACTTGCGTTGTATATGTGTTGCTTAGTTTGTTGGGGAAAAGCTCCAAGTCCTACAGGGTCTATGGAGGGTGTAATGGGCTGCAGCATCACTTTGAGGAAAGCAAAGGAGAATAGGGAGGCTTTGCAGACATGGTCGGCGTGCATCTTTCTAAAGTTGGTTATGTGAGTTTGAGTTGACCTTACGTGTGCTGTTTTTGTGGAGGTGGTTGTTTTATAAAAAAGAAAAGTATTTGTGTGTATGTATGTATGTAATGTGTGTATGTGTGTATGTATGTATGTATATGTATGTGTGTATATATATATATATATATATATATATATATATATATATATATATATAATTAGGGCTGTGCGTTAAACGCGATATTAACGGCGTTAACGCAAACCCATGTTAACGCCGTCAATATTTTTATCGCGCGATTAACGCAGGAGCCCTCGGGGTGGACGTGCAGAGTGTGCAGCGGCGCGGCTTACCTTTTTGCTGGATTCACAGGCAAGTTACTCACCTTGTCCCTGGATCCAGCGATGCCACCCCGCTGTGTGATCGAGCGGGTCCTCCTTGCTTGGCGGGTCCTCCTTGCTTGGCGGGTCCTCCTCGCTCGATTCACAGTGCCTGTGTGCCGCCGAGCTCCGTTCCCTGCGACGTTACGACGCACGGGAGCGGAGAACGGCGCCAAATTTAAAAAAGTAAACAAACACAATACACACAGTATACTGTAATCTTATAGATTACAGTACTGTATGTAAAAAATACACACCCCCCTTGTCCCTAGTGGTCTGCCCAGTGTCCTACATGTTCTTTTATAAAATAAAAACTGTTCTTTCTGCCTGAAACTGTAGATTGTCCAAAAGTGTCCCTTTATGTCAAAAATGGTTTTAGATCAGCGAGAAAACAGCGATAATAAATTATAATCACTTGCAGAATTGTGCGATATTTGTGGGGAAATTCGTCATAAATTAGAGCGATTAATCGTGAGTTAACTATGACATTAATGCGATTAATCGCGATTAAAAATTTTAATCGTTTGACAGCACTAATATATATATATATATATATATATATATATATATATATATATATATATATATATATATATATATATATATATATATATATATATATATATATATATATATATATATATATATATATATATATATATATATATATATATATAATAATATTTTTGTGAGAATCGTGTTGAATAAAACCAGCGATGTGTAAGCAGTTCCATAGTATATCAAACGGCTAATACAACAAATGCAGAATTAAAAATACACATCTTTTTCCTTTCCAAAATAGTTTGGCGCGTTTGCTAATCCTTGCGATTCAGCTCAGTCAGCTCCAGATGTGCAGCTGTTGTCCGATATCCGGTTAGTATGCCAGCTTCTCACTGAAACTATAAGCTGGCAGAGCTCCATTGTTGATTGCACTTTGTTTTGGCAAACGAATGTGTGAGGGGAAAGAAGAAATGGTGGTGAGCACAATTACATCCTTCCACCTGCCCGCCTAGCAGTGTGTAATTCACTAAGACGTGATGAAATGTAGAATATTCCATGTCATTGCTTCCTCGTTGAAGTAAGCTTTGTGTGGTTTTGTTATGCTGTAGGATACGTATACCAAACCATAAAACTGTTGTAGTTTATCTGGTGTGAGAATGATATTAAAGTAGAACTGCGGCCAAAACTACTAGACTGACCAGAACAATTAGGGAAAATCTTCCCAAATATTTCATAGTTCCACGGGCGGTACGCAATTTTTCATGACATGAAACATGTTTGGTATCAATCTACTCAGCATAACATCATTTTATATTTTACTAAACAATTGAGTTTTGTGCATTAAAATTCATGATTTTTTTTTTTTCCCCCCAAAAATTGAAAAACCATTGCGCAGATACCGTGTGACATAAATTGCAACACCCACAATTTTATTCTCTAGTGCTTCTGTTTAAAAAAACACTGTTTGGATTGAAATCAAAGCCATCCTGCTTTGAATTCCCAGTCGATTTAAATTGCAATTTAAATTACTAGTAATAAGGCTTGATTTTAATCAACTCGATTTAAATCATCATTTTTAAAGAGCATGAAGAAGCACTAAGGCATAGTGCGAAACGTCAGCTTTTCTTTTGTTGTGCTGTTTTTTGCTGTGGCATGTATTTTGTGATTTTTAATTAAAGGAGGAGTTTTTTTGGAGTGCGGCTGTCCCAGCTTTTTTCCTTCATCCTAACCTGCATTTTGATTGCACTGCCTGCACCCTTGGCTCGGACCACAGGAATCCGATTACCTGGTTCTCTTTGAGCGGTTACCCACTCTCTCATTTATAAAGAGCAACTGTCATCTCTGTCCCGCAGTGGCTCCTCCTCTGAACCGCTGTTAACTCACTGACAGTCACATTCACTCTAATGGGATGGCTGGTGATGCGGCAGTGATACAACAAGGTGAGGGATGTGGCGGCAGCAGGTGAGTGGATGCTCGCTAACAGGTACTGCCATTATGGTTCTGAAATGACAGGTGCTCTTTAAATGTAAGGAGTTATTCTTACTGGTAGTTGGAATCTTTACAAACAAAATGAAGGTTTCCCATTTTAATAAGCTGTCAGGTTAGTAAAGCAGCGATATCAGAACCGATTCAATCATACAGTTTGCAATGTACATAGATTTGCATAACCAATGTGATAAAGGAATATTCCTGAACTTTGTTTTATCTCGTGGTTACTGTGAAATTGTGTGAATACATAAATGCAGTGCATGTTTTCTCAGCTTGCAGAGCTTGGGTTCATTGAATGAGTTTACCAAAAATGTAAATATTGCAGAATATAAAGCCTCATGCTACTGTATATAACCAAGCTCCATTTCATGCTGAATAAACAAAATTATTAATGTTTCTTAAATAGAAAAATATCAGATATATTTTTACTCCAAAAGCATTTTATTAAAATAAATCTGATTTAAATCTTCCTCCTTTTTTTTTTTTTTCTTTTTTTCTTTTCATTGATTTTTATCCACCCTTATTCAAAGTAATTTTCTAGCAGGTTTTTTATATATATATATATATATATATATATATATATATATATATATATATATATAATATATATTAGGGGTGTAACGGATCGTCACCGATCCGTGATCCGAACGGGCCACCCCGTTCGGATCGGCACACCCCGCGATCCGTGGAGCGCTCCGGAGCCTAGGCCTAGGAAAGTCCCCGGCTTCGGCCTAGCTCCGGAGCGGCGGCCAGTCTGCTTGCCAGAGCCCAGCGTGACACGCCTCCCCGGGGAGGCGTGTCACGCTGTGCACTGGGCTCTAGCAAGCTGAATGGGAATGTTAGCAGTGAAGCACTGGTGTGAGAGGAGGGGGGGGGAAAGGGGGAAAAAAGAGCACAATAGCAATTCACAGGGGTGGATTAAAGAGGAAGCAGGTGAGGCTGTTTGGGACTTAAAGTACAATCTTGATGTTTTTACAGCAAAAAAAAAAAAAAATATATATATATATATATATATTTTTTTTTTTGCTGTAAAAACATCAAGATTGTACTTTAAAGCGGTAGTTCACCCTCCTTCACCCCATTATTCCATTACTTTCGGCATCGTAGCGCGAGCTACGGTATGCCGGTCTTAAATTTTTAAACCCCGTACTCACTGTGCTATTGTTGATTGAAGAATCCGACTCCCGCGGGGAATGGGCGTGCCTATGGAGAGGGAGGATGATTGACGGCCGGCTCTGGCACGTCACGCTCCCCGAAGACAGCCGGAGTAGGTCTCGGCTATTCACAGCGCCTGCGCACAGGCTATGCGCAGGCGCCGTGAATAGCCAAGCCTATTTCGGCTATTTCCGGAGAAGCGTGACGTGCCAGGGCCGGCCGTCAATCACCTTCTCTCACCAGAGGAACGCCCATTCCCCGGATTCTTCAATCAACGATACCGCAGTGAGTACGGGCATAAAAAATGTAAGACCGGCATACCGTAGCTCGCGCTACGATGCCGAATTTAATTGTCTAATAAAAAAAAACTTTTTTTTTTTTTTTTACAGGGCGAACCCCCGCTTTAAGTCCCAAACAGCCTCACCTGCTTCCTCTTTAATCCACCCCTGTGAATTGCTATTGTGCTCTTTTTTCGGATCAGCAAAAAAAAAAAAAGGTTCCGTTTTTTTCATTGGTCCAAAAAAAAAATATATATATATATTTTTTTTTTTTTTTTTTTTTGCTGATCCGAAAATGATCCGATCCGTGACTCCTGATCCGAGGATCGATCCGATCCGTGAGTTTTTTGATCCGTTGCACCCCTAATATATATATATATAATATATATATTCTCAAATGTCTTCATAAGTTTTGCCCAAAATGTATACTGCTGCATGTTTAAAAAAACAATAGGTGTCTATTGAATGGTGTGCGTGAAAGTTATAGCTCCTACAAACTAGAGCTGCACGTTTCTGGCTAAAATGAGAATCATGATTTGTTTTTGCTTGGAAGATGGATCACATCATCTTCACATTAAAACAACAAAAAAAAATTGGGCTAACTTTACTGTTACGTATTTTTATTTATTTTTTATTCATTGAAGTGCACCGCGGGCCTTGTGTTTTGACACCTGTGCTCTAAAAAGTTTCAGAAACTGTCCCCTTGGGTAATATAGGTACAGCCTATATTGCACATTAAATGTTTTACAGATACATTATTATAACTTGCTGTACAAAATGCACAGCTATACCATTATCCTATTGCATTACTGCCCGTTCAATGACATTTATCATAACTTAAATACCTGATTGTATGTGTAATGACTGAACAGATGAAATGAGCAGAGCTCGAGTATAGCTCAGCTTTTACCCTGGTTAATACCTTCACGTAGTTGCAAGCTTTGAATGGAATAATTTGTTTACTCCTTTATATTACAGAAAAAAAACTTTACAATTAATATTTAATTTACTCTGTTTTGTAGTTCTAACAGCTAGAATATTGATATGAACTGCCATAGCGAGGAGTGTGCTTTTTTAAAAAAAAAAAAAAAACTTTATAGCCTTTTATATGGTGTACATGAGCCCTCATATGGTACTGGTAGAAGTAATCGAATTCAGTTATTTTTATTAAAATATTCTGTGCAAAAACAGAATTGAGGGTGAAGGGCCCATATGTTTGTCCATAACAAAGATGTAGTGTTGATGTAGAGATTTTCATTGACCTTAACGCTAAACAAGATATTCCGGAAAACTGTAGTTTCAGCAAGCCTTGCAAGTATCTTGAAAAGTGCACTAGTGTTTACAAGAGCAACGAAACCCTAGACTACAGTTACACATGCTACACATTTCTGTGGACTTTAAAAATAACTTGTTGTGTAACTCTGTCTTAAAGAGTCACTAAAGGAATTTTTTTTTTTTTAGCTAAATAAAATTCCTTTACCTTACTGTAGTACTGGTTTCATGTCCTTATTGTTCGTTTTTGCTTTGAAGTTGCTGTAATTCTGCTGTGATCTCCACACTTCCTGGTTGCCTGTTTCCTTATAACCATGGTACTGGGAGCTTTCTCACGGTGGTCTAAGCTGTCATTACTGTGTGTCTAAAACTCCTCAGAACCAATCAGATTCATTTTAAAAACAAAACACTGCCCTGGATTTGTTTGTTTTTGTTCTGTGAGTCTTCCCGACTCACCTCTCACCCGGAACTTCATGTATGTACCTTTAAAACCGAAAGTGAAACTAGAGGCACATTATATGATAGATTAAATTCAATTTTTAATCATTTTTAAAAGGAATCAGTTAACTTTTATGTCTCTATACCCAATAAACAGTCATTTCAGCAAAAAAAATGTTTTCCTTTTAGTGACCCTTTAAGCTTTCATTCATTTCAGTTGGAAATATTACGGTACTTAATTTCAATACATTAAGGGCCTGTTCACACCATGTGGTTTGAAGCCCTCGTGTGAGCAGTAGATTGTCTGTCTGTCTGTCTGTCCTGTCTGTCTCTGTCTGTCTGTCTCTGTCTGTCTGTCTCTGTCTGTCTGTGTCTGTCTGTCTGTCTGTCTGTCTCTGTCTGTCTGTCTCTGTCTGTCTGTCTCTGTCTGTCTGTGTCTGTCTGTCTGTCTCTGTCTGTCTGTCTACTTTCTGGGCATCCAATGAAGTATATACAGGTGATACCTGAAAATTAGAATATTGTGCAAAAGTTCATTTATTTCACTAATGCAACTTAAAAGGTGAAACTAATATGAGATGGACTCATTACATGCAAAGCAATATAGTTCAAGCCGTGATTTGTCATAATTGTGATGATTATGGCTTGCAGCTCATGAAAACCCCAAATCAACAATCTCTGAAAATTAGAATATTACATGCAATCAATAAAACAAGGAATGTACATAGAACAATATCGGACCTCTGTAAAGTATAAGCATGCATATGTACGCAGTACTTGGTTTGTGCCCCTTTTGCAGCAATTAATGCCTCAATGCGGCGTGGCATGGAAGCTATCAGCCTTTGGCACTGCTGAGGTGTTATGGAAGACCAGGATGCTTCAATAAGTGCCTTCAGCTCTTCTGCATTGTTCGGTCTCATGTCTCTCATCTTTCTCTTGGCAATGCCCCATAGATTCTCTATGGGGTTCAGGTCAGGCGAGTTTGCTGGCTAATCAAGCACAGTAATCCCACGGTCATTGAACCAGGTTTTGGTGCTTTTTGCAGTGTGGGCAGGTGCCAAGTCCTGCTTGAAAATGAAGTCAGAATCCCCATAGAGCTCGTCTGCAGAAGGAAGAATGAGGTGCTCCAAAATCTCCTGGTTAGACGGCTGCGGCTGCGTTGACCCCGGACATAATGAAGCACAGTGGACCAACACCAGCAGTTGACATGGCTCCCCAAATCAACACGGACTGTGGAAACTTTACACGGGACTTCAAGCATCTTGCAGTGTGTGCCTCTCCATTCTTCCTCCATACTCTGGGTCCTTGGCTTCCAAATGAGATGCAACATTTGCTCTTATCAGAAAAGAGGATTTTAGGACGACTGAGCAACAGACCAGGTCTGTTGTTTCTTTAGCCCAGGTAAGACGCTTCTGACTTTGTTTGTTGTTCAGGATGGCTTGACAAGAGGAATACGACATTTTGTCCAGGATCCGTCTGTGTGTGGTAGATCTTGATGCACTGACTCCAGCCTCAGTCCACTCCTTGTGAATGTCCCCAACACTTTTGAATGGTCTTTTCCTGATGATCCTCTCCAGGCTGTGGTCATCCCCGCTGCTTGTGCACCTTTTTCTTCCACAATTTTCCCTTCCACATAACTTTCTATCAAGCACTTTGGGAACATCCAACTTCTTTTGCAATTACCTTTTTGAGGCTTTCCATCCTTATGGAGGGTGTCAATGGTTTTCTACACAACTGTCAGGTCAGCAGTCTTTCCCATGATGGTGATTCCTACTGAATCAGACTGAGAGACCAGAACCCTTTGCAGGTGTATGGCTTAATTAGCCGATTAGAGTGGGACACTTTGAGCCTAGAATATTGCACCTTTTCACTATTACTCTAATTTTCTGAGATTGTGGATTTGGGGTTTTCATGAGCTGTAAGCCATAATCATCACAATAATGACAAATCACGGCTTGAACTATCTTGCTTTGCGTGTAATGAGTCCATCTCATATATTAGTTTCACCTTTTAAGTTGCATTTGTGAAATAAATGAAATTTTGCACGATATTCTAAATTTTCTGAGTATCACCTGTAGGTCCTGAATTTTGAAAGTATGTATACCCAAACTTTTGTTTTTTTTGTTTTTTATGTAAAGTGGGGAGGGATTAGAACTGGTCAGGTTTTATTGCTCTTGGAGCTCTGGGGAGATTCCTTCACTTCCTTTCTGGTGAAAAGGTTGTCCCCAGGACAGAAAGGGAGTGGAAATCTCTCTCAGCAACACAGACACATGTGTATACATCTATTTTGTTTAAGGCAGGTAGTGGAATGCTAAAACTCCTGTCTTTTTTTTTTTTGGGCAGGTTTTCCTCATGACCTGTCTTATAAAAGGTTGTCCCAGGGCAAGAAGCAAAGGGAAATCTCTATATTAGAGTCCCAGATAGAAGTAACACCTGATGGGCTTCCACCCCCCCCTCCCCCATTCTATCCAAAAATTGAAATGATATGACAGCATGTAGAACCAGATAGACTACCTGCAGTTAATGCCTAGCTTGTTTTCTGTTTGTCATGTTTCCTGTCAGTCATGCATTTTTTAGTCTAGATGTTGGTTGTTCCGAACTGTTTTAAAATCTATTTCTCATTCTTGGGTGAAGTGTGATCTGTGGCGTAAATAAGGGAAATGCAATGTCTATAGTTACATGGTTTGACACCTTTCTGTAGCCAAATGATATGGCACTTGTTTACATGCTTGTACATGTTCAAAAATAAATATATTATGTTAACCACTTGACCACTGGGCACGAAAACCCCCTTAATCACCAGACCAATTTTCAGCTTTCGGTGCTCTCACAATTTGAATGACAATTACTCAGTCATACAACATTGTACCCATCTGAAATTTTTGTCCTTTTTTTCCCACAAATAGAGCTTTCTTTTGGTGGTATTTGATCACCTCTGCGGTTTTTATTTTTTGCGCTATAAAAGAAAAAAGACTGAAAATTCTGTAAAAAAAAAAAAAAAAATCTAGTTTCTGTCATATTAGCAGGTTATTTCTCACACACAGCATATGCATACTACAAATTACACCCCAAATTACATTCTGCTATTCCTCCCGAGTATAGCGATACCACATGTGTGCGACTTTTACACAGCGTGGCCACATAGAGAGGCCCAACATGCAGGGAGCACCATCAGGCGTTCTGGAGCACCCAGGCCAATTCTGACATTTCTCTCCTACATGTAAAAATCATCATTTATTTGCTAAAAAAATTACATAGAAACCCAAAACATTATATATGCTTTTTTTTCAAAGACCCTAGAGAATACAATGGCGGTTGTTGCAACTTTTTATCTTGCACGGTATTTTCGCAGCAATTTTTTGAACGCGTGTTTTTAAAAAAAAAACAGTTTTGTGCTTAAAAAAAAAAAAAAAACAGTAAAGTTAGCCCAATGTTTTTGCATAATATGAAAGATGAAGTTACGCCGAGTAAATAGATACCCAACATGTCACCCTTCAAAATTGCACACGCTCGTGAAATTGCGCCAAACGTTGCTACTTAAAAATCCCCATAGGCGACGTATTGCAAGGTATTGGAGTATTGAGGGTATTGCGGAGTATGGGGGGGGGTATTGCAGAGTATGGGGGGGGGTATTGCAGAGTATGGGGGGGGGGTATTGCAGAGTATGGGGGGGGGGTATTGCAGAGTATGGGGGGGGGGGTATTGCAGAGTATGGGGGGGGGGTATTGCAGAGTATGGGGGGGGGGTATTGCAGAGTATGGGGGGGGGGTATTGCAGAGTATGGGGGGGGGGTATTGCAGAGTATGGGGGGGGGGGTATTGCAGAGTATGGGGGGGGGGGGTATTGCAGAGTATGGGGGGGGGGGTATTGCAGAGTATGGGGGGGGGGTATTGCAGAGTATGGGTGGGTGGGTATTGCAGAGTATGGGTGGGTGGGTATTGCAGAGTATGGGTGGGTGGGTATTGCAGAGTATGGGTGGGTGGGTATTGCAGAGTATGGGGGGGTGGGTATTGCAGAGTAAAATAAAAAAAATGATGAGTGCAATACTCTGCAATACCCCACCCCATACTCTGCAATACCCCACCCCATACTCTGCAATACCCCACCCCATACTCTGCAATACCCACCCCCCCCCAGGGTGGGGTATTGCAGAGTATGGGGTGGGGTATTGCAGAGTATGGGGTGGGGTATTGCAGAGTATGGGGTGGGGTATTGCAGAGTATGGGGTGGGGTATTGCAGAGTATTGCACTCATCATTATTTTTATTTTGCAGAGTATTGCGCAGGGATGGCTGGATCTGTGACTGCAATTGTCACAGATCCAGCCCACAGTGCGGCGGCTGCTGCTGCCGCCCGATCCCCCCCCCCCTCCCTCTCCTCTCACACTGTACCGAACGGTACAGAGAGGAGAGGGAGGAACCGGCGTCATTACATGACGCCGGTTTGTTTACAAGTGATCGCGCCGTCATTGGACGGCGCGATCACGTGGTAAGGAGCCGCTTCCATTGGCTCCTTACCGCGAGTGCTGTTGCTGCGGGTCCCGTAGACCCGGCGAGCACCGGCGATCGCGTGTGCGCGCCCGCTCGGGCGCGCACAACGCAGTCTCTGGGAGGACGTACATTGACGCCCTCCTAGAGTACAGGAACCGCTCTGTAGCCGTATTTTGGCTATAGGGCGGTTACCAACTGGTTAAATATTTCATATCAAGTCTGATTTGAATTCAAGGAAAACCCATACCCACATTCACAATTCTTTTGAAAAAAAAAAAAAAAATTGAACACAAGAAAACTTAAATGTGTTCAACTTGCCTATTGCTTTGGTGATAATACTATATAAATATATATTTATTATATAATGATGGCAATTTTTTATTTATTTTTTGACAGGAAGTCAGCTGTGTTTGTGTTAAACATTGCTGTCTTGCCACATTTCTTTAAGTAAGTAGTTTTTCTTGTGTTAGGAGTTGGAGGCTTGGGGACTGGCTGTCAGAGAATAAAACAGACAGTTTTAGGCCCCTTTCACACTGGGGCGTTTTTTTGGGCGTTATTCAGGCACTTTGGCATAAAAAAAAGCCTGTAAAGCGCCTGAAAGAAGCCTCATCTGCAATCCCAATGTGAAAGCCTGAGTTCTTTTAAGAGCCCTTTCACACTGGCAGCGCCCGAAAAACGCTGGTAAAGCACTGCGAAGACCCTAACATTTTAGGGCTTTTTTTGCAGTGCCTCATTGTGAAAGGGCAAGGTGTTTTTACAGCGCTTTCAATTCATTTCAATGGAGAGGGGTGTTTTTGGAGCGTTTATTTTTTTTTCAGTGCCCAAAAGCTCCTCCAAAGATGCTGCTTGCAGGACTCGGTGTGAAAGGGTCCATTGAGATGCATGGAGAGCGTTTTAATAGCGAAATTTTTAACGCTAAAATGCTGTAAAAACGCTTCAGTGTGAAAGGGGTCTAAATGAAGAAGATGCATCTGATGTGAGTGGTACCTATAACTTCAGAGTTGTTTATACATCTTATGATGTCTCTCACTGGCCTAGTAATTGGAGGGGTCACTCACTTTTGGTGGATTTGTTTTTGTCAGATTAACGACTTAGCCCCCGGACCATATTGCTGGTCAAAGACCAGAGCACTTTTTGCGATTCAGCACTGCGTCGCTTTAACTGACAATTGCGCGGTCGTGCGACGTGGCTCCCAAACAAAATTGGCGTCCTTCCCCCCCCCCCCCCCCCCCCCACAAATAGAGCTTTATTTTGGTGGTATTTGATCACCTCTGCGGTTTTCAGTTTTTGCGCTATAAACAAAAATAAAGCGACAATTTTGAAAAAAAATTATATTTTTTTGCTATAATAAATATCCCCCCAAAAAAAAAATATATATATATATATATATATATATATATATATATATATATATATATATACATATATATATACATACATACATACATACATACATACATACATACATACATACATACATACATACACTCAGTTTAGGCCGATACGTATTCTTCTACATATTTTTCGTAAAAAAAAAAAAAAAAACGCAATAAGCGTTTGATTGGTTTGCGCTAGGGTTGTCCCGATACCACTTTTTTAGGACCGAGTACAAGTACCGATACTTTTTTCATGTACTTGCCGATACCGATTACCGATATTTTTTTTAGATGCAGCCTTGTTTCCCCAAAGAGAAAGCCAAGTCCGTCCGTCCCCCCCGCCGCTATCTAGTTGATTTGCGCTGGGGGAACATAACCGCTTTCATTTGAATAGCTGTGTGTTCCCCGCCGCGCCTCGTCATGTATAGACTCTCCCCCCTTGCCCGGGCACTTTGATAGACAGATCACCTGTCCAATTCTGGGATTGGACGGGTGCATCCTGTGCTTTATAAAACAAAATTTCCCAGCGATAAGATGACTCCAGGCTTCCTGAGCAGAGAGCTGGTGACTCTGGTGCTCCACTCCAGTGCTCACTGGAGTGGAGGGAGTGGCCAGCTCAGGCTCTCAGCGGCTTGCTGAGCCAGGTGCCAGCCCTGGCTTGTGGACGGATCCCTACCATATGCTCATGATCTTTTCTGAGCCTGGATGTGCTCTGTGACATCAGCTGACAGCGGGCGTCAGCGCACTGTCTGCTAAAAATGGGTCAAAGGAGTGTAGAATGGACTGCAGTCCTGTGATCCACAGGAGAAGTACAGACAAAAAAGCTTTGGCTGTACTTGTCCTTTTTTAAATTCGAGTTTACTCAAAGGGATATTTAGTGATTTGAAAATATTCTGACTGCTTTGAAGTCAGTTTCATGTGCTTGTAGCATCACTTGTCTTCATGGTGTAGGTTGTATCACAACACTGACTCATCAAACTGGACCTTCCAGATACATGTGTATTTATAGTACAATCACTTGGATCTCCTTTGTTACACGCAGGTAATCTCCATTGAACTCTGACTATGGGAAGAATTTACTTCACCACTGTTCTATGTGTCCCATATCTAAGAGGTTTCTACGTGTGTGTGTGTTTTTTTTTTTTTTTTATATATATATATATATATATATATAATGTAAAATGCTTTTGGAGTAAAAATCTATCTAAAGATAGTTTTCTATTTTAAGCTACATTAATAATTTAGTTCAGCATGAAATGGAGCTTATTTATGTATATTCTGCAATATTTACATTTTTGGTTAACTCATTCAATAAATCCAAGCTGAAATAACATGCACTGCGCTGATGCACACAATTTCACAGTAATTATAAGATAAAACAAAGTTCAGTAGTGTAGTGTGTGTGTGTGTGTGTCCGGCTTTAGTAAATTTCCTCCTTCACTGTGTTTTAGGCTGCTTTCACATTGCAGCGTGGAGCCACGGTGACGGTATAGCCGCGCTATTTGTAGCGCGGCTATACCGTCGTATTTACCGCGATATTCGGGCACTAGCGGTGAGGTTTTAACCCCCGCTAGCGGCCGAAAAAGGGTCAATACTGCCCCGCGGTATTACCACGCTTTCCCATTGATTTCAATGGGAAGGCGCGGTATAGGAGCGGTGACCACACCGCTCCTATACCGCGGTAAAGATGCGTCTAGCAGGACTTTTGGTGCGCTCCTGCTAGCGCACCGCTTCAATGTGAAAGCCTTCAGGCTTTCACATTGAACACTGCAGGGCATGATTTTTCATGCGGTATAGCAGCGCTATTTTTAGCGCTGTACCGCATGAAAAACGTCCCAGTGTGCAAGGGGCCTTCGGCTCAAGCAGGAAGTTAGGGGCACACTGGGTTTCTGACAAATAGAGTGCTTTCTTAATGTGTTTACAGCATATTTAAAGGGATAAAACCCTTTTTAATCTTTTCTGACTTGCGCCACCCTACTTTTTTATTTTAAATTAAAAAGTGTTTCAACATTCCAGTAAACCATGTACTGAAATTAGATTGGGTGGAAAAATCACAAACCAGGCGCCCCTCTCAGTCAAAACTTAAATCACCTGGTAGATTTCCTATTTGGAGAAAACAGAAAAACTGCATCAGAAACTTTATTGTAGAAACTCTGTATATTTTGAAAGTAATACATTCTAGGAAGCTTGTTTAAGTCTCATACGTATTTAAAGTGTCTTCAGGTGTCGTCTGCCTTAGTGACCAGTATTTTCAGTTTTTAAAAAAAAGTGTGCATTTTCCATCCACACCATTCCCGGACATTTTTGTACTGGTTTTAACATGTATTGGGTAATAAAAATGTTAGGCCCTTTAGGCATTTTAGACTATTGAGCGTTTTCTCAATAAACTGCATAGGCTTTAGCATGTTATGTTTCAATTGATCATTTTTATAAAATCACCACAGGCATTTTGAAACCTTCAGTAAGGTTAACCTCAATGTGGGATGGACTTGTTTTTATTGTGCAAACAGAGTATCCTGTATATTTTTCAGTAATGTTTAGAGATGCATTTAAAGCAGAGCGCCACTCAAACGGGAAGTTCTGCTTTAAGTACTGCCCCCCCCCCCCCCCCCTTTGCCACATTTGACATGTAATTTTTTTTGGGGGGGGGGGGTAGGTACCTACTTTTGACAGGTACCCGCTCCCTCTTCTAGGTGATTCAAGCAGCATTTCTCCTCTCCCCTTCTTCCTTTCAGTCACATTTCCCAGAAGACTACCAGACAATTCAGGAGGCGCAGTGCGCACCTGGTTTTGAAGTCGCAAGCTGTCACAGCCGGGTGCTCACAGTTGAAATGCCAGTGCTGGGGAGAGAAGTGATGGTTCAGGTGAATGTGTGTTTAAAAGTCGTCGGCCACACTTTTTGTAGCTTCTGACTTTTAATAAACGCAAACAACTGGAGGCCTTCTTTTTAATGGACCTGGACACTGCACTTACATTTATTTTATTAAATAATTGTTGAGAATATTTAGGCTTCATTCACACTTGGCATTTCTGGAACGCACGTGCCTACTTGTGGTGCATTGTTAATTTTACCCCAAGCACAATTGGTAGATGCGCGTTTTGCCGTGTGGCAAACGCGCCACGCTTAATGCCAGAAAAAGTTCTGGACCTTATTTGGTGTGTTTGTTGCACTTGGAGCAGCCCATTCACTTGAATAGGCTACACCATGTGCCAATGCACTGAAAAAAATCGGGAACGTGCATTCCCACTACATGAAGTGTGAGAGGCACCTTATAGATAAGCTTACCCTCAACTTTTGTTAATAAATTGTAGTCTTTCAGTTTGTGTGAAAAAAACAAACCGCTTTTCTAAGAAACTTTGATAGCTTACTTCCACCAGCTGAAGTGCCTTCCTTTTTTTTGACGTGCCATTTCATTAAAGCAGAACTAATAAACAATAACAAGCTGTAATAGGTTAAAATAAAAATCGGAGTAAAATGCTAGTGACACGATATTGCTGGAAAAAACAACATGCATAGAACAAATCCATTTAAATTGCAGCGCTAAAAACATAATCCGATTATAAAATCCAAGTTTTCCACATACAGAACCACAATAAAGACTCCTTTTTAAAAGATGCGGGTTGCATCAGAAGTAGAACCTTCAACACCCGTTCACACTGCCTCTTACTATCAAACATGGACAAGGGAAGGTCTGATACGCAGTCTGTAAAGCAATCCTGGACCGTTGTTAATGGAGATGTATCACCACACACCTGCTACTGGAAAACGCCATCTCTGCTGAAAAGCATCCTTAAAGGGGTGTTCCAGTCATTTTTTATGTTAAAAGTCAGCAGCTACAAAAAGTGTAGCTGCTGGCTTTTAATAAACATACTTGCCTGCTCCACGTTCCAGCGACGCGCCGGCCGGGGCTCCGCTCCTCTCCCCCCCTCTCCGTCTGGCGTCTTCATTCCAAGTGTGGGCACCCGGCCGTGACAGCTTTCGGCTTCACGGCCGGGCACCCACTGCGCGAGCGGCGCTGCGCCATCCAATTGGACAGGCGATCGCCTGGGACCTGTCACGTGTCCCAGGCGATCGCCTACAGGGAGGGGCTGCAGAAAGGCGATTAGACTATTCGCCTTAGCAGCCCCTCGGCGGAAGGAGGAAGTGGGACAGGAAGTCCCACTCCTCCTGAAGCCCCCACTCCCCCCCCCCCCCCCCAAAAATGACGTGGCATGTAAGGGGCGAGGAGTGGATTAAGCCTAAGTTCCACTTTTGGGTGGAACTCCGCTTTAACCACTTAAGCCCTGGACCATTTGGCTTGCCAAAGACCAGGCCACTTCTTGTGATTCGGCACTGCGTCGCTTTAACAATTGCGCAGTTGTGCAACGTGGCTACCAAACAAAATTTATGTCCTTTTCCCCCAACAAATGGCCTTCTTTTGGTGGTATTTGATCACCTTTTTTATTTTTTGCGCTATAAACAAAAATAGAGCTACAATTTTGAAAAAAATACAATCTTTTTTTTAGTTTTTGCTATGATAAATATGGCCAAAAATTTATATAAACATTTTTTTCTACATATTTTTGGTAAAAATTGCAATAAGCGTTTGGTTTGCACAAAAGTTATATCGTCTACAAAATAAGGGATAGTTTTATGCCATTTTTATATATTTTTTACTAGTAATGGCGGCGATCAGCGATTTTTATCGTAAACTGCAACATTATGGAGGACACTTTTGACACCATTTTGGGACCGTTGTAAATTTTACAGCGATTGGTGCTATAAAAATGCACTGATTACTGTAAAAATGACACTGGCAGTGAAGGAGTTAACCTGTAGGGGGCGCTGAAGGGGTTAAGTGTGTCCTAGGGAGTGATTCTGTTAGGGGGTGTGGCTACGAGTGACACTTATCGTCTGTTCCCGATGAAAGGGAACAGACCATCCGTGACATGTCCCTAAGAACGGGAAGATGTTGTGTTTACACTGTGACCTGATCGCAGAACACTGGCAGACATCGATTCCGCGGGTCCTGCAGGACCGGTATTTGCTCCTTTGTGCAAGGAGGAACAGGATGAGCACTGCCGGAGCCCTACAAAATGACCTCCAGCAGGCCACTGGTGTGAATGACTCTGATCAAACAATCAGAAACAGACTGCATGTGGGTGGCCTGAGGGCCCGACGTCCTCTTGTGTGCTCTGTGCTCACTGCCATTGTGGAGCTTGACTGGCATTTTCCATTGAACACCAGAATTGGCAGGTCTGCCACTCGTGCCCCATGCTTTTCACAGATGAGAGCAGGTTCACCCTGAGCATATGTGACAGTCATGAAAGGGTCTGGAATCAGCCCTCTGTAGGTGGATAATTTTCATTTCCAGACACTTTCACGACTGCCTGGTTCCCTTACTAGGAATTACTGTGTCGGCAGCACCCGTGAGTCGACCCGAAGATCGGCTTCAGGTGCCGACATTGTGGGCTCCCTGGACAGGTAAGTGTCCTTTATATTAAATGTCAGCAGCTGCAGTATATTTGTATTTTTCCACCGGTGGAACTCAGATTTAACCCCGGTACTTTCTTTTTTTTTTTCCTTTTGACCCCAGATGTCTTTATAAAGAGGACCTGTCATCCGTATTTATATAACAAGAGATCTTGCAGTCCACTCAAAGTATTCATAGCGCTTCACTTTTCCTACATTTTGTTATGTTATAGCCTTATTCCAAAATGGATTAAACTCATATATTTTTTTCAAAATTCTACAATCAATACCCCATAACGACAATGTGAAAGAAGTTTGTATGAGATCTTTGCAAGGAAAAAAAAATGGGGGTCATGCATTTATTTTGTGCTGCACTAACCATGACATGCCACACAACGCATGTGCGCCATCACACCTGCATAGGTGAATAGTGAATGTCCAGGAAATTCGTCAGGTAGATGGGTTACAATTGGCAATTTTCCACTAAAATAGATGTGTTTCTTGCCTTATGGCACATCAGTGATTGCATTTGACTGATCCCGCTATCTCTATGTCTAAGCACGGAAGCTACAGTGCGAAACGTTGGCTTTTGTTCCAATTTTTTTGCTGTGGCATGTTTATTTTGTGATCGGTTTTAATTAAAAGAACGTTTTTGGAGTGCGGCTGTCCAAGTTTCCTTCGTATTTTTGCATCCCGCTATCTCTGTGTTGCTTATTTTGTACTCTATTTTTATCACAGCAGTCATTCAGTAAGGGTTTGTTCACATCATCTTTGTCGACCTGCATATATCGGCACCCCACTGCACATGTGTGCCCTGAACGGAGCCCGTAGAAAATTCATGTTCATACTATGTTTGCTATGGGGTGCAGAAATACACAGGTTAATGGACATATTGTGAACTGTGCTGCTTCTGGATACCCATGGCAGGTAGCACTAATAAAGTTGTTTAATATATTGTCATCACTTAATATATTGTGCTGTAAGCTGTGTTTAAAAATCCTTTCAGTTAAACTTTACAATTTTGTAGGATAGTTAACATTTTCGAAAACTACAGTGCAATTCCCTTGAAGGGACTCATTTTCTATGTTGTCCTTCCTTGTCATCACTTCTTTGAGGTATGTCACATATGACAAGAATTTTTCTTTTTACCTCTTGCATTTGCCTCTTGCATAAACCTCCTTATCTACTTTTGAAATGAAACACAAGGCAATAGTCTTTCTCTCTGCTTCATTATGTCAGGTCAAGTATTGATGGTATCAACAAGTTTCCTTTGTGCCATAGTCAAGGCTAAGGGTGGGGATGGGGTGTGACTGGCATGTGTGTTTTTTTTTTTTGCCTCCATTCGCACTTGTATGCGCACTTTTGAGTGCACGTTTGGATGGGTGCGGCTTGGATGTGACTTTGGCTTTGACAAATGATAATTGAGAACTTTTGCACAAAGGTTGCGTGGATAACATTCAGGTGTGACTCTTATGCGTCTTTTGATGGTTTACATTGCAGCCTGTGCCACTCAAGTTGCATGAAAGTCATACCAAAGTAGTGCAGTAACCTTTTTATAGTCGCTGTGACTTTAAATCTGAACATATAACGGTTATCATTGAAAAACATGGGGTGCAACTTGTCATACGACTTTATTGTCCAAAGTAGCATGACAAGTCACAGAAGTGTGAATGGAGCCTTAAATAACTGATGCGGTTCTTTTACACTGGCGGTCTGCCACGGCTGTTCCGCGCTGAACAGGCGGATGCCGGGTCCATCTCCGCTCACTGTGGAGAGATGAACCTGTCAGTCCCTTTCTCCTCTATGTGAGATTGGGTGAAAACTGACAACCAGTCTGTTTTCATCCGATCTGCCAGACAGATGGAAAATAGGGTCACCATCCGTCTGAATTTCACAGACAGGTTCAGATGGCGGGCGTCAGCGGACATGTCACCACTGACATCTGCCGCTCCATAGAGGTGATTGGAGTGTCCGATCGGGTCCACCTGAAAAACTGACAGGCGGATCTGATCTGAAAGCCTGTGTGAAAGGGGCCTTAAAGGGTCACTAAAGGAAACATTTTTTTTTGCTGAAATTACTGTTTACAGGGTATAGAGACATAAAAGTTAACTGATTTCTTTTAAAAATGATTACAAATAGATAAAAATCAATCCTATAATGTGCCTGCAGGTTAGTTTCACTTTTAAACTGGTTTCATGTTCCTGAGACACACAGAACAAAAACAAACAAATCCAGGGCAGTGTTTTGTTTTTAAAATGAATCTGATTGGTTCTGTTAAGTTTTAGACACACAGTAATGACAGCTTAGACGTACAGTGAAAAGCTCCCAGTACGATGGTTATAAGGAAACCGGCAACCAGGAAGTGTGGAGATCACAGCAGAATTACAGCTACTTCAAAGCAAAAACGAACAATAAGGACATGAAACCAGTACTGCAGTAAGGTAAAGGAAGCTATTTAGCAAAAAAAAAAAAAAATTCCTTTAGTGATCCTTTAAGCGGCACAGTATATCTTGGAAGTGAAGGGTTGCATGTAAAATTGATGCATCATTTAAATGTTGGTGGGTAGAAAATTAAAACAAATATTTGCAAACACTTATGGTTGGGTTAGGCTTTTTTCTAGACCTGAAATGGTGGGCTCAAACATATCCTTAACCACTAGAGATCTGCGCTATAGCCAAATGATGGCTACAGCGTGGATCTGCCTCATCTGTGCCCACCTTACCGCCTGCCAGTGCCTCATCAGTGCTCCCTATCAGTGTAACCTATCAGTGCCCAACACTGCCACCCATGAGTGCCGCCTTATCGATGCCCATCAGTGTATGATTGCATGCACGTAAACATTGTTTAAATGTTGAAGTGGCTCTCCACCTAAAAGGGGAACGCCACTGGTTTTCACCCTTCACTGCCACATTTTGGCACTTTTTTTGGAGGGGAGGGGGGGGGGGGGGGGTGTTCTTTGGTTTTGACAGGTACCCGCTCCCACTTCAGAGTCAGATTGCCGTTCCAATCTACAAAGGGGTTCACCCCTCCTCCTTTTCCCTGCAGCCTTCAGGGACACGCACAGGGTCCCAGAAGGCTGCAGCGCCATTCACAAAGTACTGTGCTACTCACGCGAACACCCAGTAGGAAGTTGGTTGTGAAGCCAGTTGGTTTCCCCTTACATAAGATGCCCGGCGCCGGCACCTGAAGCCAATTGAATTATCTGCTTGGGTGCCAACGTCGCTGGATCTCTGGACAGGTAAGTGTCCTTATATTAAAAGTCAGCAGCTTCAGTATTTTTTTTATCTGCATTTTTATTTTCTATTATTTCCCATGAAAGTGGCGTTTTCTCTTTTAAAAGACAGCTTATTTAAATGTTGGTAGTTCTTTTAATTTTCTGAAACGGAGACGGGTTGGTCGTTTTTTTCTTATCGTTATGGATCTAAACAGTTTATCAATTAGAACTGTAGGCCAGAGTTCTTATTGCTTATTTACATTAGGAGTGTTTTTGTTTTGTTTTTTAGCATTCTGTAATTCAGGGGAAAAGTATGTATTCTTTAAAAAATATTTTGTTTGTGCCGGAATCGCACAGGAATGTGCTCTGCATTCTTGTGTGATTCAGTGTGTTGCGATCATCAGCCCATTCATTTTAATAGGCGGAAAATGCACTGGACTGGATCACATGGTACTGTAGCATCATGCGTTCGAGGGTTGTTAGGATTACATTGACATACACACCAGATTGCACTGTAGTGCGTTTTGAATGCATATGGCAACCTTGTGGCGATCTGTACACAGATGGTGTACAGGTTGCCCCAGAAATGTAATATTCTGCTTGTGTGATTGGCTCACTGATTTTACCAAGAAGTCTGTACCAAGATACAAATATTATTTTGGTGAGCAACTCCCAATAGGTAATCGCGTCTAAGGCTAGGTTCACACTAGGGTGGAATATGCATCCCACATTTGCTTGGGCAAGGCAGCCCACTCATGTGAATGGGATGCTGTGACGCGTGAAACACACCAAAAAGGTGCATACACCTTTTTAAAAGAGGCTGCAGTGAAACCGCATGGTCTTTTTGTCCATGTGATTCCCGTGATTGCGCTGCGAGCTGAGATCCGTGGGGGCCCCATTCAGAATGAAGAGCAATGGATTTGAATATGGGTGCTTGAATTGTTGCTTGCACTAGTTGCTTGTCTAAGGCTGGGTTCACACTAATGCAAAATTGGGTTTCCTTGCATCCAATTCTTATGTCAGGACATTTTGTCTCCATAGAGAGCCGGTTCACATATCTCAAGAATGGCTCCGGTCCAAATTGCACAGGAGTCCTGTTTATATTTTGGCCCGTTTCAGGTCCAAATTCAGCCAAAAAATGTGGCCTGAACCGGTGAATGGAGACGTACACACGTGTGTGTGTGTGTGTGTGTGTGTGTGTGTGTGTGTGTGAACCCAGCCTAAGAGGATGCAGACCTTTCAATTTTCCTCATTAAAGCCCTGCAGGTGCAGCAGCTGATAATTATGAAACCACTCCCTGAGGCCCCTTCCACACTGGGGCGGTGGGTGCGTTGGCGGTAAAGCAATGCTTTTTTTAGCGGTGCTTTACCGTCAATTTTGCGGCGCCATTTGGCTGCTAGTGGGGCGCTTTTACCCCGCTAGCGGCACAGAAAGGGTTAAAACCACCGCAAAGGGCCTCCGGTATAGCCGCAGTGCCCATTGATTTCAATGGACAGGAGCGGTATACACACTGCTCCAAAGATGCTGCTAGTAGAACTGCACGATTCTGGCTAAAATGAGAATCAAATTATTATTATTTTTGGTTAGAAGATGTATCACGATTCTCTCACGATTAGGAAAGAGCTCCAGCGTGTTTGCACAGTCCACGTGCAGAGCCCGCCAGGAAGTCGGCGCTGCACTAACCACAAGCAGGGAGACATTTCCCGATCTCTGCAGCCGAGCATCGGGACAATGTCTCCCTGCCTGTGATTAGCGTAGCGCGGTGCCAACTTCCTGGCGGGCTCTGCACGTGGACTGTGCGAACACGCCGGCGCTCATCCCTACTCACGATTTCACATTAAAACCGATTCACTGTGCACAGGGCTACCCATGGCAAGGGGCCAGTGTACCTGCAGGAAAAATTCACCAAGTATGTGCCTAACCGTACCTTAAGGTCGGCTAATTCGGAAACTTTGGTGATCCCTAAATTTCGAAAGAAAAAATGCGGAGGCAGGACTAGTGCGGTCCAGGGAGCACAGTTTTGGAACTCCCTGCCTCTAAAATTAAGGCTTGAGAATGATCTTTTTAATTTCAGGAAGCTTCTAAAAAACTGAGCTTTTCAGTCAAGCCTATGGAATTACATAGGTTTTTATAGTTCTTTTGATCTGCTAACCATTTTAAATTTTGATCTGTTCCGCTGCCTGTGTGTTTTTTTGGTTGTTGCTGTATTGTTGTTCTCGGCGCATCGAGGCCTACGGGTAACTGACTGCGTTTTGTACCATTTTGTACTTTTAAGAATTTTAATAAATAAACTGTGCACATGTAAAATCTGACTAACACTAATTGCCCTTCACACACATATCCGATGTGGGAACCAGCGCAATTCTAGTGCCAGTTCCATCATTGCATCTCCCTCACAGGCAGTTCACAATACCTTCTGCGAACAGCTGTGGGTGTCAATACAAAGTGAATGACCCCCCCAGACCGAATCACAGTTTCAATTCGGATAGGGTGTTATCCGATTCCAGTGCGGGGGGAAAAAAGGTTCCAATTGCTGAACTTGCGTTGCACAGACATGGAATGTGATCTGCACAGCTATGCGGTGCGAATCAAATGCGATGTCTGACATCACATATGTGTGAAACCAGCCTTATTCGGCTTATCTTGTACCACAGGCTTCCAGAAGCATTCTGTGTCAGTATGCTGGTGGTAAATCTTAATAATTTGACTAATTCCGGCAAGGAAAAACTATATATACACTTTAGAAAAGGAATGACAGCTTCCTGCAAGTCTACTAGTGTGTTTTGCTTTGCGAGTCTTTTAATGGGTACACTTTTATCCCTGGATATATAAATCTACACAGTGGGGCGTGTTTTTGTAACTTGGGCCGTCTGTGTGATATTCATGCATACTAGGGTTGTTAATTGTGTTTTGTACCCCTAGTGCTACAGTGCTACACCATATTGTAATACATTAAAGTTCAAACATTAGGATTTGGCCTTGATTTATAAATGTTTTGTACTTTTGCTGACTGCTTCATATTTCATATAACTGTTAACGTTTTTTAAGAAGAAGCTTTTCTTTGTCTGTCCACATAAAGATTGCCTTTACAATGTCCTAGGGACTGCTGTGCAGCAGGACAGCAGAATATGGTTTTGTGAGAAGGCGGAAGATGTCCATGAAAAGTTCAATGTTCTTCTAATCATTCCCCTAGGCTATCCTCCACACTATGACTTCATCTGAAACAGACCATTGTGCTGCTTCAAGGCCTGGACAACTAACTGCTTCTTGAGAAACGAATAAGACGCTTTTTACATAACTGCAGAATGGAGTTGGCTTTTTGCCAGGCAGTCTGTGTAACGTTACCAGAAAAACAACTGAGGATCACATCTTGTGCTGAATCCTATTGGTCTTTACTGTGTATCTACTGTATACTGGCCCTGATTTGTGTGCATTTACAGCATGGACATTATACTTTTTTCTTTTTCTTTTGATGTTTGTGTTATTGCAGGTGGAAACGGCTGCACTGTAATTTTACATATAAGAAAGGTTATGAACTGGTAGTTCATACAAGACTTCTCACACCTGCCAACAATAAGCTCCCTTTCCTGCTATCTCTGGTCGTATTCCAGTCCATGACGAACACGATCAGCTGCGGCTCCTTTCTGCCCTCTACCCCTCAGCATCACACATTTCTTGCTTTGCATCCCTCCCCCCACTATCCACTCCAATCCTTCCCCCACCATCCAGCCATAATTAACCACTTCCATACTGGGCCAACTCTGGCATTCCTCTCCTACGTGTAAAAAATATAGATAGATAGATAGAGAGAGCGAGATCCTAGAGAATAAAATGGTGATCCTTGTGGTTTATGTCGCATGGTATTTGCTACAGTGTTTGTTTTTGTTTTTTTAAATAACAAACGTATGCTTGCCTCCACTGTGCAGTTCGTTTTGCACAGAGTGGCTCCCGATCCTCGACTTCTGGGGTTCCTTGGCGGCTCATCCCCTGCATCGTATAACCCCCTAGGAGAAGCACTCTCCCGGGGGTCACCTAGCGGCCGCGCTCCCGTATCAAGTTTTCAGCGTCCATAGACGGGAGCCAATGGCTGCGCTGCTATCAATCTATCCAATCAAGAGCCAAGAACCCCGGGCAGAGGGAGTGCGTGTCTCCGCCGTAGGACATTTCAGGACTCAGGTGAGTAAAACCGGAGGCCGGACACTAGAAGTTTTTTCACCTTCATGCATAAGATGCATTAAGGTGAAAAACACGAGGGTTTACAACCCTTTAAACCATGGGTCTTCAAACTACGGCCCTCCAGTTGTTCAGGAACTACAATTCCCATCATGCTTAGTCATGTCTGTGAATGTCAGTGTGTTACAATGCCTCATAGGATGTGTAGTTCTACAACAGCAGGAGGGCCGTAGTTTGAGGATCCCTGCTTTTAAACCCTTTCATGCCATTTCAATCAGCTGGCGCTCCCTCCCCTGTCACCAATTTTCTTTGGCGTCAGAAGTGATGTCATGCTGATAGCAGAGGAACGAAGCAGCAGACAGAAATTACTCTTGGTGGTTTTAATTGAGACGTGTACACGCTATAGTGCAGGGGTGCCCAACCAATGGCCTGGGGGGGTCACATGTGGCCCATGGAGCCCTCTGATGTGACCCGCAACCTCCTGCTCTGGAATGGCGGGTTTGCAAGCCCAGATTGCGGGTTACTGACATGCCATCCCAGAGCATCAGTGTTGTGAATGAAGCCAGTGCTAGAGGAAGCACGCGGCTGCGGAGAAGAGCTGCATAAGCCATTGCTTCATGTATAGTGCCGCCTCCTGTCACAGGCAGAATGATGCCAAATGCACTCTGCCTGGGGAAGCAACAGCCGGCGATACCTGAATGGAAGACTGTTATTAAAGGTAAGTTTATTACTAAAATCAGTGTATATTTGGGCATATCTGTTTTGCAGTGGTTACTGGGCTGCTTTGAAACTTAACCCTCAGGTGCGGCGTGGTACACCTGCGGGTTACCTGCACTGAGCCATAGACTTCTGTTTTTACCTGTGGGTTTGGTGCAGTTTCAGAAAATGCACCACACCTGCAGGATATAATAGAATGCTGTGGAAAAGTGCAGCTAACCTGCAGGAAAGCCACAGCTGCACTGCACCCTGAGTGTGATTAACCACTTCCCGCCCGGCCTATGGCCGATTTACGTCTGGGAAGTGGTTTTAAAAACCTGACTGGACGTCCTGCAGGATTTCATGCCGCGAGCACCCGATCAGTCTGACAACCTGCATCTCGGCGGAGGCTCTTTACCACGTGATCAGCCGTGTCCAATCACGGCTGATCACGATGTAAACGTTGATGGCTCTTCCTCACTCGCGTCTGACAGACGCGAGTAGAGGAGAGCCGATCGGCGGCTCTCCTGACGGGGGGTTCGCGCTGATTGTTTATCAGCGCAGCCCCCCCCTGGGATCGCCACACGGACCACCAGGGAAGCCCACCCTGAACCACCAGGGAAGGGCAAAAAAAGCCTGAAAAAAAAAAAAGCATTAAAAAAAAAAAGATGCCAATCAGTGCCCACAAATGGGCACTGACTGGCAACATGGGTAAATCAGTGCTGTCCCACAATGTCCATCAGTGCCACCCCACAGTGCCCATCCATGCCCAGTGCCCACCTATTAGTGCCCATCTGTGCCGCCCATGAGTGCCCATCTGTGCCGCCCATGAGTGCCCATCTGTGCTGCATACCAGCGCCACCTCATCTGTGCCCGTCAGTACTACCTCATCGATGTCCATCAGTGCCGCCATATCAGTGCCCGTAATTGAAAGAGAAAACTTACTTATTTACAAAAAAATTAACAGAAAAAAATAAAAACGTAATTTTTTTTCAAAATTTTCAGTCTTTTTTTAGTTGTTGCGCAAAAGAAAAAAAAATCGCAGAGTTGATCAAACACCACCAAAAGAAAGCTCTATTTGTGTGGAAAAAAGGACGCCAATTTCATTTGGGTACAGTGTAGCATGACCGTGCAATTGCCATTCAAAGTGTGACAGTGCTGAAAATTGGCTTGGGTGGGAAGGTATGGAAGTGGTTAAACTGCAGCACATCAGTGTGAAAGCAGCCTTAAGCCCCTTTCACATGAACAGTCCGACCCAATTGGACCCTCTATTCTCCTCCTTTATGGAGCAGCAGATATAAATGGACTTGTGTCCTTTTACACCCGCCTACCTCCAATCTTATAGGGCCCATAGAGAAGGGTGGGCTGTCTGTGTCCACTTTGCATATGCAGAGTGGACCCAAACCTGTCATCCGCCCTCTCTGCTCATTGTGACCAGTTGCTTAAGTGGCCCCCGCTCTTCAAAATGTTGGGCCCCCGTGCTATAGTGCATCCTTTTTTAACCAGGGTGCCTTGGCAAAAATGCCAAAAAAAGTGTATGCCAGCGGGTGGATGAAGCCTGCCTTTTAGTTACACAAAGCCACAGGTCTTCATTGTGCACCATTACAACCTTCTAGCCGCTGGCATCCGATCAACCAATTAAATCATCAGTCAAAAAGGTGAACATCATGCGCCTGCACAGCATCCTAGTTTGGCCCTCCTCTGCCCCGCTCCATTGGCACTGGGGTCACATTAGCTGAGTGAGAAGAGAAGTGTTGGAGTACTTGTCAGGATCAGTGTGAAAAAGGTGTATTTGCTTTAGAAGAATAAATTGCTAATGTTGAGTGTCCAGCGAATGTGGATTTTGTTGGGTTATGTTAAGTTTAATTTTTCAAAATTTAGAATGGTGTGCCTTGAGATTGTGCACAATTTGTTTAAGGGTGCCTTGACTGAAAAAAGTTTGAGATACACTGCTATAGAGGGATATGCTTTGTTCATATTTCATGTCCGAGTTTTACAAACACATTAATGAAAATCTGATGTGTTTTTTAAAGTGCAACTCCAGGCAAACATATGATTGTATAGGTGAAATACATATATGCTTAAAATGTTACCTGTTGATTCTGACTAACTGTTTTTGCCATACATACAATGTTAGTGTTGTGGATGACATCACTCTTCTACTTCTTTGTTTGGTGTTAGGGCTCGTTCTCACTTGCTTCAAAACATGGTTTCAGACACGCTTTTTTTAAAGCTCTCTGAACGCCAGTCAAAGCCCCTGTCGCTTAATAAAATGGTTAGCTTACAGTCCTGTTTACACCTTGCGTTTGCTTTGCTTCAAAATTGATACCCCATGTCACTTTAGTGGTACTTTAAAGCATCTCCAAAGCCTTCATAGAAGTCTGTCAAAGCACCTGATGCTTTTGAGAGGCTTTTGTTCAGCTTTAGCTTCACTTTGTTTTGGAGGTATTGCTGCTATGAGATATCAACACACACACACACACACACACACACACGGCATCTGCCAAGCTTCATAAAAGCACAACAAAGTATCGCAGATGCATCAAAATTACATGTTGAAACAGTAGGCGCTTGTGTGTTGAAGGCCAAACAAGTGTAAATGAGCCCTTCGTAGGTCAGTGCTGAATAGATCTGTTGATGCTGATTCACTGTCCGGTTAAGGAGGGTGGAGAGGTTGACATGTGAAGATGTTTAATCGGAACAATGCAAGTTGCCCATCTGGCTGTTTAGTTTGTAACGAAAATTCAGTATGCACTTGGTGTGTGTGTGTGTGTGTGTGTGTATATATATATATATATATATATATATATATATATATATATATATATATATATATATATATATATATATATATATATATATATATATATATATATATATATATATATATATTATATAGAGAATATATTATATAGAGAATATATTATATAGAGAATATATTATATAGAGAATATATTATATAGAGAATATATTATATAGAGAATATATTATATATGAATATATTATATATATATATATTATATATATATATATATATATATATATATCTCTATCATACACACACATGAAGAGAGGTTTTCAAATGCTTTATTTCAGGCCCAACATAGCCAACATCAACATGCAGTAGGAAGGAAAGGTTGATGAAGCGATGGAGAACTTTGCGGTATCAGGCCTGGATATAAGAGCAAGCCTGCTCTCAATGGCACAATAATTGTAGTCACCATTCGTCGCCACTCTAGCCAGAGTGGGTGAAGTGCCCCCAGACAGACTTCTGCCACAAGCCTGGCAGCCGAAGTGTCACTTAGTGTTGCTGGGAGGAACAGGCCTCTGCCACAGGCCAATTACTTAAACTACCTCCCAGTAGGTTAAGCGTGGGTCACCGTATGACAGCAATAGTGTACCAGTCAGCATTCCGGTCACCAGATCCCCGATGGTTCGTTCAAGCCCTGTTGGACAACCTGCCTCCAGGGTTCTCCTCAAGCCGACCCCCCAATCGAACGGCACACAGCCTGGGATCTTCTCAGTAAAGTGGGGGACCCAGCAAGTCACTGGGGCCCCTCTCTGCAATATAGAGCTCCGCGTAGTATGCGACCCCTGCCTGAAAGGCCATCGCCGGGGTTCGTTGGATGCGCGCACCCTAAAGATGGATGCCGCACCTGGAACCCACGGGAAGAACCAATAAAGATGGCGCCTGTCACAGATATCCCCCTCCCCAGCATGCCCCGCGAGGGAAAACTCCTCCAATTGGCTGCTGGGGGGGGAAAAAACTCCTCCAGAACCCCTCTAGCGCCACCTGTCGCCCAGGGGAGGTATCAACACCCCCGGAGCGCAGACTGACCTACAGGACAGTTCAGGAATGACAGCAGCCATAATTTAGAAAATTGTGAATGGGAGCAAAATAACTCTCCCATTCCCCACTAACATTAGCGTAGTGCCCATACTGAAAGTAAGGGGGCGCTATATATATATATATATATATATATATATATATATATATATATATAATATTTTATTATAGAATTGTAGTTTATTATCCTTTTTGATTTTAATATTGTGAATATGAATGTCAGCCATTATCTGGACCTTTAGCGCTAATTTACATATGCATTTTTGTAGTATAGAAATTTACATATACAGCCTTTGCTTCCTGCACAGTACGGTATTTCTGCTTTACTGCCCCTCCCAGAATAAAAATCAAGCAGCTCAGTGAACATGATATAGTTCCTAAATAGGTGATAGTTTATCTCAAATTAGAAACCGAGTAATGACACCAATCCATTGAGTGCTCCCTCTAGTTGTTAATCTAATAAAGTTTTTTATTTAATAGAATAGAAAAAACAATTCTGCCTTTTTGTTCCTTAGGCCAGCCATTCCATTGAGCAGGAACCGGTTGAGATTCAAACGGTGTGTGAGCAGGCTGAATGTGCCAAGTGATCGATCGCTCAACTTTGGTACAACCAGCCTGCCGGATTTACTTGCGATTATCGCAATGATTACTCTTTTCCCAGCTGGGACGACTTCCACCGCCCTCCCGCTGGGAGAATAATGTCTCGGCAGGAGGGATTCCCCCATTAACACTGTGCTGGTGAGGGAATCGCATCGTGTATGGCCTGCCTTTTTATAGTTTCCATTTGCACTGTACATAAGATGACGATTCTAAAACCTGTAGTGCTAGTGCCTATGAGAGATCTGAGTGGTATTTCTTAGCTTTGTCACATTCACATATTTCTATCCTCATGTCATTCCCAGCTATTTTTGTATTGCGCTGTGCGCTGGCATTACTCATCGACAAGCTTTGTACACTGTATAGTTTTTTTTCTTAAAGTAACTGCTGTGTTTTCTTTCATGCATATGAGCATGCACTAGTCTTATGGCTTTAAATATCTGGCAACCCTTAAAATCAAGTTCTATGTGTTTTTAAGTGGCGTGCCTGTTCCATCATCTTGGTCTTACTTGTTTGATCTGTAGATGAAGGCTGTTGCAGAGAATGCTGGGAAGTGTTTGCAGTATTTGGCACAGTCTGTTTCCGTGCTAAGAAAAGCTAAATATAAATCGCAGATGCTGTTGCTCCTCTTGTAACTGCATAGATTTTAGAATCATGGAGATCACTATTTTTCTCATATCTCCCAAGCCAGGTAGCTTCTGTAGTACATGCTTGAGTGTTTTGGATAGGAAAGAAAGCTTACTTTGAGGTCTTTGAGATGCTTTTGAGATTTAGTGTACATATATCAAATTGTGGCTAAACTTTAAAAATAAAGTGTGTACAGGAGCAAAGTTCAGTAAAACCTGAATTATTTGTAAGTTCTATGACTTGATATGCAGGTTTTGCAAAGGGAAGCAGAATCCTGCAGTAATTCTTGTTGGTTGATGGATGACAGGCATTGAACAACAGAACCCTGGCCACTTTGGAGTCCTAACTACCTTTCCCTATGATCATAAAACCTGCTGTAAAATGCATACAGATAATTCCCTATTTTTTTAATAACTTTGTCACACCTGCACCCTGTTTAACCACTTGACCACCAGGCACGTAAACCCACTTACCGTATTTATCGGCGTATACCGCACACTTTTTTGCCCTGAAAATCAGGGAAAAATCGTGGGTGCGCGGTATACGCCGATACCCGCTTTCCCGCGCCAAGTTTTGAATACTGCGCCGACATATACCGAGCGCAGTACACTCGGATATAGTCGGGCAGTCTCGGCAACTTCCGTGCTCACGTCCTGGACGTCAGCGCGGGTAGCCGAGCATTGCCGACAATACACGAGTGTCAGAGCGCAGTACACTCGTGTATTGTCGGCAATGCTCAGCTACCCACGCTGACGTCCTGTACGTCCAGGACGTGAGCGCGGAAGTTGCCGACTATACCCGAGTGTACTGCGCTCGGTATATGTCAGCGCAGTATTCAAAACTCGGCGCGGGAAACGAGCGAGGACGCCACAGAAGGACGCCGGACCCGCCGAAGAGGACACCGGACCCGCCGCAGAAGGACACCCAAAGCCGCAGAAGGACGCCGGACCGCCGAAGAGGACACCCGAAGCCTCAGAAGGACGCCGGACCCGACGAGGCCGCCGATGGACGCCGCGCAAGACACCAAAACTAAGTACAAAATAAACTTTTTTTCCCACAGGATTCGGGGTCACTTTAGGGGTGCGCGGTATACGCGGCAGCGCGTTATACCGCGATAAATACGGTAATAACCAGACCAATTTTCAGCTTTCAGTGCTCTCACAATTTGAATGACAATTACTTAGTCATACAACCCAAATGAAATTTTCATCCTTTTTTTCACACATATAGAGCTTTCTTTTGGTGGTATTTAATCACTGTTGGGTTTTTTTTTTTTTTGCGCTATAAGAGAAAAAAGGCTGACAATTCTGTAAAAAAAAATGAATTTTTCTTTGTTTCTGTTTATAAAATTTAGCAAATTTAGTATTTTTTCTTCATTCTTTTGCATAATGTGAAAGATGAAGTTACGCTGAATAAATAGATACCCAACATGTCACCCTTCAAAATTGCACACGCTTGTGGAATGGCGCCAAACTTTGCTACTTAAAAATCCCCATAGGCGACGTTGCAGAGTAGTGTGGGGTATTGCAGAGTAGTGTGGGGTATTGCAGAGTAGTGTGGGGTATTGCAGAGTAGTGTGGGGTATTGCAGAGTAGTGCACAGTAGAGAGTAGTCTTAGTATGGGGCAGGGATGGCTGGATCTGTGACTGCATTTGTCACAGATCCAGCCCACAGCACTCGTGCTGCATCCGCTCTCTCCCCTCTCCTCTCACACTGTACCGTTCGATACAGAGAGGGGAGGGAGGAACCGGCGTCATCACATGACGCCGGTTTGTTTACAAGTGATCGCTCCATCATTGGACGGAGCGATCACGTGGTGATCCACTGGGTCCGGGAGCGCGATTATGGGAGGACATCCATGGACGTCCTCCCAGAGTTAAGGAACCGCCTTGTAGACGTATATCGTCTATAGGGTGGTGAGTAAGCGGTTAAATTGTTTTGATTTTTCTTGCGTCGGGAAGAAAATCTGTACAGGTGCGTTGCATCATGGGAGTGCTCCTATGTGGTGGGCATGTTTCTTGCTTACTGGTAAATGTCAATACAGTCAGTTAAAGGGGTTGTAAAGGTAAAAACATTTTTTCCCTAAATGGCTTCCTTTACCTTAGTGCAGTCCACCTTCACTTACCTCATTCTTCAATTTTGCTTTTAAATGCCCTTATTTCTTCTGAGAAATCCTCACTTCCTGTTCTTCTGTCTGTAACTCCACACAGTAATGCAAGGCTTTCTCCCTGGTGTGGAGAAAGCCTCTTGAGGGGGGAGGGGGGCGAGCAGGAGTGTCAGGACACTCTCTACTTTGCAGATAGAAAAAGGAGCTGTGTGTTAGTGGGTGTCCTGACACTCCTGCTCGCCCCCTCCCCCCTGAAGAGGCTTTCTCCACACCAGGGAGAAAGCCTTGCATTACTGTGTGTAGTTACAGACAGAAGAACAGGAAGTGAGGATTTCTCAGAAGAAATAAGGACATTTAAAAGCAAAATCGAAGAATGAGGTAAGTGAAGGACGACTGCACGAAGGTAAGGTTAAGTGTATTTGACCCCACTAACAATTGGAAAATCAACCAAGTTCTAAAATTTGTAACTAAATTCTACTAGTGTATAACCAGCGTAAGACCTTGCCACTCTCCTCTTTGTACATAAATGATATGTCACCAGGAGCCATTTTTCCTTCTGGAGAGATGGGGGGGGGAAAAAAGCACTTCAAAGCCCAATTCCTGGAAAATTTTAAAAACACCCTTGTAGTGGGGTCCCCCACCTTGTTTAAATGCTCATTTATTTTAAGGACAGAGGATTAAAGTGATTATAAAGTCTCATTTGATATTTTAATTGAAGAGAGAAAATAAAACCTTTCATACTTACCTCCTCTGTGCAGTTAGTTTTGCACAGGGCAGCCCGATCCTCTTTTTCTTGAGCTTCTGGCCCCTCCCTCCTGTCGAGTGCCCCTACAGCAAGCAGCTTGCTATGGGGGCACCCGAGCCGATCTGCAGCTCTGTGTATTCAGACACGGAGCTGCAGCCCGACCCCCGCCTTCTCTTTCCTGATTGGCTCCCACTGCTGTCAAACTCAGCCAGTGGCACTGCTGCTGTGTCTCAGCCAATCAGGAGGGAGAGTCCTATATGGCTGAGGGACTCGTGGACATCGCTGACTAGAGGTGGGGCTTAGGTAAGTATAAGGGTGTGCTGGGACGGCTGCTGCTGCACACAGAAGGCTTTTTATCTTAATGCATCAAGATATAAAAACCTGCCTTTACAATCGTTTTAAAGGGGTTGAAAACCCTCTGTTTTTCACCTTAATGCATTCTGTGCATTCACGAATGCCGTTTAGGAGATATTTACTGTAAACTGCGCTGATGTCATCAGCGCATTTGCTCTGAAGTAATGGCCGCCCATGCCATTTCTTCAGGAGCATGTTCCATGACAGTTTGCTCCCGCGCGCACACGTGGGAGTGACGTCACGTGGCTCTGGCCAGTCACAGAGCCAGAGTCTGCGGCCCCGGAATGAAGACGGTCGAAGATTGATGCAGTCTGCAACGGAGATGACACATGCTTCGTTTGCAGGTAAGTGTGCTAATAGGCGATGCTTACTAGCACATTTATGCCTTTACTTTGCAGGAAGAAAAACCCACCAGGCCTAATTAAAAGTAAAAATAAATGTAGACTTCATCTTTAGGCTTCATTTCCATGGACGTTTTTGGACGTTTTTACAGCCACTTTTCTGAGCTTTTTTTGCAGCTTAAAAACGGCTCTCCATGTTGGTCTATGGCCTCATGCCCACCATGATGTTTTTGAGCTGTAGATGGCTGAGCCGTTTTTAAGCTGTAAAAAAAAAAACAGGACCAGTGCGTTCTGAAGCTCCAGCCTTAGAGCTGTAAAAACGCCAGACGTTAAACGCTCAAACGCGCAAAAAGGCTACAAACGCTACCGCTGCGTTTTTGAGCTCCAGCTAAAAATAAAATTAAAAAAAAAACATGGACAGGCGTTTTTAAGCTGTAAAAAAGGCTAAAAAAAGTGGCTGTAAAAATGTCCATTGGAAATGAAGCCTTAAAAACAAATGGACAGAGATTTTGAACAAGGTAAAAATGTCTTTATGACTGGAGTTCAGCTTTAAGAAAAAAGAACCACTATATACAGAACTACATTTATTTGTGGTATATAAATTGCTTCAGGATGAGGAGGCAATTTTTATTTTTGGGGGGGAAATCATCTCCTTTACATGGTGATGTAACCAAACCACATTGTAAATTAAGAGCTGCGGGTATTGGCTTGCAGCCAACTTCCTATACTGTATTTGTAGCATTTTTCCCTCCGAAAAGCCCAGAGCGGTTCCTTTATTTCCTGGTAGTATATTACATGTTTCATGCCATAAGACCGTAACCTATTAGCAGGTCTGGTCACTGTAGTAGAGTTGCTGTTCTAGAGGCCTTGGAAGGCTGTCTTCAAGTAACATTTATGCAACTGTTATCCATTTTAGAGCTTCTTTTCAATTTTGGCTGAAAGTTACATTTGAGGCACTCATGATCACACTGAAATATTTAAAGTCTACATTTATTTTTATTTTTAATTGACAAAAGGGACAGTGCTTGCATTCATTGAGAAGCGTCACTTGTGCTGGAGATTGTTGTCTTAGTTGAAATCCCCTTCCCAGTACTCCCACAGTGGTAATCTTCTGGTGCTGTAGAAGTTGGTACAGCTCTGGACCTGACATAGGCAAGAGTGCCGGCTACGCCTGTCCTTTCCACTACCCCCCCTGCATTCATAGAATCTGTACTATAGTTTCCATCAGTGAAAAGTGCGACAAATGAATGAAAAACGTTATCTGTATTAACCCTCGCAGCACCGGAAGATTGCCACAGCTGGGGTATGGAGGGTGGGAGTTTGGCACAGAGGATTTCAGATTTCAAGACCGCAGCCACCAGCACAAGGGACAGTTTTCATTGAATGCAAGTACTGTCCATTGTTAGGATTTAAAAAAAAAAATACATTTAGGCTTTAATCCCCTCTCTACATTCAAAGGGAAAAAGATAGTGTCATTTTGTAATACAAAATGTAGTTTTCTTTTCTTTATCTTGTAGTAAAAAAAATCAGAAAAAAATAAAGAGCCAAGATAAGTGTATCTAAACCCAAACAAAAATGTATTATGTTAGTTTATCCGCCCTTATGTGGTAACTGCATTTGTTTTCTTTCAGGCATTTTCCCTTTTTTACCTAGGGATCCTGCCATTAAGATTCCTTATGTCAAATGGTAAAAATGGTCGCTCTTTGTATCTATGGAGAACATGGATACATAGAACATAGAACCCTAGAACAGAATTACAATACTTTATTCTCTCCACTTTTCTATAACCTAGAGTAGGTGGCAGCGGCGGCTGGGGCTCCATTTTTTTTTGGGGGGGGGGGGCAAACTGGCTTCCTCTGCAGCTTCATCCTCGGAGCCCAATACAATCGCTTCTCCTCTCGGCCAGTTTGGGTTTAAGAACCGCTTCCTGATTGGCCGGGTGGAGTATAAGGAAGACAATGGCGAATATTAATTTGCCGTTGTCGCACAAGTGGGTGGGCTCTGCGCCCCGCGCCCTCCCTTTTCTGAAGCCATTTGGAGCCTCAGCCTCTAATTGTAGAAACCCTATTGAAATCCAAGCGTCCGGTGCCCTTTATGGATGGGCTATGTAGCTCCTACATTAGGAGTTATGTAACTGATAAGAGACCGAATGGGCAAAGTGACAGGGCTACGGACCCACATATACTTTTGCTGCACTCCCCCACCACTCTTTTGCTCCATATAAACCTTTGCAAAATACTCTGTACTTATCAGTATGGAGGAGCATGTGACGACCTCATGTGACAGCGATTGAGTCTGATTGGCTTATTGGTAGGTCTGAGCAGTGTTATTAAAGAGAGGGGGCAACTTCATTAAACTTTTTGTGATCTTCAAAACCCTGCCTAAAAAAATGTTGATGTAATATTAGTGATTGCAAAGTCTTGTTTGTTCTATAAAAATAGCAAACATGTTATGTTGTAGGCAAGCCCAGGACAATCTTTCTTACTACTACTACCTATTTTTGCTAGCATTTTTCTTTTTGTCTTGTCACAAGTAAAATTTCTGGGGCTTTGTGCGATTTGTCTGTCTCAAAATGGCAGACATGTTAGTCAGCAGCAACTGGACCCAGGAAAGTGGTCGCTACACCCAGAGGTTTTTTAGGACCTGTTACTGGTGGGAGTGCTGGATCTGGACCTCCCAGGTTTCAAGGTTCAACAGCAAATTAGAAAGGCTCGTTTCCAAGCACAGGGATCCTTTAGCTAAAGCAATGGATGCTCTGTGGGATCAATACGCCCTGGTGATTCTCATTTTCTGCAGGCAGGCATCAGTGGATATGTATGCCACCCAACTAAGTCTCCTGGTGGACACCCTGTGTGGCCTTTACTGGGCTTCCAGGATCATTTAAAAGATCAATTTGCCATCCTGATTCTTGGTTCCTGGCTTTGATGGCATGACTTTTGAGAGATGGGACATCTCTGAATCTGTGACTCCCATGGTCTAAAATCTAGGAAGGCTACTTTCTGCAAGATGTATCATTAGACGTGGACAGCATACTTCACTTGGTTTTAGTCTCTGGGCTTTCAGCCTCCAAGTTTCCCTGTTGTTGGGCGAATCCTCTTCTTCCCGCAACTTGGTTTGGGGCTGCGCTTGGCTATCAGGACTTGCGTGACGTCTCTTCGCGTGACGTCACTCCTGCGCTTTTGCACGGGAGCCGCAATTCACGGCACAGGCTGGGGCATGGGGCATGCGCAGTGAACATTTTCGGCGGACTACAAGTGAAATATCTCCTAAACGGCGCACGTTTAGGAGATATTTCCACTTCCTATAGGTAGAAGTCCAACAAGTGTGTTTACAACCACTGTATGCTTATGTTCTCAAGGATCAAGTTCCACCCTTTCCTTTCCAGGTACATTCTTCTAGGCCTGTGTGTGCTTCTTGGGCTTTTTTTGCATTAGGCAAGTTTTTACCAGATTTACAAGGCTTCTACATAGTCTTTAGTTCACACACTGTCTATCAGGAGGATGTGTTGACCTCATCTGATTCCAGGTTCGGGAGTAAGTTCTTTCAGGCCTCTTTGAGCCGCAGGCAGTCCAAGTCATGCTGTTTTTTTTTTTTTTTTTTTTTCTTTGGACCTGTTGGCTCTTGACTGCTGTGTCCCCATCTTTTAGGTACAAGTCTTCCTGCATCCCTCAATGGACTCTAAAAAAGGGATTTTACCATGAGTACAAAAATCCTGTTTTTCTTTTTATGCTCGGGTATAATTATCAAGATTTGTGATGGGTTTTCCTAAGCCTAGCATCTGGGGAGAAAAAATTGAGAGCTTTCCTCATAAACAATCTGGTTTCTGGCTATACTTGGCACTCAAAGAAGTTGGAGTATATGTTGTAACTGCTAACTGTTTACTTCTAGATATGTAAAACAAGTAGTAATTTATTTCCTTTATTTTCTTCTTTTTAAGATCTGTCTCGGAACAGGCTGTCGGAGATCCCTGCTGAGATCTGCCATTATGTTTCCCTGGAAAGCCTAAATCTTTACCAGAACTGTATCCGCTATGTGCCAGAAGCTACTCTTAACCTGCAAGCCCTGACCTTCCTTAATCTCAGGTATCTGCTCTGTTTCTCAAACTTTTTTTTTTTCTCGTGGTGCACCAAAAAGATCTAAAAAAAAAAAAAATTCACGGCACACCTGAAAAGATTTAACATTTTTGTGATGAAGAAATTTATTTTGACATGTATTTAATTTAAAATTTAATGTGAAGGCTGTGCCTGCTTTCGAGAACAAATCGGATTAAAGCGATTTGTAATTTTTTTTTGTACTTTTTGCTTCCTTGATATTCATGTAACAGTTTTTCTTTCAGTTCCAGACTTGATTAAAGTGGTTGTTTAGCCACTCTGCTATCTTCACACAATTCTCTGTTTGATAAAGTAAGGTGCCCTGTGTCTTATAAATAAAATGCCATTCTATACCTTATTTTATAGCGTCACTCGGCACACATATGACCGGCCGCGCCTCTCTTCTCTCGCTCTGACTGCTGCAGGGGGAGAGAGGTGGCCAGTCACGTGAGCACCAAGCGGTGCTATAAAATAAGGTATTAAAAAATTTTTGTTTTTTTTGGGGGGACTTTGAGTGAGGCACAAGACACGTGGTAAGAAAAATTATGTAAATTGTTTAATTGGCATACAAACAAAGCATACCTTGTAACTTGTAACTTGTGATACATGATTGAGCATGAGTATTTGAATCTCTATACAAAACAATGGCATACAAAAAAGAATTCATATATGTATACATGCACACATCTGAAATCGCATAGTGTCCCATGAAAGTAGCTGGTATAAAAAACTCAACACCCAAGTTCACTATATGGGTCACTTATGCATTTGTACATGTTGTTCATGTCCCCCCTAATCGCCTCTTCTCAAGAGAGAATAAATTCAGTTCCTCTAATCTTTCCTCATAGCCGAGCTCCTCCATGCCTCTTATCAGTTTGGTCCTGGTTTGGTCACATATATTGGCCCCAAATCATTTATTCTACAGACATATTTGGATTTTTTTCCTCCTTACCCATTACGTTTGGAAGGGTGTTCCTGGGGTGTGTTGGCGCATTCACTTTTTCCTTAGGTTCATTCCCTCAGCTCTTGGGATAGACTTGCTTTGCAGATTTTGACTTGCAACACTGCTTATTTAGAACAATTTATATGCAAGTATTTCAGGGAGATATAGTAATAAGGGGGCGCTACTAGTATGTGATAACATATTGATTTACGGTAGAATTTGTAATTTATTTTAACTGTAAGGTCAACAATGCAATAATAATTTAAAGTGCAAGTGCTTGTGTGAGAACCACATCAAAAAATAGGTGCAAACAAGTCCAAAAAATGCAGCCACGGTAACTAGGTGATAACCATTTGATGCATGGAATTACCAATTGCTTAACTTTAGAGTAGACACCATCACCACCGAACAGATATCAAACTGGCCTCACCCGGTGAGAGGTAGAGGTAAGTGCCTACTTACCAGACCACCATGACCCTTTGTTTTAAAAAAGGATCAGGTGCAGCTTTAGTAAAGTTGGTAGCCTGAGGTCTGTACTAGTACCTGGATGGGACTGGCCAGGAATGGACTCCAACAGAAGAAATTACCATGGATAAAATGAAGAAAAACGGGCCATAGTGAAGTTTCGCGATTTATTGTAAAACAGATTAAAAACAAAAGCCAAATGGCCGCTTACTTGTGCCAAGACCTTGGCACTGAGCAATCAAGCGTGTTACAGCTAGGTGTGATGTGGAACACCTAGCTGTAACACGCTCGATTCATCAGTGCCACATAAGCACTTGCACTTTAAATTAAAATTATTATTGCATCGTTGACCTTACAGTTAACATATTTCACGGTAGAATTTATAATTTTATCACATACTATTAGCGCTCCCCTTATTACTATACACCCCCCACATTGCTAAAGTTGTTTTCACAGCACTTTAGGAGGAGCAGCTTCCTTAATATATTTTATATTCCCATCGCGCAGAATTCTCTATTTCCTCATTCTAGGAAGATGCACATCTCGTTTCCCCTAGTCCCTTTTTTTTCTTACCATATGTGCAAAACACCAGATCCTATTTCGGTACCTTTTTTAAGATATACTATACGTTTGCTCTTGATGAGTGGCAACTGGTCACGAAACGCGCTGAGCCTATTCAATGTCATGTTCCCAACACATAGCTTGACCTCAACTGTGATTCGTCTGTATCGTATAACCCATTTTTATTTCATTACCAAAACAAGCATTTGGCTTTTTATACCAGCTACTTTTATGGGACACTATGTAATTTCTGATGCGTGCATGTATACATACATTAATTCTTTTTTTGTATGTCATAGTTTTGTATAGAGATTGTATCACATGTTTATGAGGTATGCTTTGTTTTTATGATGATTAAACAATTTACATAATTTCTCCTACCATGTGTTTTGTGCCTCACTCAAAGTTCCAAAAAAACCCTCTATTTTTTTCCGATTTGGGAATGGAGGTGCATGTAATCATTTAAAGTCCCGTTACCCTCTTGCTTTCTAAAATAAGGTCTAGAACTGCATTTTATTTATAAAGCACACACACTAGGCACCTTACTTTATCAAAGACAGAGAATTTTATATAAAAATTGTAAGGTAATTTGACTAATTTCAGCAGCTGGGAGGGGAGCGGAGTGGCACTGTCACTAGCTGACGGGGAGGGAGGACGATGACCGAGGAGAGCTGCGGATGATGGAGGCGCATAAACTGACAAGGTGTCGGGGCTCAGCGCATTCGCTCAAGAGAGCCACTGTGCCGCCATCAAACGACGACAGCCGGTCTTAAAGTGGTTAAAAGCAGGTATGCATTTCAAGTAGATTGATTTTAATTATCCTTTTTGCTTTGTTTTTGGTTTTCCCCTTCAAGTCGAAACCAACTTACTTCACTTCCGGGGCACATCTGCAGTCTACCTCTGAAAGTTCTTGTAGCAAGTAACAACAAGCTGGACTCCTTGCCAGAGGAGATTTGTCTTCTGAGACACCTGACAGAACTGGTACGATTTTATTGATTAATGGCATTTTAAATCCGTATTAAACCCCAAAGCAAATATTTATTATATTGCAGCTTACCAATGCTTAGATGGCTGTATTTTTGTTTTCTTTTTTTCTTTGTCTTTTTCCTTTATTTGTATCTGGTGATTCTGTCAGTAAGTCTGTTTTTGAACAGAACAATCTGTCATGCAAATGTAGCAGTTGGTGTGTTAAGACAAACCATTTAGAGTCGGTTCACACTAGGGCGACACGACTTCCAGCGCGACTTTCAGAGGCGACTCCGACACGACTTGAGCATGAACCACAGGGCGATCTGGGGCGATTTACAACACCACTTGAAGTCGTCTCCAGGCTAGGAGACTTTCCAGTGGCCAATCAAACAACAATCGGCTCTAGGGGAGGTAGGGGGTGGGAGAGGTTTGCCTGAGAAATGTATGTTATCTTCTTGGAAAGTCGCTTCAGTTAAGACAGTGATCAGACTTGGAGGCGACTTCCATTGAAATCAATGGGTACAAATCGCCTACAAGTCGGATTGAAGTAGTACAGGAACCTCTTCTGAAGTCGTATTAACACCGCTCCCATTCACTTACATTGTTTTTCTCTACAGCGCGACTTGGAATCCGACTTGAGGTTGTCCCAAGTTGCCCCAGTGTGAACCGACTCTTACCACTGACAGCCTTTATCCCAAATGGAAAACACTGTTGCCATAACTGCAGTGTAAACTGGAGTTTGGCTTCAGTTTGTTGGTCTATCTAAATCTGCTATTCCATCTAACACTCCCCACCCCGAGACTGATAATGCTGCTGTCCAAAGGTAGTGTAAGCACTGTAAAACAGAAGGTGTGTTACTGACTGGGTCAGCAGGAGAAAACGGAGTGGAAAAAAGCCTAACAAAATAAAATGAATGCCACCCCATCTAGTTGTTAACCTGCAGTATAATACGTTTTGGGTTTAAAGTGGTTGTAAAGGTAGATTTTTGCATTAAGATAAAAAAAAAAAAAAAATTGTGTGTGCAAGATCAGCCACCATTCCCCCTCCCATACCTGCCCGTTCCCATTCTCGATCCAGCACTGTGCCCGAGAGCAGTTACTCTCTGCTGTATCGCAGGTCAAAGAGTCAGCCATTGGCTTCTGTTGCTGTCAATCAAACCTTGTGACAAAGGAGCAGAGGGTAGGGCCGAATCTCACTGTTCGTGTCTAAAGACAGACTGTGCAGCTCAGGCTCAAGCCCGCTGGTGTGCCTCAAAAGGAAGCGACTTCCTATGGTGGAATAGCGAGAAAAGGGGGAGCCTGGAGTGATGGCGTTGAACCCCAAAAGAAAAGATTTAGGGCTGCACTGAGCAAAACCATTGCTTATAGCCGGTAAGTATAACATGTTTGTTATTTGTAAACCTATTTTGTTTCAAATCACTTTAAGGCCTGGTTTACACCTATGCGTTCAGTGCATTTAAATTTTGCAGAAACGCACTTTAATTCATTTAACATGGATTCCTATGGGTCACGTTTACATCTCTGCATTTTCCGCTAGTGCATTTTTTTGGAAAGGATCATGGACTTTTATCACGCAGCAAGTTGCATTTTGGGTTCCATAGGCTTCGATGGAAACGCATCAAAGATGCAGTGCCTGCATTTTTGATGCGTTTTTGATGGTTTCTCCTGCAGGACAACAGATGCTTCCCAAAAATGCTAAACGCATTTAAAAACGCGGGGCAAAATGCAACCTGCATAAGTGTGAACTAAACCATTAAATCGCTTAAAATGTGCTACAGTATTTTTAAAGGAAGTTTAACAAGTACAACTTTTTATTGCTTATTTGTTTGGTATACAAGGTGCATGTTAAACTGGCAAATCAACAAATCCGTTCATACATTTTGTGCAGGTGATACTAGAAATGATCACTAAATAGAAGACCTACATAGTCTAAATCAAGTTCTCTTTTACTTTCCTGTATAGTATCTGTGTTTTACCAACCGTTCACTTTGTTGCTGCTCTCTGTATGCACGACTATGATTGCAAGTTGCATTCACGTTTTTGTATGAAAGTTTGTTGCATATTCCATAGTGTTGAAGGGCTTTTGATTGCTATCCTAATATAGGATTTTTTTTTTTTTTTTCAGGATGTGAGTTGCAATGAGATCCAGACAATTCCTATCCAAATTGGCAAATTAGAATCTTTACGCGATCTCAATATTAGAAGAAACCACTTGCAGCAGCTGCCAGAGGGTAAGCAGAATATTTATTGGATATTATATATTTATTTTGTATCGATACTGGTATATATTTTGTAAGGTGTGTCGGAACACTGTTTGGTTCATACACTTTTTAAGAGAACTATGTTTTTTTTTATTTATTTTTTATTAAAGATTCATACTTGCCTAGGTGAATGGAGCATCAAGGCCAATGCTTTAGCTATCCCTGTTGTCTCTGCACTAAGAACCGAGCCATCGAACACCGCCGATGGCTCAGTTGTCTCGGATGCCCGAGAGGAGAGCTGTTGACTGTTAGTCAGCGTCTCTTCTCTCTGCTTCCTAATTAGCTCATTGGAGAGCTGAGCTGTTCAGGGTCAGGTAGGTGCCATCACATGGGCTCGCTCAGACTGCCATCAGTGAAGGCAGCTGGCGGATCCAGACTTGGAAGTCGGGATGACGCACTGCCTCAACTGATGGCAGTGACGTCAGCAGAGAGCGGACTTCAGACAACTCTGCTGAAAACGGGTCACAGGAGTAAGTGCAAAACAAATTGCACTCCTGTAACCCATAGGAGAAGCCCAGCTTAAAAAGCTCAGGCTGGACTTCTCATTTAAGTTGACTGAGATTGTCGGTCTCCTTTTTGTGGAGTTTAAGTTTCTGTGTTTCTAAGGTTTTTCTGAATTTCACTATCTTCTACCAGGAGATATTCATACAATAACATTAATAAATAAACCTGTCTGGATTTAAAACGTTGGTAGCTGCCACTGCTACTTTAGGGCTTTTCAACTCTTTGCTTTTGCAGTTATGAAATATTCTGAGTAATAATGGAGTTCCTTTTTGTTTTTCACAGACATAAAAAATATTGCACAATTGCTTATAAAGGAATGTCCTCTGAGCAATGTCTAAACTATGCTGGCATGAGATGATCCATGCAGAAAAGCATTGCATGTGTGGCGTTTTAACTCTGACAATAGTAATGTGCATTTTTATGAATGCCTGATAAATGAGAGGGCGAGAGAACAGTTTAAATCTGTGATCCACAATTAAACCCATTTGCAAACTGTAGACACTTCATGCTAACATTTTGAGCTGTAAATACTGTAAGCTGCAACAGAAACAGCCTAACAAAGGCAAAAAACCCTTTGTTAGGCTGTTTCTGTTGCAGCTTACAGTATTTGTTTATTTGAGTATGCCCCAGGAAATGTGGGACGGACACACACACACACACACACACACACACACACACACACACACACACACACACACACACACACACACACACACAAACAGCTTGAAGTCTTTTGTGGTATTTGTGGATGAGGCTCTTTACCTTCTCAGATGGTAAAGCTGCCCATTCCTCTTGCAAAAAGCTTCCCGTTCCTGTAAATTCTTGGGCTGTCTTGCATGAACTGCACATTTGAGATCTCCCCAGAGTGGCTCAATGATATTGAGGTCAGGAGACTGAGATGGCCACTCCAGAACCATCACTTTTTATTCTGCTGTAGCCAATGACAGGTCCACTTGGCCTTGTGTTTTGGATCATTGTCATGTTGGAATGTCCAAGTACGTCCCATGCACAGCTTCCTGGCTGATGAATGCAAATGTTCCTCCAGTATTTTTTGATCACATACTGCATTCATCTTGCCAACAATTTTGACCAAATTTCCTGTGCCTTTGTAGATCACACATCCCCAAAACATCAGTGATCCACCTCGGTACCTTTTCATCATAGCCCTTGTTGATCCTTGTTGATTTTTTATGGTTGTGGCCAAAAAGCTAAATTTTTGGTCTCATCACTCCAAATGACTTTGTGCCAGAAGGTTTGAGGCTTGTCTCTGTGCTGTTTGGCATATTATGAGTGGAATACTTTGTGGCATTTGCGTAGTAATGACTTTCTTCTGGCTACTCAACCATGCAGCCGATCTTTCTTGTGCCTCCTTATTGTGCATCTTGAAACAGCCACGCCACCTGTCTTCAGAGAGTCCTGTATTTCACCTGAAGTTATTTGTGGGGTTTTCTTTGCATCCCAAACAATTTTCCTGGCAGTTGTGGCTGAAATTTTAGTTGGTCTACCTGACCGTGGTTTGGTTTCAACAGAACCCCTTATTTTCCACTTCTTGATAAGTTTCAACACTGCTGATTGCCATTCTCAATTCCTGTTCCTGTAATTGTAGAATCGCCCACGATTCAGCACAGATCCTTTCTCCTCATACGCGGTCTCTTTATTGAAGAGGGAGGAGCCATCAATGAGAAATGATCTCATATGTTTACATTTGAGATCATTTCTCATTGGCCATGCTGATCGCATGTTAAATGGCCGCTGAGATTGGCCATTTATCGCAATCTGGCTGGGTCCAAGGGAGACGGCCAGCACAGATTTTTCCTTATGCGCACTCGCGAGGAAAGGGTAGGACATCTATTGACGCCCTCCTGCCAATGTAGGTCTGCGCTGTAGCTCATTCAGCTATAGCGTTGATGGGAACTGGTTAAAAATGAAAATTAGATATGTGATGAAGCGCTAGATTTCAAGGTTTATCTAGCATAATAGTTTCACATGTATCTAAAGCTTGAGAAACAGACTGTGTGCTATATGTCCACATCCTAGAAAATCATGTACAACTATCAACAGAATATGTTGTAATGGACATATAAAAGAGAAACTACCGGTAATTACATTAAAAACACCTTTATGTACCAGTAAAAATGTATTACACAACATTAAATATTACACATAGGGGTTCACAAGGATTCATGTATACTGAGTGTATTATCAAGAGCCCCCTCTTTGGAATACATGTGCCTTGACTACTTTTACTACCATGCTGTCTTTATGAGGACTTACTCAAATTGGGTCTGGATGGTTCCCCATTTGGAAGTTGATCTTTTTATTTTACAATTATGTGTACAAGACCATTGGCTGTTTCCATCTGAGAGGCAGTGGCTTCACCTTGGTTTACTCATCTGCACCTCTATGGGCTACACACATATACTATGAATTATAGTCTACCCTACTGGCTGATATTGCTATTAATAAAGATTAGGAGTGGGTTCCAGTGTACGGATTCTGTCACATCTGCTCCTGAAGGAGGATTCCTGAACTGCATCTAGACCACGTGTGAACTGTAATCTGAATCTTTGCATGTTGTGGAGAACAGTTTTTAATGTGTAATAGATTTTTAATGGTAATAAAGTTGTTGTTGTGGTACTCAGTTTCTCTTCTATATGTCCACACAAAGTCCATGACTACATGTTCTATTCATAGTTGTACATAGCTTCACATGTAATGTTCCATAAGTTGCTAGAGATGCCTTTGATTCTTCTAGCTGGATAAGCTTCCTTGATTGCAGTGACATCATCTTAATGCCCTTTTAATGTGCTCACCCATTATACCACTTTGCAGACTGCTTTGTGCTGTAGCTACAATAGAATGTTAGGATTGCTGTATCCATCCAGACATTACAATTACAATAGCAATTACAATAGCAATTACATGCAAGCGGCTGCGAATAAGCTCCAGGAGCTGTCGGCCTCCAGTTTTTAGTGGGGCTTCCGCCCACATCTAATGCAAGCTGACCCTATGTGAATGGGGCCTTATTGAAAATGGTTGTGTTTACGTTTTCAATACATTAATACAAATAAAATCCGCAAACTGAAAGTAATTTTTTTCCAAAAATGGCAAATCTGACAATCCAGAAAAGCAGTGATGCAACAACGTGTGGCTAACTTTACATATTCAGAATTAATCTATGACCAAACAAATTGGCCAAATATTTGGTGTGAAGACCAATGTAATTGATGCAAATGTATTGTTTATCCTGTCAGATAGAACTTCCTGCTACACATTAAGGCTCGGTTCACATATATGTGAATTGGAATGCGTTTTTGAACCTAATCTGATACGCATGACCTGTGAAATGACATTGATTTCCATTGAAGCTGTATATATGCAGTGCATCCGCAGAGCAAATAAGAGTCCTGTGCTTTTTCTGAGCACTGCAGTGTGGTTCAGGTGTGAACTCCAGGCTTAGAGTTCTATAGGAACACTTCTGAATCGCACATTTCTTCAGGATTCTGTTCATGGTTTTGGCACGGATTGCTGTCCTACTACACAAGTTGACACCCTTTTATCCCTTTTATGTATTGGCCAGCACTGAAGACACAACTGTGACAAAAATCCAGCCCTGAGCCTAGCAAATTTGCATTAGATTTGCATCAAAAATACACCGCTGAACAAATTCTTCTAGAATTTTTTTTTATTTTTTTTAGTTTTCAGTGCTGTGATAGTTTGACAAACCAGGTCCTCTGCCCACAGTGCTTTGACTTAGTTCTCCTAAATGCCATGCGTCTTTGCAGAAAAAACTTAACACATTTAAACTTGTTTAGGCATGTCAAGCATTTATGCGTTAATTCATTTCATTGGCCAAAATTCTGCCCATTGAAATTAACAATCAAGCGCTTGATGCGCCTAGCAATTAATGCCTGTTTACATGTGTCAAGTGTTTTTTTGCCAAAGTTTAGCTGCTCCTGGAGGCGCTGATATTTTTTTTATTTTTTTTTGTTTTGCCTTTTAAATGCCCCTGCCTTTTTTTTTTAAAGCAAAATTGCTCCCGCCCTACCGAATATAAATAACATGAATAAATATTGCATTCTAGATCTGTCGTCCACATCCCTAGAGTGGACTATTGGCAGATGGCCTTCCTAAGCTGTCCGCACCTAGACCTGGGGAGAGATCTTTCAATATCTGTCAAAGGTGGGGAAAGAACCAGATGTATACATCCTCACCTCCAACAAGCTGAACAAATTCATGGCCACAAGCAGGGAACATGTAGCCTTTGTAGGGGCTGTGGTCTTTTTGTTTTTCTCAGTTCAATCTGGTTTATGCCTTCCCTTGAACTTCCTCCTTGGGCTGCTACACAGAATTGAGGAGGAAAATATGAAGTAGATTCTCTTAGAACTAAATTTGCCCGGAAGAATGTGGTACATGGACATACTCAAACTTCTGGAGTGAACCTTGGCTTCTTCCAAACAGACCAGACCTACTGGCCCCTATTCCATCTTGCCTGTCTCATTGCTATTAAAACAAGTTATAGAGGATTGAGGTATTTCTGACTTTGTTGTTCCCACCTTACTCAGATCAAGAAAATCTTGGAAGATTTATCATTGCACATGGAAGGCTAAATTTGCTTGTAAGGACAGGCATCCCAGGGTACTCCATATTTTGGCCTTTCTTCAGTCTGGTCTTGACTGGCATCTGGCCTTGAGTCCCCTCAAGGGACATGGTTCTGCTTTATCTATCTGTTTCCAAAAACCTCTTGCCACGCAATCCCTTGTTGAGACTTTTCTTCAGGGAGCTGCTTATATAAATCCTTCAATTTGACCTCCCGTGTCTACTTGGGATCCAAACCTAGTTCTCTCTGTATTTCAGAGATCTCCCTTTGAATCCATTAGAGATTTTCCATTGGAAGACCTCACTTATACAGTTGCCATTCTGATAGCCATTACATCTGTTAGGTGTGTTTCTGAATTGGCAGCTCTTTCTTATAAAGAACCTTCTTTTGTTTTGCAGAAGGACAACGTTTTTGAAACCAAAACCTTTCTTCATTTCCAAGGGGGCTCTCTTCTCTCCACCTTAGTGAGGACATTGTTCTTCCTTTACTTTTTGTCCTGCTCTAAAACATTGCAAGAAAATTGGCCTAAATTGCCTGGATGTGGTCTGGGCTGTCGGGGTCTACCTGAAAACGATATCCTCTATTTGCAAGACTAAGTCCCTCTTTGTCATGCCTATGGGCCTTCATATACGGCATCTTGCTCCACCATTTTTAGTGGATTAGGCAACTCGTTTCCAGGGCTTTTCCCTTTTTATGGAAAGGGTTTCTTTCACTGTCAGAGCCCATTCCACTGGGTCTGTTGGTATTTTTGGGGGTTTCTTGCATCAGGCCTCTGCTTCCCACATCTGTAAGACAGCCACCTGGTCCTTTGATCACACATTCTTCAAGTTTTTCCAGGTGGATGTTCAGGTCTTGGCTTGTGCAAACAAGGTGCTTCAAGTTGTTGTTTTGATTCTTTAACCCTTGTTTTCTTGTGGACCTGTTGGCAGTTCTCTTTGCTATATTGTTGCCCACCCCTAAGGTCATTGCTTGAGAACTTCAATGAATACAAGACCATGGATGTTTTGACTTGCCTGTAAATTCCTTAATAAAGTACAGAATACAAGGCTCTCCTCTGTGTCTTGATCACTCCACATTGCTTGCTAAAACGTGTCAAATAGTTACACCCCCATATGCACATTCGATTTGTAAAAAAAAACATTAGGAGCACCTACATGTTGCATATCGCTGCTGGTGCTGCAGTGAGCGCAATCATTCTAGGGCCATTATTCACAGTAAATCCAAACTGATAGCTTTAGTGACCTTTCGAGTGTTGCCTATGGAAAATATAGGAAACAAGGTTTAAGGACCCTTTCACACGGGCGGATCCCATAATGATCCGCCCCGTGAACATCCGCTTGCTCAGAGGGGATCGATATGTTGATCCCCGCTGAGCCGACGGATGACAGGGCGGTCCCTGCACACAGTGCATGGACCGCCCTGTCAGATCTCCGCTCTCCTCAATGGGGGGGATTGAAGGAACACCGACCGTCTGTCCGTGTTCCTCCGATCTGCTTTGCAGACGGATGGAAAAATAGGATTTTCCTCCATCTGCAGAAACGGAGCATAGTGGACACGGATGAGATCGGGTGTCAGCGGATGTTCATCCATCCAACTTGACGTGTGGCTGACTGAAGAAAATAAAAATCATGCATCACCAGCTTTAGAGTGTCTCCACTCTGGATGGGAGAGCAACAGACGGCCTTGGATAGCAACATTTTCAGTCTGGGGTGAGGGCAGAGTTGGGTGCACCCGCAGATGTAGATGAATTTGACTAACAAATGAAAGTGGAACTTTACCCAGAACAACTTGATAAAAAAATGTTCTATAGCAAGAAACATGCATTCCACATTAATAATTATGCCACCAAAATGAGTGTACAGTAAAACCTTGGTTTGAGAGCGTTTTGCAAGACAAGCAAAATGTTTTAATAAATTGTGCCTTATTATACAAGCGATGTCATGATATAAGAGTAGCGTCATGTCACAACTGAGTATAAAAAAGAGAGGAGCCTCTAAGTGTAGCAATATGGTTACATTTAATGAAGGTACAACATTTAGTAACTTATTGCTACACTTGGAGGTGCCTCTCTTCTCTTTTATACCCTGTAAAAAAATGCTTTGATATACAAGTGCTTTGGATTACAAGCATTTTTCTGGAATGAATTATGCTTGCAATCCAAGGTTTTACTGTATGCTGTAAATTGTTTCCAACATTGCGCCTGTTTCTTCTTCCTGGAGGCTGCCATTTTGCTGAAGCCCAGATGCCCAGCAGTAAATCATAAAGGGGAACTAAACCCATCGATTTTTTAACAGTTTCAAAAAACTGTTACATTCCTGGAATGCCAGGTTTGTTAACAGTCACATTTGCTTGTGTCCTCAACCAAACTGTCAAACCATTAAATGGCAGTGTGCAGCATAATGGCAGTTGCAGATCAAACAGAAGCGGCTTCCTTGGCTGTAAAGGATAGGATGGTTTAATTTTGCTTTAAGGCTGTCAGCAGATTAGCCTCTACAAACTCGCCAGTGCTGACTCTGTCCCCTTCTCTGCACCAGTCTTTCCTCAAGCTGCCCCCCGTGCTCATTTTTACCTCGCAGCACAGCAAAAATAGGGAGGCAGCACAGCTTAGAACCGAGGGTGGGAGCTGGCCAAGTTATTTTTCAAGTTATTGGTTGCTAGGCATAATACAGACACCGTCCACTGTCCCACAGACACCGTCCACTGTCCCACAGACACCGTCCACTGTCCCACAGACACCGTCCACTGTCCCACAGACACCGTCCACTGTCCCACAGACACCGTCCACTGTCCCACAGACACCGTCCACTGTCCCACAGACACCGTCCACTGTCCCACAGACACCGTCCACTGTCCCACAGACACCGTCCACTGTCCCACAGACACCGTCCACTGTCCCACAGACACCTGGAAATCCAAACCCCTTAAAGGGCTGACTGGAGTAGGCGCGATGGAGTAAAAAAAAAAAAAAAAAAAAACCTGTGTCTGTATACACAGAGCTGCAACTCGGCTCCGGTGCCCCCATAGCAAGCTGCTTGCAGTGGGGGCACTCAACAGGAGGGGGGGGTGGCAGGAGCCCCGGCCAGGGACCCGAGAAGAGGATCCTGGCTGCCCAGTGCAAAACCACTGCTCAGAGCAGGTAAGTATAACATGTTTGTTATTTTTAATAGGGGAAAAAAACAAGACTTTTCAATCGCTGTAATTTTTAACACTTTTTAGGCAGTTACAGCAACATGTTTTTCTTCCATTGGGCATAAATATTTTTCATGAATTAATAAAACCTGACCATTATGTGCACCCCTGTCAGTAAATGGTTTGTTTCAACCCTTTAACTTCCACTTTTGCTGGAGCAAGTTGAAAACACACTTACTGGCTAGATCTCCATGTTAATATAGAGAGGGGGGGAGGGGGGAGAATAAACAAAAAGAATGCAGCCACCACATCTTAGAATTGTTAATATATATATATGTTAATATAAAATCTTTGTTTTGGAGTTTAATACTGATTTTAATTTTAGAGAATGTATATGTGTGTTGTGGTTGGGAGTAAACATTTTATTTTTCTGCAATATAAACCGCATCTTCTGGCTGGGAAGGCATAGAGTTTTGCAAACTTAACTCCTGAGAGATTTGTGTGTACCTGACTGAAAATCCATCTGACTGCTGCAAGGACAGTTGTAGCCACAGAACTAAGAGCAGCTTAAAAAACATTTAGAACACCCTGAAATTCACAGAAAAGTCCTGACATAGCAGTAATTTCTTCAGTAAATTTATTTTTTCTTTTCTTTTTCCTGACAGAACTTGCAGATTTGCCACTGGTTCGGTTAGATTTTTCGTGCAACAAAGTCACAAGTATTCCAGTATGTTACCGAAATCTGCGTCACCTCCAGACCATTATCTTGGACAACAATCCCCTGCTGTCCCCTCCAGCTCAGGTATGTGCTTGATAACCTGAAATATTTTATCTGCAAACAATGACTGCCTTTAATAATTGAATGCCTAAGCTTGAGCTTTGTTTTCACAGCACACTTTTTAATCACTTCAGCTTCAGAGGATTTACCCCCCTTCATGACCAAGCCATTTTTGCGATACAGCATTGCGTTATTTTGACCGACAATTGCGTTTTACGTCGCTGTACCCAAATAAAATGTATGCAATTTTTTTTCCCCACAAATAGAACTTTATTTTGGTGGTATTTGATCACCTCTGCTGTACTTTCTGCTAAACCTATCCAATACATTTTTTTTTTTTTTTTTTAATCTAATTTCTTCATTAGTTTAGGCCAATATGTATTCTGCTACATATTTGGTAAAAAAATCCCAATAAGCATATATTGATTGGTTTGCGCAAAAGTTATAGCGTCTACAAGCTATGGGATATGTATATGGATTTTTTTTTATTCGCTATTGACAGCGACTTATAGCGGGACTGTGATAATGCGGCGGACAAATCTGACACTTTTTGTTGGGAACCGGTGACACTAATAAAGTGATCAGTGCTAAAAATGACACTGGTTGGGAAGGGGCTAACTGTGTTTCTAACCAGTGTTTTTGTACATTGTAGGAGGTGCTTTTACTAGGAGAATGCATGGAACCTTGTCCCTGCTTTGCAGGAACACAGGATCCATGCCTTCCTTACTGAAAGAATGGCAGTCTGCCTTGTGTACATGGGCATACTGCCATTTTGCACCCGCTACCCGGAAATGCCTGATTTGTGTGTGTGTGTGTGTGTGTGTGTGTGTGTCTGCGTGCGCGCGTATATGCATATACACATACATACATACATACATACATACATACATACATATTATATATAATATTACACACATGATTCTGCGCACAGTGGACGCTCTGTAGCAGTATATCTCTGCTCTAGGGAAGTCGACAAGTGGTTAACTTTGCCATTAAAGTAATGCTTATGGCAAAGTTTTGTTTGGCCACTGAGGAATTCTGGCTCTTCCTGATCCTTCCACAGTCCTACCACATGTCCATCTTACATCTTGGTCTTTCCCCAGTGAGGTTCACACATGCACTGGTCTTTCCCCTGTATCCCTCCTCAAGCACACGTTCTTCAGTTTCCTCTAGCAACTTTTCAGGGTCTTGGTGAAGATGGCATCCCAAGACTACAAACTAGCTCTTTGCCCCCTCATTATTTTCTTACTTCCAACCTTTCTATTTCACCACACAGATAAGCAAATCGGCATCAAGGCTACTTGGGTCTTCTGGACCAAGGTGCCATTTCCCCAGTTCATAGCAGTTCCCTTTGCCCAATTTCACTCATGACAGATGCCTGGCAGCATATTGGGCTTGTCAGCTGTGTGCATTCCAGACATGTGCTATTGGCAAGCAAATTTCCTCTGCTGTCATTAACGTTGACCGGGGGGGGGGGGTTCGACTTGCTACTGGTGATGTTCCAGGACCTATGCCATGTGAGGAATACCAGATGTAGACCTCTTGGCTTCCAGCTCCACCGTCAAACTAGACAGTTTTTATCCAGACACGGGGATCTTGTAACGGAAGCAGTAGATTCTTTGGTTGCTCTGCAGGATCAGTAAACTCTAATCTTTGCACTTCCTCTCAAGAAACATTCCTTGTCTGCTCTGCATGTTTTGGATGTGGAGCGTTCTAGTGAACATCATTGCCCCAAACTGGCCCAGACCAATGTGATACGCTGGCCTGGTAAGATTCCTGAAAGAGTCCATGGGCACTGCCAGTTTTTCAGTATCCTGTCTCAAGGTCTGATTTACCATCCTTCTTGGTGGCTTGCTGTTGAAACCCAGGCTCTAGGGAACTATAGCATCTCTGAGCTTGTTTTTCCTATCATGGGACTTGAAAGACAGACTTCAATTAATTTGAGTCTTAGGGCTTCTACCCCCCGAGTTTCTCCATGGAATTAAAACCTCCTCTTCCTAAGGTTGAGTCTAAACCAGTATTTCAATCTCAGCACTTCTGCTCTTTCTATCCTGTTTCAGAGACTGTTGGCCTGTTATACCTTGAGAACTTTTCACAGTGGGTCTCCCATGTAGTTTCCCTATGACTCTGTGGGAACTAATTTTGGTTCTATCTGTGCTTCAGAAATCTCCCTTTTTAACCCAATGGTGTCATTCCTCTCTCTACTCTACCACAGGGGGGTTGATCTTGTAGCTGTCACCTCTGTAAGGCGAGTGTCTGAGCTGGCAGTTTTATCCTGCATAAGACCCCATTTTGGTTTTGCCTAGGCACAGGGTTGTATTGAGACCCAGAAGTTCTTCCTTGCCTAAGGTAATACCTGCCTTTACCTCAACCAAGATATTATTCCTCTGTCCTTCTGTCTAGCTCCACTTCTGGTTCCTGTTCACACAAAATACATTGATACATTTGATGTGGTTTTTAGCTGTGGTGTGGCTTGAGCTGAGAGTGTCTCAGCCACTGCTTTTTTCCAGAAAGACTGCTTCCCTTTTTTGTCATCCTGGATGGCCATTGAAAGGGCTCTCTGGCCTTTCATACAGCCATTTCTGTGTGTTGGACAGACCATTGTTCAAGCTTAGGGCTCGGGAACAAGGGTAGACTGTTTTATTAGCCATTTTCTTTTTCCCCATCTGATGTAAGGTTTTAGGGAAGCTCTTTGAGTCCCCAGTTCATTGTTTTCTTGGGCCTGTTTTTTTTTTTAACTGCTTTTGGACATCCTGAAAGTTGGCTTCCAGTCTTCCACAGTCGACTGAAAAAAAAAAAAAAAAAAGATTGCTATACTCACTGCAAATATCCTTCTTGGGGTTCTTGGTATTTAATGCTTTGCAAGGGGTAAATTTACCAGCGTTCAAGCCTCCTGTAGGCGATGGTATCACCCAAAGGTTAAAGACCTTCTTTGTCCCTCGGACGGACTCCCAGAAAATTTTTACACCGAGTACAACATTTTTATTCCTTTTGATTAATTAAAAAAAAATAAAAAATACTATACATGTTTTTGTATTTAAAAATATTTATATACAATGTACTGTATATTACATTTTTTTTCATTTTAACTAATTTCATGTGTTTATCTGTTTTAAATAGATTTGCATCAAAGGTAAAATTCATATATTTAAATACCTGAATATAGAAGCTTGCAAAAATGCTTCGGATCTACCAGAGTTTGACCGAAGACCTCTAGGATTCAGTTCATGGTTAGTAAAAAATCAATACATATTTTTATGGAATGTAATAGTAACTAGGAAATATATAAATTATAGCTGGATTTTGATGATACATTAGCGTTTATATCTATACAAATAAATCCTTTTTTTTTTTCTTACTCTGCTCTTGCAATTCATACATTCAGCCTGTGTCTGCTCTGTAACTGCAGGTCAAACAAGAATAAAGGCATCTGCTCTGTGTCTGTTTGTCTTAAAGTCCAATTTTGTGAAATCTAAAAAATTATTTTGTGGAGTTGCGCCCTCACTGCAAGTTTTAACCACATGTTTATTCTAGGGGAAAGTAAAAGCACTTTTATTTACCTGATCCTTCACTCCCCTTTGGCTCCGGTGTGGACTGTCCCTCAATGTCAACATGCCCAATGCATGCAACCCACATCGGTGTTGATCATATTAGGACCTTAGACCACTGGAGCATAGGGGAGAAGATGTTTATTTTTTCTATCAGAAATAAATTCTCAAAGTATACCAGCAACCTCACATTTTTTTTTTTTAGAATACCCAGATGCCAGCTTTTTTTAACTTTTTTAAAAACCCTACAAAAAGTTTGGCATAATTGTGTCACCAGACTCCCTTGTTCATCAATTTGAAGTTTGTTCCTGATCTTTTATTCCAAAATGAAACCCTCAATTCAACATCTTCCATAATCCATCAGCCCCCCCATCAATTGGTACAGTGCATACCACTGTAGAGAACAGTGAGCAAATCCCTAATGCTCCTCCTGTGTGTGTCTCATTAACATTCAGATTGTGTTCCAAGCTTCACGGCTGAGTCCCAGGCCCCTGTGTTGATTCCACCCATCCTGTGTACCACTATCCTTGCAAAAAAAAAGACCATGTCTTGAATATAACAACATTGTTTTCTATTACATAAACAGCTACTCACAAGTGTAGCCGTATCAATTGCATTTCTAGGGGCAGACAACCCACTGGCGTACTCTGAAGCCAGCACTCAAAACAGACTTCCAATGGGTACTGTTCCCTTCAACTATCCTAAAATGTTTGTATAAAACAATCTTTATTCCACCTGAAATATAAATATGTATATTATTCAAAAGTTGGGTTTATTCTGTTTCATTTTTAAACACAATCTTTATAAGAAACCGACAGAAACCCAGGTCCCCAAATGATGAATCTACTACATTATTTGTTTCTTAAAATGGCACATTTGCTCAGTTTAAACATTTTGATTTGTTCTACTTGAATAAAATATGGGTTTATGAGACTTAAAAAATCATTGCATTCTGTTTCTATGTAGATATCCCAACATTTTTGGAGTTGGGGTTGTAAATGTATTCTTCCAGAGAAGAAACTGCTTGCTCTTAGAGCTCATGCTTGGGACTGGAGTTCAAAGAGGCATCCCTCTGTGACTTTCTCCTTGAGTTATGAGTCTCATGGTAGCTGCCTATTGAGGCTGTTTCATTCACCCAATTTAATTTGAGACCTCCAGCACCACATCTTTTTGGCCTTGAAGGAGCAGGCTCCTTCTTTTGACCTACCCATGCTCCTGTCCAACCAAGTACAGAATTCCCTAGCTTGGTGGATCTCCAACCCAACTAATTCCTTTCATAAGTCTGGAAAGATGACCATTTTTTCAGACTGCGGAGGAGTGTTCCAATCCCTCGAAGTTCTGGCAACAATGGTCATCATTGAAAGCAAGGCTTCCCATTTTTTCTGATGCTCAGAGCGATAAGTATGTTTCTGCAATATTGAACACCCTCTTCTGCATGGACACTCAATCGGATAATGCCATGGCTGTGGCCTACATTAAACACAATAGGGGCACCAGGAATTGTGCCGCCTTGAAAGAAACAAGCTAAATCATCTCTTGGGTGGGGAAACGCTGCCCAGTGATCTCTGCTTTTCACATCCTAGAAATGGAAATGGAAATAGAAATGAAATGGAAATGGAAATAGAAATGGAAATGGAAATGGAAATGGAAATGGAAATAGAAATGGAAGGTGAATTACACCAGGTGTCGCCACTTGGACCAAGGGAAATGGACCCCTCGACCTGGCATCTTCAATCTAGTTAGTCAGGAATATGGAGGCCCTGAATGTGTATATCGGGGATATGCAAATAGCGGACCTCCAGCTGTTGCAGAACTAAAAGTCCCATGAGGCATAGCAAGACTCTGACAGCCACAAGAATGACACCCAAAGGCAGAGGCATGATGGGAGTTGTAGTTTTGCAACAGCTGGAGGTCCGCTAATTGCATATCCCTGGTGTATATCATGACCTCCAGATTCACAAGTTGCCTTTTGTAGCCAGGACCAAGGATCCTCTAGCTCTGGCATTGGATGCCTTGATAATTCCAATGATTTTCATTACACTAAATTTCCCCAGGAGAACCTTATACACATTTCTACTAAGATGTAACCCATGGCCTCTTCCTAACAGACCAGACCTGTTGTCTTTGTGTGCTCTATTCCATCCTGCTTCTCAGTCACTGGCTTTAACTATTGTACATAGAAATCCTCCCTTTCCTGGTGTGGGCACAGGCACTTCAATCTTAGTGACTACTCTGTGCCTCAAATTATGGCATTTCTACAGGTCTGGATAAGAACCTTGCTCTTGGAGCTCTGAAAACAGGTTTGGCCCTTATCCTTTTTCATGTCCAGTTCAGAGTTTAAGGGAGACTGTTGACACTGTGATATTGGAGGAGCCCTTTTAACTAATTTTGGGAGTTCTACTTCACTATAGTAGATATATAGGTGGTATAGTTTAGGTCTTTGACATGCAAGATGAGCTCTTGACATGAACAGTTACCAGCTATATTTCTTATGTTTTTAAAAGGAACTAAATGGTATGCATATAGAAATTGTATGCAATATGCTCCACGAGTATCCCTAAATCCCATTCCGATCTAACTCAACCTCAGTTACTGAAAATTCATAGTGTTGTAGATCTTTTTGATTTATTGGGTAGTATTTTTGGCATTTGTTTGACAGGTATATTTCTGTGTTTTAGCCATGATGATGTATACCCCAGTCGCTCCTATGGTGCCTTGGACTCTGGCTTTAACAGTGTAGACAGTGGAGACAAACGGTGGTCTGGGAATGAGGTACGAGTTTTTGGCATTGTTCGACTTCATGACACTACTTGTTTACTACATTAATACAAAGGATTTTTTTCATAGATAATATAGATGTGCCAGTAGAGCAGCAATTGTCTGCCTTTGAATAAATATCTGTATACACTTCCTGGTGTGTGTGTGTGTGTGTGTGTGTGTGTGTGTGTTTTTCTTTTAACATGCAAGCTTTATGTAGTTCTTAATTCCACTTTATAATCTAATTCTTAATCATTTTTCTCAAGCCTATTGATATGATTTAATAGACATATTCCACAGCACAATAAATTGTCTGTATTTGCTGTAACCTTTAAAGATGTTTCAGTGAATCTTTCACAAACTCTTGTTCACCATACATAGGGGGTGATTTGCTAAAACTCAACACTGCAAATTTCTGGTGCATGGTAGTCAATTGGCTTCTAACTTCAGCTTGTTTAATTAGGATCAGCCATACACATGTCCAATTTGTGAAAAAAATGTCATTATAAATTCGCACCATTGAATAATTGTTAGATTTTTGACCATTAGTGGGGCTGCAGCAATGGCTGGTTTTCATGCAGCCATCAAATTTGACTGATCGGGCATGTTGGCAATTTTTTTAAAAACAAACTAACTTCTAATCAATGATGGGAGAATTGTGCGAACGATAGAATTAAAGAAATGCGCATTAGCTGTGACCTGGAAAGAAAAGAACATTCCTGGCCATTTTCTTTTTCGTTGCATCATGAGGTGAATTTGAAGGCTTGGTTTTTCTAAATCTATGGTGGCACCTTTTGGATTGCAAAACGCAGTTTTTTTGTTTTTTTTATCGCAAAACGTTCGGTATTCAACCTATGTTTGCATATGCTTTGATAAAAGCCCCCAAAAAACAGGAAGCTGGTTGGTTTCTATGCAGAGCTGTACCAGATTTTGCACTATTATCAGATCAGATTTTACCACTTTTAGTAAATGAGCCCCGTAGTGTTTTTTTTTTTTTCAATCTTCTCAGATTTATACATAAATGTTAATCTAATCATCTCTGACCTGCTGTCTGACCTGCTGTCCACTGCAGATTTGCTGCTGTGAGATAGCTATACTATCACATTTAGCCTGATGCACCAGTGTGTTATTACGAAGAACTGTAGTTTGTACCTCATACCGAATAATCAGATTACAGTGGAACCTCGAATTGCGAGTAACGCGGTTAACGCGCAATTTGCAATACGAGCACTATATTAAAAAATAAATCCGAACTCTGTTTGCGAGTGTTTTCTCGCAAGACTAGCAGGATTCAGGCCAAAGTGGTGTGCAGTACACTGTTTGGCCTGAGGTGGGGGGGGGGTACTGGAGCTGAGCGGCGCAGATCGAAATGCACGAGAAGGCCCGAGGACAGTTCGGCTAACCTTGGGAACAGAGTCTTTGCGAGGTCAGCTGAGGTGTCCTCGGGCGTTTACGAGGCTCTCCGGCACCCCCCACCTCTGGCCACATGTGGTATTGCATGCCATTGAAGTCAATGCGGAACAAATTCTTTTCATTTTCGTTGACTTCAATGGGGGAAACTCTTTTTGATATGCGAGTACTTTGGATTACGAGCATTTGGCTGGAACGGATTATGCTCGTAATCCGGGGTTACACTGTACAACTCTCCAGTTCATTGCATTGTCACTTTGATGCATTGAGGCAACTGTTTACAAAGAAAATTAAGAAAAATGTAGTAGCGCTGCAAGTCTTTTTTTTCACGATACCACTTATGTTTTGTGTGTGTGTGTGTGTGTGTGTGTGTATATCTATAGTGTGTGCATGTATTTTCTCACACAAAATTCACCCTCTATTGGTCCTGTTTACGGTTATCGGAGTGTAAAAGTGAAAAATGTCCAAATTTTGGGTTGTCACCAGAACAGGAATAGAACCTAAAACTTCCAATAGGGACACTAATTCTGGTTACCAGGGATTCTTCTTTTTTTTTTATTTATTTTTTTATTTCTTCTCACGTTCTGTTTTGGCTATGGAGTAGGAGATGGAGGGAAATCTTCCCAATGGGACAAAGACAGCAAAGTGACAGGCATTATATAACCTTCCCAAAATGGAAAAAGAAAGTCTTAGTTTAATCCATTTAACAGTTACAATACTTTACATGCTGTATTTGTATCCTGACTTAAGACAAGCTCCTATTCTTCTCTTCAAAACAGCCTACAGATGAATTCACAGACCTTCCTTTAAGGACTTCTGACTCGAGTAAAGAGCAACGGTTACGGAGAGATCACATCCAGGAATCAAGGGGCAACCCAGTCATTGCAAATGGTGGTGGTAGGTTCTTGAATGTGGCAGGATCATCTTTATGCTTCATAATTTCTTGATCCTGTGCAGTTATACTGACCTGTTTCTTTACAGTGGAGCATGATCTGGATCAGATTGACTACATTGATAGCTATGCAACAGAAGAGGAAGAGGAGGATGTAAGGCAGTCCAAAGGCGATAGTCTAAGTTCACAATTTATGGCATATATAGAAGAGCGACGGGCAACACATGAGGTAAGGAAGAATTTTTTTGAAGTTCCAATATTTTTTATTACGTTTTGAACTTTGTACTACACGGTGTTTGATCGGTTTGTGAGAGAAACATGCATTATACTGAGACTTAAGTCAACATACTATGCTTATACATGTAATTGAGTTTACTTTTAATAACTAATTACAGATAAAATGATGTGATTTTTATGTGCGTTGACTATTTTGCAGAACTCACCTTTGAAACAAAACTCAAGGGAATTTCAGAGGCCAGAAGATGGAAGGAGACATTTATACCAAAGCAGGTTAGTTTTGGCATGTACACCATCTTAAAGCATACAAACCAAATATGACTCCCTCTATTTTCTCAATGCTGTCAACCGCCAACACATTGCTTGGCTTTCATTTTAGATCATCTGCTGGTGACCTGAGTCATGTACCCGCTCCCCAACCCCCCCCCCCAAAAAAAAAAAAAAATATCCAAATGTCGTAGAGGAGGCAGAAAAGCAGAACTTCCCGTCTTGGGTAAAGTGCCACTTTAAGTTAGAAATGCTTGATCACGGTTAAAGGGAGTGGGAATGTGTATATCTAGAAGTACCTTTTATGTGAGGTAAACTTAACAACATTGTTAATCAAAATGTCATGTGTTGGTGGTAGAGTGTAAATCGATCCTTACCCTCAGGAGGTACCATCCCTCAAGGAACGAATATAAAGATATATAATTGGGAATTTACATGTACCTCCTTGGGTGTAATAAATATTGACCATTTATTTTAAAAACTATTTTACATGTCTTTATTAAAAACATTAAACAGTATCTTAAAAGCCGGTTCACACAGGGGCGACTCGTCAGGCGACTTAGCCGCCTGACAAGTCGTGTTTCACTCTGTACAATGGACCCGTTCTAATAGGAGCGACTCAAGTCGCTCCGACTTAGAAAAAGGTTCTTGTACTACTTTGGGATGACTTCAGGGCGACTTGCATTAACTTCAATACAGAATTCATTTTGCAAGTGGCATCTGAAGTCGCTCGGCAAGTCGTGCTGCCTCAATGTGAACCGGCTCTAAGACGTTTGTACTGGATATTATTGTCCTGGTCTTGAGATCCGATTTTTTTTTGTAGCCAATGCATTTTGCAGGCTGAACCACTTAGTCGGGGCTTCAAATCTTGTTAAATGCTGTAATAATGTACAAGAAAAAGGAGGGAGGAAAGGAGCAAAATGAGTTTGGAGGAAAAGGGGGGAGGGGGTTGGAAAAATGTGGGAAAGCAGCACATGAAGGTGGATAAAAATGGGGGGGGGGGGAGAAGGGGGGGTGGAATAAAAGGGAAGGGATAGAGGGGGAGCCATGGAAGAAGGGGGGGGGGGTGTTTGCTCACCACTTGAGCAAAGGAAGTTTTTTACCTCAAGATTCTATAAGTATGGATTATTGAGCCAGGTGTCCAGAAGATCACAAATGGACAGAGAATAGAAAACCTTAATTGGTACAGGTATTGTAGATCCGATTAAAATTTCTAGGTAGAAATTAAAATATCAATGGGAATGCCTCCACTTCTAGGTATTGCTGTGTATAATGGAATTAAAATCCGTTTAAATAAATGTGAAGGAAGGGTTTCTTAAGATCTCCATGAGATTATTTACCCGTGTCTTATGTGGCTTGTCTTGCGTCCAGTATCACGCATGTTCTGGCAGACTGCAATTTCTTGCTCCAAAGTTTAACTTCTATATGGGATAAAATCCTTTAGGGGGAGGAGTTATACCCTAACTGGCCGACAGGGCTCAGGGGTAGGGGCGGGCTCATCTGCCAGCTAATGTACCAATACAATGTGGATAAGCGATCCGAGGTGTGCTCACCCAAACGTGGCTCCACTTCCAATGTTTTCTACCACCCTATGATGGGGGGTGAGTGTGTCGAAGAAAACGGTTCCCTCTCCACGAGGGGACAATTCTCCCCAATGAAGGAGGAAAGTGGAGCTCCGTGACCCATTGGCGAACATTGTGATAGGCCAAAGCTACCAAGCCTAGATACATTTTATTCAGTGTGAATAGACTAGTAATATTTACCTTGCTAATGAGATTAGGTCTACTGATCTTTATAGTGGAAGGAGCAAATCCCTTGCTGTAAAGAATTGTATAACCTATCCTATTTATATACAATTGTGAACTAAACTTGTTTCTCCAAAATATTATTTTCTTAAAGGGCTAACTGACTTGTCATATACAATTCTCCCTGTTGTCAGATATGTATTACCTTTTTCTCAAGTCGTCTTCCAGGACGGCACCTTGAGAGTAGACTGGCTCCACCTGACAGGAAACACAATCAGAAAGAGGTTTAAAAGCCCCGCCCCTCCCCGTGCACCTCAGTTATTGATTGTGTTTCCCACCAGCGAAACAGTTTGTTATTTTTTATCAGACCTAAGGCCTGGGGCTGGTGGTCCCCCTCCGGGTACTGAGCAGTGGGTCCTGGGGGCCGTCCCTGCCTCAGCTAAAGGTGTAATGCCTGTCCCGGGGGGTTTTCCCCGTGTGATAGGGGGGGGGGAGGAAGATTGCAAACAATACCCCCCTTCTTTCCTTTCTGTAGGAATCCCTGGGATAGTGGCTATTCCAGTACTCCTATGTGGCCATGTTCCCTCTCCTCCAGGACCCCTTACCTGCTGGGCGGGTGTGAGGGCTTCCTCAGCGTGGCTCCGGTGTACTGTCCTCCCGGGGACATTTTCGAATGGAGCCAGCAGTCGACGCCGCGTCACAGGCGGCGCGCGGTGATGACGAAGTTCCGCTTCCGGTCTTCACCAAAATGGCGGCCGCCAGCGGCGTCGGCTCCTCGCTGTTCTCACTGCAGCAAGGAGGAGAGTGGCGCCTACACGACTTCGCTATGGAGCGCGAGGATCGTTCGCTAGCAGCCGCTGCCGAGGACACCACCAAGGGTGAGTCTGCCTCAGAATGTCAGGGGGGCATATTGGACTGGGTCCTCTCCCTCCCCCCCCTCCCCCCCTCTCCTCTCCTCTCCTCTCCCACTTGATGTTTGAACTGTGATATATTTTTTCTCTCCCCTTACAGGGGAGGAGGTTTCTGCCCAGGGGGAAGCTGCTATTCTCTCCCTAAAACACACTTCCAAAACCAAGAGGTGTGGTAACTGTAGCATTAAGCTGGCTGCAGATTACTCCAAACTTCTTTGTGCCAAATGCATACAAAAATTGACAGCAAAGGAAACTTCCCTGATTATGAAAGAATTCCTAGCTGTCCAATCCCAAATGCTCTCCACATTAAAGGAATTTAAGGACACCTTAAAAAATAGGGATCCTGAGCCCATAGCAGCCGGCCCCTCTTCTCAAGAGAGCTCATCCACCCCAGTGCCACGAGTTTCCAGGGCTAGGGAGTCTCTCCTATCTGACACCGAAGATTCAGAGGCTCCAGAAGATGGGGTAATTGATAGTCATTCTGAGGATGAGGATGAGGATGCCAGGTCAGGCAAATATATTTTTTCTACAGATGACATGGGGGGTCTGCTGTCTGCTGTCTATGCCTCTGAGGGGATCCAGCAGCCAGCAGAGCTCCAGTCCATCAGTCACTTAAAGATATAGTTCTGAGGGAATGGGCTGAGCCTGAAAAGAAACTACTAAGGTACAAGACCTGGAAGAGGCGCTGTCCCTTTAAGGAGGAGTTAGAAAATACTTTGTTTAAAACTCCTAAACTAGATGCATCTCTAGCCCAACTCTCCAGGCAGTCTGACCTCTCGTTTGAAGATGCAGGGAACTTAAAGGATTCCTTAGACAGGCGGGCAGACACCTCCCTTCGCAGGGCCTGGGAGGCTAATACGGCTGCCCTTGGACCCGCTTTAGCCTCTTCCTGCATCGCTAGGAATGCAGATACCTGGTTAACCAGACTTCTGGAGCATGTACCTCAGACCTCCAAGTTTAAAGAAATTAGAGATTCTCTTACAGTCATAGGCAGTGCGGTTGCCTATCTTGCAGACGCATCGATTGAAACAGTCCGATCCTCTGCTAAGACGGGTGCTCTCGTCAACGCCGCCAGAAGGGCGGTATGGCTCAAGACGTGGGAAGGTGATCTTGCCTCCAAGACCCGTCTATGTGCCCTGCCCTTTGAAGGTACTCTTCTCTTTGGGGCAGGACTTGATCAAGCTCTGACTAGGGCCTCAGAAAAGGGGAAACGGTTCCCCCCAAAACCTAGACCTAACAGGAGAAGATTTTTTCGAGGCCCCCAGAATAAAAACCGACCTTCTGACCGAAGATCGGCCTTTAATAAGCGTTGGATCGCGGGAAAGGATAAGCCAAAAGGGGGTATCCTTTTCCCCGATCCCAAACCCGCAGGTAAGGACTCCAAGTGACTTAAGAGTCGGGGGAAGACTCTCCCAATTTTTTCCAGCCTGGGAGAGTATAACACGGAGTCCTCACATTCTGCAAATAGTGAGGGAGGGTTACAGATTGGAATTCCGCCAACTTCCCCCCCAATATTTCTCCTCACTCATCTACCCCAAGATCCCCTCAAGGCAGCTGCCCTTCTGGGAAGTGTCACAGATCTAGCTCAGCAGGCAGTCATAATCCCAGTTCCGCCAGGACAACAGGGTCAGGGGGTGTACTCACATATTTTTATGGTGCCCAAACCTTCGGGGAAATTCCGATTGATCATAAATTTAAAACCTTTAAATACCTTTCTCCTCTACAAGAAATTCCGCATGGAAAACATTTACAGTCTCAAGGGACTGTTGTTAGAAGGAGTCTTTATGGTAACCATAGACTTGAGGGACGCCTACCTCCATGTCCCAGTCTTCAGGGACCATCAAAGGTTCCTCCGATTTGCCATTGCCTCCCCTCAGGGGATTCAGCACTGGCAGTTCACCGCACTCCCCTTTGGTCTGGCCTCCAGCCCAAGGGTTTTCACGAAGGTCCTGGCAGAGGTGGTCGCCTTTCTACATCTGAAAGGGATCTCCCTTGTCCCCTACCTGGACGACCTACTGCTTTTCAACCCCAGCCGAGAACTCCTTCTCTCGGATCTGGCCACCGTCCTGACTACTCTGGAATCTTTGGGATGGATTGTAAACAGAGAAAAATCTTCTCTCCTCCCAGAACAGAGAAAAATGTATCTGGGATTCCTGATAGATTCCATAGAGAAAAAGCTGGTTCTTCCAGAGGACAAGATCCAGAGACTCGGGTCAGTGGTCAGGTCCGTCATGGGGTCAATAGAAATTTCCCTCAGACAGATCATGAGGTTACTGGGACTGATGACCTCATGCATCCCAGCGGTCCCATGGGCCCAGCTTCATTACAGATCCCTGCAGGCCTTCCTGCTCTCCTCCTGGGACGGAAAGGACTCATCCCTAGACTCCAGGGTCAGCATCCCGGAGTCAGTAAAATGCACACTGGGGTGGTGGCTCATTCCTCAGAATTTGGAGGAAGGCCTCCCATGGAACCAGACAAATCCTCTCAGGATAACCACGGATGCCAGCTCCTGGGGGTGGGGAGCCCACATGTCGGGTCTCCAGGCCCAGGGGTGCTGGGATCGACAACAGAGCAGGTCCTCTTCCAACTTCCGCGAATTATTAGCGGTCGGGAAGGCCTTGAAGGCGTTCGAGGAGAGAGTCATAAACCAAGAAATACAGATTCTCTCCGACAACGCAACCACGGTGGCGTTCATAAATCACCAGGGAGGCACCAGGTCCCGTTCCCTCCTAAGGCTGTCCTTAGAAATTCTGAGTTGGGCAGAACAGAGAGTCCTCTCCCTTTCAGCAATCCACATCAGGGGAGTCCTAAACTTAGAAGCGGACTTTCTAAGCCGCCAACCCATCCTCCAGGGGGAGTGGGAATTAAATCAAGAAGTCTTCGACTGGGTTCGACATCGTTTCGGCAACCCAGAGATAGACCTCTTCGCGAACAGGAAGAACAGGAAGGTAGGAAGGTTCTTCTCCCTCTCCCGGGATCAGGGATCGGAGGGTGTGGATGCGTTGGCCCAGGCCTGGACATTTCAGCTGGCCTATGCTTTCCCTCCCCTGAGTCTGATCCCAAGGGTCCTACAGAAACTGAGTCGCTCACGAGGGAAGCTGATCCTGATCGCTCCCCAGTGGCCCAAAAGAGCTTGGTTCCCAATGTTAGAACGTTGGTCAGTTCTTCCCCCCCTTCCTCTCCCGGTCCGAGTGGACCTTCTGCGGCAGGGACCGATCTTTCACCCAGAGCCCGACTTTTTCAGTCTGACGGCCTGGTACTTGAGAGGTGGAACCTGCAGCGGAGAGGTTGTTCGGAGAAGGTAATAAATACCCTTTTGGCTAGTCATAAGGAGGTCACTAGGAAAATCTATGCTAAGACCTGGGGGGTTTTTTCACGCTGGTGTGCAGCCAGGCAAGCCCCACTACCTGAAATATCTGTCATCCTGGAATTTCTCCAGGAAGGAGTTGATCTAGGACTAGCCACAAGAACCTTAAGAGTACAGGTAGCTGCCTTGTCCTACTTTTTAGACAAGAGGCTGGCCCTGGATCCGCTGATCAAGAGGTTCCTGTCGGCTAGGGATAGGTTATCCCCTATTCAAATCTCCAGGGTTCCCCCCTGGGACCTCACCTTGGTTCTAGACCATCTATCCAAACCTCCGTTTGAACCGATAGACAGCATTCCGGTTAGGCTGTTGACATTTAAATTCTCCTTTCTTCTGGCTATTACTACGGCCAAAAGAATAGGAGACATGCAGGCGCTCTCAATCAAAGAGCCTTATTTTCGTCTTTTTGAAGACAGGGTAGTCCTAAGTCAGGATCCCCTGTACCTACCTAAGGTGGCAACGAAATTTCATAGGTCACAAGAAATTATTCTTCCTTCATTTTGCGCAAATCCACAGAACGGAAGGGAAGAGACCTTCCACTGTTTGGATGTAAGACGCTGTTTGTTAAGTTATTTGGAAAGGGTGAGCGAGTTCAGACGCTCATCTCACTTGCTAATTAATTTTTCAGGACAGAAAAAGGGTTGCCAAGCATCTAGAGCCTCTATATCTAGGTGGATAAGACAGGCAATTTCATTAGCATACATTAAGGCTGGCAAAACAGTACCTAAAGTCAAGGCACATTCCACGAGATCTATAGCAACCTCCTGGGCAGAGAGAGCAGGAGTTTCAGTGGAACAAATCTGTAGATCAGCAACGTGGTCAAGCCAGAACACCTTTCTCAAACACTACCGAGTGGAACTTCTGTCACCCCAAGACTTGACGTTTGGCAGAAGAATCCTGCAGGCAGTTGTCCCGCCCTAAGGTAGGCCTGAGGGTTACTTGCTTATCTCTCAAGGTGCCGTCCTGGAAGACGACTTGAGAAAATACCAGTTACACTTACGGTAGCTGTTTTTCTGTAAGTCTTACAGGACGGCAGGCCTATTTCCCACCCTGAGGAATTTATATGGTTTGTATTTTTATATACTGGTTCCCGTGCTCTTATGGTGGTTACTTTATCACTAACTGAGGTGCACGGGGAGGGGCGGGGCTTTTAAACCTCTTTCTGATTGTGTTTCCTGTCAGGTGGAGCCAGTCTACTCTCAAGGTGCCGTCCTGTAAGACTTACAGAAAAACAGCTACCGTAAGTGTAACTGGTATTTTTTGACTTTCTTGTGTCATTCATAACCATGTGTACCCACAGCTAAAGACTTTAAGTAAATTGCGGTTTATTGTAAAAACTAAATTCTCTGTGATTAAAACATAGTGAACATTCTGGTTGCAAGACAAATGCACATAAAACATTAAGGCATAAACAATCCTACAGACTTGTTATAAATGTTTTTTTTTTTTTTTTTTACATACAGGTACAAGCTATGTTTTACCTAAACGTCTTTCAGGACAGCACCTGAGAGTGTGGCTCCTCCCACTTCACCACAGGAAACGCCACTTCCACCAAACTTAAAAGGAGGCTTCTCCCCGCAGCTCGTCAGTTTTTGTGTTTCCTCCGGCAAGGGAACACCTAGTTGGGAAGTCAGGGTCTCTGAGGTGCTGTCCTGAGAGGCCCGGCTACCTGCTCTACCATTACCTTTTTTCCTCGAGAGTCCTTCCCTCCTACACCACATCCGAGGTGGCTGGTATGTGGGCTCCTTCTCCCTTTTCAGCTCGGGGAGAGCCTGTACTGATTAATGGACCACCGCTCTTAGGCAGCGACAGGCCGGAGTGGGTTTTTTTTTTGTTTTTTTTGCCTGTTCGGCTCTGCCTCTGCCATTTTTTTGGTGGCAAAATGGAGACTCTGCTGGCCGAAAGTGAGGTATCTGGCACCCTGGTCATGTGTACGGCATCACTATGCCGGGAGGAGCGGATCTAGTGCCTATATTCCGGTCTGGGGCAGCACCACAATGGATTCAGTGGTGGCAGCAGCGAGTAGGAAAGGCACAGGCACCAGCAAGGCCCAGGTAAGTGGCGTATGGGTGGTCTTCCCCATATACTGTGGTGCCTTGCTCCCTCTACATTTCTGGTCTTTCCCCCTGGTGGTGTCAAAAGATTTAGTCTTTAAATGGTTAAACTGAAAACTCCTACACACACAGTTCAGTCCATTGATAAGTATAAACATTGTATCTCTTTGTTTCTTTTCCCAGACTTGGCAGGCTGCCCAGATAGGAGAGACAAGTCGCTCCCCATGAAGACTTCAGGTAACTTGAATTGACTTCTATTACAGAAGTCATTTGCAAGTCGCGCTGAAGGTTTAAATCGGCCTTTTTTATCAGAACAATCGGCCGATGCTGATTAATAAAAAAAAATGCCAAATATCGTCCGATATATCGGTCGACCTCTAGTTAAGAAATAGCTGGATACTACCATTCAATCCTTTCGCTCTTCTCTTGCAAATTCTTCCCTGAGTCAGCCGTATACCTCAGGATCCACTCGGAGCTCACAATTGATCCCGGCGGTGGAGGCTGAGGTAGGTCCTCCTACCCAAGAGGGACATTCCAATTCTCATTCCAAAGAGGATTCAGAGGAGGAGGAAGGGGTAGAAGATGTGCCCTCAAAATATAAACTGTTAGCCCAGGTTCACACTGGGTATCATTTGCTTCGATTTGAGATGCGATTTCACATGTGAAATCGCATTTCAAATCGGCGGCATTTGACGGCAGTGACACTGTCCTAATCGGTGCGACCTCGCCTCTGTGGCGCTGCACCGATTTCAAAAAGTAGTTCCTGTACTAATTAAAGGGGGCTCCCAGATTCCGATAAGCCTCCCGCCCGCATACCCCGACAACCAACGGCCAGGGTTGTCGGGAAGGGGCCCTGTCCTCATCAACATGGGGACAGGGTGCTCTGAGGTGGGGGGGCCGCAGTGCGCCCCCCTGCCCCAGAGCACCCAACCCCCCCATGTTGAGGGCATGCAGCCTGGTACGGCTCAGGAGGGGGGGGGGGCGCTCGCTCGTCCCCACTCCCTTCCTGGCCGGCCGGGTAGCGTGCTTTGGATACGGGTCTGGTATGGATTGTAGGGGGACCTCCTACGCCGTTTTTTTTAGGCGTAGGGGGGCTCTCCTTACAACCCATAACAGACCTAAGGGCCCGGTATGCTCCTGAGGGGGGAACCCATGCCGGATTTTTATTCAAAATCCGGCGGGGACTTCCCCCTCAGATTCATAACAAACGCCGCACACGTGTAGAATTGGCGGGAATCCAAGTCGGATCTCCCGTCGCTTCTATGACGCGCTTGCTGGGATGTGCTGTCACTATTCCAGTGAGTGCGAGATCTCGGCACCATGTCGCCGAGAATCAGCGCGATGCTGTCGTGCTAAAAACACAATATCACAAACACCTACTGTAGCTCCCTCTCAAACAGGATTTACTACTTCAGGGCCCAGTATATTACTCGGATATAGCCAGGCTAAGCCTCACCGCCTGTATCTGAGGTGCAGCTATAAAGGAACAAAGGATTGTCAGAACCTTTTAGTATACACTTTATTCTCTAGTAGGAAGAAAGTAACTAGGGCTATTTATGCAAAAGTTTGGAGGGTCTACAATACTTGGTGTCGTCATTCCACAAACTGAACCTTTGAAGACAGTTTAATTTTTTAGGAATTGATACAAAGTGGCGCAAACAAAGGTCTTGTAATTGGCACTCTTAAGGTGCAAGTGGCTGCCCTGGGAGTATACCTAGAAAGATCATTTTTTCAGTATCTTTGGTTGCAAGATTTTTTAAGGCACTTGCTAGATCCAGACCAGCTCCTACTAAACATTTTCTTAGGTGGGATCTGTTGGTAGTTCTACAAGCCTTCACAAAGGAACCTTTTGAACCATTGCAGACAATTTCGTTAAGAGATCTAACTTTCAAGACGTGCTTTTAGTTGCATTTACATCCGCATGAAGAATCAGTGAACTGCACGCTCTATCAGTAAAACTACCTTTTTTTGTGAATTTAACCAGATATGATTATACTAAAAACAGATCCAGGGTTGTTGTCAAGTAACGTCAATTCATAACCAGTCGAAGGAAATTATCCTGCCAACTTTTTGTTCAACCCCTTTGGGGGAAAAAGGAGTCTATTCCACAACTAGGATGTGAGAAGAATTTTGTTGAGTTACCTGGAAGTAACAAGGGACTTTAGGTCTTCGCATTTTTTTTTTTTTTTCCTGGCAGCAAGAAGGGTTGCCAAGCATCAAATGGGTCAATTGCTAGATGGCTAAAATGAGCTATTTTGGAAGCTTACTCCCAGATGAGTTGGTCTCCCCCGCTGGGAATTCAAGCACACTCTACTAGAGCTTTGGCCACTGCATGGGCAGAAAAAGCTGGTGCCACCCCAGATCAAATTTGTAAGGTGGCTATGTGGTCAAGTTACCCAACGTTTGTCCATCTTTTGCAGACTGGATCAGCAAGTGATCAAGCATTTTGGCCAAAAGGTCCTGCAGGCTGTTGTCCCTCTCTAGTTGGTAAGTCTTGTTTTTATCCTCTCAGGTGCTGTCCTTAAAGACTTTTAGGGAAAATTCAAGTTGGACTTACCGGTAACTTGTTTTCCAAGAGTCTTCCAGGACAGCAACAATCCACCCTTGTTGTTTTTATGCTCTGCCTAACCATATTCTGATTTATGTTTTTTCCCCGCTTGGGTCTGAGGTACTCTGCTACAACTGACGAGCTGTGGCGAGAAGCCTCCTTTTTTACGTTTAGTGAAAGTGGTGTTTCCTGTGGTGCAGTGGGAGAAGCCACTCGGGCACGGTCCTGAAAGACTCTTGGAAAACAAGTTACCGGTAAGTCTAACTTGAATTTTTTTTTCTTTTTTTATATAGAATCTCAGAAGAGCCAAGAAGACCAGAATCTCTGAGTTTAACAAATAGACAAAGGCAGCCATCTCCTCGCAGCCACAATGAGAGGTAAAGTGGAGAATAAATGAGAAGTTTAACCCCTCTGCATTGGTGCCTCCCGGGCCCTTTAAGGGATTTCAGATGGTAGGCAGGGTTTATGATCATGTGACCGCCATATTTATATATATATATTAGGGCTGTGCGTTAAAGGCGATATTAACGGCGTTAACGCAAACCCATGTTAACGCCGTCAATATTTTTGTTGCGCGATTAACGCAGGAGCCCTCGGGTGGACATGCAGAGTGTGCAGCGGCGCGGCTTACCTTTTCGCTGGATTCACAGACAAGTTACTCACCTTGTCCCTGGATCCAGCGATGCCACCCCGCTGTGTGATCGAGCGGGTCCTCCTTGCTTGGCGGGTCCTCCTTGCTTGGCGGGTCCTCCTTGCTTGGCGGGTCCTCCTTGCTTGGCGGGTCCTCCTTGCTTGGCGGGTCCTCGATCGATTCACAGTGCCTGTGTGCCGCCGAGCTCCGTTCCCTGCGACGTTACGACGCATGGGAGCGGAGAACGGCGCCAAATTTAAAAAAGTAAACAAACACAATACACACAGTATACTGTAATCTTATAGATTACAGTACTGTATGTAAAAAATACACACCCCCCTTGTCCCTAGTGGTCTGCCCAGTGCCCTACATGTTCTTTTATAAAATAAAAACTATTCTTTCTGCCTGAAAAACTGTAGATTGTCCAAAAGTGTCCCTTTATGTCAAAAATGGTTTTAGATCAGCTAGAAAACAGCGATAATAAATTATAATCACTTGCAGAATTGTGCGATATTTGTGGGGAAATTCGTCATAAATAAGAGCGATTAATCGTGAGTTAACTATGACATTAATGCGATTAATCGCGATTAAAAATTTTAATCGTTTGACAGCACTAATATATATATATATATATTATAAAAAAAATCTAATTTTGTAATTTTTTTTTTTTTTTTTTTTACTTTTATTGCCATCACAATGGGTATGACGGGCTCCTAACCCTGAAGTGCTCAGATCTAAGCACTTCCAGATTTATTCTGTGCAGATGAGATCAGGGAATGGTTCTACAGTGGGAAAATAATTATTTGACCCCTTGAAGCTTTTATAAGTTTGTCCACTTTTAAAGAAATGAAGGGTCTATAATTTTATTATAGGTAAAACCTGGGGAATGCCCAGGGAAAAACCAAGCCTCCTTACCGACCAGCCTGCAGAACAAATTAACCTGTCTAACAGTATGCGTTAAAAACAGGGGTTTTGTCCGCACGCATTTGCAAACGCATGCGTGAGCCACAGAGCCGCGCCAAGGCACCCTTTAATCTGTGGTCCGAACACTAAACAATGAGCGTCCCCACAGTGGAGGCACATGCATTCTAATGGATAGATGGGGGCAGGTGGACTGAAGGGGAGCCACCCCTCCTTAAGAGTACAGGAGCACACCAAACACCCAGTATTTATAGCACAATGGCTGCAAAGGTATATATTATAAAAAAAAACTCATTTGTAATTTTTTTTTATTTTTTACTTTATTGCTATCACAAGAGGTATGACGGGCTCCTAACCCTGAAGTGCTCCGATCTAAGCACTTCCAGATTTATTCTGTGCAGATGAGATCAGGGAATGGTTCTACAGTGGGAAAATAATTATTTGACCCCCTTGAAGCTTTTCTAAGTTTGTCCACTTGCAAAGAAATGAAGGGTCTATAATTTTATTATAGGTGTATTTTAAATGATAGAGAGAGGATGTCAACCAAAAATACAGAAAAAAACACAAGCACATTCTATAAATTAAGTTGCAGTTCAGTGAGTAAAATTAGTTTTTGATCCCTAAGCAAAACATGGCTTTGTACTTGGTGGAGAAACCCTTGTTGGCAAGTACAGAGGTAAGACGTTTCTTTTAGTTAGTGACCAGGATTGCACACATCTCGGGAGGAATTTTGGTCCACTCTTTTTATTTTACAGATCCTCTCTAAATCCTTAAGGTTTCTTGGCTGTCTCTTGGCAACTGAGTTTCAGCTCCCTCCATAAATTTTATATAGGATTCAGGTTTGGAGACAGAATATGCCACTCCAAGACCTTTTTAATGTGCCTTTTCTTGAGCCACTCCTTTGTTGCCTTGGTGGAATGTTTTGGGTCATTGTCATCATGCTGGAAGACTCATCCACAACCCATCTTCAGTGTTCTAGCTGGGGGGAAAAAGGTTCTCATCCAAGATTTTACATGGCCCAGTTTATTGGCCCCTCAATGCAGCAAGGTCAGCCTGTCCCTTTAGCAGAGAAACTGCCCCAAAACATCATGTTTCCACCTCCATGCTTGACTGTAGGGACGGTGTTCTTAGAGTCATAGTCAACATTTTTTTTCCTCCAAACCCAGGAGGTAGAGTTAATGCCAAAGAGCTCAATTTTGGTTTTGTCTGGCCACAGCACTTTCTCCCAATCCTTCTCTGAATCATTTAGATGTTCATTGGCATGACTGTACATGTGCTGGGGCTGGAGGAACTTGCGGTGTTTGGAGGAAGAAAAATGCTTACTATGACCATCCCTACAGTCAAGCACGAAGGTGGAAACATTATGCTGTTTTTAGGCTGTTTCTCTGCTAAAGGTACAGACTGACTTTCCACATTGAAGGGTCAATGGATTCAACCATGTATTGTAAAATCTTGGATAATAACCGTCTTACCTCAGCCAGAACACTGAAGATGGGTCATGGATAGATCTTTCAGCTTGATGACCAAAAACATACCACCAAGGCAGCAAAGGAGTGGCTCAAGAAGAAGCACATTGAGGTCTTGAAGTGGCCTAGCCAGTCTTTTTTTTTATTTTTTTTTATTTTTTACAATCACTTTAAGGATTTAGAGAAGATCTGTAAAAGTGCACCAAAATCCCTCCTGAGATGTGTGCAATCCTGGTCACCAACTACAAGAAGTGTCTTACCCCTGTGCTTGCCAACCAGGATTTCTCCAAGTACAAAGTCATGTTTTGCTTGTGGTTCAAATACTTCTTTTACTCACTGAACTGCAACTCAATAACATTTGTATCTTGTTTTTTTCTGGATTTTTGGTTGATTTTCTGTTTCTATCATTTAAAATACAAAGAAATGAAGGGTCTATCGTTTTTATCATGAGTGTAAGTGGGAAATTTTACAAAATCTGTCGGGGATAAAAATATTGTCCACTGTAACTTGATCTGATTGCCATCATTGATGCACACTTGTTTCTTTCAACCCTTTGACTGCCATGGTGTGTAGCACACAATATTATTGTAACAGGCACAGTAAGGCATTCAATTCTGTGTTGCCAACACCTTTTAATAAGGCTGGTGGATAAGCTTAACCACTTAATGACCAGGCCATTTTCTGCAATATGGCACTGCGCCTCTTTACCTGACAATTCCATGGTTCGTGCAACGTTGTATACAAACAAATTGTATGTCCTCATTTCCCCACAAATGGAGTTTACTTTTGGTGGTATTTGATCACCTCTGCCGTTCAAATTTTTTGCACTATAAACAAAGTGACAATTTAAAAAAAAACACAATTTTAACATTTTGCTATAATATCCCAAAAGAATAAATACAATTTCTTTATCAGTTTTGGCAAATATGTATTCTTCTACATATTTAAAAAAAATCACAATAAGCGTAAATTGATTTGTTTGCGCAAAAGTGATAGCGTCTACAAAATAGGGGATATATTTATGGCATTTTTATAAAAAAAAAATGTTTTTTTCACTAGTAATGGAAGTGATCAGTGATTTTTTATTTTTTTTTAAAAAGTATACATACCCCTTAACATTTTATGTGATAGACCAACACAATTGTAAAGTGGAAGGAAATTGATAAATGGTTTTCAATTTTTTTTTACAAATATGTGAAAAGTGTGGGGTGCATTTGTATTCAGCCCCCCTGGGTCAATACTTTTTTTGTAGAACCATCTTTCGCTGCATTTACAGCTGCAAGTATTTTTGGAGATGTCTCTACCAGCTTTGCACATCTAGAGTGAAATGTTTGCCCATTCTTCTTTGCAAAATAGCTCATGCTCTGTCAGATTGCATTCAGAGTGTCTAAACAGCAATTTTAAAATCTTGCCACAGATTCTCAATTAAATTTGGGTCTGGACTTTGACTACGCCATTCTAACATTAACATATGAATATGCTTTGATCTAAACCAGGGGTCTCCAAACTGTGGCCCGAGGGCCAGATGTGGGCCTTTGCTAGCCTTTATCAGGCCCTTGGAGCACTATTCCTCCCACTGACACCAACAATGGGGCACTATTTCTTCCACTGATACCAATGATGGATACTATTCCTGCTATTAATATGAACACTACTCCTCTTGACCACCAACCCTGAGGCCATATTTATTCTCACTCATGCTAAGCCCATGACATTTTCTGCCCCTGTTGGCCACAATTCAGCCCTCCAAAAGTCTGATGGACAATCAAGTGGCCCTTTTGTTTGGTGCCCCCTGATCTAAACAATTCAATTGTAGCTCTGGCTGTATATTTAGGGTCGTTGTCCTGCTGAAAGGTGAACCTCTGCCCCAGTTTTAAATCTTTTGCAGACTCTTAGCAGGCTTTCTTCTCAAATTGCCCTGCATTTGGCTCAATCTATCCTTCCATCAACTCTAACCAGCTTCCCTGTCCCTGCTGAAGAAAAGCATTCCCATAACATGATTTTCCCACCACCATGTTTCACGGTGGGGATGGTGTGTTCAGGGTGATGTGAAGTTTGCATCCATATATGGTGTTCTGCTTTTAGGGCAAAAAGTTCCCTTACATGGCTTCTCTCAAACTGTACTTATTATGCCTTTCTTTCAAAAATGGCTTTCTTCTTGCCACTCTTCCATAAAGGCCATATTTGTGGAGTGCACAACTAATAGTTGTCCTGTGGACAGATTATCCCACCTGAGCTGTGGATCTCTGCAGTTCCTCCAGAGTTACCATGGACCTCTTGGCTGTTTCTCTGATTAATGCTCTCCTTACTCTGCCTGTCAATCTATTTCGACACCCATGTCTTGGTAGGTTTGCAGTTGTGCCATACTTTTTCCATTTTCAGATGATGATGGATTGAACAGTGCTCCGTGAGATTTTCAAAGCTTGGGATATATACTGGTAGGTGTGTGTGTGTGTGTGTGTGTGTGTGTATGTATATATGTGAGATAGAGATTATATATATATATATATATATATATATATATATATATATATATATATATATATATATATATATATATATATATATATATATATATATATATATATATATATATATATATATATATATAATCTCTATCTAATTTTTAACCTTTTTAACTTCTCTGCAACTTTATCCTTGGCTTTCATGATGCTGTTTGTTCACTAAGGTTGTTTTACATACCTTTTAGGGCTTCACAGAACGGCTGTATGTATACTGAGATAAAATGTAATACTGACCTAAAATCGCACACATAGGTTGGACTTGTCTTTTTTTCAACCTCCCCTACTATGTAACTATTAAAGCAGAAGTAAAGTCGGCTGTGTGTTTATTTTTTCAAGGCCCCCCAGGTGGGTTATGCCAAAACGTAGTAGTATTTTACTAGCACAGCATATTGGTACAATGTGGCAGACTTGCCTGTCATGTGGTGTTCTCCCAGCACAGCGCCGGGATCGATCTGGCGGGCCCCAGGCACTTCCATCTTCGCCCGGTTTTCTTTCCGGGTTCCGTGCCTTCGGCCACTTGATAGGCCAGGAGTCACATCACCGTGGCACGGATCGGGGCCATAAATGTTCGCTGAGCTGCACATGCGGCTCAGTAAACATGACAGCTGACAGGCAGATGGATGCATTTATGGCAGACGAGAACCAATAGGGTCTCTTCTGTCATAAATACCCTTCCTGTCAGCCATTTGAGTAAAAAATAAGTTTACTTTCTCTTTAAATTGAACACAATTGGACTCTTTTTACTAATTGGGTGACTTCAGAAGGCAATTGGATCCACTAGATTTTAGTCAAAGGTATCGACGTTCAGGCCGGGTTTACACTTGTACGACAAGCGCTCCGACATTGGGAGCTCATGTCACATGATTTGTTTCCTATGAGAGCTTTCTTAAAGGAACACAAAAGGTTCGTTTTTTATTAGATCAATTGATTGCTGTAAGCAAGAGCATTTAAATATCACTTACCTCGTTTTTCCTTTTGACCTCCAAAATACAGTAATCCAGGTTTGAAAATGCCATTTCCTGTCTCTCCTCTTCTTGCTTTCCACCAGCATCTGAGCTGTTTTGCATGGTGGAAAGCAGAATGTGCTCACCCCCTCCCTATGACTACAGCCCTGTGTGAAGATGCGCTCTTATCCCTCACAGGCATGGAGGCTAAGCCTAATGGGAACTGTAGTTCCCATTAGGCCGTGATGTAGCAAGAATGAATGCGCAACGCAAACCAGGAAGTCAGTGAGAATAACGATTCTGGAGTGCTGGAGGTGTATAAAACAGCTCGATTTCAACAGGTATCAAACTAGTTATAATGCAAAACATTAATTTTTACTTTATCAGCTACTGTCAGACTTTAAGAGGAAAATATTTTTGTTTTTACAACCCCTTTAACTGGTACAACACAAGTCAGCCCGACTTTGAAAATGGTCCCTTCTTTGATCCTACTTCAGCCTATTGACTGTCATTGGAGTGGGATCATCATCTTAACTAATCTGACTTTGGCATGCGACTTTTGCTCTGAGGATCTTGAAGGGGATCGTTACGCCAAATTTAAAAAAACGCATGGGGTCCCCCCGTTCAAGACCATACCAGGCCCATCGGCGCCTTACCTGAGCACGCAGCCCGGCAGGTCGGTAAATGGCATGGGGACGAGCGAGCGACCCCCTCCTGAACATACCAGGGAACATGCCCTCAACATGGGGGTGTGGGTGCTTTTGGGGCAGCCCGCCCCAAAGCACCTTGTCCCTATGTTGAGGACAAGGTCCTCTTCCCGACAACCCTTGCCGGTGGTTGTCGGGGTCTGCGAGCAGGGGGCTTATTGGAATCTGGAAGCCCACTTTAACAAGGGGGCCCCCAGATCCCGGTCCTCCCACCCTATGCGAATAAGTATGAGGTACATTGTACCCCTACCCGTTCAAACAGCACACAGGTTTTTGACATTGTAATTTTATTAAATCAGCTCCGGCATCTCTTCCGATTTCTTCTCCCCTCTCCGGCTCTTCTCCCTCTTCTGCCAGTTCTTCTCATGTCCCCACTGCCCCAACCCACCCCCCCGACCCCTTGTGGAGAGCATGTGGCCTGGTATGGTTCGGGGGGGGGGGGGTCACACTATTCAGTCCCCACCCGCATTCCTGACCTGCCGGGCTGCGTGCTCGGATTAGGTACTGGTATGGATTTTGGGGGGCACCCCACGCTGTTTTTTTTGGTGGGGGGGTTCCCCTTGAAATCCATACCAGACCAAAGGGCCTGGTATGGTCATGGAGGGGGAACACCATGCCGTCTTTTTTATTTTCATGGAGTTTTCTCTAAAGATTCATACCAGACAAAGTGCCTGGTATTGTCGGATCCCCATTCATTGAAGTCAGATGAGAGTTGTACTTCAATTTGCAGGGAGGGTAAAGTTGGATCCACAGTCTGACGACTGTCGTGTCGTACCAGTATGAACCCCGCCTAAGGGGGCTGAATTCAAATGCACGGCACTATTTTCAGATATTTATGTGTAAACCATTTTGAAAACCATTCATCGTTTTCCTTCCACTTCACAATTATTTGCCACTTTGTGTTGGTCTATCACATAAAGTCCCAATAAAATAAATTTACGTCTTTGGTTGTGACATGACAAAATGTGAAAAATGTCAAGGTATATGAATACTTATTTAAGACAATTTATGTGCTATGTATTGATACCCATTTCATGTTTGCGGTTTGCTGTTTCTATCATTGCTTTTTAACGCAACATATTTTTGCTTTTTAGGACTCAGTTGGATGCTATGTATCTTATTGCACTGACAAAAAGTCCTAACCAGGTAAAGTTACTAGTTGCATAAAAAAAAAAAAATTTGGGGTCCTTGTGTTTTGCATGGCAGTTCTTTGGTTTATGTACATGAGCTTCTTGTTCACTAATACTTTCTTTTCTGCATCTAACCTCCACTTCTTTGGGTTCCATAGACGGATACAGACCAGCGTAGGCGAGATTTGCTAGAATCCACCAGGAGGGAGGCACAACTAGCGGCCCAGCAGTATGAGGAGCAGAGGATAAGGGACAGTTTAACGCACTCAGACTCTTTAAATGTAAGTCACTGCTGTGTTCATGGCATGTAAACAACAATTTGATAGTGGAAGAATTAAGTTTCAAAAAATATTTACTTTTTTGTTTTTTCTTAAAAATTGAATGATCTCTCCTATTATAACTGCGGTTTTAGGCTTTGGTAGCTGCTGGTGAATATAATCATGGTCATATTTTTATCCTTGCCGGTTTCCTCACCATTTCCTTGTTAAGCCCTCTGCTGTAGATGTTGCAGGACATTTACTCCCCTTTTGATCCTGCTGTATGTTTTATGTTAAATAATGCAAGAGGCATCAGAATCTCCTGGATGATGTTGGAACAGAGATGTTGTTCCAGAATAATGCAGCAGGAAGCTTCATAAAGAATTGTTACCATCAGAGTCCCCCAAAATATTTGAGATTTGTTCTCCCTTTATGTCCCAGAGACCCCCATGGCATTGCTGATTCCTCTCTCTGGAGTGGAATCTTAACATACTCTTTTTTTTAAAAAACATTAGGTCTGATCTATAGTAAAACTCAAGGATTCCTCACAGTAAAATAGGCAGAAGGTGCTCCAGAGAAGGTAGTCTAAAAAATAAAGCATCTTTTTTGTGTGACTGTTGCAGTATTCTCTTCTAACATTCAGAGGCGCAGGCTGCAAGCCAAAGCCCAGCATAGTTATGTGGAGCCACTTTTTGTAGCATTATTCTGTGACCTCAAAGTGGTGGACGTATAGGGAAGTGGGTTTAAAGGGTCACTAAAGGAATTTTTTTTTTTTTTTTAGCTAAATAGCTTCCTTTACCTTACTGCAGTCCTGGTTTCATGTCCTTGTTCGTTATTGCTCTGATGTTGCTGTAATCCTTCTCTGTTTCTGAACAGTCTGTTTCCTGATGAAAAAAGTCATGTGAGCTTTCTCTCTGTGGCACTATTTAAGGAGGTGTGATTACTGTGTGTCTAAAACCCCTCAACAGCAATCAGTTTCGTTTTACAAACCATCACTGCCCTGTATGGCTCTGTGTATCACAGAAGCATGAAACTAGATGCAAAAACGAAACTGAAACTCTAGGTACTTTATATGATTGATTTTTATCTATTTTTAATCAATTAAAAGGAATCGGTTAACTATTATGTCTCTATACCCTGTAAACAGTCATTTCAGCAATTTTTTTTTTACCTTTAATGATGTTGAATTCATGCGTGTGCTGGGGACAGCATCAAAATTATATATTTACACACAAACACATGTATAGGATATGTATATTAACGTAACACTCTAGGCCACATTGTATACGTAAACCAAAACTAGAAAAGAAGTCCGACTATAGTATATAGGCCAGACAAAATAGTCTTAAATAAAATGGAAAATTATATTATACATAGTCTTGAAAAACGGAAACATTCATAAAAACATAGATTTGTTCTGCTTAATTGATCAACTGTACATAAAATATATATAATGCTCTGGCTTGATCCACTGTAAGAGAGATCCTCATGCGTCAACACGTTTCACCGAAGTTGAGCTTCATCAGGACACATGTGTGGTACAGTAATCCTCTAATTATTTTTTACAGTATTTAAGATTCCAGAATTCATATATACATATACACATATTCTAGTATCGTCATCTAGTTTCCTGTGTGGGACGTACCTCAGCAACACATATGGAGCAGCAAGGGGAGCCCCAGCTGGACACCAACAATAAAAGAGCAATATCAAAAGGATTGCCATAGAAACTAGTATCACATTGTTAAATGTCACTGTATAGGGATTACAGAAATGACTATCTTATTGGTACTTCTGCATCAAAAACGCATGGATAGTAGGTTATATGGTTTTCAATAGCATAGTTCACACCAGTGCTTACAGTTCCATTGCTTTCCAGTTCCAGAAAAAAAATGCACTAAAATGCACCTAGATGCACCAAAAAAAGCAATGGAACACGCATGCCCTCATTGAGGCTGGGTTCACTTGGATACTACACGACAGTCATACGACTTTCATCCTACTTTTCTCTGCGACATCTGTCCTACATCGGTCCTACATCCATTCGACTTGAATGAACAGGATACTTCTTTGATCCGACTTTGTGGTAGTCTGCAGCTGTAATCACCATGTCGGATGTCAAAAGTCAGATGGTTGGGATAAGGATCTTACTTTGATCCAACTTCAGTGATATTCAATGGGCTGAAGTAGGATCAAAGTTGGACCAAAGTAGTATAGGGGGCATTTTCAAAGTCGGACCAGTTAAGGCTCTTATAGGGAAACATTGATTTTCACAGGTCGTGCGACATGATGTCGGAGCGACAAGTGTGAACCCAGCCTTCAAGGGGTTGTAAAGGTAAAAAAAAAAATTCACCTTAATGCATTCTGCATTAAGGTGAAACAAAATCGGATGTCAGCCCCCAGCCCCCGTTTTTACTTACCTGACCCTTCAAAAGTCCCGCGCTCGCCATCCTCGAGTCGAAGCCTAGCCGTTGGTTGACTGCAGTGGATGATGTCATCGCTATAGCACAGAGCTTTAAAAAAAAATATCTTTGTTCCCTCTCTAAATTGCTCTCACGCCCACAAGATCTACTTGTCATACACAATCTATACATCAAAACGTAGGTATTTTTGTGATACGCCTTTTACTTTTCTCTGGTTGAGCTTCCAAATGACAAGAGTTCTACACTTTCTCCCATTGACTGTCCTGTATAAAATTCTTCAGATTTCCCAGCAAAATGCACAGTGAACTTATTTTTTAAATCGCTGACATGCCCACATTTTTAAGTTTGTCAACATAAATTTCATACCGATACGTTCACAAAGGCTGTATGTCTCCAACGGTGATGTCGCTGTTTCGATGGCATGTACTGTTGTGGATTTATTAAGGCTTGTTTGAAGGGTTCTCTCACTCATTAGGTGTGGGGATTAATGATCAAAGAGAGACTTTATAAGTACTGAAGGAACACTGATTGTATGTCCTAAAGATAGTGTAGTGGTTATGGTGAATGCCTTTGGTGTGGGCTTGGCAATTCAGCTATTCAGCATTCCCACACATTTTCTGCAGGAAATGCATTTTCTAGTTTTTAGATGTGATTGCTCTAGGAACAAATTAATCACTTGGGTATTCGTTTTCTATATGGTCCAAGGGAAGTTTGTTTTTGGTCCTGATCTAGTTTTGCAAGTTTTGCCCACTTTGTTGATTTTGTACTTCCAGTATATGGTGGAGCTAACCAATTCATTATTTTATTATCTTTTAGCAGAAAGCACTGAGTCCAGAGAAACAGAGCCCATTGGATATTGAGGTATGTTAAATCACATACAGTTGTCCTTGTATAGCATCTCTAATCAGCCGTTGAGGCTATTGTTAGTCTGTATTTTATATTGCCTTTAGTTTCACAGATCCCTGGTAAAGGTTCTAGTTTGCCTTATCCATCCTGGTATCGCTTAAATTTTCTGTTCTATTCTATCATAAAGCTTCAATCAATTAGGCTATTGTGACCGCAGATAAGCTCATACTTTTGTTCTGGGTCAGTGAGTCAAAGGATCGTAAAGTAAGGATAAAGCTGGGGGAAATGCAGTGTTAATGGGGGAAATGCCTTCTGCGGAGCCGTCCCTGCCAGGAGAACACAGTGATTGCTGCTATCAGCAATAATCACATTTAAAACCCAACAGGCTGGTTTGTACCCAAGTTGATTGATCATGGGTACAATCACCCTGCCCCTACATGGTTTGAATCTTGGCCGGTCCCTGCTAAACCAACCGAGATTCAAACCGTCTCTGAACGGCTTAAGAATGACAGCCCCACAGCCTGCACCTTCAAAACAGTAAAGTCGCTTTCTTATTTGTAACGACTGGAGAAGTTTTGTTTACCAAGTTATTTCATAGTTTGTTTTTTGTCATAGAAAATGAAATGTCCAAGGGGGTAAAAACTTCTTCTTATAGGCACTGTATATTCAAATTATATAAACGTAAATCTTTCAGGCTTATCGGTCAACAAATGTATAGTTCTCTAAGGATATGGTTATTGTCCGTGAGCCCAGTAACAGTTTTAAAACGGCATCTGTTGTAAGATATTATTTATGGTATTGCTTTTATAGCATAAGTTATGTTTAATTTGTATATTGGGTTAGTTTAAAGCTAAACGACTCTGATGAAATGCCTTGCATTCTAGGAGAAGAATACTGGTTTTGTGTATTGACAAGGGGTCATGAAGGGGTGGCTGAATAGCTGTTTCAGTCGCTGCTTATAACTCCTTGCAGCATGAAATCACTGCAGTGGGGAGTACCCGCCATCATTGGAGGAAGGACTTTCTCAGTAAACAGCAGAGCATGGATGCACTTTATTAGAGTCAACTTATGTGACTAAGTGATTTGTGCTCAAAAATGTTTTCTCTTGAGCTCAGCTTTGAGGGTATCTCTTGTATTATGCTTTGTAAAGGTTTCCTGTTGGTAAATCTGACAATACACTGGAAATTTTTAGATTTTTTTTCCTGTTCATTGAGGGAAACGGGACAGTTGGGTTATACTGTAACCTACAGCAGGATTCAGACCCTGAAAAACAAGCTGTTACCAGTCCAATTTAACCCCTCCCACACTCGGCATGCATCCGTTTGTTTGCTAGTGTAAAATGAGGATAGATATCGTTTTCTCTAAGAAACCATTTTTACCAGTCCATTTTCCTTGTCAGTGTGTCTTCGTTTAACATTTCTATACAGACTGCTTAAGCAGGTCTCTATACACAAATATTTGAATTGCCATATCCTCAGCAATAGCTATGGAGGCCCAACCTGAACTCCGCTCGACTGGATGATTGCAGAACTAGCTTCGAAAAAGTTTTTATGGCACTGGGTTCTGCATAGTGGCACCTTTCAGACCTTAATGTACATTGGTCTCAGAACTCTTTCCAGGTCCTGTGCCATGGCACAGCCTCTGATATACAGTGCATCTGGAAAGTATTTGTGGTGCTTCACCTTTTTTATGTTGCAGCCTTTTTCCAAAATTGAATGCATTTATAATTTTCCTCAAATTATACAAACAATACCCCATAATGACAATGTGAAAGAAGTTTGTTTGAAATCTTTACAAATGTATTAAAAATAAAAAACAAAACAATCACATGTACATAAGTATTCCCAGCCTTTGCCATTACACTCAATATTGAGCTCAAGTACATCCTGTTTCCACTGATCATCCTTGAGCTGGCACACACCTGTCACGTGACAATCTGCCTGGGGTTTGCCAAAAAGCACCTGAAGTACTCGGACCATAAAAAACAAAATGTTCTGGTCTTGTGAAACAAAGATGGAACTCTTTGGCCTGAATGGCAAGCATCATGTCTGGAGGAAATCGGGCACTGCTCATCATTTGGCCAATTCCATCCCTATAGTGAAGCATGGTGGTGGCGTTGTCATGCTATGGGGATGTTTTTCAGCGGCAGGAACTGGGAGACTAATCGTGATCGAGGGAAAGATTAATGCAGTAATGTACAGAGACATCCTTGATGAAAACCTGCTCTCCAGAGCGCTCTGGACTACAGAGTGGGGCGAAGGTTCATCTTCCAACAGGACAGCCACCCTAAGCACACAGCTAAGATAACAAAGGAGTCGCTACAGGACAACTCTGTGAATGTCCCTGTGTTGCGCAGCTTGAGCCCAGACTTGTACCCGATTTGAACATCTCTGGAGAGATCTGTAAATGGCTGTGCACCAAGGCTCCCCATCCAACCTGATGGAGCTTGAGAGGTCCTGCCAAAGAAGAATGGGAGAAACTACGCAAAAATAGGTGTGCCAAGCTTGTAGCATCATACTCAAAAAGACTTCAGGCTGTAATTGCTGTCAAAAGAGCTTCAACAAAGTACTGAGCAGAGGCTGTGAATGCTTGTGTACATGTGATGTTTTTATTTGTAATAAATTGGCAAAGATTTCAAACAAACTTCTTTCCTGTTGTCATTATGGAGTATTTTTTGTAGATTTTTTAAAGAAAATAATGAATTTAATCCATTTTGGAATAAGGCTGCAACACAACAAAATGTGGAAAAAGTGAAGTGCTGTGACTACTTTCCGGATGCACTGTAATCCATTCTCTGAAGGTTCACTTTGTAAAGAGGCCATGTGGGTCGAGCACATGGAATTACCAAACTATTAGGACTGTTTTTTTTTTTTGTGTGCCTGTTATAGGTTTGTCACGGTTGCCCACCATTTAGGGGTGCTGATTTTAGATATCCCAATTGTCTCCAAATCCTGTGTCCATCAATAAAGGCAAAATAATGTAGTTTTTTTGTTTGTTTTTTTAATGTATATCCATTTCTTGGAGTACACTGAAGGGACACTGGTTTCACCCTCCTCCATCTATAATCTTAACCACCAAGATTTACCCCTCTTCATTACCAGTGCATTTTTTGCGATATTGTCTTAATTTACCTGACAATTGCATGGCTATACCTAAATAAAATATATGTCCTTTTTTTTTTTTTCACAAATGGAGCTTTCTTTTGGTGGTATTTGTTGACCACTGCAATGTTAATTTTTTTGGCGCTATAAACAAAAAAACTGGCACTTTTGGGGGGAAAAAAAGTTTTTTGTTTTTTTTTCACTTTTTGCTATAAAACATATCCAATAAAAAAAAATCAAAAATCAAGTTTGATTTAGTATCAATTTAGGCCAATATGTATTCTGCTACATATTTTTGGTAAAAAAATTCAATAAGCGTATATTTGTTTGCGCAAAAGTTAAAGACAAACTATGGGATATTTTTATGGAATTTATATTTTTATTTTACTAGTAATGGCAATCGGCGACTTATAGTTGGACTGTGATGTTGCAGCGTACAAATAGGACACTAGCTAACACTTTTTTGGGAACCAGTGACACTAATACATTGCTAAAAATATGCACAGTCGCTGTACTAATGACACTGGCTGGGAAGGGGCGATCAAAGGGTTGGCTGTGTGCCGAGCCTGAGTTTTTGTATAATGTGAGAAATGCTTTTTACTAGGGGAAGACATGGATCCATGTCCCTGCTTTGCAGGAACACAGGATCCATGCCTTCCCTACTGACAGAATAGCAAATTGCCTTGTTTACATAGGCAGACTGACGTTTTGCCTCTACCAAATGACTGGCGGGTGCCTGCGGACATTGAGTCCACGGTAACGCTGATTGGTTCCCGCTGTGTATATAATCGCAGCGTGGGTGAGCCAGTGGTGTGTATTCGCACCCGCTACCATGAAGATCCAGATCACGTATATACAGTTGTGTTCATAAGTTTACATGCAGAATTTATGATTTCTTGGCCATTTTTCAGAGATTTGGCACACAGCTGCCACCCTGTAGCACTAAAACTGCTATAGGAATGTCACAAAGTGGTTAATACTAGTAAGTTGTGCTGGGAGTGGGAGGGGTATACTAGACTGGTTGCTTGGGTTTTTGGTGTTTTTCTTGCCAGTGTCCAAATTTTCCTGTAGCCAGGGTAACAGAATTGTCTTTGTGTCCTGTGTTCTTCATTGAATTCCAAGAAATTAATTTCTGATTAACCAGCCTTTTAAGGCTCCATTCACATTTGCGCGTCTCCAAAGGTGCTCGCATTCAGTGCGACTTTGATGCTACTTTGATCCAACTTTACATTCCCTTGACCAAAGTAGTGCAGGCACCTTTTCAAAGTCGCACTGATTTGCACTGGTGCCATTGAAAAGAATGAGCTGCGACTTTGCTGTCCAAATTTGCATGACAAGTCGCACAAGTGTAAATGGAGCCTTAATCTTTTGGTTTTTCATTTCAGTATTGAGATGTACACTTGATATGTATGGTTTAAGTTAACTTGCCATAGAAGATTTGCTACTTTGCCTCATCCTTTTCTGTTATACCTGTACCTTCACTAAATTACTGTGCAGTTAAAAATTACCAGCTTGTAGATGCCTACTAAAAGAACAATGCTGGCATGCATTTGGACTTTATGTAGTATTACCTACTAGTCCCGTCAATTCATGTAATGATAAAGGAGGGCAGACATGAAATCCAGCCTGTGAGAAGGCCATGGTTGCCCCCATAGATACAATGTAGAAATGAATATAAATAGGAAGGTGCAGGAAATATCCTGATGAGGACACAATTGCGTAAGGAGACTCTGATGGGGACACAGATGTATGAGGAGACTCTGCCGGGAACAGAAATGGACAGGGATTCTCTGATGGTGAACACATATGTTCTTTATGGGGAAGGTCTAATGTTTAGCCCTGGTGCATAAGGCTCCGGGATCTGATGGCGACCTTTTTTTTTTTTTCCCTGCAAATATCTGTGAAACATGATGCAGCCCTCAAAGTAAAAAGTTTGAGACCCCATGGTCTAGATAACCTGTCAACAAGCACAGCCCTATAGCTAAAATGTAAAATAAATGCCAAACTATTTTTATTACCACTATATACTCTCAGGAGCTGGGGTTTAGTATGTGAGGTTAAGCTTTTGGTAGTGCAACATGTGTAGGGGCCCATTCACCCTGGAATGCCTTGCGGATAGGTACTCTTCCGTGCAGCTGCCCACACTGCATTCTAATTGCACTGCCCTTGCGATCTGCTGCTGGAGGCAGTGCAAATTTAACACCCCAAACGCAGGTCGCAAATGCCCACACCAGATCGCATGGTACAAAAGTACCATGCAATCCGGTTGCTTGGTATTTAAAGTAGTGGATGCACTACTTTTGGTGCAGTGTGATTTTAATGGGCTGAAATTGCACTGTACAGAACTGCATGTGAATCGCACAGGAATCACACAGCGTTCCTGTGCGATTCACATGCAGTTCTTCTTGTGAATGGGCCGTAAAACTGGGTGACCCCTCTGGGCGCTAATGCTGAAACTGAAGCGTCAGGCTGAGCCAAAGTAAGAAAAGATGAATAGAATATTATGAATCTTTTTTTATAAGCAAGTCTGCATTGTTGCTTTGAATAAACCAAATATTTTAATTACCGAAGACCAATCCTGAACAGTTGAAATGTTTTTTAGTTTTTTTATAGATTTTTTTATTTTTTTTTTTTTTTAAGGACTCCATTTATAGCTAGGATACATTTCTGCAGCCATTTCCCCTCTCTTTAGCTGTTGAATTGTCAGGCATGTGCAGTTTTATTTTATCAAACATGTCATGTTAATGTACACAAGACGTTATAACTTGACCGATAGTAACCCACGTTTAAAAACATCAGTCTTGCCGCGTTTACATGCCAAAGTTAGTAATTTTGGCCCTTTGCAAAATAAAAGCCTGTAAACGAAACACGGCTAAATGCAATTTACCATATTTACACGCTGTTGCAGGCATTTGGATTTTCAAATGCCTGAACATCCGTCCTAAGTGCATTTTTTTGCTTTGCAAAAAATGCTTTGAAACTCAGCAGCCTATACGGCCCCTTTCACACTGACACGTTTTTCAGGCGGTTTAGCGCTGCGATACCGCCTGAAAAAATCATGCTCTGCAGTCTTCAGTGTGAAAGCCCAAAGGCTTTCACACTGAAGCGGTGCTCTAGCAGGACCGCTCCAAAAGTCCTGCTAGCCGTATCTCTGGAGCGGTGTGTTTACCGCTCCTACACCGCTCCTTCCCATCAAAATCAATGGGAAACCGCGGTAATAAGCCTCTGCAGATGCCCCTTGCTGGCGTTATTAACCCTTTTTCTCTTCCGTTCATAGACGGACACAGCCTTCATTGACATTAGGGTTATGCTTCTTCCTACCAGGAGAGTTTAGGCAGAATTTAACAGCACTTAAAGTGTTAAAACCTTTCCTTCGTGCCGCTCCTCCCAGGGGGCGTGGCTCCCCCAGGCATAACCCACACCCTGCTCTAGGAGCCTCAGTCTTTTTCTGCCTAACGACAGGAGAGGAGTCAGGCGCTTCTGGAGTCCCTGTACTCTGGAGTTTTTTTCTTGCGATTTTTCTCGCTTTTATTATTTTGTTCCTGCATTTTTGAATCCTGTGATTCTTCTATCAACAGCCGACTGGGTGACAGGCTGGGTCCTCGACTCTTGTAGTCCCCCCCATGTTCGGCCATCGAGCGTGTGCCGGCCCTTAGCTCAGCTTTGGGACGTCCACGACAGGCCCCGTTGCTCCAGGGGCGGCCGGGGAACTTCGGTTCTAGGGCACACATATGACCGGTCTCTATGGCTTTGTCACAGTGTGTCTGGCCGACAGCCATGCCGTTTACGGACGTTGGTTCTGTCTGGGATACCTCCAGCCGGGTAGTCGCAGGACGGGTAAGTAGTGGCCCCTTACTCAGGTAAGTGGTCTGGCTGGTGTTTTCCCTGGGGAGGTCGACTGAGGGTCCGCCCTGCTTTCCTCTCTCCCCTTCCTCTCCCTCCTTCCTCTCCCTCCTTCCTCTCCCTCCTTCCTCTCCCTCCTTCACCTGACTGGGTAGTGGCTGTGAAGGGGGGCTTCCTGGGTTTTCTTTGTTACCACCGGGGCCCGTGTGGTGTTGGGGGACTGTGTTGTTACTCTGGGGGGTGCTGCTGTGTTCTATGAGGTGATTTTTACCTCAGACGGCGGCCATCTTGGAAATCTTCTTGGTAACGCTGTGATTCTTCCCTGAGGTGACAGACACAGCACAGCCTCTGGTCTCTTGTAACAGTTTAGTGCTGTAACAGTTTTAGTGCTGTGAAACGCTGTGATTCTTCCTTGAGGTGACACACATCACAGCCAGCACATCAGAGCACACCTCAGGTTTTCAGCTCTCTCTGCAGCTGGGTGGGGTGGTGAATACCAGGGGCCCCCATGCTCTGCAATAGCAGCAAGGAGGTGACCAGTGGGTTTTTTTTTGTCCTGCCTTGCAGGGTGGGTGACTCAGCGCTGACACTATGGAACCTGAGCCAGGTTTCCCTCTCAAGCTATGCCTGAGTTAACCCTTAATGCCCCTTCCCCTGCCACATCTGTTATGTTGGCTGTCCTGGGCTTCTTGCCAGGTTTGAAGCAGCTAGTGCCCGGATGGGGGGGTAAAAAGTGCCCCCTCCCTGAGCCTGCTTCTGGGGATGTCTCTGACACAGAATCGCTGTTTTTTTCTGGTTCTGTTATGTCAGAGGCTGCAGTTTTAACCCTTATGGATAGTGAGGATGACTCTGCTGCAGTCAGTTGCTGGCAAGAATTTGTTGGAGCTCTTGTTTCTGCGGTGCGCGAGACTCTAAAAATTGAGGATGTGGCGGAGACACCTCCGTGTCAGTACCAGCAGACTGCCACGCACCGCTGAAGTGTTTCCTTGTGTTCCTTATTTGGTCAATATGTTATACAAGGAATGGGATGCACCGCAAAAAGTTTGTCAAAAAAAGTTTGCAACCCATTACCCCCTTGAGGGGGGCTTTTTGAAAAAAAAAAAGTAGGTCTCTCCTCCGCCAGTGGACCCCCCTGTGTCCAGACTGCGTAAGGCCACCATGTTAACTGTGTAAGGGGCTCCTGCATTTCAGGGGCAAAGCTCCTGCTGCAGGAGCTGGAAGAAGGGGAAGAAGGGGCTTCCGAATCCTCTAGGGACCTGGCTGAACAATTGTTTCCGGGTCAGAAATTTCTCTGCGAGGCGGCCATGGATACGATCCGGGGCTTCCGTCCTCTAAGGTGGCCTTGGTGATGGCCGTTAAGGGTGAACGGTCCTTTTGGGACTTCCCTGAATGGCATCATTGAGGATGCCACGGGTGGTAAGCGCATGCTGTTCCCACAGTCTGGGAAGGGCAGGGGACCTCGTCCTGTGCAAGGACCCTCCTTGCCTACCTCCGAGCGTTTTTTCGCCTGCCCTGTGCGGTGGGGGTAGGTCTACATGGTGCTTGAATCCCCGCTGCGGGGTAGCAGCGCACCTGATACCGCATGCCTAACAAGTCTGCGGACATACCTGCTTCCGCCTGAAGGTCTGCTCCCGCCCGTGTCTCGGGTGGGAGACTGGCTTCGCATTGTGAAGTGTTTTCCTTGGGGTACAAGATTGAGTTTCTCTCTTGTCTGCCAAACAGGTTTTTTCCCTCCTGCCTCTGGCCTTCGCCGGTTGGCTCTGTCAGGGGCTGTCCAGGATCTTCTGGTCAGGGGAGTGATTGTGCCAGTTCCCTCGTTGGAACGGTCTCTGGGTTTTACTCCATTCTGTTTGTGTCCCCACGGAGGATGGGGCCCGGTCAATCCTGGGCCTCAAGTCCCTCGTTTTGTCAAGGTGCAAACTTTTAGGTGGTGTCGATTCGCTTGGTAATAGCGGCACTCCATCAGGGGGATTTTCTGCCATCCTTGGATGTCATGAACGTGTACCTGCATATCCTCAAACCACCGGAGATTCTGTGCTTTGCGGTCGGGGGGGACCATTTTCAATTGGTGTCCTTCCCATTCGGCGGGTTTTCGCCAAGGTGCTCGTCCCGATACTGGCCCGGCTGTGACAGCGGGGGTTTGTTATCATGGGATGTCTGGACGACATTCTCCTACGAGCTTCTTCGAGCCGTGTATCACGTGTCAGGCTCTCCGGGTGTTCGGCTGGTTTCTGGATTGTCTTGAAATCAGGGTTGATTCCGTCCCAGGGACTGGAATACCTGGGACTAGTCCTGGATTCCACCGGGGCGGGAGTGTTTTTCTCCTAACGGAGAAATTTCAGACTCTGCTATCTGCTGTGCAGCAGTTGCCGACCCAGAAGCGGTCATCTCTGCGTTTCTGCAGGAAGGTTCTGGGTCAGTTGGTAGCCTCTTGCGTGGCGGTTCCGTATGCCCAATTCCACGCCAGGGTACTACAGAGGGAACTGCTGTCACGATGGGACTAGCTTCCGTCATCTCTGGATTGCCAGATTCAATTGAGTCATCTGATCATGTCTCCCCTGGTGTGGTGGCTGGCGTTTTCCGGTGCTTCGGGCCGGAAAGTCATTTTTCTGCAGGCCACTGGACAGTGGTCACGACGGATGCCAGCCTCTCCGGTTGGGGAGGGGCGCTTGGGGCACCCAGTCAGCCCAGGGGCACTGGACTCAGGTGGAGTCCTGCCTACTGATCAACGTTCTGGAGCTCCGAGCAATCAAGCTTTGCCTTGCCAGGTGGTCCCTGGATCTACAGGGCCGACCGGTCAGGATCCTGTCCGATAACACCACGGCCGTGGCATAGGTTGATCATCAGGGAGGCACACGGAGTTCTGTTGCAGCGACGGGGGTCACGCACATCCTTTCGGTGGGCCGAAGGTCCGTTCCGGCTCTATCGGCCGGGTACATTACGGGAATACGGAATTGGCTAGCCGACTACCTAAGTCGCACTGCACTGGGCCAAGGAGAGTGGTCTCTCCACCCGCAGGTGTTTCGGGGTCTGTGCCGAAAGTGGGGCACTCCAGACGTGGACCTTCTAGCGTCCCGTCTCTATCGGTAGGTGCCACGGTTCGTGGCCAGGTTTCAGGACCCGTGGGCGGACGCGTCAGGCGCGTTGGTGGCTCCTTGGGGTCACTGTCGCTTACTTTACACCTTCCCTCCTCGGAAGCTTCTTCCTCGCCTGCTGCGCAGAGTGGAAGCTGTAGGGATTCTATCAGTCCTGATTGCCCCAGATTGGCCGCGTCGCTTCTGGTACGCGGACCTGATGCGTCTGGTGGCAGACGCCTCCTAGCGTCTTCCCCTGGGAATTGATTTTCTGTTACAGGGTCCGATCTTCCACCCTGTTTCACAGCCACCGGCCTTAGCGGCGTGGCTGTTGAGAGCCAGGGGCTTAAGGACCGAGGCCTATTGGGCTCGGTGGTCTCTACCGTGCTGCCTGCACGGAAGTCTACCTCACGTAGGTTTTTTTCCTCATACATGGAAGGCCTACTTCTCTGTGTGTGGGGAGATCAACTGGCACTCTCGTACATGCAAAGGAAAGAGGGGGGGGTTTTCCTCGCGCTAGGAGAATGAATATATATGAATTTCAAATGGATAAATGAATAAATAAATAAATAGTGAGTAATTCCAGCAGCAACGCTAAACATGTGATATACACGCAAAAAGTAAAAAGAAAAAACATGAGTTGCGCTAGGAGTCGCAACTTAATGCGAAAATAATATAAATAAATGAATGCATAAATGAATAAATAAAGTGCTAGTGCAAAAAATAGCAAAAAAAAAAAAAAGGATGATGCCCAAACAGTCATGGAAAAAACCTTTCGGAGTAAATACAACGATCTGCTATTTGGGACCAAACGCTTAGAAAACTTTGTTAGTCCATTAGAATTGCATACTAATCAATTGTAAGGCAGTCCAAAATGAGAGGGGAAATCAACAGCAGAACCCCAAAACATATGAATGTCCAAATAGATGGGCAAAAAACAGTTGCAGAGTAATAAAATGATCCAAATATTGAACAGCCTCTGGTCTCTGGTCAGAAGAAACATATATTCCCACCGAGAGGTAAGTAAGGGTGTGCTCTTACCAGATCCACGATCATAAAAAGCGTGTCGATCCACTCAGGTCATGGAGAAAACTCGGTCACAGCTGACAGGCAGAATATCCTCTCCAATGTGTTTAACGGCTCCACATCCATCCGGAGAACCAAGGGAAGAAATAGGCTCAGAATGTGAAGTACCGTCAAATATTTAATAAAAATTGTGCAACATATACACAGCGGTACATATAATTTAAAATTGCCGGCTAAAACAAGCAAACAGATACAAATAAAAAACGTGCGCCCGTGCATCCGGGGTCACGTAAAACGCAATGACGTTCGGTGCGTGGCTCCGCCCTGATCGATTTCGCCACAGATGGCGTTGTCCTCTCGTACATGCGTTGTGTTCAGGATTCTGCTGTCTTTGCAGCAGGGAGTGGTTCAGGCTCTCGCCTTACGTATGGTTAGGAGCCAGATTTCTGCTCTGGCTGTTTTTACTTGCAGCGACCCTTGGCATCGCACTCCTGGGTGCGTACGTTGGGTCAGGGGGTCTGACAGGTGGCCCCTCCGGTGCGCCCTCCATTACCCCCATGGGACTTGAATTTAGTCCTTTCAGTACTTCGGGATGCTCCCTTTGAGGACATTCGGGAGGTTTTTTGTTTATTGTCACAAAAGGTGATTTTATTTCTGGTAGCAATTACCTCGATCAAACGGGTGTCTGTCTGTTCTGGCGGCCTTATCTTGCAAGGCTCCCTGCTTGGTCATCTGTAAGGATCATCTGTAAGGCCGTTTTTTCTCCCTAAGGTCGTTTCCGCTTTTCACTTGGATGTGGACATTGTTCTTCCATCCTTATGTCCTCGGCCGAAATGCCAAGAGGAGGCCACTTTGCATCCTCTGGATGTGGTTCTGGCCCTACGAGTGTACTTATGTTACGGTTCCGTTCTGGAAGTCGGGCTCACTGTTCGTGTCGGTGGCTGGCCCTACAAGAGGGCCTGGCAGTCTCGTCGGCCACCGTTCCTAGGTGGTTCCGACGGATTGTGCTTCAGGCCTATGCCCTGAAGGGGCGGGCGCCCCCTTTCGGGTTAATGGCGCATTTGACCAGGACAATCGGGGCCTCTTGGGCTTTCCGGCATCATGCCTCTGTGTTACAGCGGTGTTGGGATGCATCCTGGTCGTCAATCCACGCTGTTTCAAAGTTTTACAAGGTGGATGTGTGTGCATCTTTTGATGCCTTCCTCAGCCGCAGGTGTTACGGGCGGCAGTTTATGTTTGGAGTTTCTCCGTTGAGCAACTCCGGTTTTTGTTTGGGGTGTAACCTGGTTTGCTGTGTTACTTTCCCACCCCTCGAGTTTTTTGACACTGCTTGGGGACGTCCCTAATGTCAATGAAGGCTGTGTCCGTCTATGAACGGAAGAGAAAATAGGATTTTTGTACTCACCGTAAAATCCATTTCTCTGAGTTCATAGACGGACACAACACCCACCCCTCCTTGGTTTGTACTGCTTGTTACGGACTGAGGCTCCTAGAGCAGGGTGTGGGTTATGCTTGGGGGAGCCACGCCCCCTGGGAGGAGCGGCACGAAGGAAAGGTTTTAACACTTTAAGTGCTGTTAAATTCTGCCTAAACTCTCCTGGTAGGAAGAAGCATAACCCTAATGTCAATGAAGGCTGTGTCCGTCTATGAACTCAGAGAAATGGATTTTACGGTGAGTACAAAAATCCTATTTTTGTCCGCTAGCGGGGGTTAAAACCGCACCGATAGCGGCCGATTATCACAGTCAATACGACGGTATAGCGACGCTAAAAATCACGCTGCTATACCACCAGCGCACCTCCTGCGCCCAGTGTGAAAGGGGCCTTAACGACTAGAAACAACCCTGTGTACACGTACTGATAAGATAACATAGAAGAGAGTACAGGGGCAGCTGAAAAAAATGCCCAACGGCTCCTAAATGTCTGTTTACCAGCAGCAGCGTACACGAGGCCTAAAAAGAATTTGGTTCTATTACATTTTTTTTTAAAGCTATTTTTTTATTTATCTTTTTCTTGCCGCTTGCCACATCAACACAAATTGTTTATACTTTTCCAGCCTGTGTAGTTTCCCCAGTCCCTGTAGACAGCAGTATTAGTATTATGTTCCCTTCAAGAAAGCTGCTCAAATTGCAGGGGCAATGATGTAGTAATGGTCATAGCTTTCTGTAGTGATCACCATGAATTGTCAGTAGCTTATCGCATGCTATAAACGTTGCTCAGGTTATGTTTGCATCTGAAGGGAATAGCTTATGTGGATTTGTATATAGTGTACCAGCAGCTGAATTAAATGTGATCTAAACACTCCAGTGCTGTTTCCTGATGTCACTGTTAATCCAATACTAGCATTTTTTTTATTTCTGATGTAGATTCTGTTTCTTTTCAGTCTTCTTAGGAAATGTCACTTTATTGCCATCCTGTATCCTATTCATTTTCCATGAGTAGATTGTCACCTTCCATGTGTGCTGCCATCATGTAACCTAGTGTTGCATTTTATCCTTTTTATGTTTACTCCATTGTGTGTTATTGACATTGCTCCATCTTTCCCCACCTTCATCTCAGTGTTCCCTACCATCCAGACGCTCTCAGCACACAGATGATAGTGCCCTTTTAGTGGTAAGAACCCTGCATGGAATTATCTGCCACCTAAAGCATGGCACAGTACCGCTTGAAATCCTTTGGTAGTGCATGTTAAAGAGCATAAACCAGGACTTTTTTTCCTTGTTAAGTGAGTGACATGCGAGACGTGTCGCAAAAAGTCATTTTCTAGCTGGACAAAAATATCCAGTAGCTAAACGCTTTATGATTTCACAGCACTGCTTGTGATTGTTCACAGATTCATAAGAGCAGGTCTAGCGTGCTTCTACTTCTGTGTTGTGTTGGATGTTAAAAAGCATGTCTACAGTCTCTGCTTCAGAAACTGTGATATAACTTCCAATGCAGTTAGAGCAATTTATTTTATTTCTATTAGTAAACGCAGAACATCATTGCTTTGTATGTCCCATTCAATAAAGATTGGAGATGGGGTTGTATATTGATCTAACTAGTGTAAATAAACTTAATGTAAAGTCTTCATCTATGGGTGCTTGTATTACCCAATCATTAGCTTAGGTCACTAGATGAAATAATGAGGCTGCAGTTCCTGTGGGTTGGGCTTCCCACATTACAGACAAGGTGGTTGCATGGGCCACAAGGTAAAGGTACAAAACAGAGCCTCTAGGCACTAATGTTCCAAAACCTAAACCACTATATGGAATTAAAATATAATTTCATGTTGGCTTGTGCACAGGGAAAATATACAAGCATGCTTGCTTAATGCTTCATCCTGATAGTGACAGAGTCCTGGTTTATGCTCTTGGTAGACTAGTTTTGCTTCTTAGCAAACCATGATTGATTCTGATTTTGGGCCACTTTTTCATTGGGATAGGTTACCGGGACTATAAAATCCTATTGTAACCTCATAATATAAGTTTGATTGTGTCTACTGCTCTCTAAAAGAATATTAATGTATCTGCAGTTGAGCTCACTTGTGCTGTGAATGTTGCATACAGCCAATTCAATTTTTCTATTTTGTAAGGGTTATAATCCCTGTCAGGTTTTTTTTTTTTTTTTTTTGCCATTTTGTTTCCCATTTGGGCAGATTTCTCTTCACTTCTATATCTAAAACGGGGAGCGAGAGGAAATCCCCTCTAAAATGTAAAAATTTGGGCTTATCCCCAGGGTCACCAGAACTGCATTCCCCATTGAAAGATTTTTCCTTCTATTCCTTTTTTGGTGATACTGTCAGTGATGCAGGTAAACAGGACAAATGGAGAGGAAGATTTTCCTAATAGGCACACAGACAGCAACAAAAAACCTGACAGGAGTTCTAATCCTTATGCCTTTACATGTACTTTAAATTTAAAGTGATCAATTATCACAGAATGATTCTCATTTAGTTAAAGGGAAAAAAAATCCTGACACTGTAAAACTGCTAATGTAGTGTTTTGAAACCTTTTCCTGCTACTGATTTTTTTTTTGTACTTTTTACTGACTTCGAAAATAAGGTAAAGGTACAAAACAGAGCCTCTGGGCATCCCCCGGCTCAAGGTAGTACAATAGCACACATGAACTAAAATAGCAGGTGAACCTAAAGTAAAAAATGAAAAAAAAAAAAAAAACACCCTTGCTACTCGTTGAACTCGAGCAGAACCCCCAGACTTCTAGGTCCAGTATAACAAGAGAACAATGTTTCCTGAGGAATGTATCCTCTCTTTGCTACCCTATGGGCTGACATGGTGAAAAACTGTCAACCACGTAGATCATACAATGATTAAGTTATCCATTAAGGCCCCTTTCACACTGGGGCGGGAGGTGCAGTGGCGGTAAAGCGCCACTATTTGTTGGCAGCGCTTTACCGCTAATTTCGCAGCGCTGTTCGGCTGCAAGCTGGGCGGTTTTACCCCCGCTAGTGGCCGAGAAAGGGTTAAAACCGCCTGCAATGCACCTCTGCAGAGGTGCATTGCCGGCGATATAGCTGCGCTGTCCCATTGATTTCAATGGGCGGGAGCGGTGAAGGAGCGGCATACACACACCGCTCCTTCACGGCGCAAAAGATGCGTCTGGCAGGACTTTTTTTACCGCCCTGCTAGCGCACTGCTCCAGTGTGAAAGCCCTCGGGCTTTCACACTGGAGCAACAGCTGTTGAGGGTCGGTTTCCCGGCACTATTTTTAACGCAATAGCACCTACAAACCGCTCCAGTGTGAAAGGGGTCTAAGAGAGGCAGGGGGCTATTTAGATACACGACCGCACAGAGGCCAGTCTTTAAAGGAGACTGGTAGTAGCCTCTGAGTCATGTTAGTCTACAATAGTGGCGTCTGATTCCAACCAGATTTCCCACACTTTGTAAAAACTTCTGCTTATTTCTACAGTAGTATTTGTTTTGATAAAGTTGACTGTGGGCATTTATGTAAAGTTCTGGAAATGTAGTTGGTCACAGTCCCCTTCTAAATATTATGCTACTGTATATCTTTATATCACAAGATGTTGCTACTTCTTATTTTTAGCAGTTTATTACAGATTCTGATTTCTAAATTGCAATTCAAACATGACAGGTAGAATGTTGTGTTGCTTTGCTGTAAAATATCTACTTTCCAACACACGTCTTCCAAAACAGGTAGATTTTACTCAAAAATGATCACTGGCTCATTCACACCACCCATGTTTCAGTAACGTGCAATAATGAAGCATGTCACCACACCATTACATGTTGGCGCTTAGGGTTGCCCTACCATTCATTGAAATGCGCTGCATCAGACAAAATGGTCATGTCTGAGTTATGTTATTTTTTTGACCATCTAGTATGTTGGCAGCTCTTTTATTTTATTTCTGTGTGTTAAACCTGAATTAGAACAGCCAGAAAACTGCATGCCTACATTGGTCCAGGTTGGCACAATATAAGTATGCATATCCCATACCTGATGGCGCTCTGGGGAAGCTGATAATCACTGTAGTAATCGTGCTACTATAGTGATGGTTGCGATCCTTTTTTTATTTTTTTGCATTTAAAATTTCCGTACATAAAACAATTTGGCCCTGTCCTGTCTACACTGCATGTATTTTCATTATTTTTTTTTATCCAATTCATGGATTCTAGTGATCTAGATGGAAATGAAATGAATGTCGGAACCACGAACACACTGTTTTCTTGTCTTGCAATCAGTGTGTCCTTAGCTAGTTTCTTATTTCCATTGTACTATTTTTTAGGTTAGTTTTAGCACATTGAACGAGTTCTGCCTGTACAGAGCTTTGCATTTGACCGTTTCCATTAAATGCTTTTTTTTGTAGCAATTTAAGAGATTAAACCAAAGGCAGCACTAGTGAAATAGTGATATCCATGCATAATCCAGATATTTTTCTACTATTGTCTGTATAGCGCTAAAAAGGTTTTGTACAAACTCGGTTTGGAAAAAATGCATACTTGTAGTCCTAAACATCCTTGTGGTATTTTGTTTTCCCTTCCTACTTGGAGGTTGGACACTTGTGTGCAAGGCTCCCTTTGTGTCTGCAAATGGTGGGAGTGGTGATGTGGTGTGGTGTGTGCACCGCGTAACATGGTGGGTGTAAACAATCGCCTTGTAAAACAAGTTATTCCGTTTTAAAATGAAAGATAACATTTTTTTTGAATAGTAGTATAACAAAAAAAAATAATCAGCAGCACACTAAGCTTCTCTGTGAATGGCTGTGCAACGGGGGCTTTTCAGCACAAGTCTGATCATTGGAGGGAGAGTACACTTCCCAGCATAGATGGAGAACAGACCACGGTCCACCCTGCTTAGTGTGGTCAGTCTTTTATATTAGGAAAGCAGAGGGACTGGCAGGAACACCAGGGATTTTACGTAAAGCAATACAAAGAACAGGATACTTTCTCATACAAGTACATGGTACAACAGGCACATATTATGTGTTCGGGTATCAAACGCTTTAAGTAAAACCAGTGTATAAAGAACATGGTGCAGGGTTCAGGAGTGCGCAACACACAGGTTGAAGGGTTCAAGAGTGTGCTATTCATCACCCCTCATATGAAGAGAAAAGTGGATAACCACACACCAAAAGCTACATACAACTCCAGCTTCTTTATTCTGTAAATGAAGAAGGTCATGAACCTCAGACATCTTTACAGAGAAGCTTGATAATGTATTTCACACCACCAGGGACTTGCCCATAGCATGCCTGGTGGAGTGAAACATGTTAAGTCTTCTCTGTGGAGTTGTGATGATGTCTGCACTTATGATTTTTGGAGCTTTATGTGAAGTTCTGGTGTGTGATTATCCACTTGTCTCTTAGATCTATGGTCACAAGCTGATCCTGTACAACAAGTGTGTAAGAGGGGCTTAGTACAGCTAAGCGCCAACACTTTTTCCACATGCTTACCTTTCACGTCTCAATAGCCAGCCAGGCTCTAGTACCTATAGTGGCCATACCTTTCTTTTTTTTCACACAGTGCGCACTCTGTGTGGAGCTGCATAAGAGGTTGGGTTGTTGCTTGTAAAAACATTAGCCAGACTTTTAAAGTGGTGACCAGTGAGCACAGGGCCAGCTTGTGTGTGCATTTTATTACGCTAGAAATTGCTAATGTAAATGTGTTTTTTTAGATTGTTGAAATGTTTCTTCACATAGTACACATGGGGTCTTGATTTGCCTTTCCTTTTACATTATGAGGTACCCATGTACACGTTCTATGTGGCAATCCTGCTATGTGTTTCATGGCACATGAAATAGAAATCCCTCTTTGCGAAGGTTACACTTTTTTACATTTCGTTTATAATGGGGTGGAATATGTAATGATACATAGCAACCATTGATCAAACTAAACAAACTGATTATCCCAATCGTACAGGACACAGACTTACTATTCATAGTCTCTGCAATGTCCCCAAACAATGATAATGATTTGCAACATGCCCAACAAAACTGTGCCAACATGCCCAACTCGGAGTGCTTATTAAAGATTCTTGTGGCTAAAAGCTGTATTGGCAGACGATTATGCTTACACGTGATGGCACTTTTAAAAGGTATAAACAGAAGAACTGATTGCCACATTCCAAATCTGGACAACATAGGCATAATTCTGGAATGGACAAAGGCTTGATATTCTCAGACCCTATGACATAAGCTAGTGCATTCAGATGATTGGACACTTGCAAATCTTTTGAGGACACACCCACCCTTGGTATCCCCCCTGAAATCCTACCCCATTCCTTGAATCCTCAGTTTTTTTTTTAAGCAAACCTCTTTTTAGCAAGCAAAGCAGAGTAGCACAAGAATAAAGGGGAGGGTGGCCTGTGTTCTGTATCGTACTCAAAGATAAAAAATTAACAGGCAGGGAAAAATTCCTTTATATCTTAATTGGTTTTTGGTAGTGTCCTAAAATGATGGACCTCATCTCACTCTTAGCTTAAAGGAGATGTCCAGCTCGTTTGGCTGGACTTCTATGGATCACAGGAGTGCAAGTCAAGGCACCGGATCATTCCGACAGTGGGAGTCTGGATCCGCCACTTAGCCTCATAGCGAGCCGCCAGAGATGGCCGGTGCTTCCTCCCACCTTATTTTACGGAAACTTCAGTACAGGACGGTGACAATGCAAGTTGTTCCTTCATGGGCACACTTTCCCCAATTCATACTTCTGGGAGTAACCCATAGGGAAATACCCTCACTAAGGGGAATAGTGAAAACCAGGCACAAGGGAACTACGGCATAGGCTCAGAATAATAATCTCTGCTGAAGGCTTGCAAAACACTTGGACCACTCAGAGTAACAATGCTTCCCTTGCATCAGAGCAGGACCCTATTTTTTTTCAATATAATTCTTTATTCAAATAGGACCCCATTTTTAACAACAGTTTTTGCATAAGATTCTTGCTCTATCTCAGGCACGCAATACATGGCCTACCTGACAAAGGCAGATTTTTCTAGAACGTCCCAATTCCTCGGATAACCAGTAGCCTTATTGGAGCCATCACTGTCCATGGTTTAAAAGTGCCAGGCTCTTTCTCCAACCCAACCATCTTTATCTGAGTTGATGCTTGATATATCTGCTCTAGAAGAGGTAATCAAAAAAGAAAAGAACTAGGAGGTGTTAAAGGAGGCTGCAGATTTTTCACCCCCAGGCTTCTATACAGTTGATATGACTTCATGCAATATGTGGATTGTGGACATGTTAATTTCTGCTGTGTACAAAAGCCTCAACATTTCCTAATTTGATCCTCCTCTATCTCGCAGTGCCCCTCTGGGTACTTAGAGAGACATTCTCTATTCATGGGGGGAAAAAAATAGCCAATCTATAAAGTTTGGGACAATACAGAAAAGATTTTAATCCCTCCAAGAATCATTGTCAAACTCTATCCAGTGGAATTGGCGTTCACAAAAAAAGTCCTGGTAGTAAACCCTCCTGTTTCAGTCTTAACCGCTTAATGACCGCCGCACGCAGATTTACGTCAACAGGATGGCACGGACAGGCAAATGGACGTACTGGTATGTCCCCTTTATTTTTACACGATCGTGTCAAGGAGCTGAAGAACGGAGAGATGTCGGTGTAAACACAACATCTCCCTGTTCTTCCTAGTGACATCTCGCTGATCGAATGCTCCCTCATCTGGAGCAGCAATCAGTGACATGTCGCTCATAGCCACGCCCCTTAACAAACACTCCCTAGGACACACACAACCCCTTCAGCGGCCCCTACAGGTTAACACCTTTGGTGCCAGTGTAATTTTTACAGTAATCGGTGCATTTTTAGAGCACTGATCGCTCTAAAAATTACAATGGTCTCAAAAAGGTGTCAAGTGTCCTGTGTGTCCACCATAAAGTCGCAGTCAAGATAAAAATCGCAGATCGCCGCCATTACTAGTAAAAAATAATTATTCATAAAAATGGCATAAAACTATCCCCTATTTTGTAGACACTATAACTTTTGCGCAAACTAATCAAGCGCTTATTGCGATATTTTTATTTTTTTACCATAAATATGTCGAATACGTATCGGCCTAAACTGTTTTTTTATATATATATATATTTTTGGGGGATATTTATTGCAAAAAGTAAAAAAAAAAAATTCAAAATTGTCGCTTTTCTTTGCTGTTTTATGTGGACAACCTAGAACAGGGGTTCTTAACCTGGGGCCATGGATCCTTAAGTGTCCCATGGATGGTGTTTAGGGGGTTCATGAGGGTCAGATGAAAATTAATATATTCCCTATACAGCCCTTCTCTTTCTCCCAATCAGTGGTTTCCTATTGAAAGTTTCATCTTATTCAAGGCAAACTAGAATAACCTCATTGAAATAAACTAGATGCCGAGACAGAGAGGGGGAAGAGAGAGTAACGTAGGTTTCCTGAGCATTCCAACATCATGTCTCTGTTGCCCAGATTTGAAAGGCAACCACCCATTGCTCTGTTAATACATTTTCAAAGTTCTATCAGGTGAAAGCCTAATCTTTTGCTAAAATCGCTTTTGGCAGCAAGGATCATCAGAATTCTGATTTGGGTTTGCTTTCCTTGTTGGGCATGTTGGCACAGTTCTGTTGGCCTTGTTTTTGTCCGCCCTTCTTATTCATTGCCAGGGGACATTCTAGGGTCTACGAATGTCAAGCCCATGTCTTGTATTGTACACTTGAGATAAAAGAAATCCTGACTTCCCTAAAAATTCCTTATCTTGGAGTACAGTACACAACAGAGGACAACCTCACCTGTTCCTGTGTTACCGTGCTTTGCTTGCTAGAAAACTGAGGATCCGTAGAAGGGGGTAAGGCAGGCCTCGACAAAATCCGGGCGCCAGGTCGCAATTGCGACAAATCGTGACCTGGCGCTTGGGGAAGCTTAGAGATGCAGAAGCCCGCAAAGCCGCGGCCTCAATTACCGGCCGGCGCGGGGCACGAACGCGGGCGTAATTGAGGCCGTGGCTTTGCGGCCTTCACAGAAGGAAGCTGAGGACTGCAGAAGGCCGCAAAGCCGCGGCCTCAATTACTGGCTGGCGCGGGCCTCTAATTAGAACCCCCAAACATTATATATATTTTTTATTCTAACACCCTAGAGAATAAAATGGCAGTCGTTGCAATACTTTGTCACACCGTATTTGCGCAGCGGTCCTACAAGCGCACTTTTTTTGGGAAAAAATAAGACAACAGTAAAGTAAGCCCAATTTTTTTTTTCATATTGTGAAAGATAATGTTACGCCGAGTAAATTGATACCCAACATGTCACACTTTTGCATCCGCTCTTGGAATGGCAACAAACTTTTACCTTTTAAAATCTCCATAGGCAACGTTTAAAAAAAATTCTACAGGTTGCATGTTTTGACTTAGAGGAGGTCTAGGGCTAGAATTATTGCTCTCGCTCTACCAATCGCGGCTATACCTCACATGTGTGAGGTATACCGTTATACCGCGAGCTTGGCGGGACGGGGTGCGTTTTTTGGCTCCTAACTTTTTTAGCCGGCTCCTAGATTCCAAGCAAATTTGTCAAACTCTGGGGTAAGGGTTATAGAGGGATTCCAAAGTGGCATAGCCACAAAAGCTTTGGGTGGCTATACACTATTGCTTATCGTGCATCTACCTTTTGTGCACAATCAACATAATTATGTAAGCTAAAATACAGTGGACAATACTGTATATAGATGGGTTAATCAATCAAAAACGTATCTTTTTCTTTCTTGATATGCACAATTTATTATTTTCAAAGTCTTACCACTAATGGCTGTGAAGTAGAAATATACAGTGCTGGCTCTCTTCTTACCTTTAGTAGAAATACAATTAGACAGTTTAATATGTTTTTTCTCTAGTGACCGTGTCTCATGTAATTCACTAATATAATTGTTTGTGCTCCATGCGCTAGTAGAATATCGTAAAATACTATTGAAAATGCTTGTATTATGCAATCTTTCCCTATCTATGGCAGGATCTAGTTTCAGTCAAAGCAGTAAATGTGTACAAATTCTTTCATTTTTAAGCAAGCTGCGGTGCTCCAGGTTATTAAAACATTGTTAATATGGCGGGGATTCCTTCCAAATGGGACTATATGCACCCTTGATTGTAGGTCAGTGCAAAACATGACAAGCTCAAGTTGTGTAGCATATGTTGTAGGACGTTCACACTATAGTATGTATTGACTGTTTATGGCAAAGTTTACCATGTATTGTATGTATGCCTTAAACAGCCATTCTCTTTGTATGTACAATACATGTGTAAGCCTGTCTTGTCTTGCATTGCTAAACATGTTCTCATCGCAATGTGCTTGTGCTTCTGAATGGCAGCTTAATTAATGGCGGTAAACTCTGTTGCTTTACATTGTGTGCATCATTGCTTCTGAGTTTGGCTTCCTGCTCTGTATTTGCATGCAGTTGGCTGGTGACTTGAGATGCAGCTGTAAAAAAAAAAAAAAAAAGCAACCACCCATTGTGAGAACAAATGTCTGGTCATTCTTCTGGGTCACTTCTGTCTTCGCTGCCTTGTTTCCATCTTTCTTTCTTCTATCTTCTCTCCCTGCTGCTGGCAGAATGGCTTTGAGCCACACTTTGTCTTTGAGATTGACTGTAACACCAATACCATAAAAAGGAGGCCAGGAAGCCACATCCAGGTGAATAAAGCATGCTGGCTAATGCTGTTTTGGTATATTAAAATGTCATTTATAAGTCTTTTTTTTTTTTTTTTTTTTTTTTTTTTTTTTTACTTTGCCATGACTAAGTGACATTAACTGCTGTCTATGCTCCTTCCAGCAATATTAATATGCGGTGTCCACTTTGTGACATCTGTGCTGCTTGAACTTTCTCTTGTCATTGTGCATCAGGAGTTTTTAAAAATTCAAAGATGAGTGTTTGTTTTGTTTTTTTTAAAGCCAACTTTTTTTTTGTATACTTCTAAAAGTGAAATCTTAAGATTTATTAAGCCTAGGGTTTTGGATCTTTGCATGATTTCCAAAGATTAAAATTGATCTTCATAAATGTTCCTGTTTACAGGAGATTTTTTATTTTTTTCAATATTTGCTCATGATTTATAGGCATGAACAGTGTATATGTCGGTGTACACATTTTTGAAAGGAGGGGGAGGAGGGTGGATGTGTCTGAATTTAGGACTTTATTTGGATATTTCTGCGTGTCTGTTAAAAATACATATATACACATACATATTTTGTGTTTACACATATTTGAACAATTGGAGTCATCATAGTTCCTGTGTGTTTGTTTTATGTTCCTGTTTCTACAGCAGTTGTTGCTCTTGATTGTGTGAATTTTATTCTTACTTTTAGCTTTTGTAATGTTTTGTTTTCAGAGTGATGAGAGGTCATCGGTCACGCCTGTATCACCCTCCTTGCAAACAAGTGAGTGAAGTATTTTTTTTTTTATCTACTTTCACATATTTTTCAAATTTTATTGGCCAGTGATTACATACCTAGTTTTTGTGTGTTTGTGATCATGTTGGTCAATGTGTTGAAGTGAGGACTGCAAAAAAATATAGCTAACAACCTTGCACATTGTTTATAGTGGCTTTAAATGTTACTGAACAGGTCATTCATGATATATTCCAATTTTTGTTTCATAAATCTACATTTGGCTTTGCAGTAAATTTGTCCTCACCAGCAACTGTCTTGCCATTCCGAAACTCACCTCAGCGCCCTGAAAGCTTCTTATTCAGAGCTGCAGTTCGAGAGGATAATAAAAGAAGTGAGTGGCAAATCCTGTTCCTACTTGCTTAGTTTGGACTGTTTGTGTGTGTTACAGTCTGATGCTTAATTTGTTTATTTTTAACAGGTAACACTCCACCGCTAACTGCTCCAACGAGTGACGGCTTAAACTCTGGATCCAGTCAATGCTCTACAATTCAGCAAGAGGAGCAGGAAATAACAGATCAGCTCAGAAAGGTTTGTACTCAGCCCCGCATACTCTCAATTTCACCCATTACATTTCTTGGCTAAAATTATTTATTAAAGAACTGAACCCAGATTTTTTTATAAAGCAAGAAGGGAGATGAATTTGTCACTGCTTGGGGAACCCTTTTTGAGAAGGGTTTTTGTTGTTGGTACTGGTAATTGTGCGATACAACTTGGTTTTTCTTATTGCGCACTTTTTTGGAAATTTTTATATATATTTTCACCTTTTTCTCTTAGAACATAGAGTCACGGTTAAAGTTATCACTTCCTAATGACCTAGGAGCAGCTCTGACAGACGGGGTGGTTTTGTGTCATCTAGCCAATCATGTTCGGCCAAGATCTGTGCCTAGCATCCATGTTCCCTCACCGGCTGTTGTAAGTAATTTGTCTGTTTTATGTTAATAATAATTTTTTAAAAGCCAGCTGTGACACCACTGATTGTCTCCAACAGCCCAAGCTTACTATGGCAAAATGCAGGAGAAATGTGGAAAACTTCCTAGAAGCCTGCAGGAAAATTGGTGTCCCCCAGGTAAGATGCACTGCTTTGAGGAACTCTACATACCACTGGATACTATTCCCTTTTATATTGTCGTGTGTGAGTCTTCTACATAGCATTTTATTCTGTTCTTATATAAGATCTTTCATGTCTGTGAAAAGCTTGCACGTGGTTTCTTTGCAATGGTAGCCTCAAAGCGGTAGTAAGGTTCGCATTGTCATTTTTACCTACAGGTAAGCTTATAATAGGCTTATAATAAGCTTATGTAGGTAAAATGAATCTCTCCTAAATGTGCACCATTTAGGACATGTTCACTTTCTTGGCAGCCGTTGCATCACCAGCGTATGTGCTCTGAAGGAATGGTATACCTGTACCGTTCCTTCAGAGCACTGTGGCCGGGACTCCTGCGCACATGCACAGGAATGGCGTCACCTTGGCTCGGCCAATCGGGCTGACAAAGCCTGTGATCCCAGGAAGACTGGATAAAGATGGAAGCCCTGTCAGTGGTGACAGCACACCGCTAGAGGGCTTTGTTCTAAGGTAAGTATTTCATAATGTGCTAGTATGCACCTTTTGTCATGGCCATGGTTTACTACCACTTTAAAAAAATGGAATATGCTTTGCACATGGTAGGTATCCTCTTTGCTGCTATGCCTTTTATGATTTTTTTTTTTTTTTTTTGTTTTTTAAATCCATTTGCTTTGATACACATCCCTGTTGAACTTTCATGATACTTGTCTGGTTTTTGCTCATAGAATTCACTGTTCAGTAGACTTGTTCAGTAGACTCTCAATTTGACAGCCTACTGTCTCAAACAGTTCCTCTGTCACTCTGTGTACTGCAGATCTGTCTAGCCATATTGAAATTGCCTAATGATTTGCATTGAGGATTCCCCACTATATAATGATGTCACTCTGTACATAGTTGAGCCAGACAAGAGCAGTCTTTGTGTGTTGCATAGCAAAATATGTTACTAAATACTAGGATATGGTTATCTAGAAGAGTCATAGAAAGGAAGCATTATAGCATTATTTTTTCCACAGTGACTAATGAAACTTGCATTATGTAAAAATTATTTTGGGGACTATATAGAATAGAATATTTTGTGTAGCATAGAAGCAATTGATACAGTAATGGCAGTACAATATTGCTGAAGATCAGCAAATACTGGTAAGGGATATGTATACTATTTACAGTCGTATGCAAAAGTTTAGGAACCCCTGACAATTTCCAAGATTATCATTTATAAATATTTGGGTGTTTGGATCGGCAATTTAATTTTAATCTTTCAAATAACTGAAGGTCACAGTAATATTTCAGTAGTGAAATGAGGTTTATTGGATTAACAGAAAATGCACAATATGCATCAAAATGAAATTAGACCGGTGCATAAATTTGGGCACCCTTGTAATTTTGTTGATTTGAATACCTTTAACTACTTGGCATTGATTAATTGGAACACACAATTGGTTTTGTGAGCTCATTTAGCCTTGAACTTCATAGAAAGGTGCATCCAATCATGAGAAAAGGTATTTAAGGTGGCCAATTGCAAGTTGTTGTTCTCGTTGACTCTCCTCTGAAGAGTGGCAACATGGGGCCTCAAAACAACTCTCAAATGACCTGAAAACAAAGATTGTTCTACATTATGGTTTAAGGGAAGGCTACAAAAAGTTATCGCAGAGATATAAGTGTCGGTGTCCACTGTGAGGAACATAGTGAGGAAATGGAAGACCACAGGCACAGTTCTTGTTAAGGACAGAATTGGCAGGCACATATAATATTGGAAAGGCAAAGGCGAGGGATGGTGAGAACGGTCAAAAACAGCCCACGGACCCCCTCCAAAGACCTACAACATTAACTTGCTGCAGATGGTGTCACTGTGCATCCTTCAACAATTCCGCACACTTTGCACACACGCCACAAACAGAGTCGCTTGAGGTATGCAAACGCACATTTGGACAAGCCAGCTTCATTTTGGAATAAGGTGCTTTGGACTGATGAAACAAAGATTGAGTTTATTGGTCATAACAAGGGGCGTTATGCATGGTGGCAAAAGAACATAGCATTCCAAGAAAAACACTTGCTACCCACAGTAAAATTTGGTGGAAGTTCCATCGTGCTGTGGGGCTGTGTGGCCAGTGCCGGTACTGGAAATCTGGTTAAAGTTGAGGGTCGCATGGATTTCACTCAATATCGGCAGATTCTTGAGAATAATGTTGAGGAATCAGTCACAAGGTTGAAGTTACGCCGGGGACGGATATTTCAACAAGACAATGACCCAAAACACTTCTCAAAATCTACTTGGGCATTTATGCAGAGAAACAAGTACAATATTCTGGAATGGCCATCCCAGTCCCCAGACCTGAATATCATTGAACATCTGTGGGGTGATTTGAAGTGGGCTGTCCATGCTCGGCAACCATCAAACCTAACTGAACTGGAGATGTTTTGTAAGGAGGAATGGTCCAAAATACAGTCATCCAGAATCCAGACACTCATCACAGGCTATAGGAAGTGTTTGGAGGCTGTTATTTCTGCTCTACTAAATATTGATGTGATTTTTCTGTTGCCCAAATTTATGCACCGGTCTAATTTCGTTTTGATGCATATTGCACATTTTCTGTTAATCCAAAAAACCTCATTTCACTACTGAAATATTACTGTGTCCTTCAGTTATTTGATAGATCAAAATGAAATTGCTGATCCAGACACCCAAATATTTATAAATGATAATCTTGGAAATTGTCAGGGGTTCCTAAACTTTTGCATACAACTGTAACTATACAGTAACTGTTATTTTTGTATTCATTAACCTCTTATTTTGTTTTCTAATAAAACAAAAACATAGTTTGGCAAACCAAGAACATCACTGCTCGTTTTACTACATTTTCTGTCTTTCTCTCTCTTGTCAGGGTTCTAGTATCTGCAGTGATGTGACTCTCTAACTGCATGGTTGTGTTTGCATGACTGACTCTGCATTTCTATTTTTCCCTTCCTGCTTGCCCCCTGGACAGGACAAAGTTTGTCTCCCTTCAGATATTCTTCAGCTAAAGCTCTGCAACGTTAAGGGGACTCTGGAAAGTCTCCTCTCATTTGGAGAAGGCTCACAACCACCTGCTCTCTTCCACCTCCTGGGCTTTGGGGTTTTTTACTGCACCCTTATGCTTCTCCTCTACCTGCTCTATCGCTGGCTTCTTACCTTCTGGACACAGGCATGAAGACAGGGGAACCAGCTTACTAACCTTTGTTGGGGTGGGTGTGATCGTGATGCTCCCATTCAGTTCCTCCACAATTTGCAATGCTATAAAGCACAATCCAGTGTTAAGCTTCGGCTATCCAATAATCCTACTGCCACCAAAGCCAACAGTGCAAAACAGTATGACCTCTACAACTGTGATTTACTGGTGAATGTTCAGGCTAGAAATAACTCTTCTATTCATTTTTCTTATGGTCCATTTTGTAGTAAGCTGCCTTTTTCAGCAGTGGAGTACTGAATGTGGCAAAAAGCCCACTAATCCATGGATAAACAACTTGACTACTGTTAGCTTGCTTCAACTCTTGTGCCTCTGCCAAAAGCTGGACTTGATTTTTTATTTGTATTTTCTTCCAGCTTCAAAGAGCAACAAATATATTCTGTTCAGGCAAATAAACTGTTTACTCCAGGCCATTGGTTTACATGCGCATTGGTTGTCCGATACCAGTCCCGTGTATTTCAGTAATAACACAGTTTAAACAAGATGCTGGTGCTTTTTAAAATTGGATCGCATATTTGCAATCTTAGACTTCCTATGAAAACGTCAGATTTTCCTTGAATATCTATGGGATAGCTGTTACTTTACCCAACTTCAGGTCCTGAGGACATAATAGTACATGCCAGGCAGGCTGTAAAATAAGAGTGAATGTATGTACCTTACTGAAGCCTGTGCACTGCTGCCCAGCAACTGCATGTATCCCACGTTCAGGTGTGTAGCATACATATTGCCCCACCACATTCTTTTGGTTCCTCCTGCCAGCTAGTATATCACTTGGCTGGGGAGTGGTGAATTTGTGGCTTAACATGCACACAGTGTATTCACTCTTTATTACATCCAACCTTGCGTGAAGATGTGTGTTGCTTTAATGGTCACAGCACAGAGGATCCCATTTTTAAAGTGGGGTTATGGCATTTACTGTGGCCATACTGTTATTTATTTTTTTGGTTTTTTTTTATGGATTTCTAACTCTAGCTGCCTGCACCCTGAATGATCTAAAGGCGTAAGAATGTGTATACATGATTTGCTCTGAAAACTACCTAAAAAATGAATACAAATGTGATAAAACGTTGCAATAAAAATCTCTATCAAAAATGTGTAAAAAGAAAAAGTGATAATAATAACTTGCCCAAAACAGCTCATATGTTGCACACAAATGTACAAAATATATCCCCAGTAGTGCAAAATCACTAAAAATTGTCACTGCTCTTTTTTTTTTTTTTTTACCTCCAAAAAAATGTGCATTTTATTTTTTTTCAAAAGGTGAGCTTTAGTTTGTTTTTGCTGATGAGCGTTTACCCAGTAGGAGAAGGCGGAGGGTTGTGTGGTTTCACTTGGAGCACGCTTTCATTGAAGAAGCTTGATTTTTGCACTACTATTTTACTATTACTATACTGTGTGTTTTTTTTTTTTTGTTTTTTGTTTTTTCACTTGGGACTATTTATACGTTTTGGTCTTCATTTGAATATTTTTTACAATTTATTTGTGTGCAACATATGAACGTTTTTGGATAACACAAGTTGATTTTGGATAGATTATTGGCACTTGTATACACACATTTTCACTTTTTTTTTATATAAACATTCTATGAGCTTTGTATAGATTTTTATGTAGTTTTCAGACCAGCACATTTATACACACATTTTTTTTTTTTTGGTTTGTGTATTTAAAGCACAGCCATGTGTTTTATGAATGTGCATTATACCTAACTTCAGAATTTGAAAACAAGTGAAGCTCCATTCATTTTAATGCATGTAAGAAAGTGTCAGGAGGAGGAGAACCCAGTTACAGTATGTTAACTGGCCTTCGTGTGATCAGCCTCTCCTGTGCAATGCAGAAAATACACCATGGGGACAATGCAAGATTTACACAGCAGCCTGCATTTTATGAATACCAAAGAGTAAGCAGGGTTTTGGGTGGTAAGCACCGGTTTCTTTTTTAAAGCGGAACTATGCTTACCTTAATTCCAGCAATGCGCTATCCTTGGACTACCCACTGGATGCTGGCGTCTTTGATCGTCCTGCTTTTAGGGTCTCGCTTGCCAGCCACTTTCATTGGCTGGGCCGAGATTATGTCACTCCCCCGCATGCATAGGAGTTCTGTCGGCTTCGGCATTGCTGAATTTGTGCATTGAGCTGCACGTGCGCAGCCTACTGTACAGGGGCGGACAGACAGGTAGGTAGCTTTAATGCAAAAGAGACAAATCATGTCTCTTCTGCATTAAAAATCCTGCCTGTCTGCCCACTTTAATTTTCTAGCATGAAGTTCCAATTTAAACTAGTGTGTGAAATTGAAACCCTTTAACATCATACGTATTCAGATCTCTATTGAAAAGCCATCTGTTATGAGTGCTTAAAGTAATGTTAATCTTTTTGAAAATACTTGCTGCCTGGCTGTCATACTAATCCACTTTCTCAAATACTACTGACTCAAAAACAAATATTCAGATCAGAACTTTAAACATTGTTCTTTATGATCTGCATATTACCAAATTGTTTTAATATTAAGAGCAACATGACAACCAGAAAACTAGAATTTTTAGTGGCATTCTTGTATTTCTGTTATGACCAATTTATTTTGAACTCTAGATAGCTGTGTAAGCAGTTGGCATATTTAGTTCTCATGGTGGGTAAAGATGTAAGAAGATAAATAATGGGCATTAGCAAACCAGGAAATGGATCTCGTTACTGAGAGCAAGAATTCATATATATATATATATATATATATATATATATATATATATATATATATATATATATATATATATATATATATATATATATATATATTCAGTATGTTTTTTTCACGTCAAATTCAAGCTCCTAGCAAAGGGACTATAATTCATCATGAGCTGAATTTTAACTGCCCTAAGTTTGAGTATTTAAAAAAAAAATGCTTTGATTGTGGGCAAGAATTTTTCCATACAGTAGAAGTATTCTCATGATGATACATGACAAACTGATTGTATATCCTGGCTTTCTACAACACAGCAATATGTTTATAGAAGAAACTGAGCAAATGTTATAAAAGCTTAGAAATGAGGTGAATGTGATCTCCTTATGCTGCAATCTGGACCTAAAGTTTTGTGTACTAAAACTGCATAGAATGAAGCTGTTAAATGATGATGAGCACAGACTTTATCTGCCTTTTTCCCTATGTAATGCCAAACTCCAGGTTTACTTTATTTGCTCAAGCTTGGCCTAGGCAAACTCTTGAAAGTTAAAAGTAAACCTGATTTTGGTTTTAATGGTGTGCTAGTTTAGCGCTCACTTGATGTCTAAAAGCAACAATATGGCTGCCTCCTAAAGTGTCCTGCAGCATTGTGGCAGATATCCTAAAGCACAACCATTCAATAAAGCAGTATAGCAGCACCAACAGTAAACTTGAGTGCATTTTACTTAGTGGTATTTTATTTGTCCTGCAAGTGCTGTGTAGAATAAAACCAGTTTGATTTTAGAAGTTACTTGAGAATGGAAGTCATTAGCTTGCATACATACAATTCAACACAAAAATTGTCATAACCTTGGGGATGAACTTGCAGGATTGTGTGCCTTACTTATGCTTAACCTAATATATACACTGTCAGGTTTTGTTCATCTGTCGGTGAAAAAAAAAAGGGGGGCAAGAGGTATGCTGTGCTAAATACCAGTTTTCAGTTACACTCTTTTTTATAGCATGTAGCTGCTGGTACAGTTTGATGTGACAGAAAACAAACTTTAAGATGGATATCTGACTGCGTGTGTCGCCGGAATTAATACTACTGCAGTGTACTGGGCTGTAACTAGGTTCACTGTCCAGTCTTGGCAGAGAGACCTAGCGCAGTCTGTTGGTATACAGCAAGGAGCATATAATATGGAGAATGCAGAGCACTGCTATATAATGTTCTGTCATGCTTCTGTTTTGCCAATTGCACTTTGTTTTTCAGTTTAACTTTTCTAAATAAATTTTGCAATAGACTTCACATGAGTCGCTTCTATCTTTTCTTCCAGCTCTTTATGGTATCTGGCATGGGGAATAAGACTCTGTTCTATACCTCCTTCACATATTTCCTGGCCTTTGAAAAAATTCTTCCTCTACAACTGTACATTAATTATCACACTAATAGTATTTTTTGTTTTTTTGTTCATGTTCTTGCCAACTACATTCCCAATGCATGGTGTGTTGATTTTTCATCTAGTTTTCTTGGCATCACATTTCGTTCCCCCCTCTTTTTTGTTAATATGTTTATTTTGTCAATTTATGGTTTAGTTTAACATCTGCATGCGTCTGAGTGTATTTTTGTTTTTTATTTTGATTTTCTATTTTCTTTTCTCATTACTTCAACCCAGGACTGCCTATGTTTGCCTCTCCACATCCTTGAAGAGACCGGACTTGTAGAAGTTTCAGGAACCGTCCAGGCATTGTTGGCCCTTGCCCCCCCTAAACAGCTGTCCCCAACCAGTGTTTGAACTCGGTAGCCACTGGTTTCTCATTTTGTGCACTTCTGCTTCCCACTACTCACTCATAAGGGGACCTCTGTCCAACACACAAGGGGAACAGTTCATGTGAAGCTCCATTATGTCTGCAGAAAGTTTTAATTGAATTTTAATTAACTTCAAAGTTACACATACACGCACACATTTTTCTATTTGTTATCACTATTCTGAGCACTTTTCTAAATTAGGTTGCATTTGGTTTGCCATCTGTCCCAAAAGCACAGGAATTTATTAAAGTGCAATATACTATGTGCATCGTAGACCGCCAATGTTATGAGGAGTTATAGACTAAACCTTTCAAGGAACAATTACTACTTCCTCCTCTCATTATTGGCAAAGGTCCTTCATATTCTGCAACCAGGTATCAAGAAGGCAGCAAATATCTGAATTATGGAAAGCCCTTCATTTTTCTTCACTTCAAGGAATGATCAAGATGGACAACACCATCAGTTGATTTAAGGTGAACAGGACTTCTTCTCCAGAGGAAACTTTAATATTCATGAGGTATTTTTACCTATTCCAATTGTAGATAATGGCACAGACATGACATGTTACTGACACACACAGATATTGTTTATAGTCTTGGAACATTTTCCTTTTTAAATACTTATTTTCCTTAAAATGTTTGAACATTTTTTTTTTTTTTTTTTATGGGATTCAGTGAGCTAGCGGCTGGTTTGTGGGTTGTTTTTTATTTATAATTTTATTTATTTTTTCTTATTTTAAGCTCTTGGATTTCTCATATCTGGTCATGGTAGCCACAGCAAAGAGTTAAAACTACTCATTTAGTATTAATTGAGCTTTTAGTTTTGGAAACCCCAGTTGCCTGTGAACAAAAATACCAGGAGACCTCTATTGCATATTCATGTCCAGTAAACAAGCCCAATGGTAAATGGTTGCTTCCAACCAAGATAAGAATGGCAGAGCGTGGATAAATACGGTTAGACTTCTATGATTACTGTTACAGCATAGTGTGTCGGTTTTTTTACAGCTGCTTACAAGCTCCTCTTGACACTTATTAATGCATTGTGATGCATTTGAAAGCTATTAGGTACTACATTTCAGTACAAGGCGGCCAAAAAAGGTGTACAGTGTGTTCAAACCAAGAGTGCAAAAAGAATATAAAAAGTGCAAATGTTATGCCCCTTTTTAAATGAATAAATATTCATGTCCAAGCCATATAATAAGTTGCTGAATCCACAACTACCTACATAAAGCAAAACTTAAATACTATTTTTTGCTGCTGAATTGGCAATCTAATGATGAATCAATATCTTCAAACTGTACTTCTCAACTGTATTACCGCTGTAGGCACTGGATACACTAATACAGAACTTTGTGATTGGTAAGGTAAATGTATGGTATTTTTCATGCAGTTTGGGATTTAAACCTAGCTTCACTTTCAGCAATTGTCTCTTCCTGTAACTTTAATATAGGTTGAACTAGATTGTAAAATTGCTTTCTCAAATTCAAACTAGTGATGTGTTTTTAGAGTTTAGCCTTTTATCTAGCACATTACGGCCTGTGAAATAGTTTGTTGGAAAACCATTTTCTTTAACAAATCCACAAGGGTTTCCCATCATAGCATAAATATTTCTGTATTTACCAAGCATATTTTTCTCGCTTTTGAGTTATGTATTTTATGGTCACTTTTGTACAAACTTTCCAACTCTCCAGACTTATTTGGATTGTTTATGAACTAGTACAAGAACTACAACTGGGGTACAATGTGCACTTCTGGTTTGAACACTACATAACTTTTGTAATAACATTCAGGTCGATTGAGCCTTTGCAATGTTTTGGCAAGTTATAATGCAGCTACAACAAAGAAATGTATGTATTTCATGGACATTATTTTTTTTTGTGTAATCCAGAAAGCACACATTTTAGCAGAACGTAGAGTTCACCTTTTAAGCTGTAAATGTGTGAGCTTCATAGATTAGTGACTTTACAGACTTTATTTTTTTTTTCTTTTGGTTTTGAGTAGAATATTGACATTATGGTCATGTCCAGGACTTGCCTGTGCTGATTCCAAAGCAGTGAGGTTCTACCTATTGAGTTTTTGCCTTGGAGGTCATTACTGCTCTTGGAATCTAGGAAAGGCAGCTTTCTATTGGAGGAATCTGACGCAGTTATTTTACTTTGTGACAGATTCTTTTAAATTGCATAAATGCCCTAATATTACCCCATTATGTGATCTCTTTTTAAGATGCATTGACCATAATTTATCAATATAATGAACGTATGAGAGTACTTAAAGGGTTTGTAAACTCTCACCTTGTAAAACAACCCATTCAGTTTAAAATAGAAATGAAAGGCAAAACATTTATGTATAGATATAAAAACGCATTATAATGCCCCCCCCCTTTTAAAAAGAAAAAACACATTCCCTCTGTTTCCAGCATATCTAGAGAACTGACCACGCTGTGCTTTCCTGCTTTGTGTGGTCCGTTTTTAAAAGGAAAGCAGAGGAACTGACAGGAATATCAGATTTCACACAAAGGAAGCAATACAAAGAGGACAGGATACTTTTTTTTTTTTTTTTACACAAGTACATGATACAACAGACACATCAGGAATATGAAATGCTGACAAAAGTTAGAGTCCTCCCTTGCAGTGGGGGCTGTCCCTGCGCTGCATTGGTTAACTGCTTGTTTAGCCTAGGGGACAGTTAAAGCAGTTTTGCTTGCCCAATCCTCCACTCCAGTATGCTCCTCTGATTCAGATAAGTAATGCTGCTTTTACAGTCCTCTAGACTAGGGGCCTCCAAACTTTTTAAACAAAGGGCCGGTTTACTGTCCTATAGACCAGTGGTCATCAACCCTGTCCTTAGGGCCCACTAACAGGCCAGGTTTGCAAGATAACTGGTGATATAATTTGCTGCTCATTGATTGCAGTATTCTAGTCTGCATCTCCCCAAGGTAATGCATAAAACCTGGCCTGTTGGTGGGCCCTGAGGACTGGATTGATGACCACTGCTTTAGACCTTAGGAGGGGCCAGACTGGCCATCGGGAATAAAAAATGTCCCAACATCAGTTGTAGTAAACAATGCCCCATCTTTGGTGTCATTGGTAGGAATTGTGTCCCATCATCGGGCACCGTAGTTGGTGTCATTGGTAAGAATTGGGCCCCATTGTTGGTGTCATTGGGAGGAACAGTTAATGTGATTGTTCAGGAAAGTCCATTCACTCCAAAATAAAATGTTTAAAAGCATACAAAATAATTTTAATGTAATTCCCAACAACATTCATCAAATAAACTGATAAGTTTTGTACAAATGTCTCTAATAGCCTGCATACCAGAATCGCACTGCGAAATAAGAGGGGTGTCACCCACAGCCAGTAGGAGCTGCATTACTTTGTACAGTGTGATATTCATGGTTACAAAGGAGCAGAGAGCACATAGATATAACGTTGATCAATAGACTGGTTTTATAGAATTGCACAATGTTGAACATCTAACTATATTTTATTTGTCTGCTTAGCTGTGAGCATGCTGCTCAGTTTTATATCTGGGGGTCAGACTACAATGGTTTATCACCACATACAGATCCAACAACCTGTGACTTTTGTCTGTGACAATCAGCCTTCTGTGAAATGGTTTAATGTGGAACTCCAGGCATATATGTTAGACGCTATTTAAAGTAATTATGTATTGATTTAAAAAAAATATATTTCTTTAAATGTATTTTCTCTATTGTCCATTTGATGGACACACAGTTCTGGAATATACTGTCACGTAGAGGAGAAATGGACACTAAGCAAGTAGACAACTGAAGCCCAAACCCTTTAAGACTGTCTCCTCATACTGCTTAGTTTCGTTTAGCATCCTTGGGAGATTGAATGCGTCTTTTCTTGCGTCCATCTTATTCAAGCTCTCTTATTTTGCTCTCAACAGCTACTGGCTACATTCAAGCCCAATATTGGAAATCCTGGAAGCTTCTCCAGTTAACCACTGAGCATAGGTCTTCCACGTTTATTTAAGTATAATGGTATTCTGTTATAGGCCAGCAGTTGGCAGTGAAAAACCATCTGTTTTTCGGTAATCGCAGGACTCTGCTATTAAGGTCAGGCCAGTTTATCTGGTGATTCCTTGCTGAGTTATTGGCAACAGAGCTGTGGCATTGCTCCTATCCCTACTTCTGAAGGCTCAATTCTTGTAAGTGGCTAGTAGACCATGGGTTGTGTTAAGGCTTTTTCCTCTTATTTCTCTTGAGGTGGTTTGCACATGACTAGGCTGACACTGGCTGAGATCTTCTACTTATACCTTTTTATATAGTTTTGGTATGTACAAGCTGTGTTTTATTTTGGAACTGTATACCCTCCTTTTTATTCAATTTCAGGCTGCACAGTAACATTCTGTTTTTACGCTTTATGCCCAAATTACCATTTTCAATTTCTCACCTCCCTATCTCTTCAGCCTTAATAACACCTCACTTCTGAGGCAGCAGTGTTGGGACGCATGTATGAAACCACTTTTGCACTTGGATTTGGACTACCATATCTGGTAAAACAGTTTTAGGTTACTGCAGCCAGATTTTTTTATTTATTTTTTTGCTGGCTTTTGATTATTGCTCGGTGTTAAATGTGATTATGTTACTGTCCTGCTGCACAGACACAAAAGCGGCTTTACAATTACTAATATATAATTAATATTACAAATGTGGTCTCCTGTGCTCAGAGGAGAGAGCTGGAATGCTGCCAAGGTCCGGTTTAAAACTCCCACCACTGTCTCTTCCAATAGGTTCTGATAGAGATCATTGTTATGGTCCTGACATCATCCATAGGCTGCTTTGTTGGATGCAGAGTACCTCCCTTTCCTATAAGGGGTGACCCCATACCACCACTGTAGAAATGTGTAGAATTTCTAATTAAGGCTGTGCTTTCCTTCCTCTTTCATGGTATCTGGGTTCAGTTCTCATATACTTAAATGTTCACCTGCAACAGTTCCTTTTTTGTAAGTGGTTCCTGGTGTGCTGTCTCTCTGCTAGATGCAAGTTTGACTCCTGTTCCTTGACCTACAAATCCTCTTACTCATGCTGGAGCTCAGGGGGTTTTAAGTGTCCGTGGTATACCAAGGATCCAAGCCGGGGTATAAATATGCCTCCGCATTAAGGTCTGCTATAAAATCCATCTGAGGTGGGGAAACATCTGACAACATTTGCAGAGATTTGGAATTCTCACATGGGTGCAAGAGAGGTAGTACATCTTCATACTTTTTTAGTGGTTTTACCACTTTGTCATTGGCAGCGACCACTAATAATTTGTGTTTTTTTCTTCTGGTCTTGCCTTACCATAAAAGTAGTCGCAAAGCTTCTCGTTCTTTTTTTGGGTCTTCATCTCAGATATTTCAGTCATCTGATACCTGGAAGATCTGATGCTACGAAAACTTACCTCTCTGACCTTGTGTGTCACTCATGATGCAGACCTTGGAGGACTTGGGACAGAATCCATCACATTGCTTTGAGTATTTTGGGCCTTATCCTGGATACCTCTAAGGCTACAGAAAGAAGTTGACAAAACTACAAAATGAGCTACAGCAACTTCAGACCTAAGGACCTGCATGCTACCACTGTGATTGAAAGTATCCACTGTTGAAGCAGTCCAGTTTTCTCAATTCCACAACAGACCTTTGTAACAAAACATTCTCATGGCATAGAACACATTAAGTCTTTATCTTGACTTTAAGTTGCTTCTGTCCTTATCATGCAGCTTTTTTTTTTTTTCCTTGCATTGAAATATGGTCACTACAGATGCCAGACTTCTGGTTTGGGGCAGAGTTCTGCACCTTCTGTCTATATAGTGTTGTTGATCGAAGACCAATTCGTCTTCGGTTAATGCACTGGGGCCCACTTCTGACCTGTCACATAATCTAGGTTTATTCAGACTGTGTTACAGCTCTGGCTTAAATCAAAAATTGTGGCACACTAGGAGTGTTGTGGTGGTGACAGAAGTAGTCTGTTCTGTCCTGGGCATTTTTTTCTGGTTAGTTCCTGTGTTTGTTCCTGCTCCTCAGTTTGAACTGTTATTGGACATCCTAAAGTTGCTTATCAAGCTGTCTCCCTCCAATGCATGATACAGAGAGTTTTTGAAGTCCCCTATAATTCTTTTCTTGGGGTCCATTGGGGAACACAGCTTCCTTCCATCCTATGCTATCATTTCCTCTTTGGACAGCTTTTACAACCAAGCAGATATGAGGTGGGTAGAGATTATAGCTTCATGCAGCCTGGCCTTTAGTTCATAGGACTTTACCAAACCAAAACAACTACTACTGTTAGAAATATCAAGCTGTATCCCTTGAATTCAGAGAAAAGGATTTTACGGCAAATTAAATAAAAACTACTTTTAAATAGGTTTGGTAAAATCACTGGAATTTGGTCTTAATGCCAGTCTTCTGTTATCACCTGCATAGCGGCAATCAGAATGGGCAAGAGCTGCAATGCATTTCTCTGACCCAGCCAGAGCTCTGTTTCTTTATACAGTGCTCTTAGTCAGAAGTTTGAGCCTGTTTTATGGAAGAGAGAGCAGAAAGATGTAATTTGTGTGCTGCTACTCCATTGTTCAATCCAAGGCTTGTTGATTACCAAACTGTTTTGTTTAACTGGTAAACCATTACATGCGTACTTTTGTCTTTGAAGCTCAAGCCTATTTGCCTGGAGTTTCGCTTTTAAGGCATTGTCCACTTTCAAATGTTTTCCTTGTTTTAACTAGGTATTGGCGTATTTATAGTTACGATGTTGTTTGCCTTGTAATGATGGGCTCACAAGTTGTGGCTGCAGTGTCATGGCTGATCAGTTCCCATATATACATGTATTGCTGCAACTAGCCTTACCCTATTCACCAGAGAGAGTAAACTTCTTGCTCTGGGTTCCACAGCATCCAGTGCATGCCTAGCCATTTCCTCTATGTTGCATCCCAAATGTGGGAGTGCTAATGTGATAACACATCTCCTCTTCCAGCATGGTGAGATCTTTGTTAATTCCTCTTTCTTTGACAGATCTCATTACGGTTTTAACACTTACCTGCACTAGTACTAGACTGAAGGACAGTGTGATATGTAGTTTCTTCAGAGGAAGTGTCGGTTCTCACACTACAGACACAGGTCATGCATTAATCTGTGCAGAGCCAAACCGTGCGTGTCATGTTTGAACAGAAACTGAAAATTCTGACACAGAAATTTGAAGATTTTCTCTACTATAGGCTGTGTGTACAGAGCAGCAGATGAAATCATAAAACTACATGATCAATCCACATCTTGTGAAAAACAAGGTACAGTTAGGAAGGTTTATAATGTCTCCAAGTCACACTTTTTACAGCTATAAACGTTTTAATTTGCCCTGAAACACTTACCTGGTAATATAGTATTTTCTTCACACTTGCCCCTAATATATAGCTGATATTTCATAGAATGAGTACTGAGCAAAATGCTTTAGCTTAGACAAAATAGGCACATTTTTTAGCTGGTATTTCTTGAGTTACGGTGGTACAATTCACATGAACAATCAGTAATCGGCATATGTTTTCTACTATCAGGGTGAGCAATCCGCTCTGTTGACCTAGCAGTGAGCTAAGCTATAATGGCTGCATAAATCTTGCTCTTAAAAAAAAAAACTCCAATGTGCAGGGATGCGCAAATTTAGATATCGGGCATTGGTCAATCCAGTTTCGGAAAAAATTAGAAGTGATACAAGGGTATTTTCTGTGTATATCCATTCTGAGGTACTGTAATTTTCTTAACGGGTAATTTTTGACTAATTTTTAATTGTTTGCGGTTCCATATTCTTATCAGGGTATTCCTTGTTCCGATTCTAAAGTTCTACTTGTAGTGGCTGTCTGTATATCTAACAAGTTAACTCAAGAACCTAGTTAACACCTGCTGGGATAACCACATACGCCATCTAAAAGTTGTTTTCAGTGAAAAAAAAAAACTGGCAAACTTGCATTAAAATACATATATGAACCAGGGTTGCCAACCGTCAATAAATCCATCCATTACGGACATACAGACTACACGTCCATAATGGACAGATGCAAAAATTACAGATTTTACAAACTGTAAATTTACTGAAAGTTGGCAACCCTGATATGAACATAAATAAGGCCTTTAAATAAATTAAACACTGATGAGGTTATTTCTATTACATTAAAAATGCATATTAATGTAAAAAAAATGGTTCAAATATGTTTTCTCTAACACTTTCTTAAACCGTAGACATGGTCCCATAAATATAGGTGTTTCATAAACTGCTTTGTTTGCCGTCTTTGTTAATGGACATACATAGTTAATTTTATTTGCATAGCGGCAGTGACGCCAATGCAATGACTGGGTATAGACATATTGCATGTGGTATTAACTGACAGGTGGAGATCTCTCTGGTTGAGCTACATCCTCCAGAGCATCTTGGAGGTCTTGTGAACACAGCCAATCTGTTTTTAGGTAAATTTTTAGACTGTTAATAAAAACTTTACTCATGTAACATACATTTATACTTTGATGTACAGTGTGTTCTTAAAGGAGGCTTTCCTAGTAGTAAAGCCCTGTGCCTCTATTCCCGTTAATCAAACGAATGTCTTATAATGTGCAAATTAGATCAATATTTTAATGAGGAAAATTTTTGTAAAAAAATAGGTATTGTAGAAATAACTGATGTAATATATTTTGTGAAAAATGTTAAATTTCCATTGTATTATGCCTACAAAAATGTAAAGGAAACCCAATAGATGGCTTTAAACAAAAATGTCCAGTACATATTTTTCTACTTTGTTTCCCTATCTGCTGCAAAAATATGAATGTATGCAAACCACTGTATATGCACACAATATAGCCTATCCCCTAGTGTCAGATATGAGACATGCAGCTTCCCTAGTCGTTTTGGTTGCAAGCCATACAGATTTTAAAGATTGTTTTATTAGCATTTTGTATACATTTTTGATGAATGATTTCCTAAACTGAAACGCTGTTCAAAAAGGCATCAGATTTCTATAAATATTTTAATGCATTTTACGGTTTTTAGTTTGCTAGCTTGACGTTTTGTAGGTATCGTTGCATTTCTTATCTGTAGTTAAATTTGTTCAAACACTATTTGAGAAGCCATTTTGTGGGCTGAACAAATGTTGACAATCTCATATCCTATGTGTACCCATGTTGCATGTGTTGGGCTCAAAATCGTGCATGAAGGAATAGTTCTGTATAGATGATGGAGGCATTTTATGTACAGACAACAAGCGCATCAGTGATCCTTTATCCATTAGCAACCAATATTTTATGGGTTAAGGAGGAAAGAATTTGAAGTTTTTTATTTATTTTTTTAACTATCTTTATGTCCTTGTTAAGACGATTAACAATAACCTTCTGTCCTGGTAACACCTTGCCACTCTGTTGGGACATGAAACATTAACACAGGTTCTAACAATTCTGCAATCTATTCAGTGATTAAAAAGTAAGTTTTTGCTGGAATTGGGATTTATGCATGGAAGACAACTTTTGTGTATCTCCTACATGATGCATTTTGGAATTACTGCAGCAGCGGAGTGATGTATCAACACAGGAAACCATACAACCAGTGTACTGCATTGCGAAACCTTGGTGGCATCAGTGCATTGCACTGCTGAAAGAATGGTGCACTTAAAGTGTATTTCCACCTTTCCAATCAAAATTGAGACCCTCACTATAGGTTTGTGTTCTCATTCACAACGCATGCCTCCTTTTTTTTTTTTTTTTTTTTTTCCTTTTCTTAAACCTTTAATTGATTTCTTAAGAGCCCTTATTTATACAAACTATACTATAGGCAGGTTCTGTTGCTTTAAATAGACGGCTATATGGACAAACTCTGACTTTTTAATTGTGTTAACCAACAATACACCACCTAACGTCAGATCTTTAAACCTTTGGTGGAACAGACAGTCCTGCGCATCCAGTTTACAAGTGATTATGAAATATGCCAGTAACGTACAGATGGGGTTAATTATTGCAAACACAACTTCCTAGTCCCCCTTATTACACAGGAAGAACCAAATAGGATTTTTGGTCCTGGAGTTCTTGGGTAAAAACATGTGAAAATGTAAGCAAGGATTTTTAAATATTTGTAATGCCCTGTGATTGGGGAACATGTAACAAACATAGTAGTTTTATTACATTTGACTGCAAACTTGGAAATACACTTTAAATACTTGGAACCAATTACATTGTTTTTATTTTTATACTTAAAGGGGTGGGCAAGTAAAATTGAATTCGGATTAGTTGCTTTGTTGCTGTTCTATTTGCCATTTTTAATCTTGTAAATAAAGGGTTAGGTCACCTTTAAAATATAATCTATGCAGTCCATGAACACTATTCCATAATTTTTAAATCTATCCATTTTTAAAAATATCCATTCATGCTCCTCCCATACCGGTAGGCCTTTTGTGAATGGCTTAAAGCCTGCCCTGAACATGTGATTCTTCACAGCTCCCTCCTGTCCTCGTTTTCTAAGATGAACCAACCATTTTGATCACCCTCTACCATTACGGGAAGGAGTGGCATCATTCTTCCGAGCCCCACACATGCACACTGTACTGTCTACTGAGCAGATGAACTCGGTGGCTCTGCCTGGAAAAAGATTGTGGCCGCCATTGATGTAATCTTCGGCAACAAGATAGCAATACACAAGTGTAGGGCTCACAAGGGTGGAGCTTTCTCATGTTCCACCAAGAGGCATGTGTCTAAACGGCTGGTCCATCCTATAGAAGAGGACAGGATGGAGCTGTGGAAAATATCAAATGTTTTTGGGCAGGCTTCACTCTGTTCAGGTATGGGAGAAGCATAAATGCATAATTTAGGTGTCTCTGAGCATAAACTCTCCAAACGACCCTGAACACAAATACACACATGAATATATGCATGTGCATAGCCACATTAAATAACATGCAGCCATGGGCATAACAAAAATAACAAAAGCCAGATGCCCCTAGCAGTGTTTTCTTTTTTTCTTCTTCCTGTGTGCATGAGCCCATAATGTCTGTCGAATGTCCACTCTGGGGCTTCTTGTTTAGAAATCTTTTATCAAGGAAAAATGTCTGTCTATATAATTTGGGTGAATTCAAGAACATTTGCCTTCCTGAACACATTTGCTTACATGCAACAGCCACAGTATTTATATGGTGAAAATTGGTCAGATTCCCTGATATAGAGACACATTTTTCTAATAGACAAGTAGCAACTGGAAGTAACATGATTTGCCTTCATATGGTGGGTGAATGCAAACTGGCCAAGCCACTTGATGGCATGGGAACTTTATAAATCAAGCAAATGTCTACCTGGGGAATGTATTTTATATTCCTGTTTTAAAAGATGCAGTATTTTCGGGCTCTCCATAGATGTATACAGTATTTCATATAAACCGTTATGTAATACTCATTATGCAATGTTTATAATTTTGACATCGAGAGTTCAAAGCCTTGGCATGTCTATTGGCGGTTTAAAACCAGGATGCCCATACAAGGATCAAAATCCATCTGGTCCATGCAGCCCCAAAACAAATTGCGATCCATGTATGGCTAGTTTTAGTTCTTCTAGTCTGTTATGTACAACCAAAGTAAAATTTATAAACCTAGAACCCGCACCATGTTTGGTTTTTAAGTTATATTTGTAACAATGGGCTTTGGGGGGGAAGTATACAGAAAAGTGTACAGAGACAAAGTGGGACGGGAAATCAATATCTGTAAACAAGACAATTAACAGTGATTTGTACTGGTTGTTTATTTCTGTAAATACATTCCATATGTTGAGACTGTTTAAAAGTATATATTTGTGCCTGTACATGTAGATCCGCTTCAAATATGTCTCTATATTCAGTTTTTTGTTTGTCAGAGAGCTACATGTGAAAATCTGAATAAACGTGTACCTTTCCCATACATCTTTTGTGCGTGTTTTTATCATTTCAATACCTTTGACTTTTTGGTCAAAGGAATGCACTTACTTTTGTTCTCCTCCTGTGATGAGTCGACTTATGGTGGACTATTACCTGCATTCAGTTGTCACAGAGCTGCTCCAGGCTCTGGAAGCTTCCTGACCATATTGTTGGGATCCATCTAGTTGCCTAAATGACGGTTGGCTCTGCCTCTTGACATGTGTCTGAGAACTGAAATTGGTTGCGCCTGCCCTCTTCCAGCGCTCCAGTGAGGAAGAGCAGAGAGTGTGTGTGACTGACAGTCACTGCTCAATGCTTTAAGCTGATGGAGAACTGAGAAATCGGCAGTTATGTGATTGCTGAGTCCTGGTGCTTATGCTGCGTACACACGATCATTTTTTTTTTTTCAGCCCTATCATTAAAACGGCCTTGCCTACACAAGATCGTGAAAAAAAATGCTCTAGCAAAGCGCTGTGACGTACAACACGTATGACGGCACTATAAAGGGGAAGTTCCATTCGGATGACGCCACCCTTGGGGCTGCTTTTGCTGATATCGTGTTAGTAAAAGACGATTCGCGCTTTTCAGTCTGTTACTGCGCGATGAATGTGCTTACTCCATTACAAACGCTAGTTTTACCAGAACGAGCGCTCCCGTCTCATAACTTGCTTCTGAGCATGTGCAGGTTTTTCACGTCGTTAAAGCCCACACACGACCATTTTTTTACAACCTTAAAAACGACAATGTTAAAAACGTCGTGAAAAAAATAGAGCATGTTCGAATTATTTTTTTGGGCCATTTTTTAGAACCCGAAAAATGCTCTGAAGCCCACACACAATTGTTTTTAATGACATAAAAAAAAAGTATTTTTTTACAACCTGAAAAACGATAGTGTGTACGCGGCATTAGAGATGGCATAGCACAGCTGCAGCATCTGTCTGATGCTGCAGCATGGAGGTGAATATGTATGTAAATAAGCAGCAAATTGAGACTTTAAATGAAGCATGTTGTGGCCAGAAAATTTGTCAAATATATATATATATATATATATATATATATATATATATATATATATATATATATATATATATATATATATATTTTATTATCTGGACAGTGAAAAACTCTCATATTGAATACAATATGAACATACAAAAAATATATACATTAAAGACCAGTGTCCCAGAAATGGATCATGGCATAAAAGTACACTACAAAATGTGGCATAAAAGATTGCCCTCCATGTTTGTGATTTTCGAAACAGTTGTATAATAATAAATTCAACTGAGCTAATATCAAACAGAAGTCTATATAAGACATGAGATGCATCCAGATATGCCCGACATGTTTTGTGGCTAAAAACCACTTCCTCGGGTGGGTACATCTAAATAGAGAAAAATAAATAAGCCAGTATAATAAAGTGCAGACAGGGAAAATTAATAAAAATAATATGTAAGAGACAGTAATAAACTATCCCCACATATATTCACATATGAACGAAGCCTGCAACCTGCAAGACTCAAACCTGGAGGCTGCACCTTTCTCACACACCTTGTATCTGATATTGGTATTTGGTTTTCCCTGTTGTGTCAATAGGTAATTTCCCCTTATCCATAGGTCTAGTATTTTTGGGCGTTGGGCTCCATTCCTTTTCTCTTCTCCCTTTTTCTAGAAAGTAGTACAGTAAAACCTTTAGTTTGAGCGCGTTTTGCAAGACTAGCAAAAGTTTTTATAAAATTTTGACTTGATATACAAGCGATATCTTGATATAAGAGTAGCGTCATGTCACAACTGATTATAAAATAGGAGAGGCGCCTCAAAGTGTGGCAATATCGTTACATTTAATGAAGGTACAACATTTAGAAACTTGCATGGTTGATGATTAAAACACACATCTAATTATGCAGGGATCCCGGGGTAAAGCTGTCCACATAGACCATTCTCCTCACCGCCATTGATGGTCATCCCTTCCACGAGTGGTAGTCTTGCTGGTCACAATTGCAGACTGATAGCGGTGAGAGCCAGCGGTGAGGACGTCAGTCTGTCATGGGTCTTCAAACTACGGCCCTCCAGTTGTTCAGGAACTACAATTCCCATCATGCCTAGTCATGTCTGTGAATGTTTTACAATGCCTCATGGGATGTGTAGTTCCGCAACAGCTGGAGGGCCGTAGTTTGAGGATCCCTGGTCTATGTAGATCCCTTTCCCCGGATGCCTGCAAATTTAGAGGTGCCTCTTTTTTTAATCATCAATCATGTGAGTTGCTCAATGTTGTACCTTCATTAAATGTAACCATATTGCTACACTTAGAGGCGCCTCTCTTCTCTTTTATACTCTGTAGCTCTTGCTGGATTTTGCTTCTAATCCCCTTGTGGAGGCTGCCATTTGTGGATGAACATTTTATGGTTACACAATTTATCACATTGCTATAATCTTTTTATATGGACTATAAACTGAAGTATGAATGAATGGTTGTGGAACGAATCATTTGCGTTTCCATTATTATGGGAAAATTTGTTTTGATATACAAGTGTTTTGGATTACAAGCATGCTTCCGGAACAAATTATGCTTGCAATCCATGGTTTGACTTCCTGATTGGTCCAATTAGGGCCTCTTGGGTAGTTTAAGCACATATAACATCTCCATTTGGCATCAGTCTGTCCATATTGCAGCACCTCTCACACACCCTGTATCTGCTATTGGATTTCGGTCTTCCCTTTTGTGGAAATAGGTCATTTTACTTTATCGATATGTTCAGTATTTTTGGGGTTGGGCTCCATTCCTTTGCTTCCCCTGTTTTTTTTAGAAAGTAGTATGCTTTTTATTATTTACGGTACTTATAGTTTATTTTTGAACTTCACAGCAATGGAGCCCAAACTATTTACAATTTTCCAACACCTCACCCCCCCTCCCTTTGCACATCAAACAGTGTGTGTGTGTGTGTGTGTGTGTGTCTCCCTGTTGGGTCCAATCTACCACAGTTCCCGGTATGGACACTATAGGCAGCTTCCAGGTTTGGGTCTCGCAGGTTCCAGGCTTTGTTCGTATGTAAATATATGTGGGCATAGTTTCACTGTCTCTTACATATTTTGTTTTTCCCTGTCTAGCGCTTTATTATACTGGCTAGGACAATGGTCTTTAATGTATATATTTTTTGTATGTTTATCAATTGTATTCAATATGTTTTTTCACTGTTCAGATAATAAATACATATATATATTTTTATTGACAAATTTTCTGGCCACATTGAACATGCTTCATTTAAAGTCCCAATTTTCTGCTTATTTACATTTTATTAGGGATAGAGACGCAGGTTTTCCTCCGTCTCATTAAGAGTCCCATATTTTCCTGTTCCCCTCCCTTCTTTTTCGAATATGTATTTTTTGTTATATAGCCCAAACTTCGGTTATACAGTACATAACTTTCTTAGACCATGGGGTATATGCAGCTGCCTTCAGGTGATTGGACACTGGCAAAAAAGCTTACTAGGGCTACCTCCAAAGCACTCCATGCAATCCTGTCCACTCCACGAAATGCCCATATTTATTTTTTTTGTTTAGCTAGTGTCCTTGGGTGATGGACCAGTTTTCCTTTTTGGAGAATTTTTTCCTTTTTATAACATTTAGGATCCATGCATACTGGGAGCTTTTATAAACTGCAGAGACATTTCAGAACAAAGACTTTTTGTGTTTTAGCGTTTTTGTGCCAGCATTTAGCAGCGACTAAAGGGTTATCAAGGGGCGTCGGCCCCCACTGACAGCTGAATGTAAACAAAAGAGTGCGCGCATTTAAAAAAAAAAAAAGTACCCTTATCTGAACATGCAGGCCAGGAAGGGGGGGGGACAAGCAAGCGCCCCTCGAACTATAATAGGCCACATACACTCAAAAATGGGGGGTATTTTGCACGTTGATGGAGACAAGGGTCTCTTACCCGCAACCTTGGCAAGTGGTTGTGGGGGTCTGTGGGCAGGGGGCTGATCATAATCTGGAGGCCCCCAGACATAGATCCTTGCCCTACCTACAGTGCCTTGCGAAAGTATTTGGCCCCCTTGAACTTTGCAACCTTTTGCCACATTTCAGGCTTCAAACATAAAGATATAAAACTTTTTTTTTTTTTGAAGAATCAACAAGTGGGACACAATCATGAAGTGGAACGAAATTTATTGGATATTTCAAACTTTTTTAACAAATAAAAAACTGAAAAATTGGGCGTGCAAAATTATTCAGCCCCTTTACTTTCAGTGCAGCAAACTCTCTCCAGAAGTTCAGTGAGGATCTCTGAATGATCCAATGTTGACCTAAATGACTAATGATGATAAATATAATCCACCTGTGTGTAATCAAGTCTCTGTATGAATGCACCTGCACTGTGATAGACTCAGAGGTCCGTTTAAAGTGCAGAGAGCATCATGAAGAACAAGGAACACACCAGGCAGGTCCGAGATACTGTTGTGGAGATGTTTAAAGCCGGATTTGGATACAAAAAGATTTCCCAAGCTTTAAACATCCCAAGGAGCACTGTGCAAGCGATAATATTGAAATGGAAGGAGTATCAGACCACTGTAAATCTACGAAGACCTGGCCGTCCCTCTAAACGTTCAGCTCATACAAGAAGACTGATCAGAGATGCAGCCAAGAGGCCCATGATCACTCTGGATGAACTGCAGAGATCTACAGCTGAGGTGGGAGACTCTGTCCATAGGACAACAATCAGTCGTATACTGCACAAATCTGGCCTTTATGGAAGAGTGGCAAGAAGAAAGCAATTTCTAGGGCCCCGTACACACGAGAGGATCCATCCGCTGAAAAATCTCAGCGGATAGATCCCCTGGTGTGTACGTTCCAGCGGATATTTCCGATTTCCAGCAGATAAAAATTTGTTAGCATGCTAACAAATCTATCCGCTGGAATCGGCTCCAGCGGATCGATCCGGTGGTCTGTACAGACTCACCGGATCGATCCGTCTGAACCAGTCCCTCGCATGCGTCGTAATGATTCGTCGCATGCATGGATTTCCTTATATGACAGCGTCGCGCACTTCGCCGCGGCGACAGCGCGACATGTCACCGCGGTTGAATTCCGCGCAGATTTGGATCCGATGGTGAGTACATGCCAACGGATCCAAATCCGCCAGAGGATTTATCCGCGGACACGGTCCGGAGGACCGTATCCGCGGATCAATCCTATCGTGTGTACCAGGCCTTAAAGATATCCATAAAAAGTGTCGTTTAAAGTTTGCCACAAGCCACCTGGGAGACACACCAAACATGTGGAAGAAGGTGCTCTGGTCAGATGAAACCAAAATCGAACTTTTTGGCACTAATACAAAATGTTATGTTTGGCGTAAAAGCAACACAGCTCATCACCCTGAACACACCATCCCCACTGTGAAACATGGTGGTGGCAGTATCATGGTTTGGGCCTGCTTTTCTTTAGCAGGGACAGGGAAGATGGATGGAGCCAAATACAGGACCATTCTGGAAGAAAACCCGATGGAGTCTGCAAAAGACCTGAGACTGGGACAGGGATTTGTCTTCCAACAAGACAATGATCCAAAACACAAAGCAAAATCTACAATGGAATGGTTCACAAATAAACATTACCAGGTGTTAGAATGGCCAAGTCAAAGTCCAGACCTGAATCCAATCGAAAATCTGTGGAAAGAACTAAAAACTGCTGTTTACAAATGCTCTCCATCCAACCTCACTGAGCTCGAGCTGTTTTTCAAGGAGGAATGGGCAAAAATTTCAGTCTCTCGATGTGCAAAACTGATGGAGACATACCCCAAGCGACTTAGGCCCCCGTACACAGAATTCAGCCAGAAACTCGATGGGAGACGTATTCTGCCGAGAAAACCGCATGCACACTTTTCGCAGAGGAAACCGACGAGGATCTCGTTGGGCCAAAAAGAGAACATGTTCTCCATTTCCTCGTTGGTTAATGGGAAAAGTTGGCTCGCCGAGATCCTCGGCGGCTTCACAAGGAACTCGACGAGCAAAACGATGTGTTTTGCCCGTTGAGTTTCTCGGACGTGTGTACGGGGCCTCACAGCTGTAATCGCAGCAAAAGGTGGCGCTACAAAGTATTAACTTAAGGGGGCTGAATAATTTTGCACGCCCAGTTTTTCAGTTTTTTATTTGTTAAAGTTTGAAATATCCAATAAATTTCGTTCCACTTCATGATTGTGTCCCACTTGTTGATTCTTCAAAAAAAAAATTTGTTTTATATCTTTATGTTTGAAGCCTGAAATGTGGCAAAAGGTCGCAAAGTTCAAGGGGGCCGAATACTTTCGCAAGGCACTGTATATGGATGAGTATGGGGTACATACTTGCATACAAAAAAAAATTATTCACGTTGGAGGGGGTGGCATTTGGGGGACCCCTTGTTAAAGGGCGATTTCAAATTTCCGATAAGCCCCCTCGTCCACAGACCCTCACAATCACTGACCAGGGTTGTGGGGAGGAGGCCCTTGTCCTCAAAGGGGAGGCCATATGGTCTGGGGGAGGGCTTGCTCCCCCTTTCTCCCATTACAGGTAGATTTGATGGGGCTTACCTTTTTTTTTTTTTTCTTCCATACGGTCACCAGTGCAGTATGTCTTTGTTTTTTTTATATACACAATTTTATTTTTATTTTTTACACAACATGATTGCTTATACCAGTGAATTTCACTAGCATAATCAACCATTTTTACTGAATTAAACTGATTTATTCAGTGACTAAAGCTAATCACATGATACAGATGGGCTGTGATTGGACCTGTCTGTACCATGTGATCACTGACCAATCGCAGCTAGCAACAAAATTAATGGCATGAAACAAAGCTATCCGGACTTCTCATGGCTCTACCCGGGTCCACGATTTTTTTTTTCTAGTTCCTTTTCATTCAACGAAAGACTTTCTTTGAACATGCATGCAAACATGACCCCCTGGTTTCGTTCCGTGCATCACTGAATGGACGCCCAACATCCACATCCCTCTCTTATATGTCCCAATGGCAACGGGACCTCCAGTCCACTATAGAACTGGAAGATTAAAGTAAGGCATAGAAAATTGTCGCCAAATGCTCACGAACACAAACACACTTGAAGCAGCCTACAAAATCCTATTCCAATGGTACTGGATCCCTGCTCAAATAGCTCATGCTTCCTCCGGGAGTAGTGGCAGATGTTTCTGTGATTGTGGACAATGGGGCGGGCAGGCGCCCTGCATACCTGGTGGTCCTGCCCAAAACTAGTAGGGTTCTGGTCTTGGATTTTCATAGAACCATCCGCAGGGACGCTTGGCTGGACCTATTTCACTGTCCAAATTCACTCCCTATTTGCATCACGGCAGAAATTGGCCAAATATCTCTTTATCTCAACTAAATAGGCCATAGCCCATGCATGAAAGGCCCACAGTTGTAGCCTTCCAGGGGGTGAAGAGGCACCTGACTGGAATGATGCTTCATTAACGAATGTCCAGTATTGTGAATGATTCACATGCCAAGTGTCTCAAGATCTGGGAAACGTGGATCTCTTATGAGTTCCCTTCACGCCAACCAGCCTGTTCAGGCCTTGTTTGACTGCTTCCCTCGGGCCTCAGAGTTCCAAACCACCCGCCTCTCTACCCCTTCCCCCTTCTCTGTGCTCTTTTCTTCTTTCCCTCACTTATTAATTCTTCTTTTTTTTTTTTTTATTTATCACCAAAAAAGCCAGTCCTCGCGGACCTTCAACATACAAAACATAACAGTAGAGACAACAGCTCTCATATACAGGTGTAACAACATATGTGAAACTATAGTCGCAAACACATAACATCATTGCTGGTTGGAGTATGACTAGTTCTCGATGAGGGTGTGCCCCTCGGGGCGACAGTTAACGTCTCATGTCGCGGTGGTGAGGCCCGGTCAGTCTGGCTTCCAGAACCGTTTTCCATTTACATAATAAGGAGAAGTAGATTAAGGGTTAAAGAGCAGTATAGGAAAGAGCAGGGAGAAGCTTAGTGGAAAGTAGGGGTGGGGGGGGGGCTGCACGAGCAGGGTCATTATAAAGCGCCCTAGACGGGCATAGGGTATTTCTCTTCTAGTCCCAGATAGATAGTTTGCCAGGAGGAGCGGGTATTAAACCTGTGGCTGGGTAAGCGTCTGGCAGTCGGTCTCTCTGAGCTTCTGACCTTCTTCTGAGTATTTGAAGACATTGTACAGCTGCCATGTCTCCGAATATGTCTCCTGACGCTGTTGGCTGGAGAGGATCAGGTCTTCCATTCGACTGATCTCATCTACCTTATTCAGCCAGAGGGCAATGGTCGGAGGATGAGGGGACTTCCAGCGGAGAGGCACGCAGGCCCTGGCTGCGTCCAAAAGGTGGCACACCACCGACTTTTTATAAGTTCCAGGTGGTATATTGGTTGCCTGTAGGAGGAAATAAGCCGGATCATCCGGCACCGTGTACCCTGTAAACTTTTGGGTGATCCGGCGTACCTCTCCCCAGAAGCCCCTGATCCGTGAGCAGGACCAAGACACATGTAGTAGGGTACCTTTATCCTGCTGGCATCTCCAGCAGGTGTCAGTAGTGTGGGGGAACAGTCTATTCAGGAGGTCTGGGGTTCTGTACCAACGAGTAAGAACCTTGTAGTTCGTCTCACTTATTAATTCTAATCTTGTGCAGTCACTGCCCAGCGGGGTTGGTTGCAGGATAAGAGCCTCCCCTCCAGTTGACTAAGTAGATTTTGGGGGCATTGCATTTTTGTTAACACCCCCATGGTCTGGAATCCCTTAATTCCAATTGACATTAATTGTTTATCACTCCTTTTGTAGTATTTTTTTTTTTAAATACATTTTTTATTGCCCTTGTTAACAGCTAATATATTTCAACATTCGGATGGTCAGCATTACCAATGTTGCATAGGAATGTTTCTTCACAGGAATAAAGTCATCATAAACTACGTTAACTGTCCAATACTCTCCCAGATTGACTCTGAGGGCCTCCATCCAAAGTCTTGCTTTTTTTTTTTTTTTTAACAAAGTAAACCCAATGCCAGAACATTTGGCATCAACCATAAGAACATAAGTTTAAAAAGAGAAATAAAGGAATCCCTCCTCCCCCCCCCCCCTCCAGTTGTAATCTGTCCAGTGTAATATATGCATCCTCTCACCCATCACAGTACTGTTGATGTTCATCTTTGCTTATATTTGTCCATTCCCGCTGCCCATTGCCTCCTCCGCCAGGGTGTTTTTGGAATCAACCCACCTAAACCACACCTTCCTAAACTTTTTTTGGGCGAATTAGTCAAGTGTCGTACTATGTAAAGTATCTAAGCCCTCACTGCCCTCTGTATGGAATGGCACGGTACATGCCTCGTAGGCGGTGGAGCCTCTGAGTTTATGTTGATAATGTTACATGCGGAGGATAGATAATGGGATTTGTATTGTATTTTCTTGTCTCGGACATTTGAACGTTGTTTTTATACTATTATTTTTTTTTGTCAAACAGAATAAAAATATATATTTGACTCTGAACTTCTTTGGGGCCCCCCTTGCCTCATACGTCATCTTATAAAGAGGAAAAATCTGTATTTATTACCCTTATCCACATGCCCAAAGTAAGTTGCTCATCATAAATCCATCTTCAGGCGATCAATTTCCGCATTCCGAAGTACAGAAGTCTGAGGAACAATTTTGTATGCACATTAAGCTCTTCTTGATAAAATACTCCCAGCAGACACCTCAGGAGGGAGCATATATTCGGCAGGGCAAAGTGCTCGGATATAAACTCGGTCACCTGGGACCACAGAGGCCTTATCTTCGGGCAATCCCATATCATGTGGATAAAAGTCCCCTCTGCTCCCCTACACTTATGGCAGGCTGCAGTATCCCTTCTGTGCATTCTGAATAGTCTGGTCGGTGTATAGTATACCTGATGTAGATATCGAAGCTGTATCATTCTATCTGTGGAGGAAATAACCGAAAACCAGGTACATGTCCAGGATCTGCTGCCACAAGTCTTCAGTCAAGTCTGGTATAATCTCTGTCCATTTAGATTTAGTCCTTAGTCAGGTCAGGGCCTCACCGTCCTATATCTATAGTATCTGGATATACATTTAGTTGGGTCCGGATCAATCAGGACTCTACTCTTTGTAATAATTAACCAATGCCTGGGGGATTCCTATGCTTCAATAAAAAAATGTTGTTCATTTTTAAAACAATAAAATTGAAACAAAGGAAGCCATCCATTGTTTACAATTGTCATGTGATCTGCTGTGATTGGCCACAGCGATCACATGGTAGCGACAGCAGCCAGTACACTGATCAGTCATCGACACAAGGCGTGTTCTGAGAGGACATCATATGACGTCCATCCAGAACAACTGTCCCGCCCAGCAGTCATTTGACAGTAGTGGTTAACAACCAGCTATTCACTGGTTAAGGATGCTGGCAGCCACCCGCTAAAAAAAAATGCTGGAAACTGGTGCTTAGCAGCGTGTAGGAGCTGTCAGTATTTTTGTCTGCAAGCATATCATTCTCAAAAATGCAAACAATTCTTTTTTTCCTCTCCTAAACACTGAAGTTTTAAAAAATGCATTTAGGCCTGGTTCGCACCTATGCAGGTTGCAGTTAATGCATATTCCAGGTGCATTTTGTGTTTTTCAATACACGTTTTATATCCATTGAAGTCCATGGAACCAAAAGCACAACCTGCTGGTCCCTGGTCTTTTCCATAAAATGTATAGTTGTGAACGTGACCCATAGGAAATGGACTGCGTGTTCCTGAAAAACTTAAAACGCACAAAAAAATACATAGGTGTGAATCAGAACTTAGACTAAAATAGTGTGCATGGACACATTTTCTTTCTTTCAAAAGCTGCTGCTAGGAGCACCATGTTATTGCTCCTCTTCCCTTCAGGCCTCTTCTGATGCCAGTTTTGGGTTTAAAGTGCTTCAGGCTGCTCTTTGCATCTTCAAGCCCTCTGTTACCCATGTATTTTTTTGTGTGTGTTGTTTTTAGCGGTGTTGCCCAACCTTGAGTTGCTTTGCTTTTGCATATCCTTATTATTGAAGACTATGATTCTATGTCCTGTAATGTATAATTAAGAAAGTAGGATTCTTTACTTGCCTGTAAAACCCTTTTATTGGAGTACATTATAAGGCACAGATCCCCTTGTTCTGTTCTTATAATCTACTCTTTATTGCTTGCTGCTAAACTGAGGCTTGCTGGGAGATGGAGTTGTACTGGGTCTGGCCATTACAGCTTTGTTTGCCCATGTCCAATCGCCTTAAAGTGGATGTTAAACCCTCACCTATAACCAGTGAAGTGATTAAACAAATCTCTACTAGGGATGAGCTCCAGCCCGCCAGGAAGATGGCACCGCGCTGCGCTAATCATAGGCAGAGAGAATTTCCCGATCTCTGTAGCCACGCATTGGGACAATATTGCCCTGCCTGTGATTAGCGCAGCGCAGTGCTGACTTCCTTTTGGGCTCTGCATGTGGGGTGTGTGAACACGTCAGAGCTCATCCCTACACTCTACAGTTTTATATGTATAACTGATGTCTTCAGCTTTCAAGACTCTTTAGAAAGTGCAGTTCATGTTAATTTTTCTTCCTGTTTCAGCAGTGGGAGAGGAGGCTGTGTGAGAGCTTGTTGGGAGGAAAGGCACACTCCCCCACTCCACGTAGGCAAAGGGATGAAGGAACACTAAGAGCTGTGCTGTGACTAGACAAGCTCTCTGGTTATCTGTCTCTAAGTTACCTCCCTGACACAAACTTCCAGCTGCTTTTATCTCCTGTGTCGGAGAGCTTGTCAGAAGTTATCATGCGGAAAACAGGAACAGAGAAGCAGAAAGACACAGGGCTTTGGAGAGAGATAGGTAAACACTACAGATACAGTGCATAAAGTCTACACACCCCTGTTAAAATGTCAGGTTTCTGTGATGTAAAAAAAATTGACAAAGATCAATCATTTCAGAACTTTTGCACCTTTAATGTACAACTTGAACAACAAACTGAAATCTTTTAGGTGGAGGGGAAGTAAAAATAAAAAATTTGATATGGTTGCAAGAGTGTGCAAACCCTTAAACTAATACTTTGTTGAAGCACCTTTTTATTTTTTTACAGCACTCAGTCTTTTTGGGTATGAGTCTATCAGCATGGCACATCTTGACTTTGCAATATTTGCCCACTGTTCTTTGCAAAAACACTCAGAATCTGTCAGACTGCGAGGGCATCTCCTGTGCACAGCCCTCTTCAGATTACCCTACAGATTTTCAATCGGATTCAGGTCTGGGCTCTGGTTGGGCCATTCCAAAACTTTAATCTTCTGGTGAATCTATTCCTTTGTTGATTTGGATGTATGCTTTGGGTCGTCATGCTGAAAGATGAAGTTCCTCTTCATGTCCAGCTTTCCAGCAGAAGCCTGAAGGTTTTGTGCCAATATTGACTGGTATTTGGAACTGTTCATAATTCCCTCTACCTTGTTCCAGCTGAAGAAAAACAGCCCCAAAGCATGATGCACCCACCACCATGCTTCACTGTGGGTACGGTGTCCTTTTGGTGATGTGCAGTGTTGTTTTTGCACCTAACATATCTTGGGATTATGGCCAAAAAGTTCAACCTTGGATTTATCAGACCCTAACACATTTTCCCACATGCTTTTGGGAGACTTTAGATGTGTTTTTGCAAAATGTCTTGGGTGTTTTTGTTAAGAAAGGGCTTCCGTCTTGCCACTCTACCCCATAGCCCAGACATATGAAGAATACGGGAGATTGCTGTCACATGTACCACACAGCCAGTACTTGCCAGATATTCCTGCAGCTCCTTTAATGTTGCTGTAGGCCTCTTGGCAGCCTCCCTGACAAGTTTTCTTAAATTTTGGGGTGATGTCCAGTTCTTGGTAATGTCACTGTTGTGCCATATTTTCTCCAATAGATGATGACTGTCTTCACTGTGTTCCATGGTATATCTAATGCCTTTTTTTTTTGTACCCTTCTGACTGATACCTTTTAGCAATGAGATCCCTCTGATGCTTTTGAAGCTCTCTGCGGACCATGACTTTTACTGTAGGATGCCACTAAGAAAATGTCAGGAAAGACCTAGAACAGCTGAACTTTTATTTGGGGTTAATCAGAGGCACTTTAAATGATGGCAGGTGTGTACTGATTCCTATTTAGACCACTTTCACACTGGGGCGCTTTCCTATTTAGCCCTTTCACACTGGAGCAGTGCACTAGCAGGACAGTAAAAAAAGTTATGCTAGCATCTTTGGAGCGGTGAAGGAGCGGTGTGTAATACCGCTCCTGCCTATTGAAATCAATGGGCACCGCGGCTGGATAGGTGCTGCTGGTTTTAACCCTTTTTCGGCCGCTAGCAGGGGTTAAAAAGCACCCTGCTCGCGGCCGAATACACCCACAAATTTGACGGTAAATCGCCGGCTAAAAATAGCGGTGCTTTACCGCCGACGCCCCAGTGTGAAAGGGGCCTTAACGTGAGTTTGAATGCGATTGCTTAATTATGAACACGGCTACATCCCCAGTTATAAGAGGGTGTGCACATCAGTTTATTTTCTTTATTTTTACTCCCCCCCCCCCTCCAAAAAGAAATATTTCAGTTTGTTTTTCAATTGAATTGTACAATTTATAGGTCATATTAAAAGGTGGAAAAAGTTCTGAAATACATCACAGAAACATGATATTTTAACACTGTATATGTGCCTTGGTCAGATTTCATGAATGGGATTTACATCCACTTTAAGGTAGCTGTATAACCCAATCATTTAATACTAGGATCCTGCGTCCTGTAATGTTCACTAAAAAAAAGGATTTTACAGGCAAGTAAAAATCGCTGTTATGGGTATTTTTTTTTTTGCTGGCAGGAATGGAGTAGTCAACTTATCTTCATGGGGTGCCAGTCTGTTGATTCTCTTATACAAATTGCCCTTACACGTGGACAGTGCAACTGTCAAGACCCTGTGCTGCAGCTCTTTGTATGCTGTTGTTGTTGCTTCTATGTACTTTGCCATGTAATGTAAAAAATGTGTTAAAGAATTAAAGAGAAAATTCAAACAGAAAATATTTTATTCACATTTCTTCCAATATGAAATCAATGTTTTAATTTTTTTTTTATCTTATATATACATTTTATTTGAATTCACTTCTTTTTTCCTCCCTTTTTCCCCTTGCCTTTTTTGTCTTTTTTGCCCTTTTCTTTGCCTTTCTTGCTCTTGGATTTCTTGTAGGGGCCCAGGCATTTCCGCACCATCATTCCTTTCCACCAAGCTTGGATCTAAAGATGAGGATAATTTATATTACTACCACTGCTATACCTTTTACATTAATCGGTTACAAAGTAGTAAATACTGGAACAGTTTGTATACGCTTGTGGACATACCAGAATAATTTTCAATTAAACTTCTTCCGTTTTTATAGGTAGTAAAATGCAGTAGACTACTGCAGTGGTTCTCAACCTCAGTCCTCAAGTACCCACAATGGGCCATGTTTTGGGAACTTCCCTTAGATAAAATAGCTCTTATCAAAACTATGTCATTGATATTGATTAAAAGCAGCTGTGCAAAGTGAAGGAAAACCTGAAAACATGGCCCGTTTGGGGAGTACTTGAGGACTGAGGTTGGGAACCACTGGACTACTAAAATAAGAAATCTATACAGTGAATATAAAAAGTCTACGCAACCCCTGTTAAAATATCAGGTTTCTGTGATGTAAAATGAGACGAAGACTGTGCTGTAATAAAATTAAAAGGTGCTTCAACAAAGTATTAGTTTAAGAATGTGCACATTTATGCAACCATGTTATTATTTTTTACTTACTTTCACATTAAAGGTGGAAAAAGTTCTGAAATTATTTATCCTTTAAATAAAAGTGCAGCACCTAATAACAGGAACTCTTATAACCAGAGTTCTAAAATATTAAAGTGTAGTGAACAAATTCAAACGTATCACCGTGAATATGTGATTGACAACTCAATATAAAAGTGACATATATATAAATGTCCATAGAAGTGAAAAAATCCAAAAGGGGCAATCATGTAGAATCAATGTGGAAGATTTATTTTCAAAGAAACGTGATCCCTCCAATGCCAAATAATAAGATACCCTTACCAGATAGGGTGGACCCAAACTACACCGTACGGTGGTGGGTCATACTTGCATGGGGGGGCCGATTGCCCGATCTGGTCATTGCTGTGATAATGCTCCTCGCTTCCACTGGATTGGTAGTCTCCTCGGCAGGATGCTGTATGAATCAACCTCCAGGTGACTCGCTCCGATCCAATTCAGTATAGGGACAGTGGGTGAAGCAAAACCAATGGGCTCCAAACATGGGGGGAAAGAGGAAAAAACAAAGAACGACTCCTCATAGCGTAAAAAAGCTTAAAATGTAATTCTTAAAATCCAAAAAAATGCAGACATTAAATCCAAAAAATGTCGAATAGAGATTAAAAAATAATAATCACAACCACCACATCCAAAATAAAGGCAAATGTCATCAGATGACATTTACCTTTTATTTTGGATGTGGTGGTTGTGATTATTATTTTTTAATTTATATTCGACATTTTTTGGATTTTAAGAATTACATTTTAAGCTTTTTTACGCTATGAGTGATTCTTTGTTTTTTCCTGTTTCCCCCCATGTTTGGAGCCCATTGGGTTTATTATTAGCTGGTTTTGCTTCACCCACTGTCCCTATCCTGAATTGGAGCGGAGAGAGTCACCTGGAGGTTGATTCATACAGCATCCTGCCAAGGAGACTACCAATCCAGTGGAAGCGAGGAGCATTATCACAGCAATGACCAGATCGGGCAATCGGCCCCCCATGCAAGTATGACCCACCACCATACGGTGTAGTTTGGGTCCACCCTATCTGGTAAGGGTATCTTATTATTTGGCATTGGAGGGATCACGTTTCTTTGAAAATAAATCTTCCACATTGATTCTACAAGATTGCCCCTTTTGGATTTTTTCACTTCTATGGACATTTATATATATGTCACTTATATTGAGTTGTCAATCACATATTCACGGTGATACGTTTGAATTTGTTCACTACACTTTAATATTTTAGAACTCTGGTTATAAGAGTTCCTGTTATTAGGCGCTGCACTTTTATTTAGTTTGTTACAATTATCCTTTTGTTGTGTTGGCTGCCCACTATAGAATTTTTTAGGGAAGCGCAAGTATTTACTTTATTTTTTGATTTATCCTTTAGCCTCACTTTTTTACATCACAGAAACCTGACATTTTAAGTGTGTAGACTTTTTATATCCACTGTAGGTTCTCTGTATAAAATAATGGAGAATATTATTGGAATTATTACCTTGATGGCACTGGATAATTCCATTTTCTCTTGTTTTTTCTGCTGCTGTGCCTTCTCCTTCTCCAGACGATCTTCAATAATCACTTTCTCATACTCCTCATACTGGAATGTTAAAAAAGAGTTTCGGTCATGTTGATGTGTAAATCTAATAAAGTTGGTAACCGATGAGCATTTTTATAATACATTCTTTAGTATAACTATGATCTTCATTTTAAGAAATGCTTGTTACACATTCTTCTGATGCAGACAGCTGTGTAACTGGTCAGCTTTCAGTGAGTAATCCTCCCCATATCTCATATATTGAATGACACATATTCATGGTCTAAACTCTGTTTTGATTATGCATTAATATTCGGTTATATAGGCCATATTTTTGTATACTCCTTTAGGAAAAATACTAATGAACATAAAATCATTCTTTATTTCGGTGGGTCGAAGTTGGCATGGTAAAGAACCATAGACAATATGTCATGATTTTATGCTCTGTTCTGATCAGTTAACACCTGCTGTAAAATGGCTGCTAAGGGGTCTATACACATACACTGCAGACTAGGTGCTAATGTAAATCCTAATGCCTCGTACACACGACCGGTTTTCCTGACAGGAAAACTGCCATGAGAGCTTTGGTCGGGAATCCCGGCCATGTGTATGCTCCATCGCAGTTATCCCAACAGGAAAACCGGCGGGAAAAAAAAATCTTTTTTCCTGCCGGTTTAAAGGAAATGTTTTTTTTTTTTTGCTGAAATTACTGTTTACAGGGTATAGAGACATAATAGTTAACTGATTCCTTTTAAAAATAGATAAAAATCAATCATATAATGTACCTGTAGTTTTAGTTTTGTTTATGCATCTAGTTTCATGCTTCTGTGAAGTACAGAGACACAGAGCCAATAGAGGGCAGTGATGGTTTGTAAAACTAAAGTAATTGGTTCTGAGGGGTTTAAGACACAGTAATCGCACCTCCTTGATTAGTGCCACAGAGAGAGAAAGCTCCCATGACTTTTTTCATCAGGAAACAGACTGTTCAGAACAGAGAAGGATTACAGCAACATCATAGCAAAAATGAACAATGAGGACATGGAAAAACAGTACTGCAGTAAGGTAAAGGAAGCTTTTTGGCAAAAAAAATAAAAAAATTTCTTTAGTGACCCTTTAAGCCGGCAGTTTCCCTATGGGGAAAACCTGCGGTGGAGCATACACACAGCCTGGTTTCCCGACCAAAGCACTCATGGCAGTTTTCCTGTCGGGAAACCCGGCCGTGTGTAGGGGGAAAAATCCTACCGAGCACGTTCTCGGTTTTCCCGGCAGACTTTTTACCGCTGGGAAAACCGATCATGTGTACTAGGCATTACAATGAACTTCTCTTGTTTTATCCCATTTGGTCTGTTAAAAATACCTGTTAATCTTATCGGTTAAACATTCCTGTACTCTCTGCCTATGCTGCACTGTTATCGGTCATATTATTCAGAGGACTATAGGATGCCCATCTAGGTTATGGACAAGGAGAAGTTTTTAATAGTCCTGTGTTTGTAGTTTTGTAAGTGGAAAAAAAAAAGGGGGGAAAAAACCAACACCTCTAAGTATTGGTAAGCTAATATATATTTATGTTTGGGGGTTAAATATGCTTTAAACACACGTTCTGGGTAGTGGCAGCTGAGAAATTGATGCATGTAGACAAGGGGGTTAAGGGTTTAAGGCAGCCACCACACTCTAAACTAAAAGCCATAGTTGAAGGTTTAATGAATGGTCCAGTGCAAGATAGATCACTTGAACTCTGTCCATTGATACATTTCACTTGTTTTGAGCATATTCATAAACTCTACAAACCAATAGGCGCAATATGAGTGAAATCTGTCAGAACAGAGTCCAGGTGGTCTGTCGTGCACTGGATCATTCATTAAATCTTCAACTGTGGCTTTTAATTTGGAGTGAGGCTGACTTTCTATTTACTAGTACCGAGTACATAAGATAGGGACACTGGGCCAGATTCACGTAGAATCGCGGCGGTGTAACGTATCGTATATACGTTACACTGCCGCAAGTTTTCATCGCAAGTGCCTGATTCACCAAGCACTTGCGTGAAAACTCACGCGTAATTCAAAGGGGCGTGTGCCATTTAAATTATGCGCGCTCCCGCGCCGGACCTACTGCGCATACTCCGTTTTGAAATTCCCGCCGTGCTTTGCGCGAAGTGACGTAATTTTTTTGAACTGCGACGTGCGTAGTGTACTTTCGTATTCCCGGACGTCTTACGCAAGAAAAAAAAAATTGAAATTCGACGCGGGAACGGCGGCCATACTTTAACATGGGCTGTGTAAAGTTAGGGCAGGTAAAACGACGACTAACTTTGCGACGGGAAACTAGACTAGTAACGAACGCGAAAAAACTGTCGTGGATCGCCGTAAAACCTCATTTGCATACCCGACGCTGGAATACGACGCAAACTCCACCCAGCGGCGGCCGAGGTACTGCATCCTAAGATCCGACGGTGTAAGACAATTACACCTGTCGGATCTAAGGGCTATCTATGCGTAACTGAATCAGTCGCATAGATACTCTGAGAGAAACGCCGTTGTATCTCTTCTGTGAATCTGGCCCTGGATGTTTAGAGAGTAATGCAAATGTAATGAGGGCTTAACAAGCAAATTTTGGGGAATGGGTGCTTGGGGATTAATACACAGGGGCCAAGGAACTGGGCACTGAGGAGTTTTCAAATATATGCAGACGAATAGGTGATGCGGAGCTAATATTTGAGCTGGGGACTGGTTGCAATGGGCTAATGCTTGTACTTAGAGGATAGTTCAATGAGGGGTTAAAGCACATACATTGAAAACGCACAAATGAGGGTTTAATGCACATGCTCTTAAAACTGATCAGTGAGAAAATTGGCCTCACCTATGGCGGCGCACGTGTAGGTGGGAGGTGTAGGTGGGAGGTGCCGGAGCGCTCCATGGCGTGCGGTCACGGGAGCGGGAGTGGAGAGCCGACGGATCCAGCAGCGGGCCGGTGGATGTCAGAGTGAGAGGCTGACACCCCCGGCGACCGAGTCGGAGACTCACCCCCAGCCCTGCACGGCTCGACGAAAGAATCCCCCCGTACGGTCGGGACCCAGAGGGATACCTGGTGACCCGGAAGAAGCCACGTGATTGGCCAGCACCACGCCGGGAGCAGCTGTGGAGCGGAGGACGCGGTGCTACGAACGGGGATGACACAGGACAGAAAACGGAGCCCCAGCAGCACTGGCAGCGGCAGCAACGGGTCGCCAAGGAGGTCCTGAGGTTGGGTGAGACGCTCAGTAGAGCCGAGCAGGGTCGGGTGCCACCCCGTGCCCCCCCCCCCTCCTCCTCCCTGGGGCCCCCCCCCCTGATCCCCCTGGTATTGTGTTGTTGCGCTGGGACTCTTTTCAGGTGCCGCAGCCCAGGAGACAAATGGGAAAAAAAAATAAAAAAATCTTTTTTTTGATTAAGCGGTTATAAGTGCTTTACTATATATGCAATGAGCTAAAACTGTATACACGGGGATAAGGACTGAGCCATGGTCTTGATATAATGAGATAGTGGGACTATTTGTCATTATTATTAAGGTATTGCTTTTCATGATCACCAAGCAAGAGACTGAACGTTTATGGGCGATTTTTAAATAAGTACCAAGCTGACAAGTGTCTCTAAAGATTAAGAGATATAAGTTCCCTACCCTACAGGAAAGAGACTTGTGGTAGAAATCCTATTGGATGCTGAGCGGACTTTGACACGCGCTTCTTTTCGCCTTTTATTCTTTCCTTTTCTCACCCCCTCTTCATCAGTGTTCCTTCCCTGCCTGATCTCCTTCTGTGTATTATGGCGGTAGGGTGAGCATACCTTGCAGCCAGTATTTTGAGGGGCAGTTGGATCAGGGAAGGCATACTGGTGGGGGATTTCTCCCCTGTATTTTCTTTCCTTGCTGACGCTCTTGGCCATATCCCTCTTCTTCTTTGTCATCTGTAATCCCACTGCGCCTTATTTCTCCTCTTAAAGGGAGAGGAGAAAATAACAAGAGGAGAATAGTTACCCCCATATAGAGGAGCTAAGGCAAGGTTGGAAAAAAAAAAAAAAAAAAAAGGGGGGAAAAAAATCATTAAGAGTAGATTGAAAAAATCCTCATTCAAACTGGGGAAGAGAATTAGACCCCCCAATAAAATGAATAGGTCAACGAGAGGTGTCACCATAAAACCCTCTAAGAACAACCCGGGGAATAGCTCTATACAGCAATATATGACACAAGAGGGGAGTCTTAAAAGTCCGGGACTCGCAAAAAAGACGGAAAGGAAGAAGAATGAATCAAAAAAGGGAGCGAATAGTGCGGAGAGCTCTAAAAGTGAAACTACAATAGAAAGTGAGCAAGACCACAATAACACTGAAGTGTTGGTCCCAGACTTACAGGACACACAGCCCCCTACAAAGGCAGAAATGAACGCTATGCTATTAAGGATGGAAAATGTCATAAAGACAGAGATCAATAAGGTGAGAGTGGACCTCGGAGGACTCAGAGAAAGAGTAGTAGAGACAGAAAGGAGATTAGAAGAACAGGATCAAGAAATAAAAGTCCTGAAAGGGCAGGTTAAGGCCCTGACCGAGAGTCAGAGAGTAGCGGCTTACAGGATAGAGGACCAGGAGAATCGCAACAGGCGACAGAACCTTAGAGTTAGAGCGATAGTTGAGGAAAAGGAGGAAGACCTCATGGAGGTCATGAATACAATTTTTTGCCCCTTACTTGACAGACCAGCAGATGCGAAGCCCCTCAAAATCGAAAGAGTGCATCGAGTGGGAAATCCTCAGATGATAGATAGATACGGGCCAAGAGATGTTGTTGTTCGGTTCAAGAATTTTGCTGATAAAGCAGAAATTTGGGGAAGACTTAGGGGGAAACCCCCCCTGAGATATAGAGAGACTGACTTACAAATATTTTCTGATCTATCTAAAGAAACACTGGCAAGGAGAAGGCATCTGAAACCACTCTTAGAGCTGATGCGGGCACAAAATATAAAGTACCAATGGGGCTTCCCGGCATGCCTTATAGGCATTAAGGGAGGTAAAACGGCTCGACTAAGATTTCCGGAAGAACTAAATGACTTTTGCTCTAAAATGCAGATAGCACCCCCCGATTTATCGGCTTGGGTGGATTAGGGATGTTCTGAATTGCCTGGAATCCCGGGATTATGGACCGGGGGGGGGGGGGAGGGGGGGGGCCAGGGGAGGGCCTGAGCACCACCACAATTAGAGGAGTTGAGGGTGAAGATGAGAAATCGCCCTTCCAAGGCTCATAGGCCAAAAATAGGCCAGGGGGGAGGAGGGAGGGAGGGGGGATGGGATGGAGGAGGGAGGGGGAGGGAATGGGAAGAGTGGGGGGGTGGGGGGAGGCAGAGAGACCATCTGACTGACTTCACAAGAAAATACTCAAAACACTTAAAAAAAAAAAAAAAAGATATATGACAGATGTCAAGTTTCTCTCATATAATGTAAAGGGACTAAATTCCCATATTAAAAGACACAAAATTCTCTGTGAATTAACACAGTATAAAACAGATATTGCCTATCTTCAAGAGACCCATATTACCTTGGAATCCAATATAAAGCTCTACTCAACAGAATACCCGATATGGTATTATGGGGATACAATCTCATCGCGATCCCGGGGGGTTGCTATTGGATTCGCTCGTAGAATACGATTCACATTGGTGGATAGACAAACAGACCCGGAGGGGAGATTTCTGTTCCTGAAAATAAAACTGGGAGGAGAGATCTATACCCTAGCTAATGTATACGCCCCCAATGTAAACTCGGTTAAATATATTAGTAAAATCATGAGAAAACTAAAAGAATTTGAAGAGGGCCATGTAGTTTTGATGGGAGATTTCAATTTCTGTATGAGTCCAAGCCTCGATAGTACGTCCTGTGCACAGGGGACAAATCGTGAGCAACTAAAAATACTGATTAAACAAATGACACAAAATCAAATGGTGGATGTATGGCGGATCCTCAATCCGAGGGCCCGCGACTACACGTTTTTCTCACCTGTGCATGGGACGTACTCGAGGATCGACTATGCCCTCGTCGACCACAGACTTCTGGAGAGTGTGATAGAAGCAAGGTGTGAGATCATGACGTTATCAGACCACGCCCCTATAACTTTAAAAATAAAAACTTCTATACAAAAAGACACACCACCAGAATGGAGATTGGACGAGAGTCTGTTGGGGGACGAGGAGGTAGCGGAGAGGATACAGAAAGAGTTGGAATGTTATTTTCAGGAGAACGACAAGGAGGATATCTCAAGAGCATCCCTTTGGGAGGCCCATAAAGCGTATATAAGGGGAATCTTTATTGTAGAAGGGGCAAGGAAAAACAAAATAAGATCGAGTAAATTAAAAACACTAAGGGAGGAGATATATCGGTTAGAACAGGAACATAAGTCACAGGGGCAAAAGAGGGAAATATTTCATAAGTTGAGTATAAGAAGGGATGAATATAGAGCTCTGGCGGAACAAGAAACTAAGAAACATATAGACCGGACAGAGAGAGAAAGATACGTCTGGGGAAACAAACCTAGTAAAAATTTGGCCAGAATGGTAAGAAAAAAGAAAACTAGGAATTTTATAGAAAAAATCAGAGACAGGAATGGTGACTTAGTATATGCGACAAATAAAATAGCAGAAGTATTCCGGAGCTACTATGAAGAACTTTACGATATCCAACAAAAGATCAGGTGCCCACGCGAAAAAATGGACAAGAGTAGGGAAATACTACAGTTAGCCAATCTCCCTAAATTAGAAGAAGAGGAGGTAGAAGAGATGGAAGGTTTAATAACGGAACAGGAAATAAGGGAGGCCTTAAAAAACACTCCTAAGGGGAAAAGTCCCGGGCCAGATGGCTTTACATCTGCCTACCTACAAAAGTTCAGTACCATCTTAATCCCCAGACTCTGCCAATACTTTAATGGCCTTGGAACTGACTATGAAATGAGTAGAGAGGCTTTAACAGCAACGATTACAGTGATCAAAAAAGAGGGAAAGGATAATACGACTTGTTCGGGTTATCGACCGATCTCACTCCTAAACGCAGATACGAAACTGTATGCAAAAATTTTAGCGGAAAGAATGAAGGGAGCGATGACAGCCATCATCCACCCAGACCAGGTAGGTTTTATACCTGGGAGGGAGGGAAAGGATAATGGTGTGAGGGCGCTCCTTCTCCTGGAGCAGATCAAAGAAAGTGGGACCCCCGGTCTATTCCTGTCGGTTGATGCTGAGAAAGCTTTCGACAGGGTAGACTGGGGATTCCTGATACAAACTCTAGAATTCATAGGAATAGGTCCAGGGATGATAAGGAGAATAAAAACCCTATATTTCCACCCGTGTGCAAGGATCAAAATTAACGGATCCTTATCCGCCCCTTTTGAGATGAAAAATGGGACTAGGCAAGGATGTCCCCTATCCCCCCTCCTCTTTGTCCTAGCATTGGAACCCCTCCTGGCAATGGTCCGACAAAACCCAGAAATCTATGGGGTAGGAGTAGGCGAAGATGAGCATAAACTGTCAGCCTTTGCTGATGATTTATTATTCTACATAAGTAGCCCAAGAGTCACCCTCCCGAAGTTAATAGATACCTTAAAACAATATGGCGAGGTCTCAAACTTTAAAATGAATACAACAAAAACGGAGATTTTGAATATTAATATCCACAAAGACGAAGAACTATATTTGCGGAAGAAATTTAATTTCTCCTGGCAAAGAGAGATAAAGTATTTGGGTATAAAAATGGCAAATACTTTGAAAAAAATATATAGAATAAACTTTATCCCCCTTCTCGACGAAATTAAAAGAGAAATTAAAACTATATACAATAGACCAATATCGTGGTTTGGGAGGATAAATGTGGTAAAAATGGTACTTATCCCCAAAATTTTGTATAAATTCCAAATGGTCCCAATTTATTTGCCTCCGTCATATATTAAAATAATTAACTCCCTTCTAATGAAATACATATGGAACAATAAAAAACATAGAGTCTCTGCCCAAATTCTAAAACGAACCAAGAAAAAAGGCGGCCTGGCTGTACCTGACATTAGATTATACTACAACGCTTCGGTCCTCACACGGGTCATAGAATGGGCTAAAGAGTCACAGGATAAAAGGTGGATAAGTATTGAATGCACCTTAGCGAGGGCACAGTTAGGGAGATTAATCTGGAACCCCCCACACTATAGAACCCTACACACGTCAACACACGCAATTACACATAACGCTTTAAGGGTATGGGATCGATTACACAAACAATTAAAAACGAAATTCAACTCACCCCTTATAGATTTGAAAGAAAACGAATATTTTGCACCTGGGACTAAAGAGGTAGGTGGTAAGTGGATTAAAAATAGAACACAGTTAAAAGACATAACACTAGAGGGCAAAATTATGACCCTTCACGAAATTAGGATTGAAATGGAGGCACTCGGCGAGTGGAGATACCTTCAGTTGGTGTCATTCGTTGAGTGCCTCCCACACCCATTGAGGTCACGAGAGGAGTACACTACATTGGAACAGATGTGTAGTACCGAAAGCTCAAAAGGAAATATCTCCAAAGTATATAAATATTTACAGAAAATAGACGAGTCGGATACGCTAAACTACATACAGAAATGGGAGAGAGACCTAGGAGTTCCAAGGGGGAAGACGACCATAGGGAGAATCCTTAATTTGACACATACTTCGGCGGTTGATGTAAAAACCGCCGAGATGAACTTCAAGTGTCTGACAGGATGGTACACTACCCCAGATAAAATGGCCAAATTCGGAGTAGGGGAGTCAGAGGAATGTTGGAGAGGATGTGAGGCAAGAGGAACGATGGCCCACCTGTGGTGGGACTGTGTAAAAATCAAAACGTTCTGGGGAAAAGTTTTGGCTTTGATAAAAGAGATAACTAAAAAAGAATTGGAAAATAATCCTTGGATAGTCCTCTTTCATGGGGGAGAAACGCCAGTGAACGATTATAGGGGATCACTAATTCCGCATTTGTTGAACTCTGCGAAACGATTGATACCCCTAAAATGGAGAAACCCGGTAAGCCCGCAAATATGGGAATGGATCGACTCTGTAGAGGGTACTTATAGGAGGGAGAAAGTAAAATACGGTGGCGAAAAGAACAAGGCAGGAAACAAGGATATCTGGGAAACATGGATTGATTTTAAAAAGTCTCGGAAATACGCAGAAAACATGAGAGAGGAATAAGACTGCAGCAATATAGGAAATAAAAATACTAGGTGGAGTCGGGAGATGGTCTGGGAGGGGTGGGAAGGGTAGTGGGGGGGAGGGAGGGGAGGGAGGGGACTGGGATGGGGTGATGTGTCACGTCATTACGTAATGATAGCATGTTGGATCTCGTATATATGAGGAACGCTCTAGCCCGTTTAAATTGTTAAAGGGCTGAAAGAAGATATGCTTAAAAAAAAAAAAAAAAAAAAAAAAAAAAATTTAAACAATATGCAAATAGCAGAATAACAAATATAGAATCAAGAAAAAAAAAAAAATATATAAATAAACTACCACAAATGATGCTATACCTGAAATAGAGACGGAATTATGAATAAAATCATGAGCAGGTCTCTTGCTGTGGTTATGTCTGACGTGGAAAAAAAAAAAAAAAAAAAAAAAAAAAAAAAACTGATCAGTGAGGGGGAAAAGCTCATACACTGCAGAGTGCAGACTGATCACTGAGGGGGTTTAGTGCACATTAGCTGACTGGGTTTAACATGCAGTTTGTATTGGGAGTGTGAGCACTGCACAAGTTAGTCTCTGGAGGGGAACCTGGAGATTGGGTGTGCTGTGGGAAGGGTACAGGGAAAAGACCAGTTTGTGTGGTGCAGATGGGATCTAGAAAGAAGCCTATTTTCTATTTCAACCCCTCTTTCACATATATTTGCAGAAATGAATGTGCATTTATTATACTTTTCACAGAAGTCTGCAAAGCATTGAACCCGCAATCCATGTTCCTGCAAATGTATTCTTTAGTTCTCTGGTGGTACGAGCTTTAAATTGGAGAGCTGGAGAAAGGTGTCAATGACTAGGAATGTGGTGATCACACTTATATTCCACTGAAATTTGACAGCTGCTGTAAGGGAGAAGAACCCCTGCATGCTGTCAAAGGGAGGGGCCACTTTGGACATGAGGGGTGGCCTAGCATCATGTTACACTTGTACAGTATTTAGGTTGTGAAATGTAACATGTTGCTAAAGGTGGAGTTAGCCTTTAAAGCGGGGGTTCACCCGTACATGACACTTTTTCCCCTTAGATGGATGCTCGTTTTGTCTAGGGGAATCAGCTAGTCGTTTTAAAATATGAGCTGTACTTACCGTTTTCGAGATGCATCTTCTCCGCCGCTTCCGGGTATGGGTCTTCGGGAGCGGGCGTTCCTTCTTGATTGACAGTCTTCCGAGAGGCTTCCGACGGTCGCATCCATCGCGTCACGATTTTCCGAAAGAAGCCGAACGTCGGTGCGCAGGCGCAGTATAGAGCCGCACCGACGTTCGGCTTCTTTCGGCTACTAGTGACGCGATGGATGCGACCGTCGGAAGCCTCTCAGAAGACTGTCAATCAAGAAGGAACGCCCACTCCCGAAGACCCATACCCGGAAGCGACGGAGAAGATGCATCTCGAAAACGGTAAGTACAGCTCATATTTTAAAACAACTAGCCAATTCCCCTAGACAAAACGAGCATCCATCTAAGGGGAAAAATTGTTTTATGGGTGAACTCCCGCTTTAGGGGACACAGTCTGAATGATTCTGAGATGTACGAGTTGTATTACTCCCTTCAGGAGAATTGAACACTGACAAACAAAGCTAGCAATCAGTTGGTATAACTCCACATTCCTATAATGTTCTTTTTTTGCTAGTGTCATAGAAGAATTGATGTCTTCTCCTCAGGAGAAAGCAAACCCATTTCACTTGTCTTTTTTTTATCAAGATATTGTCTTATGTTCATTGAAGGACACAGCCCTGCAAATATATTGACCATAGAGTTATAGTGCCAGTTTCAGGAGTAGGACACTAGGCAGGAAGAATTGGCAAAGCAACGCCTAGCAGCAGCCCCTGCGGATTGCAGGGTCCCTTGTCTGTTTTTTGCCTAGTGTCGAGGAGTAAGTGCCTCTTAGTTCCTCTAGTTTTAGCAGGTTAACCTTTTTTATTCTTCCAATCAATCAGAAGAGTTCTTGTCTTTCAATCTCAGTTCTCCTCTTCTTGAATATGCAACCTTTACTTTACCTGCTCCTCTCGAACGCATAGTAATTCCAGTCCCTGCCTCCAAGAGGTTCTACTCGCCAACCTGTTACAGTGCTGAAAAAGGAAGGGGTTTGACCACATCTGGACCTCTAGGCTCTCCAAAAATATTTTGATGGTGCAAAAATTCAAAATGGAATCTATTCATTCTGTGGTGGCTTCTCTTCATCAGGGGTATTTTCCTGGCCTCCATAGACATCAAGAAAGCATATCTGCATGTCCCTATCTGTATGAGGCACCAGAGTTTTTCGTGATACGGGAAGAACATTATCAATTTGTTTGTCTCTACCCTATAGTCTGGCCTCTGCCTCCACAGGTATTTACCAAGGTGCCATCTCTGGTCCTAGCATTGCTGAGAAAGCAGGGGATTTCCATGGTGGGTAACATGAGTGATCTCTTCCTACCCAAAGGGGTGTCTGTGTAGACCATGGGTCTTCAAACTACGGCCCTCCAGTTGTTCATGAACTACAATTCCCATCATGCCTAGACATGTCTGTGAATGTCAGAGTTTTACAATGCCTCATGGGACATATAGTTCCGCAACAGCTGGAGGGCCGTAGTTTGAGGATCCCTGGTAGACACTCCAATACAGGAGGTATGTTACTAGCCAGATCAACAGGTTAAAAATAAACAAAAAAAAAATACGAAAATAACAAAAAATAATGCAGTCGGCACATCTGGTAATTGGTGACCTGCAATATATTACATTCTTAGTATAAGACTTAATACCACTGTGTTGTCCACCAATCTCATGGACTGCTCCTTTGAAAGTCCCATACATCTATCATATGATCACTCTGTTTTGCACAGAACAAAAACCATGGATTTTGGTTTGCGAGTGTCCAGTTCTCCTGAAGGTGGCAGCATAACCCATGTATCACAGAATCCTTCTGACCTCTGTGTCCCTTAATGAGCTCTAATGCCGCGTACAGACGGTCGTTTTTTGTGATGAAAAAAAACGTTGTTTTTGAAAACGTCATTTAAAATGACCGTGTGTGAGGAAAACATTGTTTTATGTCTTCTGAAAAACGACAAAAAAAATTCGAACATGCTTGAATTTTTTGTGTCGTTTTTCAAAACGTCGTTTTTTCTGTCAATTAAAATGATAGTGTGTGGGCAAAACGACGTTTTTAAACCTGCGCATGCTCAGAAGCAAGTTATGAAGCTAGCTTCAATGGAAAAGAGTGCTGAACGTAACCGCGCTTTGCTAGAGCATTTTGAAAAAACGATGGTTTGTAGGCAACGTCGTTTTTGAAAATGAAGTTTCAAAAACGTCATTTTATTTCATGATTTAAAACGTCATTTTTTTTTCCATCACAAAAAACGACCGTCTGTACGCGGCATAAGAGATTTTACAGTAGTTCTAAGATCCTGTTTTTATACTGTATATTTAAAATAAAAGAAAGAATTGGCTTTGTTCAAATTTAAGGCTTCTAAGCTTTACAGACACCAGGCTTCAATAAAAAGGAATTTCTCAGTGAAACTGGACACAGGGAGCAATTGTGAATAGTACAAAATGCACATTGTACTTTTTAGCTGGTTCCAGTTCATATCTATACGACTTCCTGCCCTTACTTGCTTGGCCAGATCCTGCAACAATGAGAGATCATTAACTCTGGCGGTCTTCAAAGCATTCAGTTCAGCTTGCTTTTCTTCTGTGTCTTTGTCATACTTCTCCATCCAGTACTCCAGCTTCTCTTCCAATTCCTGTATGACAGAAACCATAACATTACTGATACTTTTGGGTACTGCTAAATGCATTCTCAGGCTAGGCTGCAAGCTGCCTTTTGCTAGGAACGTTCTCCAAACTGGTCAGACTGCTAGCAGCATGTACAAGCCATGTATTTAAATTACATTTTCAGATGTTTTGGTTGCATACTTTAGCAAACCAGACAGAATATGGCATTGTTTATTACAGAAGAAAAAATACACATTGTGCTAGAAACTGTCTCTGTATTGTTTAGCTATAATGCCACGTATGTTTTGGAATATTCAATGTGTGTCTTTTATACTGTCTAGATGCTGCAGGAAGTGGCTGTAGAAGGGACAGAGTCTATCAGCAGGATATAGACAGTGTCACATGACACAATACAATAACTAAACCCATAATATCGGGGGTTCTGCAGACTACAGAGTAACATACTACTGAGGTATGATATATGCTGGGATTTATCATCCCATTCAGTTCTAGTGAAAAGAAAGTTGGAATTCAACTTTAAAATCTTAACACACCTGTGGAACAGCAGCTACAGAAGCACCGGCTAAGTGTTTATATTGGGAAGTTGCTCTTGGAAATTTCAATAAGCTGTGGCCTTGCCCTTTCCAACTGAACCTGTCTTAGCGTTGTTTATTGGACAAGGTTATTGGTTGATATGGTTTCTGACTTTAAGCCTATGCACCTCAGCAGTTATGCAAATGGCCAGTTGATTTAGGTGCCATGCAGGGGCGGACTGACCATTCAGGCACTGCCTGAGGGCCCCATCAGGGTTGCCAGCCTTCTTAAACCAAGGACAGTATGTAAAAATCTGTGTTTTTTTTTTAAAATCCCAAGATTATAGCTGACCTGCCTCTCCAGTACATTTTGTGTGTGTGTGTGTGTGTGTGTGTGTGTGTGTGTGTGTGTGTGTGTGTGTGTGTATATATATATATGTATATATATATATATATATATATATATATATATATATATATATATATATATATATATATATATATATATATATATATATATATATATACTGTGTGGCCCCCATAATCTCCTATTGCCCGGGGGCCCCATGAGTTATCAGTCTGCCTGTGGTGCCATGTAAGTACCTCACTGGCTATTTTCTCACTCCCTACTTCTCTACCTCAAATATATAAAAACCAAACATATACTCACCTCTAGGTTGCAACAGTGGTGTGATGCTGCAGCTAGTCCCCACTGGTTCTAAGCCCAAGAACTGAGCAATCAGAGGACCTCCGATCGCTCTGTTTTCGGTATTGGAGAGTGAGGGCTATTAATCAAACAGATGAGGATCCCAACAATATTGTTGAGATGCTTCCAGAGCCTGGAGTGGTCCTGTGATGTCAGCTGACTTTAGCTTGCTGTCCATACGTACAGCAGAGGGCGCTTTCAGCTGATTCCAGGTTTACGGGAGTGCAAAAGTAAGTGTACGCCTGTGACCCAGAAAATAAATCTTTCCAAAAAAGCTTTAGCCATAATTCTCTTAACATTGATTTTGTTTTCCAATTCTTATTTTGTCATCTTTTATACTTTTATTTTCTATCCAGGAGTATTTGAACTCCTGATCTCACAAGATCATGGGCTCAAATCTCACTTCTGCTACACATCACAGTTATTCAATGTGTCTTTCATTCACTTCTCTTCTCAGTCAGAGAAGAGAAGTAAACATGTTGATAAACTAGTTCCCCTCTGAGAGCTTTATATGCAGTGAAAGGCTGTAATGTGTAAAGACCTATATATTTATCTCTGTCTCATAAACGTATTAAAGCGGGAGTTCACCCGAAAAAAAAAATGTTAACATTAGATTGAGGCTAATTATGCGAAGCAGAATCGGTTGTTTTTTTAAAATCAATGCAGTACTTACCGTTTTAGAGATCGATGTTCTCCGCTGCTTCCGGGTATGATCTTCGGGACTGGGCATTCCTATTTGATTGACAGCCTTCCGACGGTCGCATACATCGCGTCACGAGTTGCCGAACATCGGTGCGGCTCTATACGGCGCCTGCGCACCGACGTTCGGCTACTTTCGGGAACTCGTGACGCACTGAATGCGACCGTCGGAAGGCTGTCAATCAAATAGGAACGCCCAGTCCCGCAGCCCATACCCGGAAGCCGCGGAGAACATCTATCTCTAAAACGGTAAGTACTGCATTGATTTAAAAAAAAAAAAAACACCCGATTCTGCTTCGCACAATTAGCCTCAATCTAATGTTAAAAATTTATTTTTTTGGGTGAACCTCCACTTTAATCTCTAGGATGCAGATCAAGAACTTCATGAAGTACCCAGAAGTTTCAGGAACACGATTACAAAATCCCCAAAATATAGGGTGCATGTGTGTTTTTATATATATATATATATATATATATATATATATATATATATAAAAACACACAGCATATTGCATCTCCTACAATTGGAATGTAGATCCAGAACTTAAAAAAAATTACATGTATCTTCACTATAACATATTGAAATCAAAAAAGCACCTAAAAATAAAAATCATTCTCATACATCAGGCCACATGGTCATTGCATTCACGGACAAAACTCATGGCTGGCTATCCTATGATCATTACTATGATTCAAACGGTAAATTTACTCACTTGTTGGTGCTGCCTGAGGAAGTTTTCAATCTCCACGTGAACCCTGACCTCCTCGTCCATCTTTTCTTTAACTTTCTGTAAGCAGATTTTGATGGACTCCGTTTAGGGCAGAATTTTTTTTATACAGTAGTCTAAAGTTCAGTAAATAGATTTTTTTATGTCAAAACACCTCTATATATATATATATATATATATATATATATATATATATATATATATATATATATATATATATATATATATATATATAAAAAATTTTTATTAGAAATAGAGAAATATAAAAGAATGGCCAATGGCTATAACTCCATATTTCTTTGATTATGTTGATATAAAGAACATCTATGCCTTTCCACCTTCCCCTTTCTTTTGTATCTTTATAGAAAATAGATCGAAATCTTTATAGAATTTTTTTTGTGGTTTTACATACATCCTATTACACAAGTAAGCAATTTTCCAATGTGACAGCATTTCATTAACGCAAAATCTGTGTAGTCCCCACATTATAGCTCTAAATTAACAATTTACCCCAAGAGCAACTATGAGTGCTTTGATTCACACAAGTGAATTTGCATCAAATCCAGAGACTTATATTACAGGAACCTACATTGTGCGCAGGTCCATTGCACACACACAGCGAATAGCGCCCGTGTCTGTACAAAATGCTCACCTGAATCTCCATCTGTAGCTCTGACTCCGCTATACTGCACTTTGTCTGCGTCTGGGACATTTGAAGCTCTGAGTCCTTCTTCACATACCTGCCTTCCATGTTGGTTTTAGCTTTCATTTCCTGTAGCTGATCCTTGAGGAAAGCGATTAGTTGGGTACGGCTCTGGAAATATGAAATGTTAAAGCATGAAAAGTCTAAGATTCTAAAGGAAAGTTTATTACTACTATTTATTCCTGAGGTTGACAGGCTTGTGTGGTTATTTAGTGCCCATATACTGTAGATGAGTCTCGTCTGGACTGGGTGACAATCATCTCATGTTTTTAGCTACTTTCAGTCCAAATTGGGCTTTTTGTCCTAGCCATTTTGTCCTAGCCATTGATATTACTCACAGACGTCAGAAAAATATTTGTAAAGGGACACACAACCAAAAGTATTGGATTTGGAAGGAGCGAATAACTGATTCAACCGAGTATTGTACTGAGCATTATTTGATTAACTACAGTGAAAGTGTATATAAAAGCATTCATTAAATACCATTAGTTTATGACTGCTAGATTAGTTCTTTCATTCCACTCGGCTTTCAGATAACACATTTAATATGCAATAAGACAGAGGTATACAGAAATAATTTGTACATTTTTTGACAATTGTATATACAAAATACTTCCTCTCCCTTTCATTCCATTAGGTGACCATGTATGGAAAAGCAACAAGACCATCAGCCTGTGAAATATCACTGCTCAGAATACTGCACATTGTTTACTTAGAAGTAGACTTTATGGAAAAGCAGAAGAGTAATGCCCCGTACACGCGATCAGAATTTCCGATGGGAAAATTCCGACTGACCTTTTTCATTGGAAATTCTGACCGTGTTTATGCCCCATCGGAAATTCTGATAAAGCATAGAAAAAAAGTGAAAACACAAAAGCACTGTACCTCCAATATAGTCCATCAAACAGCACAAAGACATTTTAAGAATTAATAAAAAATAAAAAAAACACCAAGCGCATGTGAGCAATCACATGCACAGTGCTCAAATGCTCAACTGAGTACAGTAGAATATCAATGCACTGTACCTGGACTCTGAAAGTGCTTCCGCAGTTAGCAGTAAAACATCCATTCGGATCAAGTCTTGGCATCTTCTGCTGGCTTATGTCTCTGCCCACCTGTCTGAGGTACAAGTCTGATAGGTGGGTGGACAGGTGGATGGACACATAAGCCAGCAGAAGATGCCAAGACCCAATCCTGATGGATGTTTTACTGCCATCTGCTGAAGCACTTTCAAAGCCCAGGAAATGCTCCAAAACCCCTCAGCTCTGTGCTACAGGTTGTGAGCAGGCCAGCAGACACTAAAGTCTACAGCTTCAGTGGCAGCATCAGGGCAAGTCTCATGCTTGTCTTTAAGATCCACAGCTACCAGTGTGCCCCCCTTTGTCCTGTGCAGGAAGAAGACATCCTCTGCTCCCTCCTCCTGTCTTGTAAAGTCACTCACCAAGTCCCCCAAGCATCAGCATTCATTGCTTATGATCAGATGTAGATTTCCTTGTGCTGCAAGAACAAGAGAGCTGCACTTGCAGGAAAGAGGAGGGGGAAAAAAGAACACAAGCCTCACCCCCTTCGGCTCTCTCCTCCCTCTCAGCACTGGGCTGACAGGAGTAGTGATGCCTCTCTCACTACTCCTGTCAGCAACAGCACCGCTCTAAATGCGGTGCCTGGGGCACATTCACCCCCTGCCCCCCGTTTTTTGGCCCTGAGTAAGAGAAAGGGCGACTGGAAATCAAGGGTCCTGGAACGATTTTGGTTGGTACCCAGCTTTTCACACTTCTCTTGAGTTTATTTTCTTGTATGCAACGAGATTGTTTATAAATAAAAACTTTTCTGTGCACAAAGCTTTGTTCATGTTTTCCCCTCTTTGGATGTGTAGTGGGTTTTCAGCAAAATATGAGTTAGTGTATGTAAAAGGCACAACACACTACTCTCACAACTGACCTTAAAGACATTTTAAACCTTCCTACCTGCAGAAGATCTGCCTTGATCAATTTGTTCCATGGTGTTATTTATTCCCCTTCATCAACAATCTATGGTAGAGTAAATCTTCATACCTCTGTACGGGCTTTCAGTTACAAAGCTGGAGGAAGAGTGAATGGACTACAAGTGTGCTGATGAGATGATGGGACTTGTAGTTTCTTTATTCACAGATTCCTGTGAATGAATGATGTGGCTGGGTGGTTGGAGCTCTGCACAGCTACACTGTTTTAAAATGTGACAGCAGGTGTGGGGAGAGGATCTCCATCCTGCTGTTACAGAGGGGGCAAGGGAGGGTGCTGAATTGTAACATGTTACTAAAAGTGAACTTATTCTTTAAAAGTATGAATTCTGTGTGTAATCTAAGAACTGACACTTCTGTGAGAAAAAAAACAAAACAATATATCCCACAATGCCTGGCTCTCTCAGTCTACTGCTCTTCAGGTGAGGGCTAAACAGTAATTAAATCTAACATACAGGCAGAACAATTAAAGTGGTACTAAAGGTTCAGTTTTTATTTTAAATAACAAACATGTCATACTTACCTCCACTGTGCACGTCGTTTTGCACAGAGTGGCCCTGATCCTCCTCTTTTGGGGTTCCAAGGCGGCTCCTTCCCACAATAGATAACCCCCTCTGGGAAGCTCTATCTAGAGCGGGTTACTTTGTGGGCGTGCTCCTGTGTCATACACTCTGCGTCCATTGCCCCCAGGTGTCCACATCATTGGAGTTAAATGAGAGCAGCGGGAGCTAATGACCGCGCTGCTATCAATCTATCCAATGAAGAGCTGAGAAGCCATGGGGAGAGCGACGGGGGATCGCGCCCAAGGAAATTCAGGGCTCAGGTAAGTAGAACGGGGGGGCTTGGGGGGCCGGACACAGCAAGGTGTTTTTTCACCTTAATGCATAAAATGTATTAAGGCGAAAAAAACACGAGGGTTTACAACCCCTTTAACAGAGAGATGACCATGCATTCTTTCATCACATTAGCATCCACACATTTGTTATGCAACACAAAAGAAATGGCAAGGAAAGCACTGGATACTGTGCGACCCGGTGTTGTGACAAAATGTTGAACCCGGTAGCAGGGCCGATCCTAGGCAGGGTGCACAGGGTGCATTGCACCCAGGCGCCTGTAGAGGTGGGGGCGCCGAACATCTAACAGACTCTCTAATAGAAGCCCTCTCTGTGTTCATCACAGAGGCCCCCCTCCAGGTCCCAATAAAGTACTCTGCTTCTCTTCCTGTATTTTGGTTATTGTTAACCACCTAACCCCCGAGCCTGTTTTTCAGATTCGGCGTTTACAAGACTAAAACATTTTTTTTTGCTAGAAAATTACTTAAAACCCCCAAAAATTATATATATTTTTTTCTAACACCCTAGAGAATAAAATGGCGGTCATTGCAATACTTTTAGTCACACCGTATTTGTGCAGCGGTCTTACAAGCGCACTTTTTTTGGAAAAAATTCACTTTTTTTAGTTAAAAAAAACAAGACAACAATAAATTTGGCCCAATTTTTTTATATATTGTGAAAAATAATGTTACGCCGAGTAAAATGATACCCAACATGTCACGCTTAAAAATTGTGCCCGCTCATGGCATGGCGTCAAACTTTTACCCATAAAAATCTCGATAGGCGACGTTTAAAAATTTTTATAGGTTGCATTTTTTGAGCTACAGAGTAGGTCTAGGGCTAGAATTATTGCTCTCGCTCTAACGATCGCGGCGATACCTCACTTGTGTGGGTTGAACACCGTTTTCATATGCGGGCGGTTTTCTTATATATTATTATTGATTTTATAATTTTTTACACTGAAATAAAAAAAAAAAAAAATATGTATCACTTTTATTCCTATTACAAGGAATGTAAACATCCCTTGTAATAGAAAAGACAAAAGTCAAAAAGACCTCAGATCTCATATTTAGACTTAAATGCACGAAAAAAAAAAATGGAAAATTTGTCATTTAAAAAAATGACAACAAAAAAATGGTCTCCTTAAGACGCTGGGCGGGACTGACGTTTTGACGTCACTTCCGCACAGCAAAGCTATGAGGACGGGTGGGGGCCATCTTGCCCTCACTCACTAGGAAGCAGCACCCGATCGCCTCCGCCGCTACCGACGGCTTAGGTATGCGGCGGAGGGCGCGGGAGAGCGGCGGGAGCCCCTCTCCCGCCACCGATAACGGCGATCTCGCTTACCGGACCGTCCACTGAAAAGATGGATACCTCGGTTGTGGCAGCAGCTGCTGCCGTTACCGAGATATCCATCTTTAAAAAGAGGACGTATATATACAGTGGGCGGTCGGTAACCGGTTAAGAGATCATGTAAGGATCCCAGATTAATGAAGACTTCGTGGGGGGGCATCTCTGTGGTTGAGTCATTGCCATAGAAACATTTGTAAAGGGGAGGAGTTAGAAAAATGACGACGCCCATGGGGGGGCGCCAGAAATATTTCTGCACCCAGGCGCCTGTGACCCTAGAATCGGCCCTGCCCGGTAGAATATCGAACCACGTCACTTCCTGTGGCGTTTAATCAGCGGTTTTAGAAAACCACGCAGATGGCGCTGTGCGCATGGTTTTCTAAAACAGCTGATTCCACATCACAGGAAGTGACGTGGTTCGATTTTTCTGCCGGGTTCAACATTTTGTCAGAACACCGAAACAAGGTAGTGAATCAATTTGTCCATTTAGCAAATAGGAACAAGCTTGGTGAATGGCAACATGGGAGAATTGATCCACCATGACACTAAAAACTTCAGCCACAACATATGAACCCATAATTATAAGGTAAGGCAAACAAAGAACACAAGGAAAAGAACTACACTAATACCTAGTTAAAACATTTGAAAGTGTGAACAGGGCCTTACTAACTGACACAATATATTAAAAAGCATCAAACTGCTTTCAGATATTGCACACATAATTGCGCCAACCTTTGTATTACCTGCAGCTCCACTTTTTTCTCCTGTCTTACATCATGCAGCTGCTTCTGCAGTGCTTTGATCTTTTTTCTCCCTTCCTGTTCTCTATGAAAAAAAGAAAAGCATAACTAATGCCAGAATTAACATATTAAAGCCAACATCCATACATTTGTTAAAGCAGAGTTCCACTAGTTCTTCTGTTTATTAAAAGTTAGCAGCTACAAAAAGTGTATCGGCTGACTTTTAATAAACACACACTTACCCGTCCCACGATCCAGCCGCCTAAAGGCTTGCATCGCTTGCTGCGCCAGTATCACTAGTGTGGGCACCCAGCTGTGACAACTAGCGGCTTCACAGCCGGTTGCACATTGTGCTGTATTGAATGGCCGAATAATCTTCTGAGGCCTGTGACATGTCCCAGAAGATTGCAGGGAGGGAGGGGGAGAGGAGAAATCACCTAGGCGGTGCGTGGATGAAAGTGGGAGCTGGGTACCCCCCACTCTCCCCCCCCCAAAAAAAGGTTACGTGCCAAAATGTGGCATGTCAGGGTGTTCGGAGTCCTTAAAGTGGAAGTTCCACTTTTTGGTGGAACTCTGCTTTAAGTTGCATGTATAATATTGAAACAATTATTCTTATACCTGTGTACATTAAATAACACCCTTTGAATCCAGTGTAATATATGACAGATGCCACCCTAAATCTCTCCCTATACTAAGGTGACCAGATATTCAAAATTAAATCCGGGGACATTTTTTTTTTTTTTTACTAGCATTGGCAGCAATCAGTGACACTCTGCTCGACACTGCGCGTCTCACGGCCTGTCAAGTCTAACGCTTCGGGCCCCGGCTGCTACTGGGTGGGGAGCGGAGGAAGATCACTCCGCCAGGGAAGGCAAGGAGATAAGCACGCAGGCGGTTGGCCGGGACTTGAGCCAAGGCAGAAGAACATGGGAGCGGAGCTGAATGGGCAGCACCCGAAACTGAAGAAATATTCCCTTCGCTCCAACCAGCACATAATCATCAGAAAGGGGCACAGATAATGGAAAAAATACACTCCCATAAACTAGTAGGAATGGCAGAGTGGGGGGTGTATAATTCAGATTTTTTTTTTTCATTCTGCACTGACTGTCTTTGAAATTGTCCCAGCCCCTGTTCAAATCCAATCCGGGGACAAAACCGGGGACAGTGTCCTCAATCTGGGGACTGTCCCCAGAAAACGGGGATGTCTGGTCACCCTACCCTATACCTGTTACTTGGCACAAACTGGGGGAATTTACAGAGCCAGTCACACTGGAAGTACAAAATAGGAATTATATGTACAGTAATTAACTCCAACTTATTTTGTTAACATCTCCCTCTAGTGGTATGAAGCAACACTACACCATTTTGACATGCTTCTGATCTAAGATAGGCAAGTATCTAAAGGTAAAATGGTTAAAAAAAAAATGCTCAGAAATATGTAACAGAACTTACTATTGTAAAAGCTCTCACCTGTCTATTGTGCTGTAGAAATTTGCCTTTTTCTCCTTTTCCAGAACAACAGCATGCTGTAGGCTCTGAAATGATCCGGTGGTTTCCAGCTCCTTTAGCATATCTGTGATGACATCTGCTGCAAATTGCCTGTTCGAGAAAGAACTAGAACTTGTGTACCTGCTATTTTCAATGAGGACACCAAATGAAATAATGCGCAGAATGCTTTTGTTATGAAGGGAAACTTACATTAAAAAGTCCACAGCATTCACCTTTTTCCCCCCCATAGTTTTCTCACATCAACAAGTCTCATCAGCTAGAGCAGTGGTCTCCAAACTGCAGCCCAGGGGCCAGAAGTGACCCTTTGCCAGCCATTTTCTGGCCCTTGGGGCACTGTTCCTCTCAATGACACCAATGATGAGGCACTATTCCTGCCAATGATACCAACAATAGGACACTATTCCTCCCACTGACACCAATGACAGGGCACTATTTTTCCCCATAATACCAATGAAGGGGCACTATTCCTCCCACCAACACCAATTACGGGGCACTATTTCTCCCCATAATATCAATGAAGCAGCACTATTTCTCCCACTGACACCAATGATGGGGCACCATTTCTCCCATAATACCAATGATGGGGCACTACTCCTCCCACTGGCACCAATGATGGGGCACTACTTCTACCCATAATACTAATCATGGGGCACTATTCCTCCCATTGCCACCAATGATCCGGCACTATTCCTCCCACTGACATCAATGATGGGATGCTACTTCTCCCACTGACACCAATTATGGGGTACTACTACTCAAACTGACACCAATGATGGGGTACTACTACTCCTACTGACACCAATGATAAGGCATTATTTCTTCCACTGACACCAATGATAACAAAATGATGGCGCACTATTTCTCCCCATAATACCAACGGGATCATGGGGCACTATTCCTCGCATTGCCACCAATGATCGGGGCACTATTCCTCCCACTGACATCAATGATGGGGTACTACTACTCCTACTGACACCAACGATGGGGCACTAGTCTTCCTCCCACTGACACCAACAATGGGGCACTATTTCTCCCACTGACACCAACAATGGGGCACTATTCTTCCCACTGACACCAATGATGAGACACTATACCTCCTCCTATTGACCACAGGTGCTATGTAAGTTATTTACTACCACTGACCACCAAGCCAAAGCATTTTTTTTACTCCCACAGAACATGGGGCATTTGCTATCCCTACAGGCCACAGTCCGGCCCCCCTAATGCCTGAAAACCAGAATACTGACCCTGTGTTTGGAGACCCCTGAGCTAGAAGATAATAAAATAATTGGTTTGTTATTTTGTTTATAATAAGGTTACTGTCAGGGCTCACCTGTCGGCCTGCACTTTCTTCAAGTTGTCAGATGTTAACGGACTTTGCCTTACTGCTTTGGTAAAATGTTCATTGCTTATTTTTAGCTTTTGACTTGTTTCATGCACCTGATCCTTTAGGTCCAGGAACTTGTTTGACAAAGGAGGGGGTGTTAACTGACGACTAGAGTGTGAGCCAATCAGCTCCTCAAACCTCCCTTCCAGCTGCCTCTGTGTCTTCAGAATTGTGCCAACCTCATTTCCAACCATCTGAAGTCAGACAAAAATAAAAGATGATCGATATAAAATTGTGCCAGTTTCACTTTTACTGAAACAAGAGTAAAATATTTTTCCCAAAAAGTTTATTATATGAGTTTTATTCAGTAGCAACGCAGACACAAAAAGAGACGTCCAGAGTCAAATAAAAGACATTAGGGTGAACAAAGAAGAACAATCAATATGGACCTTCCGTGCAGGGCCAGATTAAGAACATCATGGGCCTGGTGCTGAGGATTTTGGTGGGGCCTTTTAGGCTGCATTCACACCTCCGCGACAAGTAACGCCGCGTACGCGGCGTATTTTGCCGCGAATAGTGTAACTTTTTTTTTACAAATCCTTCCTATTGCTTTGTATGGCCGAACGCCAATGCCGCCTGAAAAAAAGGGTCCGGGACTTTTTTTTCATGCCGCAGGTGTACGGCGTCTATGAGATGTGAACCATCTCATAGATAGCAATGGGAATTCTCCCCTCCAGCGGCACGAGCGGCCGGCGTCGGGCGTTTTGTCGCGGAGGTGTGAATGGGGTGTAATAAATAATAAATAAATGCGTGGGAATGACATGAACGCAGCCCAGCCAAGGCAAGTGACCAAAGGCACAGAACCCAGAAGGAAGACCGGGTGAAGATGGAAGTGTCCAGGCCCCGCCTGATTCATCGCAGCACTGGAGGGCTCAGTCTGAAAATGTAAGTGTACACTAATGTGCTAATATGCTGTGCATACTTGTACGTTGTGGCATAACCTACCCCAGGGCCTCTAAAAAGTAGTAATGTCAGGAAAGTTTACTACCGCTTTATTATCACAGGATTCCAGGAGCCTCTCATGGGGCCCCTACTGACCCAGTGGTCCTTGGGCAGTGCCTAAGTGCACAGTTGCCAACATTTAAAAAATATTTTCAGGGCCACTTTTTTATATAAGTGCTATATTTAGAGTAGCTGAGATCCCCGATGTTCCTCTATACATCATAGTAGTGATCACAAAATTAAATGAGTACTAATAATGGGGCAGAACAAATATGAGAACTGATATTTCCTTTAGTTGAACTAACAAAAGTGTGTCCATTCTAGAGCTGGTAACATTGAGGATATTCAGTATAATTTTAAAGAACTGTTTTTGTGGGTAAGTGACATAGGGGAGGAGTATGGACGGTATATAAGTGGGAAGTATGTGCAGGTGAGGGAGAGGAATGTGGAGGGTCTAACAGTGGGCACTATGTACAGGAGAGGAGTACAAAGGGTACGGAAAAAAGCACTATGTACAGGAGAGGAGTGTGAAGGGTATGACAATGGGCAGTATGTACAGGAAGAGTGAGGGGGTATGACAGAGGGTAGTACGTACCAGAGAGAAGTGTGGAGGGTATGATGGGGCAGTATGTACAGGAGAGGAGTGTGGAGGGTATGACAGTGGGCAGTATGTACAGGAGAGGAATGTAGACGGTATGATAGTGGGCTCTATGTATAGGAGAGGAGTGTGGAGGGTATGACAGTGAACACTATGTATAGGAGAGGAGTGTGGAGGGTATGACAGTGGGCACTATGTACAGGAGAGAAGTGTGGAGAGTATGACAGTGAGCACTATGTACAGGAGTGGAAGGATATTTAGGGACTGAGTAGTGGTTAAGCGGGTCATACATGGATTGAAATTATGCCAATTATGCAGAGACCAGCCATAGTCAATCTATGTATGGGCTAGCTGGTTTTACACAAGTCAATCTATTAATCAACTTGAGTACAACCAGCCTGTTTTTCTTTTTCTTAAAACAATCAGTGCTGCCAGCTAAAGTTAGCAACACTGATCATTGTACGCACTGGCAGAACACAATAACACTGCAGGAGTGATTCCCCCATCCACAGGTCAGCAGGTGAGAGGGTGTGTGGGGACAGGCTGGGGAGAGATACTAGTCAGTGGCTGGGTAGGCACTGGTAGTATCAGAGCCAGATACACACAGGTTACATACGCCACGATCGTTAGAGCGAGAACAATAATTCTAGTACTAGACCTCCTCTGTAACTCTAAACATGTAACCTAAAAAAATGTAAAGCATCGCTTAGGATACCAAAAAAAATTGTGCTAACTTAACTAACTAACTGTTTTTTTAATGAATGAAACATTTTTTTCCAAAAAAAACATGTTTGAAAAATTGCTGCGCAAATACCGTGCTAGAGCTGCACAATTAATCGTTAAAAAAATCGTGATCTCCATTCAACCCCCCTGACGATCTTCAATGCAGAGTTTGCTGATTCTTTCATATAACAAGTGGAGAGACTTTCAGCTGTCAAAAGAAAATATCTGGGCAGTCTGCCAAGTTTTTAACAGGAAACATTGTAACTAACACTTCCTTCTTAGATCAAAGGGATACACTTCTGTGTGTAAAGAACAAATCTGGGCAGTCTGCGAAATTTGTAAACAAAATGAAACATTGTAACTAACTAACATTGTAACTAAATTTAACCACTTAAAGTCCAACACTTGTTTCTTAAGTTAGAAAGCAATATTATTTGCTAGAAAATTACTTGGAACCGCCAAACATTATATATATTTTAGCAGAGACTCTAGGGAATACAATGGCTATTGCTGCAATATGTTATGTCACACTGCATTTGCCCACTTCAATGAATAATAAAAACCATAAAAACAAAACAGTGAAGTTAGCCCATTTTTTTTTGTTTTAATGTGAAAGATGATGTTACGCCGCAACAATCGTGAGAGAATCGTGATCTATCTTCTAAGCAAAAAAATTGCAATTCTCATTTTAGCCAGAATCGTGCAGCTCTATACCGTGCAACATAAAAAGTGCAAAGACCACCATAGAGTAATTTTCTAGCAAAAAACAAATGATGATTTTTACATGTAGTAGAGAAGTGTCAGAATTGGCCTGGGTGGCAAGGGGTTAATTACCATGAGTAATATACAAATAATTATTATAAGCACTGTGATCCTATCAGTCTGCTGTAGTGTGTCAGCTTGTATTTATACTGGCCGCTCTGAATGTAGCTTCTGACAGGCTGTGCAAGCAGGCCCGTATCTCCGGAACCATAAATGATAGCCTTCCCATATTTTAACCAGTTGTGGGGTAGCTCTTCCCATGCCTACCCCCAAATGTGGGGTTTCTGTGACCTCTGGTCATCGAGCTACAACCCCCCAAATTCGATCTTAAAAAAAAAAAAAAAAAAAAAAAATTTTTTTTTTTTTTTTTTTTGGGCAAATGGGCCTATCTTGAGAAAGGGGCCTGGAGCTGCAGCTCCATCAGCCCCATTGTTAATCCGGCCCTGCTTCCGTGGATGGGAGGATAAAGTAAACATTCCACAGTATACACACACATAATACATACACATATATATACACACACACTCATAGTAACATGTGTTTGCCACTTACTTCAGTAAAAACAACAGACAAACTGTAGATGTCTACACAAAGTACATGGGTAAAGACATACATGTGAATTACTATCGCAAGTAGTTCTTCATAACAGCTTGCAGAAAGGGGCCAAAAAAGAAAGGACAGTGTAATATTTAAAGTGGATGTAAACCCTCACATATACCCAGTGAAGTGAACAGCCTCAGATGATACACAGGCCCCATACACACGGGAGGATTTATCCGCGGATACGGTCCAGCGGACCGTTTCCGCGGATAAATCCTCTCGAGGATTTCAGCAGATTTCTCTGTGATGGAGTGTACTCACCATCGCATTGAAATCCGCGCCTAAATCCTCTGGCGATGACGTGTCACGCCGTCGCCGCGATTATGACGCGGCGACGTGCGCGACGCTGTCATATAAGGAATTCCACGCATGCGTCGAATCATTACGACGCATGCGGGGGATCCCTTCGGACGGATGGATCCGGTGAGTCTGTACAGACCAGCGGATCCATCTGTTGGGATGGACTCCAGCAGATGGATATGTTCTGCATGTCAGCAAATATCCGATCTGCTGGAATCCATCCCAGGGGAGATATATCCGCGGAAAAAGATCCGCTGGCGTGTACACACCATAGGATCTATCCGCTGAAACCCATTTGCTGGGATTTATCTGCGGATGGATTCTATGGTGTGTACGGGGCCTCAGAGATAAACCAGTAGCAGCACCCCCAAGCAACCCCCCCCCCCCCCCTTACCCGAGTCTTCTCTCGGCCCAGGATCCAGTGCCATCCAGGGACGGACTGACCATTTGGGAACTCGGGCAATGCCCGAGGGCCCCATGCCACTAGGGAGCCCCATCAGGGTTGCCAACCTCCGTAAAACCAGGGACAGTATGTAAAAATCCCAAGATTATACCTGCCCCACCTCTCCAGTACCTTTGCAGTGTGTGTATGTATACTGTGTACATTGTGTGTCAGTGGGCCAGATCCTCAAAAGAGATACGCAGGCGCATCTGCTGTTCCGCCTGCGTATCCCTGTTTCTATCTTTGGAACTGATCCACAGAATCAGTTTCCAAAAGATAGGCAGAAGATCCGACATGTGTAAGGGACTTACACTGCCGGATCTTATGATGCAGTACCGCAGCCGCCGCTGGGGGCATTTCGAGTCGAAATGCCGCTTCGGGTATGCAAATTAGCACTTACGGAGATCCACGAAGCTTCGTTTTCACTCCGTAAGTTTTAAGTTGCATGTGTAAAATTAGGGCTGCTTTTACAAAGTGTAAACTGTTTACACCTTGTAAAAGTAGACCCTTCTTTCTCGCGACGCTGTTTTATTTTTGCCCGCCGTAACTTTTTTTTTTCCCGACGCAACTTTTTTTACCCGGCGCGATTCACAAAACTCGGCGTAGCGTAAAACCGCGCAAAGCACGTCGGGAAAATGACGTCGGGAGCATGCACAGTACGTCCGCCGCGGGAGCGCGCCTAATTTAAATGGGACTCGCCCCATTTGAATAGAAACGCCTTGCGCCGGCCGGATTTAAGTTACACAGCCGAAAATCTCTAGGTAAGTGCTTTGTGGATCGGGCACTTAGGTAGAAATTTTCCGGCAGTGTAACTTAAATTGGAATTTTTAAGTTACAGCGGCTGGCTGTGGATCTGGCCCATAGTGTGTATACTGTGTGGCCCCATAATCTCCTATTGCCCGGGGGCCCCATAATCTCCTATTGCCCGGGGGCCCCATAATCTCCTATTGCCCAGGGGCCCCATGAGTTGTCAGTCTACCCCTGGTGCCATCTGGGGATGGCACTGGATCCTGGGCCGAGAGAAGACTCGGGTAAGTGGTAAGGGGGGGGGGGGGGGGGGGAGGTGTTGCTTGGTGGTGCTGCTACTGGAAGTTTTATTTTTACCTTAAAGTGGTTGTAAAGCCTCAAGGTTTGCATTCTATGCATTTAGGTGAAAAACCTTCTGTGCCTGAGCCTGATCCGATCTGAGCGATGTGCCGCTATCTCTCTCCTAATGAGACAGATTGTTAGCAGCAGGAGCCAATGTCAATCAAATCCAGTAATGCAGGGGCGCGGCCAAGTCCAGCTGTCTGTGTCAATGGACACAGCAGCGGGACTCGAAAGTGAGCCCTTTTGGGTGCCCCCAATGAAAGCGGCTTTCTGTGGGAGCACCCGATTAAGAGGAGTGACCAGGAGCGCCGGCAGGGCATCCCACAAGAAGAGGATCGGGGCTGCTGTGTGCAAAACGATTGCACAGAACAGGTAAGTATAGGCATATTTGTTATTTGTTTTATTTTTTTAAAACAAGGGGTTTACAACCATTTTAATGCAGAGAAAGCGTTAAGGCAGTGGTCTCAAAGTACCGGCCCGCGGGCCATTTGCGGCCCGCGGACCAGTTATAAATGGCCCGCAGGCAGGGTGGAAGTGGGGGGAGCAAAGAGTAAAAAAAAAAAAAAAAAAAAAAATTTTTTTTTTTTTTGAGCTGGTGCTATCTGGTGGTGAGCCGTTGGTATTACAAGTTATTACCACCAGATGTGATCTGGCGCCATCTGGTGGTGGCCGTTGGTATTACAAGTTAAGCATTACAAGTTAAACAGCAATTCTAATGTCATTTTACACTATTTTCACTGCCATCTTCTTCCCTCTAATTAGAACCCCCAAACATTATATATATTTTTTATCCTAACACCCCAGAGAATACAATGGCGATCGTTGCAATACTTTCTGTTACGCCGTATTTGCGCAGCGGTCTTACAAGCGCACTTTTTTGGGAAAAAATTACACTTTTTTTAATTAAAAAATAAGACAACAGTAAAGTTATCCCCATTTTTTTTTATATTATGAAAGATAATGTTACGCTGAGTAAATTCATACCCAACATGTCACGCTTCAAAATTGCGTCCGCTTGTGGAATGCCGACAAACTTTTTTACCCTTTAAAATCTTCATAGGTGACGTTTAAAAAAATCTACAGGTTGCATGTTTTAAGTTACAGAGGAGGTCTAGGGCTAGAATTATTGCTCTCGCTCTACCAATCGCGGCGATACCTCACATGTGTGGTTTGAACACTGTTTACATATGCGGGCGCTGCTCACGTATGTGTTTGCTTCTGCGCGCAAGCCCGTCGGGACGGGGTGCGTTTGCTGGCTAATAGATTCCAAGCAAATTTGTCAAACCCTGCCTTACACCAGTGCTGGTGGTAATAATGCGCTCGCTGACACCAGTGCTGGGGGTTAGTAATGTGTTCGCTGACACCAGTACTGTTGTTTTTGAAGTTTGAAAGTTTGTATGCGGCCCCCCATGGCATATGAAAACTTGTCTTGTGGCCCTCAGGTAATTTGAGTTTGAGACCCCTGCGTTAAGGTAAAAAAACATTTTGTCTTTAGAACTAGAACATAGGCAAGGATTACAAGACAAAGATCTTCAGACACGGTAAAGCTTAAAGGATATTTTTCTGTTATCTTGCCCATTGCTGCGGTTAGGAATTTGCATTCTTTGATTTTCACAATTACTGGCACAAGAAAACTTGTGTATGAACTTTGCCATTCGAAAGAAATATTATTGTGGCACACTATTTAGGAAAGGATAATTAAAGACCATCTTGCCACTTACATCACTTTGGCCATGATAGGAAACAGGCATGATAAAACCTAGAATTGAGAGCTGATCCAAGCTATCCTCCAGCACTGTGCATACCCGCAGCACATCCAACATTGGTAAGGACATTATCTTCTGGACCTTTAGGCAGTGTTCCAGGCTCCTAAGAAGACAATGACAAAATATAGAGAATTCAAATCTTGTTTTATATACAGTACAGATATACTTTAGGGGTCATTTGATATGATGAGTCGATATAACTGCTCATCCCGTTCATAAAATGTGGGCCATGGTGTGTAGACAGCAAAGCCCTGCAGAGTTCTCATGTGTTCAGTCATGTGACATACAAAGCTCTCGGTTCAGTCATGTGACCTCGGTGCTAGTTCACACCAGACGCAGTTCTGTGCGCTTTTTTTCTGCACAAAATGCATGCACCGTGTTTTCCATTTATTCCAATGGCTCTAGTTCACACCATGCAGTCAGTTTCTGGTCAGTTTATGCACTGACTGCATGGTGTGTGAACTGGTCCTCAGAGATGACCAACTCCTGTCTCTCGCTCTTTTTTTTTTTTTATAACTCCAGTATATTTAATTGCACTTTACTGGCTTTAGGATCAGCAGTGTTTGATTGATCAGTTCTCACACTTAGATATGATGGGGATAGATTCAGCATTCACCTAGGTAAGTATCAGTTTGAAAAAAAAAAAAAAACATATTTCCCTTTAAAATACTTCAGTGCTGGTGTCTAAAATGCCAGGCTGTATTTTGCTGCTGATGCTTGCCAGATCACCAAAAAGTAGTGCAGCGCTAGTACTTGCACCCTACTGCAACTGAACATAATTATGTGTTTGTAGCAGTTCAGCAACATGGGGACAGACACACTTGGTTTTAGCAGGGACCTCTTTACCCTTCTCCAAGCTATATGTCAGGGTGCCACTGCTTTCTACAGGTTTGTATTCTAAGCCTTATTATGACAGTGAGACCTCCCCTTCACCCTTATCTGTTAGGCTCAGAATCCTGTACATCTTCTCACTAGTGTAACTTTTTGGGGGATATTTCGGGCACTAACTTTACAGGTACCTAGTGGCATTTATGGGAAGAAGAGCTGCTTGCCAGAAATAAAATTAACTGCTAATGCAAGAAGAGATCAGGCCAGTGGCGGGGCATCCATATTGGGCGCAGGAGCGCCACCCCCTCTCTCCGGCACGCACGCGTCACTCAACAATAGATATATTCATGCATTGCATGAATTCATTTATTGTCGCCGCTGCCGCCCACTATTCAGGTGTCCGCCCCCTGTTGAGCGCTGGCCATCTGAATAACAGCGGTAGGTGTGTTTTGGAAGTGCCCGAGGCTGTGGGCTCTAATCGGCTTCCAAATGGCTAAAAAGCGGGCGCACGGCTGTGCGTTCCCTGTTTAAACCATGCTTTGCTTCCCTAACACTGACCCGCCTCTCAGCCAATCAGGTGCACCGGTCTGGTTAACGGTCACCTGATTGGCTGAAGCAACATCGAGGACAGGAGAAAACGTAGAGGGAGCGTGGAGGAGGACGGCGCTGACCGGAGGAAGGTAAATGCGGGGCTGGGGGGAAACTGAGGGCATTTGAGAGGAAATTGACTGCATTTGGGGGCAAACTGGCGCCGTTTGGTGGGCACAGTGGTGGCAATTGATTTATTTATTTTTTTCAGTTTTTTTGCGCCCCCCCAAAAAATTTTGAGCACCAGTCGCCACTGGATCAGGCTAATACTGTGGTTTTGTGGACAGTTTATCAGTGGTGGCAGTAATCAGAAACATTATACTAACACTGCACTTTGACAGTGTGGCAAGCAGACACTGGTGCCAACTGACACTGGTTGGGAGGGATACTGACACTAATAGATCAGTGATAACACTGTATGCAGGCAGGGTTGCCAACTTTCATTAAATTTGCTAACAGTTTGTAAAATCCATAATTGTTGCATCTATCCATGAATGCAGCCTACATGTCCGTAATGGACATTCAAGGACAGATGTAAAAAGTACAGATTTTACAAACTGTTCATAAATTTACTGAAAGTTGGCAACCCTGTATGCAGGAAATGAAGAGAAATCTCCTAAATGGGACACAACTGGCATAAAAAAAGGGGTATAACTCTCCCTTGCTCTATCCAAAATGAAAGAAAAAATAAGTTTTGTCTTCAGTTCCTTCCAGTCTATTGGGCCACGCCCACTGTGAGCAGCACAGGTCTGCCCCGCGCCAAGGTGCCTCTGTGAGGAGGTATGGCATTGCCCATTAGTGATAATGTAGTGGCCCCATGGTAGAAAATGGCCCACCTGCTATGCCTGCCTGTTCCTCGTCCCTCACCCTCGTCTCTTCTGGCACTCGCGGCGCTCACCCACACGTACGCTGAAACGTATTACCTGTCTGGCACACCGCACAGCACAAAGCGTCAAACAGTATCCATGGATACACGGCTCCGCCCCAGGGGTCCTCGGAGCATTCCTGAAAATTAAACGCCTGTTTTATGACATAGAATTTTCTCTTTTTTTTCCTTTCTTTTTTCATTCCTAGCACTATTTTTCTCCCCGTGAACCCGCGCTAACATTTTAGTCCTGTTCTTTTTCCTCCGCTGTGCAACGTTCATACAGGCATCACTTGGGACACCTCACGTACAGCACGCTTCTAATTTCCCAGCGTGCCGCGCTCTGGCCCCTTCCTTTTCCTCCATCTTGGAATCCAGTGCGGGTGAGAGGAAACTGGGTCTGTTTCTGTGGGGGAATTGAATGGGTAATCGTTAGTTTCTTCGCGTAATAGCGGCGAGGGGACGGGGAGCCTTCTCCGAGTCACCGATAAAGGTGTATATGCGGGGTGTGTGTGGCGGGATGGCTGAGATACCGGGCGGATTGTACGGCCCCGGGAGGTCAGCGGACGTGTCTCTCTGAGGTGTTGGCGCTGGCTTGTTAGTAATGCGGTGTGTGTGCGGCCTGTGTGCTGGAGCCCATGTGTCTCCTATAGTCTGTCACAGCCTGCTCAGGGCTTTACCTGACGAGACAGCTCGCACAAGTATGCCCCTGTATGCTTTGTATTGTGTGCAATAAAGTTTTGTTAGTTTTCAAATGGCAGTTCTGACTCCATGCTTATTACTGTCCCCCGCCCATGAAAGAGTTGTTCTGTTCGGGTGTCATGTACCTACCATAGGACATCTGTGCATGTATGGGCTCCTTTTACATGAGTCTCTGTAGAGCAACCTGCGTTCAGTTTGCTTTTCAGAGACCATTTGACAGGTGGCAAGGAAGTGTATCCCCCCTCATCACTGCCTGTTTTAACCCCTTGACCACTAGCATGCTCCAACCGCATTAATTGTGCTTGATAGCAACAGGGTATAGTTCCTGCCAGAAAGCACTCCACAAGACATGCTGGTAGGTTAATTGGATCCTGTCTAAGACTGGTCTTGATATATGTATGACTGTGTGTTGGGTACCTTAGATTGTAAGTAGGGACTCATGTGAATGTACAATATATGTAAAGCGTTGCGTAAGTTGACGTCGCTATACAGTACCTGAAATAATCATGGCTGCAGCATGTGTACACCCCCAGCAGCTAAACGGGTTATTGGTTGGGGGGTGGTAAAAAGTGCAGCTCAACATCACGTAAAGTGTCATTTCCAGTGTGTTTTAAAACGTTCTAGTGATATGTAAGCCGTGACTGACTTTTTTATTTTTTTCCTTCAGTTGTCTGCATCTGGACATTGACAGTACAACATGTCTGGCAGGTATGTATGGGAGGATGTTTGGGGCTTTGGGTTATTATGTGTATAACTGCATTTGTACTAATGTTGTCATTTCCATTGTTTTAGATTGTGGTGTAAAGCGACCTTTGCTGGCTACAAGAGAGGCCTCAGAAATCAGCGGGAACACACAGCCCTGCTGAAAATCGAAGGGGTCTACGCTCGGGATGAAACGGACTTCTACTTGGGCAAAAGATGCGCCTATGTATACAAAGCAAAAAAGTGAGTATTTCACCTGCAGGACACAATTCTGGGGTAATATTGTCGGGTTGATTTACTAAAACTGGAGCGTGCAGAATCTGGTGCAGCTCTTCATAGTAACCAATTGGCTTCCAGGTGTTTTTTTTTTTTTTGTCAAAGCTTAATTGAACAAACTGAAGTTAGAAGCTGATTGGTCACCATGCAGAACTGCACCAGATTTTTGCATTCTCCAGTTTTAGTAAATCAACCCCACTTTGTTCTGAACTGTCTCTGCAGTAACAGTAGTATAAAAACGTTCTATAAAATGCCTCCAACTTTTTTCTTCTCTGCTAAATAATCACAAGTGTTTGCATGATTAGCCTCCTTGGTTTTTATTGATTGGCTTTTGCAAGAACAAATAATGCTAGTTTTAAAGTTTTTATAATAAAGCCTTCTCGTGTCCCATGCCAGTTCTCCTGCCCCCACAACAAGCAGCTTACTGTAGGGACACCCAATCAATTGAGCTCCCGACCCGCAGCCTTGTGTATCCATTCGCGCACAGAACCGCGGCTCAGCCCTGACCCCCCACGTCTCCTTTTTGACTCACTGGCTGTGATTGGCAGTTGCGGGAACCAATCGGGCGTGCAAGTTCCCAGAGAGGCTAGGCTGTCGAGCATTGCTAAATCGAGAGGACTTGTGTAAATATTGGGGGGGGGGGGCTGCATTTTTTTTTTTTTTTTTTTTTTTTTTTACTTTCATGCATAGAATACGTGAAGGTGTAAAAAAAATAAAAATAAATCATGTGCCCTTACAAACACATTAGTCATTTTGGTAACAAGTGAGTTGAATTGGCTTTATTTAGCTCAAATTTCCGATTTGTGCAGAATTGGTGGAAATTGGAGATGTAGGTGGCCCTGTCGGCACTACCCGGCTCAACAAAATTCGATTTAAACCATGAAGGAGCTGGATGGTAAATTGTGGGCTGAGCATTGACTTCAGCCAATCAAATGTAGTCAGGCAGCTGCATGTGCTAAATACAATAGATGGCAATAGAGATTCTCCACCCACACTGTTTAGCACGGATGGAGCTATCGTTTGCCTTTCTCTCATTGAGCCCATGGTCTGAACAAGAGAAATCTAGCTGTTTGATTGGCTTTACACACAATGTTTATCTTTGTTATTCAGAAGGATGACTGTGGTTTTAGTTTTGTACAGGGTTGCGGCCTACCATATAGAATTAGTGTTTTGAGATTTGCTGCAGTTTTAGTGCTCTCGTTCTATTGCTACAATATTGAGTCTCTCTGGCTTTATCTCCCTTTCACTGCAGTAGTTGTAATTACTTTGGCATATATCAGTAACAGGCTGTAAACAATTTCAAAGCTGTAAGTTAATTTATTTTAAGCAGGTTTCAAGCTTTTGAATATACGTTATTTGGATAACGCTGAAGGGGCAGACAGGTGGCACCCTTGCACCTTCATGTTTCCAGGTTACTCTTGAAATTCCTTTTAACTCCTAGTTTTAGGGTGGAGAGAAGCGAAAGTCTGTTTCTGCTGCCAAATTGTGTCCTGACCTGCTTGGGCTGAATGTAGGCGAGTATTCGGGGGGTTTATTATGGCCCTGATATCTCCAGAAAGAGAACATGTCACTCCATATGTACTCATAGAGGGCTTGTTTTATACAGATTCAGCAAAGTTAGTTTTTTTTCGGGGGGGGGGGGGGGGGGGTCAAGGTTTTTGCAAGTTTTAGTTTAAAAAAATTAAACGCTAACTTTTATGTTAATTAAGATGCCACTTTTAATTTAATTCATGTACATTTATCTAGGACCAAATGTCACATATACAACACATTAGATATTCCTGTGAATGCCAGCGTATGAGGGATAATTGTAGGGCCAACATTTATTGTTAAAGCGGTATTAAACACAAGCACTGATTAAAGTGTTTATATTTAGTCTGCCTACTAGCCCTTGTGAAGCGCAAGCAATATTAAAGGCATGTCTGGTAACATCTTGGTTTCCAGTGCATGCATGTTGACTCTTCATGGAACTTTCAAGCCCTGCAATGGCTAGTGTCATAGCTGATCACACATGTAGCACCATGGCGTCTCCAAATAGAGTGGCTGCTAAAGGATAAGGATGGTTAAGGTTCTGCTTTACATGGTTTAAAGCAGGGATCCTCAAACTACGGCCCTCCCGCTGTTGCAGAATTACACATCCTATGAGGCATTGTAAAACTCTGACTTTCACAGACATGACTAGGCATGATGGGAATTGTAGTTCTTGAACAACTGGAGGGCCGTAGTTTGAAGACCCCTGGTTTAAATTGACTGATAAACGGGTCTGAAAATTTGTTTGTTGACATTTTGGGCTTTTTTTGTCTGGCAAATTGTCTTGTTAAAGCAGTCATAAAGTTTGGAAAGTAAAACAAAATCCCCCCTGCAAGGTAATGGTATAATGTGCTACTATGCATCACATACTAGCACATTGAGAGACTTGCCTTTAAAACAATGCCCTCCAGCAGTGCTTTGACACTGCTGACAGGGCTTCCATGTTTGCCTGATCTTCCTTCTGGGTTCGCAGGCTCTGGCTGTCTTGACTGGTCAAGCCGCGATGTCACTTCCGTACTGATTTTATCTGCCTAACTTTTTTATTGAGGATCTTATACTTCTGGTTAGCAAGATATGTCAATCTCCACCTCAGTTATTCAGTTGTGTTCATTGATAAACCTTTTCTAAGCACCTCCTCACTACCTGTCAAATATCTCTAAGACTTCATGTACACTTGGCAGTCATTTGCCGCGGCAAAATTGTGCTGCGGTTTTGACACGTTTTGTGTTTTCCTGCAGCTGCAGTCAAAACATTCCTATCCTGAACACCATTCTTCCGCGTTCAGGAGAGAGGCTGAATCTAACCGCAGAGGCTACTAAATGCGCCTAAAAGCCGATGTATACATTGACACATAGGTTTTTATGGAGTCGAGTCTAGGAGCTTTGGGGGGGGGGGGAGAATGCCAAAAGCTCCTAAACTCAAGTTTAGGAATTGCTAGTGTACATGAAGCCTTAAGTAATCCACTGCAGAATGCTTTTTATAGGTGTGTAGCATTGACAGCTGCAAGTGTAAACTTGACTTAACCACCTCAATACATGGCACTTTTACCCCCCTTCCTGCCCAGGCCATTTTTTCAGCTTTCAGCGCTGACATACTGACAATTGCGCGGTCAATACTACACATGTAATCATGTGAAATTGTTATCATTTTCTTCCCACACCGCCTCCTTTTTGGGTGCTATTTAATCACTCCTGGGTGTTTTATTTTTCCTTTAAAGTTTGTTAGTAAATTTTTCTCCACTGGGCGGAGATGGGTGGCACTGGCGGACGCAGATGGGTGGCAGTGATGGCAACACTGACTGGCATTACTAATGGGCACTGATTTCTGGCACTGTGGGGGTTTTATGGTAATCAGGGCCACTGATGGTGCTGTGATTACATACCTAGATGTCCTCTGTGAGGAGATGCCGCTGATTGGCTCTCCTCTCCCCTCCCCATGCTCAGTGTGAGCCGAGGAGCACCTACTACCGGCATCTCCATGTTTAACCATGTGTCCTATTACAGCCGGTCACATGTAAAGAGTCGCGGCTTTTAACAGAGATCAAGGTTGCGCCGTGTACTAGCAACACGGCGTGGGCGAGCGGCCATTCTGGGACACAGTCACATGATGGTGTCCCAGAACTGCACCGCCCCACCGTCAATTGACGGTGGGCGGCAAGTGGTTGACGTGATTGTAAAACACGCCATTCAGTTTAAAATGGAAATGAAAGGCAACACATTTGTGTTTAGATATAAGAATTTATTTAAGTGATCTCATTCCCTAGGTTCTCAGCTGCTTAGGAGCTGGGGGAGGCTTCAGTGTTTTCTACTTGGTGTGGTCAGTTTTTAATAGGAAAGCAGAGGGACTGTCAGGAACACCAAGGAATTTCACACACAGGAAGCAATAAAAAGAGAACAGGTTGATTTCTTCATAGACGTACATGGTACAGCAAGCACACCAGGAATATGAAATGTTGGGTTTACATTAGGGTTGTCCCGATACTAGTATCGGGATCGATACCGAGCATTTGTGCGTGTACTTGTACTCGCACAAATGCTCCCGGTGCCAGATCCGATACCTGGAACCGGAAGTCGGCGTGCGGGGCAGAGATTGGTTTGGTATGGAGGCAGTGTATCAGAGTGCAGTGGTTAGGCTGGGCAGGGCACCACCGCATATTTCGGTGACCGGAACCGTCACATTCAGTCCTGGAAGTGACGTTACTTGTCATTGTCGGAAGGGTAAACATCATGACGGCCATCTTGGTACACCCTGCAGTAAGCCAGCAGCGAACTTCTTGTTACACCCAGCCCATATAGTTTGCGCTGGGTGTAACCTTCTAGAAGTTAAATGACATGAATGATGAGAGAGGAAAGGAAGCATTTTGCAATGCTATATGCCAAGCAGCATTGCAAAATATTTCCTCTCTCCTTATTCATGTCATTTATTATGCAAGTGCCCATAAGTGATATCAGTTCCATCTATCAGTGCCCCCTATTCAAATCGTCACATGACATTAAAATAAAGTATCGGTATCAGCGAGTACTTGAAAAAAGTATCGGTACTTGTGCGAGGTCTTAAAGTGGTTATCGGGACAACCCTAGTTTACATATTCTCTTGAGTAGAGGCTATTTTCTTGGCTCAGTAAAAAGGGTGAGACTGTTCACTTTTGAATACCCAATCACGTTCAGTAGAAATATATAAAAAAGATTATTGCTTGCTGATTGACATAAACATAAATTTGGCACATTTACATAGCTAAGGAAAACACTTTACAAACGAACATGCACTTTGGTAAGTGAGCCGTCTTTTCAGACCACTGAACTTAAACCTTGTGTCAATGTCACTGCTAAATCCAATTCTTCATTTGCATGATCCCAGTTTGATGGAAAGAAATCGTTGTATTGGAGTGCATGCAACTTGGGTGAGGGAGGGGATGAATGTTGTGTAATATTTGGAGTAGCATCTATTTTTAATTTTTTTCCATGTATACTATGCCCTTTAATGGGAGCACATTAGTGCAGACCTGATCACCAGCACTGCCTGAATAGACAAGACTATAGCAGTGCTGGGGAAAGGATGTATACAGTTGACACACACACTGTCCAATTTGAACTGATGGTGTGTGTTTCACATAATGGACAATTGTGACTACAATTCATCAGAATTGCTAAAAGTAACTGCACAGATTAAACCTGGGAGAAAGAAAAATCTTGGTGACTGCTGTTGCTGACATATTAAAATGCTTGCCTAGCTGTGAGTCAAGGATCCAAAAACACTAAGGACTTTTTACAGCTTTCTGATCTGCATACTCTTTGAATTTTTAGTGTATTGGAGCCAATCATCTAGAATTTTCAGGTCGGCAATTGCGCAACAGTGTTCCCCACCTTTCTCTTATAACCACGTTGTTGCCTACATTGGATTTTTGTAGACATGAAATGGCAGATATTTTTCATTGTTTGAATGTGTCCAGGTACACTACCCCATCATAGAAAAGCAACTACTGCCCCCAGTGCACTTGTTTTCAGCTGTCCATTTTCACTTTGCTTCTTTAAGCTGTTTTGGAGCTTGCATGCATTTGCTATGGCTATAAAAGTGAGGGAAAGATGTGCAAGTAATCAAGCCAATTTTTCTTATGTGTTTTCTTTATTGCTACATAAGCTGATTTTTGTTTTATTTTTTAGTAACACAGTGACCCCAGGTGGAAAACCTAATAAAACTCGTGTGATCTGGGGTAAGGTGACCAGAGCTCATGGCAACAGTGGCATGGTCCGTGCGAAGTTCCGCTCCAACTTGCCTGCCAAAGCCATGGGACAAAGAATCCGTGTGGTGAGTTCTGGAAATTTCAAGTTTTGGAGGTTACGTGGCATTATTTTTCATGGTGTATCGTGCTTTATATTAGAAACTACTTCTTGAAAACTGTTAGAGGCACTCCAGTCATCTTTGTGTTAAAAGGTCAGCAGCTACAAAAAACTGTAGCTGCTGATTAATACACCTCACCTGTCTTAGGATCTAGCGATGTGCTCACCCGAGCCGTCTCTTCCCTTAGGCTTCTCTCCCCAGGGTCAGCATCTCAACTGTGGGCACCCAGCTGTAACAGCTTGCGGCTTCACATCCGGTAGCACATTTTGAATGGTCCCCACGGTCTTCTGTCACATGTGCCAGATTACTGTGGGGAGAGGAGCCTAGGTGATCTGAGTGAAAGTGGGAGCGGGTACCTGTCAAACCAGATACCCTCTCCGCTTTAAGCTGTTATAAGAGAGCAAATTGTTTTTGCTGTAACTTTGGTTTTACTCAGGGTACAGTGTATATAATGGTTTAAAAGAAGTAAAAATAAAGTTGTCGCAGGCAAAAATTATTGCAGAATGTAGTTAACTTTTGTTTGTAGTCCTTTGGTTTATGATTGCACATAACCGTGCTGGCAATGCATGGCATGACTGTTTAAACTGCAGCTGGGCCCACACTGCAAGAAGACTGTATTGTGGGCACACACACTCTCAAATATGTTTGGCTATATGGCTTAAGATCATTGGCCCATTTTAATATTTTGCAAAATTACCAAGTTCATACATGGTTCTTAAACGTATTGCAATTTTACTGAATTAATT